>NC_091403.1:4377500-5002500 GCF_032191515.1 Phaenicophaeus curvirostris
AGGTGAGAGCTGGAAGAAGCTACAATGAGGATAAAGTGGCAAAAGGCTGCACAGCACTGGAGTGTCTTCTGTCACCACAGAGCTGGTAATGTGGGAGACTAGCAAACCTGCTAGACTGACCAGCCTGTCCTGCCACAATACCTGCAAGAAGGGATGATGTTGGAGGCTTTTTAATCTCCAGCAATGACTGATGAGGTGATATCCCACACTCCTAGTAGGGGGCACTGTTCTAGAGAGGTCATGGTGGGTATTGTTTTAGACTAAATATAAAACTAAGGTCATGAACCTATGTGGCTGCTGAAGAGCTAGTCTCCAAAACTCCTTTTGTTAACTTAAGAAGTGTCCTGATTATACTCCAACTTGGAGTAGTTTTATTTTTATCTCTCTGAACTATTGTGTATTATCAGTTGGAGAAGACATCCTTCGCTGTTTCTTCCCCAGAACTGGTCTCTGCCATGACTGAGTAGGGTCCCATAGTTTATTGTACGTGAGTGTCGGATGATATGATCTCTGCAGGAATGCCGAAAGGTTTTAACTAGCTGTGTTTACAAAACACTGTAAAAGAGGCAGATGAGAGCACTGATACGGTGGTTGTAGGTGGTGCAGTACCTACAGTTCACTGGCTGATGCAGCACATTCTCATACTTTGCATTGTTGGAAGGAAATTTAGATGTAATGACTGCAAGACAAAAGACAGTCCCTTTCTGGTTTATTTACTTCTCCTGACTTTGAAATTGCTGCTTTGATCAGGTCTTTCTTGGCCAACAGCCTATAAATAGCTATTTATCTGGTAAACTTTTGTATGACGTGATAAATGCACGCTGCAATTGCAGGAAACTGGCTGTTTGCTATTTACAGTTCCTGCAACTTTCTCCTTATTATTCCCATTATGGAAGCTAGGCTTTTACCAGCTGAAACAGCTGCTAGGTGGAAGCAGATTGAGACTTCAGGAAGAATTGCGTCAGTACCTAACAGCCTGTTAACTTCCTATTTGCACTGCAGTAGGATCTTGGGCTCTTTGGTAGATCTGGCTTCAGCTTGCTTCTTCATATTTATTTTGTAACAGATTTAAAAAACTAGTAGAACATAGAAAGCTCTCTGCACTGGCACCAAAATACACATGGATAGGGAAAATGTATCCTTTTTAGAATTGATTTTTTGGAGCTGTGGGCATGCTTTGACTTGTATAAAAATGCAAAGTATATCCTTGCCACACCTGTGCATGTGTTTGTGGATGCATGTGCATAATATGGTGTACAATTGGCTGATCCTTTTGCAACTTCTTGACTTGCACATGCAACTCCTAATTTCAGTCCAGAAGATGCGCACATGCATTTTTATCAGCAGGTCCTAGTGATTTCCCCAAAACCAACATATGTTGAGGGATAACATAATTAGAAATGGCCGATTCCCAGTGTTGAGATCATCCTACTTCAATTATTTGCTTTTTAGACAAAATAATCTTTTCCCTCTGGGGTTTTTCCTGCTTTGGAGATTGGTGCTAATCAGTAGAAATTCAGTGTTTGCTGGTTTAGTCTGCCCACAGAAGTGTTAATAAATGAGCTTACAATTTTAAAAGAGCTCAGCTGGTGAATTAGTGAGAGTGAAAACTTACTTTAAAGGCCTAACCTTTGAGACAGGCAACAATTTGTGACACAAGGTTAGATCCTTTGTTTTCCCCAGCGTCCTTATTAACGTGATGGTACCAACTTTCTTCCATGCATCCCCATCACTACAATCTGGTCTATGTGCCATGTGTGGAAGGTAGGTTTATGATTACAGTAATGACTGGGTCTGTCACAATTCTTGCTGATTAATGTTTCTGTAGCAGGTCCGTAAAATAATGCCTTACAGAAGGCTGCATACTTTGGGGGGTTAACTCAAAATAGCCTCAAAATATATGAAGCAAAGGGTCAGCTTGCTGCAGTGGGAATCTCAAAGCAGAGACCAGACTAAGAGGACCTATACTTTATCCACCGCTGCTGACTGAACTGCCATTTCAGACTGAACATGCCTTCCTAACAGCGAATTCTAACACTGTGTTAAATTATTTACTTATAACAACTTTTTTTAAGCAATTGCTAATACATCGTTAAAAGTAGATTGCCTTCAGTATGGTTAGATTTTATGAAAAGGAAGGAACATAAGCCTTGATCATTTACTGAATGGTAACATTTTTAGTTGACCTAGTACTATGTTATCCTCTAAGTTAATCCAGCCCTGGTTCATATTTTTATTTAAAGCTCCCAAATGGAGCTTTAACCTGTGTTTTTTGCACGGTTAGCTAATGAATACATGCATAGTTAAGCAGCCTGGTCAGATGAGCTAGTACTTTTTCTTTAAATTCAAACTGATGAAATACACATTATGTATCCCATGCTTCTATAGCTCACTGTGGCAGAGGCTACTCTTTCACATCATGGCTCTGCTTATCCCTGCTATCTTGGGACTAGCATCATCTATTGATCTGAACACGCATGGTTCCCAAAGGCCTCACCTTCTGTGCTGTTCTCGCAGACTTTTCAATCTCATTCCCCAAGGCACTGGGACTATTCACATCCATAAGGCAAGAAAGCCTGGGGTTTTCACTGTTAGAACTGTGCCAATTATCTGACATACAGGTGTTATCTAAGCCAAATTCTTCAGAGCTGACATATTCCTACCAAGGCAAAGAAATTTCCTCTGGTCTTTGTTGGATTTAACTTCTGGGCCCCTTCACACTTACCAGGAGTCAGAATTAGGGCATTTGTTATAGATTAAAATCCTTCAAAAATGCAGTTTCTTCTTCAAAAATCTTCCCTGCCACTCCCTAGGGACACAGCTGCATTATTGAGTTTAGTAGGTTTAATTTTTCAGACATGAAGATAACACACTAGATGCTTCCTGTCACTTTCCTGCTAAAAGATGCTTTTTTTGTTCTTTTGGTATCACTCTAAAAACACTGAATTTTGATTTCCTTGGCACTGTCAGTGTGCTGGAAGGCATCTCAAATGTGCTGTTTGCTCTGAGGGGCTTTGGAGGGCGTTCTTAGATCCAGCGGTATATTAAATCCATGCTGCCTACTTGTTCTTCTGTCCTACTGCATGTGAATGGATTGATTCAGGTCAGGATTCAAAATGTCAAGTTCAGGGTTGCCTACGTAGCCATCAGCTTAGTGGGGTTAGGCCACACCGGTTTCTGTGGACAATGAGAAGGCTGGAAATACATCCTCTGCCTTTCACTCTCCAGCGAAGGAGCCCAACTCCTCCCTGCAGATCTGTTAACTTAGAGACCTCGAGCGTGGGTTCAGGGCAAGGCAGGAATTCAGCCTTCAGACAGTGAAGAGCTTGACAGCTCTACCCATGCATCCCAGTCCCAACAATGACACTACTGCTAAGCGCAGTGTGGGAAAAGAACTTTTTTTTTTTTTTCTCCCCTCTCTGGTACCTACCCTGTGACCAGGATGTGCCCAGAGCCTAAACAACAGCTGCAAACACGGATTTTCTTATCTCTCTTTCCGATCTTGGCACATCTCCAGGTTGAACAATAGCCATTGGATCGTCTATTTTCTGGCTAAAGGAAGACAATGGGAGTCATAGAATCATAGAGTAGTTTGGGTTGGAAGGGACCTTAAAGATCATCCAGTTCCAACCCCCCTGCCATGGGCAGGGACACCTCCCACCAGATCAGGCTGCCAATGGCCCATCCAACCTGGCCTGGAACCCCTCCAGGGATGGGGCAGCCACAGCTTCCCTGGGCAACCTGGGCCAGAGCCTCATCACTCTCAGAGCTAAGAAGCTTGTTTACTAGTTGAAACAAGGAACAAATCAAGTCTTGGAAGGACTTGAAGGAGCTTGTTTAGTAGTTGAAACAAGGAACAAATTAAGTATTGAAAGGACAGTCCCCCAGCAAGAACAAAGGACAGACCTGAGCTCACCAAGAGGACACGGAGGAAGGAGATTATAAAGACAAACAGAAGACAAAGAAACTGATGTGCATACAAGAATGTACGATAATAAGTTCCTGGAAAACCAATGGACATGTAACATGGAACTGTTTAACTACTATTTCCTGAAATCTACATGAATATGTATGTTTAACCAGTGTAAAAGTCACGTAACCAGTCTCAATGGTGGGACACAGCAGGTGGGTTACCCCATATGCACCCCAGTGCCTTTTATTGAAAGGATACCTGCATAATAATCAAATTGGCCTTGATTATTGAGTTTGGCTTTTTATGGCATCAGCCTAAGACACTGCCTGGAAAAACAGCCCTGGGAGCCAGCAGCCTTTTCCCAGCCCCGTGCAGCACCAGCCGGCCTCCCGCGGGCCTCCAGGCAGGCAGCTTGGGCTCAGCCTCCCCTGCCACCCTCCAGCAGCTGGAATTAGATGATTGAGAGAGCTGGGGGGGTTTAGCCTGGAGAAGAGGAGGCTGAGGGGAGACCTCATTGCTCTCTACAACTCCCTGAAAGGAGGTTGTGGAGAGGAGGGAGCTGGGCTCTTCTCCCAGGGGACAGGGAACAGGACGAGAGGGAATGGCCTCAAGCTCCGCCAGAGGAGAGTCAGAGTGGACATTAGGAAAAAATTCTCACAGAAAGGGTGATTGGTCCCTGGCAGAGGCTGCCCAGGGAGGTGGTTGAGTCCCCTTCCCTGGAGGGGTTTAAGGGACGGGTGGACAAGGTGCTAAGGGGCATGGGTTAGTGTTTGATGGGAATGGTTGGACTCGATGATCCGGTGGGTCTCTTCCAACCTGGTGATTCCATGATTCTATAAACTCCTGTTACAATCCCCTTCTTTCTTACTGCAAGCTAGCCAAGATTTGATTCTTATTGTTGCTTAAGCTAATTTATTCCCTTAACATAATGACTTATTCCTTCCTTTCAAGGTGCTGGTTGCACACAGGCCTTGGAGGAGCATCCTTCCCGACCCTGGACGTCAGCATGGGGAGACTCTCAGACTCACAGAGGGTGGGGGAGGGGGGGAGCCCGGCCCGGCTCGGTTGCTGAGGCAGCAGGAGGCTCGGCAGCATCCCTGAGAGCCGGGCGAGCAAACTCCTCCCTCCCTCCCGTTCTCATCTCGCCTCTCTCTTTCCCTGCTTCCTTTGCAAAGATGGCAACCGAAGGGCTGCACGAGAACGAGACGTTGGCATCGCTGAAAAACGAAGCCGAGACCCTCAAGGGCAAACTGGAGGAGGAGCGAGCCAAGCTGCACGATGTGGAGCGTGAGTCGAAGGGCGGGGGGGGGGGGGGCGCAAAAAGAGGGGGAAAAACGCGAAACCGTGCCCCGAAAAGGCGTAGCTGGAAGCCGGGGGGGTTGCTGTGAGGACAGGCGGTTTGTTTTGTTTTCATTTGGCGTTTGCTGGAGCTCGGACAGCGCCGGGATAACTGGGATGCGGCTGGGATGCAGGCGATCCTGGTCCACGCGCCGCCCCGCAGCCCTCGCACCGCCCCGGGTCCCTGCTCCCCAGCTGCCCCTGAGCTGCTTTTAGCCCTCAGGGGGATGCAGGGATGGAAAGAGAGCGTGAAACATCCCCCACGGGGCGATTGCTTTGCGTGGTTTTAAGGCGCATCGCAGCGTTTGGGAGGTTAAACCCTGTGCAAGCCGGTGGGAATTTGCTTTTAAGGTGGAAAGGCTTAAAAAAGAGAAGAAAAAGGAACCCAAACCAGCTCCTTATCCACCCTTTTCCCCCAAGGAAACAACTTGCAGCTATCTAACAGTGATTCAGAGGTGCAGGGTGAGCTGTCAGCTCACCGGTATTACTGCAATTTTAAGATCCATGGTAAATGGAACAGAATTAACACAGGAGATTTCAAACCTACCTTCCTTCCAGGAAAAAAAAACAACCTACCCATGAAAAAAAACCCCAACCATTAACCTTGTTTTATGACGCTTCTCAAATAGGTACTTATATATCTGACCTGAGATATAAAAATCCTTTTGTTTTCATCATTTCATTTTTAGAATTACAATGACATAATGTATTGCAGAGTGGGGTTTTTTTTTTGAGAAAAACATGTAAATTACTGTATGCCCCTGAAATAATATACCTCGCTTTATTAGAAATACTAGCAGGGCGTTAAAACTTTTATTTGAGCTGTTTTGATGCCTTAAATGTTGGAGAGGAATCTGAGCCTGTGTCTTAGTGGTTTTGTACAGCTGAGGGACTGGCAAACATTCTTAAATTTCAGGTGGGGAAAGATTATTTGTTTTTGTGGAGTAAATAGGGCATTTTCTTGTCTAAAATAGACAGTCGTGTGTTATATGAGCCTCCTGTTTGCAGGAACCCTTAAACAAATGGAGATGGCCTCATTACAGAAACATTATCATAAATCATCATATTCTCACAGTGCAATTTCTGTATCGTGAGTGGTGGGGCCTCTGTTTAACAGACCTCTTAGGCATATGCTTGAATCAATTTTTGCTCACGAAGTTTTCCCTGTGAATGCAGTGATACCCTAACTGTGCATTTCATTGATAGTCATAGGATATTTACCTTTGTCACATGTAAAATCTGTAAGCTTAGGCTGGAAGGTTATGTTTGCATAGCCATGATGTGGCTTTTTAAGACAAAAGTCTTATGCAGCTGTAGAACAATCATCCCTGGTGATATTGTATGTCAACGATTCATTATCAAAGCTTTTTTGCACTTAAATTATCCCCAAGAACTATTTGCATGAAGACAGTAAGTTTCGGAATAAAGCATCTCCTCCTTTTTTTTTTTTCCCCTCTATTCTAAAATTGTCTCTTTTGCATTTTTTTGCTCTGATCATGACTTTCCCTCTACGGTTCCCAAAACAAACAGCTGGCTGAACCACGATTGTACTTATTTTTCAACTGGTTTTTGAACAGCAGCTCTCAAAAATTGTATAGAAAAAGGAAATAGCAAGCGTGTATTTGATTTGCAGTCTTGCAATTTTAAAGATTCAATTCTATCCCTTCAGATTTTAGGTGTAGATAAAACAGTTTGTTCTGCGCATGCAATCCATAAATTTTTAAGGCTAGAAGAGACCATTAAAACCAACGGAATTCTAGCACAGAAATGATCAAAGACCCAATAGTATCTGCATCTCCTGTTCAGGCCAAACGATGCATTTTAGAAAAATAGCCTATTTTATCTGGACCTTTGTAAAACCACTCAAGGTACTTATTGGCTTTAGCTGATCTACTTGCCTGAGTTCATAATTTTCAACTATCTTGAAACAATACTGGAGAAGTTTTCAAATAATTATCTGACTCTAAAACCTGTGCTAGGCAGGTGCAGGATTGTTATGGCTGTGGTTGGAGATAAGCGTCCTCAGAGAATCAGTAGGGCTAAACCAGACAATTCCACAGAGTCTGGGCTGTATTGACATAATGGAAGCTCTTTGCCCATTGTCTGTGAAACGTTTGTTATTTTAGATATGTTCTCAACACAAGCATCTTTCCAGCTGCCTGTCCTGTGTTTTCGTGTCTTTTGATTGGATCATTTGGCACGTTTCCGTGGGCAACAGTAGGAGGAAATGTATCTTTTCCTCAGTAGGTTTATATGGTACTTTCTCAGAAGCTTGCTCCTGACCTCCTGTTAAGAGTTGGTGCAGACAAATTGTCAGGAACAGTGGGCAGCACTTGTCCCCTGGCTAGGTGAGGCTGGTTGAGCAGAGATTTCAGCCGAGAACATTATTCTGGCACAGCCTGTGGGGCTGGTGGTTTTGAAAGACAGCTCCTGAGAAGTTAATCCACTAAAAATCAGTCTCTGCCTTGGGCAGAAATTGCTCCCCTGACCCTGTGCCAGGGAATGAGCTCAAAGGTGAGGATGCCTACTCTTTCGCTGTGACAGCCCTTCCTAGCAGCGAGCTTCTTTGCAGCTCTAGGAGAGTGATGAAGGGTGAAGCAGCAGTGCAGCTCCAGAGCAATCACTTGCCAGGGGGGACGTGGAGCTCAGCCTCTGGCATGGCATTGAAAAACTTAAGATTTCCTCCACCAACTCACTAAAGCGCGTGAGCTTCTACTTTGCTTTCAAAGGGTTTGAGTCAGGCGTTGTCCACTTACCTGATCTCCGCTGAAGGATGCTACTCAGGAAAGCTGCTTGCTTGCCCTCTCTGTTTCTCTTTCCCGTAGAAGTCTTGGCCCCTAGTGCTCCTCTGGCCAGAGGAGAAATCTCTAGCACCAGCAGCTAGTACCTGTATCACCCTGCACCACCACTGTGGTCCTGAGAGCCGACTGTGGCTCGAGTCGCACATCCAGAACAAATGTTTTACCATTGAAACATTGGAGGTTTGATGCTTACCCCCTTCATTTGTATGATTTTTCCTCCAAGACCCGGTAGTGGCCTTCACTTCTGCCAAGTACCTTGAGGCATGTGCAAGTCTCAGTTAGACTGAGGATTTCCCACTAAGAAGGGGCAAGGGGGTAATCTGTTTTCCAGTTATAATTGGGTTTTGTTCTGCCAGAGCTTCAGCTGCCTCAGTCCTGGAATTCAAACCCTGAGTAAATTCATCCTTTTCTTTATCTGGTGAATATGTTCACATGCCGCCCACCTTGCTTTTACCACCTGCCAGCTCTGAAGCAGAGTTTGTTGGCTTCTACCATAGACTCCAACTTCATGGGTTAATTCCTCTAAATGACATTACTCATAAGCATAGATGTTTGCGAGCTTTGATGCCGGGCTTTCTAACTGTCAGCTGTTTGCAGTTCATCAGGTGGCAGAACGAGTGGAGGCGCTGGGCCAGTTTGTGATGAAGACCAGGAGGACCCTGAAGGGCCATGGGAATAAAGTTCTCTGTATGGACTGGTGCAAAGACAAGAGAAGAATTGTGAGCTCTTCCCAGGTACGGTGTTGGGCAGATGTTTTTCAAAGCTGCTGTTGGGCACTATAAAAATCTCTGTGCTACTCTTTGCAGATGATACCTGTACATGCTGTAAATGTTCTCCAAGATGGGCTTAAAGCAGTTCATTGGCACTGTACTCATAGAATAGTTTGAGTTGGAAGGGACCTCAAAGCCCATTCAGTTTCAACCCTTTGCCATGGGCAGGGACACCTCCCACTAGATCAGGTTGCTCGAAGCCCCATCCAACCTGGTCTTGAACACCTCCAGGAATGGGGCAGCCACGACTTCTCTGGGCAACCTGTTTGAGTGCCTCACCACCCTCAAAGTAAAAAATTTCTTCCTCATGTCTAATCTAAATTTCCCCTCTTTCAGCTTAAAACCATTTCCCCTCATTCTATTCCTGCACTCCCTGATAAAGAAGGGAGGCCCCCTTTAAGTACTGGAAGGCTTCTGTAAGGTTTCCTCGCAGCCTTCTCTTCTCTAGGCTGAACAACCCCGAGGGAACACAAATCCAGGTTTCTAATCATCACTACATCTGTTGTAGCTAATATCTTAAATATTTCTTGTTCAGTCATATACAGCTTTTCCCCACACTGTCTACTACAATAGAAAACAGAGAGAACTCATCTGAGGCCAATTCTACTTATTTATTCTTAATGGTAAAATATTTAGTAACTGTTTCAGTTTATGTCATCAGAGAAATGGCAAGGGAAGAAATGCTGATTCTTCTAGAGATTTCCATGCGCAGAAATTTCTTCTGCAGTCTTTATGATTGGTGCAGCCTTGAAAGCCTCTAACATCCTGCCAAAATTACTGCATTTAGCTGGGCATTTTGGGAAGCAATCCTACCACCTGCTCGAGCCCAGTCTCATGAGCTGGAGGAGGTAATGAGATAATTACTTTCTAGATCCCCTGGTTCATCCTGAGCCCAGTATGGCAGTGAGTGAGCTTGTTGCATCTCACAGCTGTTCATTGACCTACATGAAATCTGTCAGGGGTCTCACTTGAGAGATAAAAATAGGCAATCTGCATTGCAAGCCACCTTCAGTTGCTGTGAGTTTTTACCATTCATGGTGATCTCAGCAAAGAGAATGATTTTAAATAATGCATGTCATATTCTTTAAGGGGTTCAGATGTTAGTGTGTGGATCAGAAACCCGAACAGGCAAATTGTAATGCATTTTTGCACTTTTTACTCTATTCATGAATCCAGATGCAGCAACAATTGTAGTTCAGTAATAAACATTTTGCTTTCATGATACAGGGAGGATAACAATATTATATGCATAAGGCAAAGGAGCTGGCATGCACTGAGTTGCTCCCTGTGGAGTGTTCTTACAATGGCTATTTAGCAGATTGTATCAATGGATAATTGAAGGTTAAGTAAGTGTAGTGAGAAGTAAAGGGGAAACCAGGAAAAGACAGGAAAGGGAAGATGAATAAACATTGCAATGTCCATAAACAGTCCCCATGAGTGCTGCCAGCTCGGTAAATGATTTGCAATGCAGGTCGTCTCTTGTATTTGTAAGGCCACTAAGCCACTGACAGGTATCACCTGGGAGAGGTGACTGGATTTGTAGGTGGTGGTTACAGACCAGGAGAAACACATCATGTCTGAAAGGAGGCAAGTGAGGGCTCACTAGGGGCAGTTTCCTGGGAAGATGGTCCTGTCCATGGCGTGTGCTGCAAGTGAGAGTTCTCATAAACCCACTAAAAGGGGCAGTGAGGGAGGAGGGGAATGAAAAAATTGGTCTTTTAAGCCAACATCAGTCATCTCAGTGAGGAGGAGATATGCTTTTCTTCTGCTGAAAGACACAACTTGCACTACTTCAGAGTGTCTCTTCGGTGCTTCACTGTGACCGTTGTGCTGTTGTGAAAGTGGAGACAAAAATTTCTTTACATAACAGACTGGGGGATGGAAATGGGCAGCAGTTTTCCCCAAATCTGGGAAGTAGGCTGACAGCCATGTCTCTGTAATGCCTAAATTCCTCTCTCTGTTTGTGTGCTTTCATTTAGGATGGAAAGGTGATTGTGTGGGATTCCTTCACTACCAACAAGGTAAGCAAAACTTCAGCAAAAGTCAGATTTCTCTGCATAGAGCAAATGGCAGTGGGATAAGACGGAGGGCTGAAGGGCTCACGGGAGGCAGCAGGATGATGGGATAACATGCAAATCTCCACCAGCACCTCAAACCAAGGGGCTCAGGGCAAACCACATCGCTTGACCTGTTTCTCAGCGAAATCCCTGTCAGCACTGGGGTTTGTAGTTGTCTCCAGCGGGAGGCTCTTTGCTGACAGGGAGGATTCCCAGCTGTGGGCAGAGCCCAGCCAGCAAAACAGAGGCCCTCTGTGGGTAACCTCTGTACCAGGTGCTGTGTGTGATCACCTGGGATGCTTCAGCATTAGCTGTGAAATGGTGCCCCTGCTCCTCCAAGCCCTGCCAGGTATGCCTTGCAGCACCCTGCTCCACGCAGGTGATAAAAACCAGCTTGTTTGTAACTCGCTTTTACACTTGCATCAGTGGAGACCTTTTGCAGCTCTCAGTAACCCAAATAAAACATGTTCTGTGATCAGTTTGAGTCTCGTGAATAAGGTGGAAAGTGTCAAGGAGGGACTAAGCCATCCTCCTACTGCTCTGCTGGGTTCTGCAGTTAAGGATTGTCCCAGCCTTGCATGTGAGTTGTGGCTGGGGGATACACCTGCACCTTTGATGGACTCTACGAGTGTCCCACAGAAATACTGAACTTACGACTTTGCACTGTTTTTCTTGCACTGACTAGAGAAACAGTGACATCCCAGTTTAAAGAGATGTTGTGTTTCAGGAACATGCAGTGACGATGCCATGTACTTGGGTGATGGCTTGTGCGTATGCCCCGTCTGGATGTGCCATTGCTTGCGGGTAAGTTCCCAGTTCCCAGAGCTGCTTACACAGAGAAACTTGGTTTATAGTGGTGTCCTGGTGCCTCCAGCTAGAAGTTCGCGTGCCTCTATTATGGGTGGGAGACTATGTTGAGTGCCTCTGATTCTGTTCCCATAATGGCTCGTACACATTATCTCCACTGACTTCAGTGCAATAGCATTTGTTGTGTAAGCATGGAAAATAATCCTCTTTCAGCATTTATATCATGGGTTAGGAATTCTGCATGCATGCAACTCCTCTGTTCTAGTTTGGTTGCGTGTTGGATATATCTTATAAGGGAGAGTGGGTTTAGCTCTGTTCTTACTTTGCAGTCTTTCTTCTACGAAGTAGAGATGGTTAGTCCTTAATGATTACCAGCACATGAATAGATCTTGCCAAAATGGGGTGGAGAGAAGTAACCCCATCCTTGATAATCTCCAAGTTTTCCTGAGGGCTTGGGCTTGAAAACCCGAGTTTATGCAGGGTAGAAAACAAAGAGATGGGATGTTGTCAAAATGTCTTTTAAAAAAGAACTAGGTGGATCAGACAAAGCAAGCGTGGGGCAAGAGAAGGGAACAAAAGGAGACTTCACTGTGCAGCTTGCAAATCTAGAAAGCAGCAGACTAAGACAGACAGACTCCATAAATGTGTGTGGTGAAAACTAGATTTTTGACTGAAACTCAAAGAATAGCAAGAAAGCTCTGTCTTCACACTTGTAGGAGAGACAGGGAGGGCGTCTATGTGTTGTACTACTTAATTCTGCATTTCTGTTGTGCTGTCAGTTAAGCACTGTGCATGTAACATAAGGCACAGAACCAACACCTGGTGGTGTGCTGGGATCCCAGGGATGAGGATGGGGCAGATCGACCACGGCTCTAGAAAAGGATGAGACCCAAGTCATACCCTGTAGAAAACAGTCCCACCTCTGGCCTGGGAGGCACAGCTTAACTGGTGCAACTGCCCAGGAGAAGCACACCAGCTACAGAAGTCAGTGCTTCTGTTACCTTTCTTGCAAGCTCTTATAAAAGCCCCGTTCTTCACACCCACGGCTTGCTATGTTCTTTCTTTCATAGGAGTCAGGTCACATTTATTAAGGTGAATAACGATGCTTAAATGCCGCTCCTCGCAATGAGGGATGTCAACAGAAAAATAGCAGTTGGGCTGTATGTGAAATATTAACCCTGAGGTGACTGCTATGTCACCTCCCAGCTTATGCTTTCATGAGGTTTTGTTCCGTGCCATTTATAAACTCCGTGAGGGTAAAAAATACTGAGGCGCAGCTGTTCGAGTTCTGTAAAGCAGGCAGCTTGGTGAGGCAGCTGGGGCTTCCCTGCACAGGGAGATCCCGGCCAGCACAATACAGGGAAGTCGGTACTTGTAAGGGTTTGGCAGCACAGCACTGACAGGTGGTTTCCTTCTTATCATCACTCGCCTTTTGTCATTGCAGTTTTAACCAGTTCTTCTCTCTCTGTTATTGCTATTATTACTTTTCTTTAGCGGCCTGGACAACAAGTGTTCTGTGTACCCTCTGACATTTGACAAAAATGAAAATATGGCTGCAAAGAAGAAATCAGTTGCCATGCACACAAACTACTTGTCTGCCTGCAGCTTCACTAACTCAGACATGCAGGTAAATGCATTCCCTACTCGTTGCTCGCTGTCAAGCAACACCTAACACGACCTGCACTCGGACGTGATGCAAGTAACCTTCCTTGCACCCAGGGCCACGTTCTGCCCCGTTCAGGGGCTGCGGTGAAGATGCTGTAAAGAAATGCTGGTGGTCCGTGGCCAGGCTGCCGTGCCTGCGCCCTGCACAGACCTGTAGCTTCTGCAGAAGGTGCTTGCTGATACCTGTGTGTTCTCTGCTCCTGGGTCTGTGCTGGCCTGCGCTTTCAGGAGCTCAAACTAGTGCAAATAGTTAAAACCCCGGTTTGGCCAGGACTAGGTTGGGTATGTGCTATGCAAGCTGATGGAGACTGGGTTGTTTGCCTGCTTTGTCCTGGACATCCAGCCAACTTTGCTTTTGCTTTCGTTCTTAGTATTTTTCGTTTGTAACAAGGGAAGGATTTGAGCTTGAGGATGGTCCCACAGGGCCAGCCCTGTTGTCACTACATGCAGTGGGGCATTCCCGTGGGAGGAAGGAGTGATGCCGTCCCCATCTTGCAGCCGCGGGCTTTGAGCAGAGAGGCCCACAGTGGGAGACGATGGCAAAGCCAGGAACTAAATGCAGATCTTCTGAGACTGAGCCAGCCTTCCGCTGTAGCCAATATCTCAAAGATCTCTTTCTCCAGGTACACGAAAGATGATGAAAGGAGCCAGGGTAATCCTCTTGTCCTCTCTGGGTTTTTAATTTAATTGAAGCTGTGCTCAGTGCAGCTCTGCAGCAAAATATGTGGCAGAAAGGAGCATTTTCATTGCTATCTGCGTCAGCAGAACTACTGGAAAGGGAATACTTTGTCCCCTTCTTCCAGATATTTGGAGCTCTTCTGAAGGAAATATCAGCTCTCACTTCTTCCATTTCAGGACATAAGATGTACCAAGAGTTTGTTGTTGTTTGTTGATTCTATGGTTTCTGTAGTGACTCTGAGGTGCTAATTAAAGTCCATTGCCATGGAAACAAGTGGTGGAAGAACCCAGTGCTCAGGCTTGCTTAGTCCTGACCTTACTGTGCAGGAGCCTTGTATAATTAGAGCAGCCTAAATTAAGTTAAATGTTTTTGATGAGATAGAAAACCAGTATTCTTTTTTCTTGTCCATGCCTATATGCAAAGTGATTAAATCCTATGAAGAGAAAAAAACGGTTCTTTATTTTTCTTAATAAAAAAAGAAAGAAAAGTTGGGTCTTTCTTATCCATATTAAATACAGCAAACTGCATTGATGTTGAAGATGATGTGTTACTGTTGTTAAATAGTACCACAGTGGGTTATGTACTTTATATTGAGTGATTGGTAGGCCTATAAGTGATCATTTATAGCACTTCATGTTATTATTGAGACAAAGGAGCTTTCTCAGCTGTGTGCAGAGCTGCGACATTCTCCCAGCTCGTGTCACCGAGGGCTGCGGTACCTGTCCTGGAGCAGTTCAAGCATGTTTTGAAGGTGTCCCCCAACCCAGTGCACCTGCAGCACCGAGCACCCGCTGCTGGGTGCAGTGAATGCCTTGTGAATGCACCACTGCTGTGCTGCTTTGCCTTGGCTGCTCTCTTAAATGACAGCTCGGTTTTTCCCTCAGAGGAATGAAAGACAGGGTAGGAGTTAGGAGTTGGAGCGCTCATGAGCGTCTGGTAGGGCAGTGGAAAAAAAAAGGAGATCTGAGGGTGGTCTATCGTTAATTTAAAGCCCCTCTCATGCTGTGTGAGTGCAGAAAGAGGGGGTCCCATCCTTGCGTCTTGTCACATTCCCACCGTGGGCCAAGGCAAGTTCTGAGCTGCATGGCTTCTCCTCGGTGCCCAACAGCAGTCTTGCCAGAGAGAACCTCCCCCACTTCTGCACACAGAGAGCCAGGGAGCCTCGCTTCCTAAATTAGGTATCTGCAGTTCTGTGTGTGATAATGCTCCCCCACCACGTGACGATGCTCCATGTGTATTAATAGCAACAATTAATTGGGATCTCAAGTGTTTTGCATTGGGCAGGCAGCCCTACTCCCAGTGCGGCAGGGCTGGGAAGCAGGATGAGGCCCATGGCTACGGCGGAGGAGGCAGAGGTGAGGGTGGCCTCTCTGCCTTCACCTCTGTTCCCAGCCCTGGTGTGTGTGCTGCTGGCGTCCCTGCTGTCCCTGCCCCATCCAGCGCTGCTAGAGCCACGTGGGGAGTGTAGCAGAGCCTAATAGCAAAGGGGTTTAATTCCCTTTTTGGTTTGGATTTGGGGATGTTGGTTTATGTTTAGGGTTTGGTTTTTTTTAACAGCAATACCCTGAACTTTCTCCCATAACCTTTCTCCTCAAGCATTAACGGGAGCTCTGGGCTGCCAGTAGAGCCCTCTCTTACACCTTCAGCTACTCCTGGTTCCCTCATCTCTTTCTTACACATTATTACAAGACCAAATCCTCAGAGCTCCAAGTCTTCATTCCTCATCCGAGTACAAATGTTCCTCGGAACAGAGGAGTGCATTGATCTAGGCTCAGAAGCTGTCCAGAAAGACAGGTCAGGACTTCTGCTATTATCATCTCGGAGTATTAGCGTCTCTCTACTGCAGGGTTCGGAACAGTCTGTTCTGCAGCCTTGCAGACCTCTGTTTATGGGAGGAGTTTCTGGAGCATCTGTCAAACATGTTCAGTGTTTAACCTTTATGCGACTCAGTGAACGGTTTCATGATCTTTTTCTTCTTGAAGAGTATTTTCTTTTTGACTTCTAACTACGCACTGGGATTCCTTGTGTTTCCTCACTGACTATGAGAAAATCCTGTGTACAAGGTGGAGAGCCCTCCTAGATTCATCCCTGCTGCCTTCCACGCCGATGCACAGGGCCCCTTTCAACCTACAGAATTTGTGATTGCATAACAGCTTCGAGTGCCAAGGGGAAATTTTGAACAATTGAGCATCGTCAGGATTTAGCCACAATAACAAGCACTGATCACATGTGCTCTCTACAAGCGCTGTAGCAGATGAGGGGAGCTGAGAGAGCTATGTTCGGTCAATGTGTGCTCAAGCCCTTTCACACACAAATGGTTTTAGACAAGTGAGAGGTGATGGACTTATCAAACAACTGTCTAGACAGGCTTACTTCCCTTTCAGAAAATCCATGTCTTAAGCCAAATTAATTAGGTTTAACCTGGCTATTTCAAGCAGAAATAAAATTTAGAGTTAAACAGGTATACTTAACTCCAACAGTTCTTTTCTCTACCTGGGCTGAATTACAGCAGCCTAACTATGGGTGGGGTTAAATGCAGGAGCAGACAGGAATACCAGTCTGGTTCTACCTCCTTTTTGGAGGGTATGCAAATGCCATCAAATCCTTACTGCCATCAGTCCTCCAAACCCCACTGCACAAAACTGACATTATTGAAACACCATGCAGGTAGGTGCAGCTGTGTCAGTACAGCCCTCCTTTCCATTGTAACTTCTTTCCTTGAAAAGAAAAAACACAAACTGTACTTAAATTCACATTGTTTTTATGGCTTTGATAATATGTCTTTGAATTAGGGGTTTTATTGGTATACATATAGGATGACAGCTGTTTCTTTGTGAGCTTGATGTTCATCTGCTGATTTCTCTGTTGTGACTCTTCTTACCACATCCTATAGATCCTGACAGCAAGTGGAGATGGAACTTGTGCTCTGTGGGATGTTGAGAGTGGGCAGCTTCTACAGAGTTTCCATGGTCACGGAGCTGATGTCCTATGCTTGGACCTGGCCCCTTCTGAAACGGGAAATACGTTTGTCTCTGGGGTAAGCAGGAGCTTCCTATCATAAAATAAAATTAAGAAATATGGAAGGGAAAAGGCAGTAAAGCAAGAAGTTTCTTATCTTATTGACAGAGTGCTGGAGTATGAGTTGGAAGCCCCAGTGCAATCCACTCATTGCAAGCACATTTTCCAAGCTGGAGCAAATTAAACCCCTGACTGTGGGGTCAAACCCACCCAGCCAGTCTGACTGCAGTTCTGCTTACTTAGCAAATTCCACCCCACACCAAAGCAATCCAGCCTGAGATCAAAACAACGCCTGTCCCGGGAAGGGAAAGGCTCAGAATTAGAGCAACGAGCTTGTACCACAGTGGAGGTGTGAGCCCCTGTGGATAGGAGCACAGCATAGAAGACAACCTCCCACGTCTGGCTTCTTTCTTGTGGCCAGCTCTCTGGAGCCAGACGGGTTGTGCCAGATGGCTGCAGTGGGGCTGCACAGAACGCGCGTGCCACTGTGTCTCTCGGCCGCTCCCCAGAAGCCAAGGGGTGGCTTGGGTGCTGGCTAAACGCTCCTACAAGTTGAAGCAGGGAGGTGAGGTGTGGCCACATCTAAAGCCATTGCTGAGTTCCCTGTGCCTTCCAGCGGTAGGAGAAGCATTTAAAGGCCCTTCGTCAGTTGAACACTGCCTGCTCCCTGTCCTGGCCCAGAGGAGCATGGCCCTTGCTAGGGCTGGAGGACTGGTCTGGGAAAGTATCTGGGAAATCATCCAGATCTTGTGCTGCTGAGGTATCACTGTTCCTGGGCAGCCAAGCCTCGCAGTGAGGCAGGCAAGGCAGAAAGGTGAGTGGGTTGAGGCTCAGCTCCTTTTCAAGTGGTCCTGGTCTTGCCCACATCAGAAATCAAGTGTGCAAGTGAGAGCTGGCAGGAGCTGAGAGATGAGCTCTTACTGGAGGCAGGTTGCTACCAGTAACTTTGCTGAAGGTACCCGGTTTCTGAGCTCCACCAGCGCTGGCTCAGGGCTGGTTCTGTGCTTGCTGGTGGAAATAGCCATTGTGTTGGAAGATGCCGACCGTGGAAAGGGGATTCCACTTCTCGGAGTCATGGTCCCATCCCTACACAGTAAACGTGGAGTGTTTCTCTTATGGCTCTTTTATCAAATTTAGCTGGCCCATTAGGAGCAGAGCCCAGCGCACTGGTCCACTTTGCCTGCTGTTAGCACAGCTGCTCTGAAGCGTGACTGAAAGCTAATTCCATCCAAATGCATTACTCCTCCTGGGCTTTCCTGTCACCGAGCTTGCTTCCCAGAAAGGACAGATTTGTTATTCCTGGGAACAGCTTGGCTTATTATAGGGCAAAGAATCACAAGCAGCTATGGTACTGCTAAAAGAATATGTTATACTTGTGTTGATGTAGTAGCTTGGGCACGTCCATGCTCACAGGGACTCGCTTAATTAATCACATGCAAAATACTTCAGTGAAGTGTCTGCTTCATATCACATCAGCACAGGTGTAGCCAAAGCAGTGGAACCTGAAGGTGTGGTGCCACAGAGAAACTCCCCATGTGTTGTGTGTGTAACACAGCAGTATCGAGCCATCGGTGTGTAGATTGCGTGCTGTTATGTTCAACAACTTAACTGGAAATCGCAGCCCTCCTGGGTGAGCTCAGGGCTGCATCCTGGGCTCTTGTGCTCAGTGCCCTCTGAGTGACGCTCCTTGGGGTGAGTTGGATAACACTCAGGGGTGCCATTTCTCTGTAGGTGGTAGCTGGTTTCTCCTTCAAACCCATAGGAGTCAAAGCACTAGCTTGTCGGATTGGTGTTGCCCCCAGAGAGGTCAGTGAGAACAGTGCACATGGAAGCAATAGAAAGGGCTGGGCTTGGGCTGTGGTGGGGCTCGAGACGGAAATATGCTGAGTCCAAAATACCCTCTGTCCTATTTGGTTTCCCCTGCACAGAAACCACAAGTTGGTACAAAGGAACATTACCTCTTTTAAGTAATGACATAATTAGTGAAAAACTGGGATTTCATTTTAATAAGAGAATTAGAAAAACCTGGGAAGATGCAAATTGTGAAGAGACTGTTTTAATTTCATTAGCAATGATATTTGATTAAAAATAAAAAAAACCATGTGTGGTATGGTCTGCTGGGCAGGAGCAGCAGCCGTCTGGCCTGCCCTACGTTTCCCATGCAGCCTCAGAGAGCCTGAGCCTGCCTACCGCCTGCCTCTTAGCAGCATCGCATCGATTAAAATCTCCTGTCACTATTAAAAGGGAAGCCCATGGGTTTTTTTTCCCGTCATTGTGATGGTGACGGTAGCCAGACATCAGAGCTGAGAGCATGGCCCTATAGGTATGAAGTGGTTCCTGTCCCCAGGACGCTGTAGACTAGGAGGGCTGAGCCCTTTACTGAGCACCTCGCCCAAGCACCAGTGTTAAATGATCTTTTCAAAGCACTTGAAAGGGCAGGTTGGAGCTTGACCACGAGACAAAATGCTGTTAAACTTCTTTTCTCACCCCAGCAATGCCATTGAGCATTTGGGTGCAGGACCGAGGCAGGGGTTAACTCTGATAGGAGGCAGGGCAAGAGTCCTTACTTCATTTTCTATTTCAGTGTATGGAAAGAATTAGTTATAAAACTTTAAGTGCTGGGTATTAATTTTTCATATTGGGCATGTTAAGTGGTAAGGGAGAGAGTCAGTTATGGAGCTCTGTGGCGCGGTGGGACTGCAGACACAGGTGTGGCAGCAGGACAAGCAGAGCAGGGCTGCAAGTGCCAGTTAGTATGGGACTGGCTGCCCAAACACCCCGTGCCTGTCTGCTCCCTCTGTGCTGTAGGGCAGCATCATACCCGTGCGGGTCTGCAGCGCTGCCGAGGGTCCAGACCTCATGGCATACGCTGATCCTAACTGCAACTGTTCCAGGCTTGAGGGAGTCCAGCACAGCCAGTTCTAGGGCTGCTTTGCTTGGCAGACATCATCTTCAGAGCTGTGATGTTCAGAGCCTTTGAATAGCTGGACTTGAAGTCATGTATCAGGCACGTGAGAAGCGGATGTCAACAGTTGCACAACCTTAGTGGGTTTTTTTGTCTTATTAGGGATGTGACAAGAAAGCCATGGTTTGGGATATGCGGTCTGGTCAGTGCATCCAGTCATTTGAAACCCATGATTCGGATATCAACAGTGTCAGGTCAGTATGTTTTTGGGAGAGGGCATATTTGCAATGTTGAGCAATGTGCTGGTTCTATTTTTGAAGTCTGACCTCATGCAAGTAATGTAATGTGCTCTGGTCTTTTTTTACTCATGCACAGATATTACCCAAGTGGAGATGCTTTTGCCTCTGGTTCAGATGATGCCACGGTATGTTAATTCAGCAACTTAATTTAGGGAAGTTCTAGTACTTCCCAAATCAGATTTTCTTGAAAGACACATCCACAGAGGACTTTATGTGACAAAACTGGGCCTGTGACACCAAAGTTACAGAAATAATAATGCTATAGTATAATACGTATTAGACATGATATATAATGCCATAGGGAAAATCTGGAAACACTTTGTAGGTCACCTTTGCAAAGGTTTCTGTTTGAGGTACTGTCCAAATACTCATTTCAGACTTTTTGTGTTTTGAAGTTTCATGATTAGTTGTCTTACTGAAAGAGATTTGGCTTCATATAGTTGTTGGTCACAATGTAGGAGGAACCAGCTGAAATGCTGCAGCCAGGGTCAGAAGAATCAGCACAGGGCATGAAGGGAACCTGCACACGAGTGCCCACATCCTGACAAGGAGAGAGGCTGTGGGCTCAGTGCGGAGCTGGGCAAACCCAGTCAGCTGGTTTCTGCATCCTGAGAGTGTGGCCCCAGGATGGCCTTGGCCACATCCATCTCCTCCCTGTCAACCTGACTCACTGCCAACGCTCTTCACAGTGGTGAGTCACCACATCCAGGTCATCCTAGATGATACAATAGCTGGATCTTGCTTATCTACAAAGTTGTTAGGAGGGGCATGGTACGTATTAACAGGTAATTTTGGTCAGTACATTGTATGCAAAAGGCCACTCAACTCCTGGGCCCCTGAGTGATGGACACGTGGTTGCTCTCCCTGCAGCTGGGGGTCCCCACAGGGGACCAGGCTCTGCCTGAACCTCAGCCCTGCGGGAACCAAGCTGGCAGTAACTTGGGGCGGCACCTGGCACCTTGTATCTCCTATTTATTCAAAACATCACACTGAGTTGCATGAGGGTGAAGATTCTTTATAAAGTACCCTGCCCTCAGAGTATGTTTTGAGTCTACTCCAGTACTAGCTGAATTTGGTAGAAACAATCCCTTTGGTTTCACTGGGTGTGGAGGACTTTGAAGACTCTTCTAGGGAGACTACACTGCTTTTAGGTCTTAAAAGCTGTTATTATAAATTAATACCTCAAGTTCTGTGGTGAGCCCTGTGCCTCTCCACACATTCTGATGCAGTACTGTGAGCACTTGAGATGCTGAGGGAATGAGATGGAGAAATCATCCATCATTAAATTCCAATGAGAGTACTCTCTTTTTATGCCCAGTATCACAGGCTCAGGGCTCCTCTTCTACTAATTTATTTGATGAGATTTTTTTCTCTCTTAGCTATTCTGGACACCTCCAGCTTGAACAGGAGAATGGGAAATTCCATCCCTGTACTTTTAATGGAGTTTTTTTTGATGGCAGTTTCCATCTACTTCATTCTTTAAATGAAGGCATCAGTGTTTTCAGCATTATGGACTGATACTCTGACTGGTATCCTTGACCTGGTTTATATACTTGGGGATTTCGAGGAACAGATAATCCTGCCTGTCTGGAGGGAAACCATAAAAGTGTGCTCACATGGCAGTGCTGTCACCTACGGTGACCCCAGCTTCCTCTCAGAGCAGTCTGATAGAATTACTCATCAGCGTGAAGCACTGGGAGACCCGAACCTCACATACCTGGCAGCTCCCTGCAGCCCTGCAAATGAAACAGCCTCTCCTTTATCTGCAGGCGTGAATACTTGCTGGTTTTCATTAGTAAAGCCTTAATATTAGGAAACCCTTCTAGCCAGTGGAAATTCATTGAGGCAGCCTTTCAGATCAAATAATGCATTTTGATTTTAGGGCCAGCAGGCTGCCTTTCTGCGTGGCAATGAAGTCTGGGCTGTCTATACGTTATTTCTATGTTAAACAAGCCCAAGTGTGCTGGCAAATGATCACAAGAGGAAGTGCAGGTTGTAGAGGCGATTGGAGATTTTCCATGAGAGAGGAAAAGCAGAGATCTGTATAACAAATTATTATTTCACTTGAATTCTTTTCCCATAGATTTTTCAGACAGAGGGGCCTCACGGTAGGGCAGGGGCTGTTCTGTATTGCTCAGAGCAAGGATCTACCATCCTTGCTTCTCTGTGCCAAGGATCTCTCTGAGCACTGTGCCATATGGTCCATGTTCTCAAAGATAACTAGAGATATAATCCTCTGTCTCCTGTACTCCAGCTGTGGCTAAACTGCTGTCTTGAGAGACTGTCTCTCCATGCACCTCCCCGAGCAGTGGGATGCCCTAATGTGTAGGAAACCACAGTGATGAAGCAAGAGGATAAGGGGATTTTAAACGAGTAGCCATGGTCCAAAACCCGCCACTCATCTCTTTATAGCAGGACAGGCGGGAGGTTTAGAAAACTGGTTTGGGAAAGCAAATTCTTTCCTCAGTTTGTACAAAAAACCCTTGTGTTGCTTAGATCCCTGCTAGACTCCAGAGGAGTCCCAGCAGACAGAAATGTGAAAGGAAATAAGCCATGCAGCCTCTTCCCATGATGCCTGCTAGGCTGCAGACTTTCCCACTCAGTTTTTTTTCAATGAAATGTAGTAGCCATTGACTCAAGCCTTGACTGAGGCATGTGTGTTTGTTTTGATTTAATCCTAGTGTCGTTTATATGACCTCCGTGCGGACAGGGAAGTAGCAATTTATTCCAAAGAGAGTATCATTTTTGGAGCATCCAGTGTGGACTTCTCTCTCAGTGGTGAGACCTGAATTTTGGAGATTGCCTTGGTGTTGGGATTTGGGGCAGACAGTAAAATTCTGTCAGTTTGATTTAATATAGCATTTATTATTAAAAGTAATACTAAGTACCAAAAGAAGTATTTAACGCATGGAAACCTTTTTTTTTTTTTTTTCCCCTCTGTAAAAATAATTACTGTTTAAATAACCTAACTGGCTAGTGTTTTGTTGTAGCAATGAAAAGTATTTTCCTGGCCCTGCTGAGGCAGGAAATATTTTGCCATTAACTACAGCTGGGCTAGAATTTCACAATAATGATTAGAAACATTTCGAAAGAAACATGAAATGTAACTAGACTATTAAGCGCACTTACATAAATAGTTTATAAAAGGATAATAAATGATTAATAGACAGTAAACATATGGTAGAGGAGCATGAAGGCGGAGACACTGCCATTTTTCACCATGGATCTGGAGACATGAGCTCAAGTCTTCTCTCTCCTGCCCAAGCACAAATGCAGTCCCCTCTGTGGGGATAAGTGGGTGGTGATCTGCCCTCGGCCTGGGGCAGAGGCAAATGTCTTGGTCGTTTTCAGAAGTACCACAGCTTGTCCTGCTGGGGATGATGAATCACTTAACGAAATTGTCTACTAATCATTCAACCACTTGTGTTCAAGCTCTTGCGTAAAGTCTGAGCAAAATCTTGTTATGCTACATTAGCTGTAGAAGTGCCCTTGGGTCTGTCGTGATTTGGAGTCAGCCCTCATTGCTAATGACTGAACAAATTCTATATAATTCAATTTTAACTATATTTTTAAACTAATAAATGTTAATTAGTTCAGCATTTAGCATGGATGGTTCAGCAGTGGACCAGGGGTGTCTAACAGGAGCAGGGCTAACCATGGGCAGGGGGTGGCCACAGATATCGGCACAGGAAAGCTGGGGCACGGCTCGCTTGGGTGATGAACGCCCTCCAGGAGGTTCTTGCTGCAGCCAAGGTGTGTCAGCCTACTGAAGGCCTCACTTGGTATACACCTCATTCTCTTTGTAGGTCGCCTGCTGTTTGCTGGCTATAATGATTACACCATAAATGTCTGGGATGTGCTGAAAGGGTCCCGTGTATCCATTCTGTTTGGACATGAAAATCGTGTCAGCACCTTGAGGGTCTCTCCTGATGGGACAGCGTTCTGCTCGGGCTCCTGGGACCACACTCTCCGAGTAAGTGGTGGGAGCACCTGCCTTGGGTGCTTCTTCCTTTGTTTGCTTGCTTGCTTGCTTAAAAAAAGGAGGTAGGAGAGAAGGGTTGTTACAGGAAGATTGGCTCTAGAGGGACTAATGAGAATATAAAAACAGTGCAGTAGAATACATGAAGAGAAAATTCAATTTAGAAAATCCCTACAACGTGCTAGCGGAAATGTTAAGGGGATCTTGAACTTATGTGTTCAATAATATCATCGCTGCTGATACGCTGTACCACTTATTTGACCACCTTGCCAAATTTTAATTAAACATTTGATAGAATAGTCAATGTCATAAACAATTGTTCAACTCTCTCTCTGCAGATCTGGGCTTAACCTGAGATACTGTGTGCAGAATCAAATGGAGAACGACACCCTGGACTACAAAAGCTGCATAAAAAGCCATCCCTCAAAATCACACATTTGCTACGCTACAGAAGAATAACACTGAACCCACAGATTAACACAACTAAGTAGAAAGGGTAATCTGCTTGAATACATAGCAAACAACAACTTGTAGTAAAGTGAAATAGTTTTAATTCTGTTTTGAAACTATCTTCTTTCATTAGAACTAGTTTAGGTAATTATAAAGGGACTTTTCTCTGAAGTCACTTGTATGATTGATTGAGTATTTCAGTGCACATTATGTATTTATTTGCATGAATCAAGTTCCTTTTTGAAGTTAAAAAAAAAAAAAGGAAGAAAAAGAATAAAAGATTCCTGATTTTGTCAGGATGTAGCATAAGACTTTGGAAACATTCCATAGTAGTGCATTGAATTTTGGTGTTGAATAACAATTCTGATACTTTATGATGGCATTAAGGATGACTGAACCTTGGTAGTAAGTAGAGGAGCAAAGGACCTACTGTGAAGGTACCGGCTGTTGTCATAAAAATGTATTTTTTGTACAAAAAAAGGAATCCTTTCAATCCTTGTTTTTTCCTACTGTCTTTTTAGATAGAAATAAGTATTTCTTCTCTGTGACCTGAATATAAAGAATTAAAATATATACAAAATGATAAACTGCAAAGATGAGGGATATAAACATGATTTACATAATCATGAGGTAATACTTAACCAGTAGTTTCTTAGAAATTTTCAATTGTATCACTTGGTGAGTGAATTTTCTTTTACTTAAAGGAATACTACATGCTAAGCACTAAGGGATATGACACGCTAAGCTCTAAGCACCGTTCTACTGATGGTCAAATCTTTTCCAAGTTGGTCATAGTCATTCTGTGATCACGAATCTTATTTGCATTTTGAGCAGCTCATCCCACTTTGGCAGGGAACGTGGCTTGACTTTGTATCAAGGCAGTATATGCCCAGTTTAAGGTCCTTCTGAAATGTCAGAGCGGTGTACGTCCATAAAGATGAGGATCCAACCTTACAAGCCGAATCGTACAGTCCTTGCTCTAATAGTTAATCTCCCACCAGTGTGGACATACTTTCATCATGGTTGGACTTGAGAATGAACAACAGTGAGTTGTTGAAAACCTGCTGTGAGCCACAGTCCTCCCAGCATTTGTTACCCTGCTCACCAGAGCCCACGAGCCCATGGGATCCAGGAGCCGCTGGGTTTCAGGGAATCAATACAGCCGGACACGTTCCCAGCAGCACCCAGCCCTCTGTGGGAGCTTGGCAATGCAATAGAAACCGGCAGGACCAACCCCATGTGGAGCTGATGCTGTAGAATTAACTTTTAATCGGATAAAGCTGTGATGTGGTTAATTATAGAACTGTTGGGAAATTATATCAGCACTTCTAAGTTGCATACTATTGAGACTAGAGTGTGTAACCTCTGCTTGTGCTGACAGGTGCTGAGCCTGAGTAGAGGCATGTGAGGAAGCAAAGTGCTGGTGTAATGCTGGGGGCTTGCGTTGTCTGGCCTTTGAAATGCAAGTGGTGAGGCACAACTCTGAAAAGAGCAAAGATTTGGTTTATATTTAGATAGAAACGAGAGAAAAAAAGCTCACTGGACCATTGGATTTTCCAGTTCACGTGAGTTCTATGATAACATGCTCATTCTATTTGAAATCGGGAATTTTTTTTTGTTTTACGATTATATAAAAATTGTATTAGCAACAAAGTCTCCTCATTCATGAAGACATCAGGTCCCATGAATCCATAACCAATTAACCTAGGACACTGGCATTTTTATCAGCTTTCGGCCCCTTATGAAATAGTTCAGCTGTTTTCACTTGGAAAAGTCAACTCTGATGCTTTGCAATGTTTGTGGCAAACTATCCCTGTAACAAACTGAATGCACTACGGAAATGTCATGTAGAGCTCACTGTGCAATACTGAGTCAATACACTGTACACATTTGATCGAAAGATTAATATAAATGTTTAGATAGTATTTATTGGTAAGATGTTTGTTTCAAACATACTACATTGTGTTGATACTTATGAATGACCTAAATACAATAAATTGTATTTTACATATTGAAAACATGTATACAGTTGTTCTTCCCATCAGTCGGGTACTTGGAATGGTAGCTGTTGTTTGTGGAGTTTTTGGCATTTCATTTTTGCACTATGAAGCTTCTTAGATCATTTGTCCTGCAAAAAATCTCAGGCAAAATCCAGATCTACCAGAAAGTTGCATCTGGAATATCTTCTGGAAACAGCCAAGATGAGCCAGAGCAACTGAGAGCAAGCAGCCCTTGAAAGTACCTGAAACTCCACCTGAGTTCCTTCTGCATTCAGGGGACCAGAATTCAGGTTGTTTTCCCTGCTCAGGAGGATCGCAGCTGAAGTGATGCTTTCTTTCCAGATCCTCATCGTCATACCCAGGCATGTGCTGGAAAAAGCACAGTATGTGTTTTGTGGGATCACAGGATTCTCCTCACATCATAGTGGGACACCATGAAAGCTGGGCACCAAAATCCTGTTGAGGGCTCGGGCTGTTACTGTTTGGGTAAATCGTATCTGCAGATCACCTCGAGATGCAGCTGTTCAGCTTTCTGCTTTGTCAGTAGAGAACTGTGCTGGGGTCAGCTGTCCTCTCCGCTTCAGCGTGGGCTTTGTGGTCTGCATGAAGGTGGTTGGTGGAAGTGCTTGGTTTGGACACTGAAAAGGCTCTTCCTTCATTTTGGCTCATTCTTTTGCTTGCTTTCCTCTGAGGGGCTGGGGAAAGTGCTGAGCCAGCTTGTTCCGCGTGACATCAGTGTCCAAACCACCCCCAGTTCCAGTGAGAATGAGGCTGACGATGCATCTTGCACTTCTGTTCTTGCAGGGAGAAATCCCGTGGTTCTTAACACTTTGTGGCTGCTGCCTGTGGACTCATAAGCTGGAATGTGTGAACTCGGCCCTTGTGAAAATCACCTTCTTGTTCCTGAGGTAACAGTGGAAGCTGCGAACAAGGACGGGCCACAAGTTCCCATTGGATAAACGAGGACAGAGGAGCAGGACACTGAAGTATCCATTGTTTTTCTTACTTAGTAAAGGCTACCCAGGGAAGCTTTGGAAAACCGGGCGTTATAAGACACAGCCCCCTCTCCGCCATCTATTTATGTCTCAGAAACCTCTCTATTCCTTTCCTGAAGGAGAGGTTTTAACCTGCTGCTTGTCTTTTCCCCAGCACGTCCCAACCTTGGAGAAGAGCCGGGCAGCTCTGGGTGCAGCAGAGAAGCTGCAGCCTCACATTAGAGCCCCAGCACTCGCCCTACCTTCCTGACCTGCTCCTCAGCTCAAGCCAGGAGGTGAAGGAAAAGCAGTCCCAAAAGGCTACCCAAGTGATCTATAACCAGCTTCAACATCCGGAAAGCGAGGGAGCTATAGCTAGGGCAAAGTCACTGTCAGACGGTCCCGTCCTGTTAAACAAAAATGCTATATAAACAGGAAGGGTGGAAAAGGATATTGCTAGAGAAAGAGCAGCCTCTCCCTCTTGCTCTCCTGCTGCGAGGAATGCAATAGGAAATTCCTGCTCCAGGATTAACAATCGTAAGGAAAACTCTAGTTAGAGAAGCATGTGTGTAAATCACTGGTGAAAAGCCAAGATATCATTCCAGCTACTGCTCCACCGCATAAACACAGACTAGATTTCCCTGCTTAAAAACAAAAGCCAAATATGGGGATGCAAAAGACTTTGCCTTAGGAATGATTGTCAGAGATCAGGCCAATTCTTGATAGTGATCTGAGAAATTGCAGTAGGACTGATTCCAAGTATCTATTTTTATCTTTTCTAATGGTGATGTACATTGGAGACGGAGCGCTGTAGCTCAGGATAGGAGGAGTGAAGACGAGGAGTCCTGTGCTGGCCCGTGGGGCGCCTCGAGCCCGTTGTGTGACGAGAGGCAAGAGGAGGCAGCTCCTCTCCCAGCGCTGGCACGGGGCTGCGCAGTAAAATCTTGAGGTGGTGGTTATGGGAGGTTTGATGATGTGTTCAGCAGCTGAAGGTGCTTGCAGCTCGAAGGGCACAGCCAGGGTGCAGGGCATCTCCATCGCACCGTGCACCTCTCGGCCAGTGCTGTTCCCAGCTGTTTTATTTTACACCTGCGCTAGCAAAGGGCCCAACCTTTGCACCAGCAAGGTCCTCATCCTAAATTTTGCCTGTACACCAATCTAAAAGGCTACTGCATTTGTTTGGTAAATACACAGTGTGCTCTTCTAGTCCTAGAAAGCCTGAGGTTCCTCTGATGTAAAGAACACAGGTTCGGGCAACCTCATGAGGTTCAACAAGGCCAAGGTCCTACAGCTGGGTTGGGGTGATCTCTGGTTTCAGTCAGATGGGGGATGATGTGATTGAGAGCAGCCCCATGGAGAAGGACCTGGGGGTGCTGGTTGATGAAAAGCTCGACATGAGCCGGCAACGTGCGCTCACAGCCCAGAAACCAACTGTGTCCTGGGCCGCATCCAAAGCAGTGTGGCCAGCAGGGAGGGAGGGGATTCTGCCTCTCTGTTCCTCTCTTGTGAGAGCCTATCTGGAGGATTGTGTCCAGTTCTGGAGTCCTTATCATAAGGAGGAGATGGAGCTGTTGGAACGGATCCAGAGGAGGCTACAAGGATGATGCGAGGGCTGGAGCAGCTCCCATACGAGGACAGGCTGAGAGAGTCGGGCTTGTTCAGCCTGGAGAAGAGAAGGAGACCTTAGAGCACCTTCCAGTATCTGAAAGGGCTCCAAGAGAGCTGGGGAGGGTCCATTTACAAAGGCTTCTGGTGACAGGACGAGGGGCAACGGGTCTGAACTGGAGAGGGGCAGGTTTAGACTGGACTAAGGCGGAATCTCTTCCCCGTGAGGGCGGGGCGGCCCTGGCCCAGGCCGCCCAGGGAAGCTGTGGCTGCCCCATCCCTGGAGGGGCTCCGGGCCCGGTTGGAGGGCAGCGGGGCCCGGTGGGCGGTGTCGGTGCCCGCGGCCGGCCCTGAGGGGCGGGCAGCTCCCGCCCCCGCGCTCCTCTGTGGGATAAAAGGCCGCCCCGGGGCGGGGCCGCGCGGCTCTGGGTGCGCGCGGGCGGCGCGGGGCCGCAGCCATGCCGGGCTCGCTGCGGGAGCAGACGGCGCTGCTGCTCGAGGATTACTTCCAGCACCGCAGCGGCGGCGGCGGCGCGCAGCCCCCCAGCCCCACGGCGGCCGCGCTGCGCGGGGCGGCGGCGGAGCTGGAGCGGCGGGAGCGGCCGTTCTTCCGCTCGTGCGCGCGGCTGGCGCGGGCCGAGCCGCGGGAGGCGGCGGCGCTGCTGCGGCGGGTGGCGGAGCAGCTGGAGGCCGAGGGCGGCCTCAACTGGGGGCGGCTGCTGGCGCTCGTCGTCTTCGCCGGGGCGCTGGCCGCCGCGCTGGCCGAGCGGGGCTGCGGGGACGGGCCGAGCTGCCTGGCGGCCGAGCTCGCCGAGTACCTGGCCGAGGAGCGCGGGGAGTGGATGGAGGCGCACGGAGGATGGGTGAGAGCCGGGAGAGGGAGGCGGAGGGTGAGAAGGGGGAGAGGAAGAAAGGGAGAGAGGAGGGGGGAGCCGGTAGAGGGAGCGTGGAGCCGGGAGTCCCGCACGGAGGGGGATGGCGGAGCTGGGAGCCTCCCCGGGGGCCGGGAGGACGGGCTGGAGACGGGGTTGTGCCGCCTGGGGAGGGGAAGGCGGCGGGGAGACCGTAGAGCAGCCTCCAGGGTGGAAAGGGGCTGCAGGAGAGCTGGGGAGGGACATTTAATAAGGGCCTGGAGCGGTAAAATGAGTGGGAATGGCTTTAAACTGAAAGGGGGAACATTTAGATTAGGCAGTGGGTAGAATTTCTTCACCATGAGAACGGTGAGGCCCTGGCCCAGGTTGCCCAGGGAAGCTGTGGCTGCCCCATCCCTGGAGGGGCTCAAGGCCAGGTTGGATGGGCCTTGGGCAGCCTGGTCTGCTGGGAGGTGTCCCTGCCCATGGCAGGGGGGTTGGAACTGGATGGGCTTTGAGTTCCCTTCCATCCCAAGCCTTTCTGTGGTTCGCAGGGCCCCAGGGGCCGGTGGGTGCCCTGTGCTGTGGCTTGGGCCACTTCTCCGCAGGCGCTGGTGGCCAGAGCCGTGTCACCCTGCAGCCTGCTAGACCGGGCGGTGCTGCTGGATGGTGGGGACAAGGGTTGCCCTCCCATCAGATCTGCACCTTTCAGTTGTGGAAAGACCTGGATCTTCACACACAGGCGCACTGGTGTTTTGTGTTTACGCTCAGCAGGCACCTGTCTGCCTGTCCTGCTGCTCTGGTTCTTGTCTGTCCAGAGAGGGGTCAGGTAGGGGCCTCAGGGGAGCGTGGGCCATAGCGTTAGCGAGCACTGCGATGGCTGCTGGTGCTCTCTTGGACTTGAGATACACGCTGAAAGCTCTGCCTGCGTTTCTGAACGCTGTTTCAGCTATCCCACAGAACTGCACGCTTCCTCTTTTCAGTCCTAGTGGAATATTTCATGCCAGTACAAATAAGCGCTAAAAATAGGAAGGGGGGGAAGCAGCCACTGGTTTCGTTGACTCTTCCAGAGACCAAAGTGAACCTAGTTTTCCAGCGGCTGCTGGTCCATCTGACCGCTCAGAACAGTGTGGCAGTCGGCTACATTATACGCTGCCACTTGGCACGGGTCGTACTGCTTGTTCGCACAAATTAAAGTGTAAAGAACAAAGTTCCGGAAGAAATTAAGAGTATAACTTGTTTACATAGACATCTGCGGAGCAGAGTTCAAACGCAGCCATCTGGAGTTGTATTGCTGCCACTTCTGATTATCGCAAATAACGATCTGGGAGAGCAGCTGCCAGCTTTGCTCTGTTGTAGGTCAGCTCTGAGCAGTGTCCACTTGGCCCTTCCAAGAGAATGTGTAATCGGTCCCGTGTCTACCAAGGTGGGATCAGAGATGAGATCAGCTTCGGACTCCTGTCTTTCAGATGGAAATTTCCATATCCTGTGTTTCAGATGCTTTCTGAAACTTGAATGAGGGGGAACAATGCTGGCAGCTCTCAGCAGAAACTTGCTTAAAAGGGTAAAGCTAACATAATGACTTGCTAAGCAATCTTGATAGGAAGTTTACAGTTGTCTTTTGAGCAAAGCGTACAAACACGTGTAGCTCCTGTCTTGTGCAAAGGCTCTTGGAAAGCGTTTTTATGTACCAAAGGCAGCAGGCTTAGACTTTCATGATGAAAGTAGAGACTTCTGCAGCTGACAACCGCTGTGCTGGGAGTGTGAACCAAACCGTGCTCAAAGGCTTGTTAAGAGAAATCTGGTTAATTGTAATCCAACTGACTTAATGTCCCTTCTCTTGTGTTTCTAGGATGGCTTCTGTCGCTTCTTCGGCAGACATGGCTCCCAGACGACTGACCAGAGCAACACCATAAGCAATGCAATCATGGCTGCAGCAGGATTCGGAATAGCAGGATTGGCTTTTCTCTTGGCTGTGCGGTAGGCTGGTGAAAGGATCTTGCCATGGGAAAGTACTCAGAAAACTGACAATTTACCAGATTTCACTCTATTTTCTATAGAACAGACCCTCTAAGAAGTTTATATTTTTAAACTGGCTCAGAAAACTATCTCACCAAATCCTTGGCTATAAACTGCTTCACTTGCTGCCCGGTAACAGCACAACCAACCTGTGCTAAACCGCCATTCGTGCATGTTCAAAACCTGTCGTCTCCAAATGTCCTCTGGACTTCCTTTTTGAAGGTGTAACCTAAACTTTAGCATGGTTCATGTACTGTAACTTCCAAGTGCTTGATGTTATGCTAGAAAAACGTTATGGTGGACTTGCTACTAAGTCCTCTTGTTTGAGATGTCATATTTACATGGAGCAAAGTCTTTCAACCCGCCTTCCATTAATACTGTAAAGTGGGTGAACGTCAACTGTGATTTAACATGGTTTATGGCTTCAAATGCAGTGCAAGGCACTTGTTACCAAAAGGCAACTCGTTGGTCGATTTAGGGCAGCTAGTGCCCGTGATGCGAGAGGCATTAAGGCATAATACAGCATAAGACTGATTTCATTACACTACAAGAAGATAAGAATTGATACAGGACAGTAATGGCTGCAGTACTGTTTCTTACTGAAAGGAAAGGAATTTAAATATTAAACCTTAATTGGTATATGGAAGTCCAGTGGAGGCTGGAATTTCTCTGGATTTCCGTGACAAAACGAGAATTTCCATATATCTTAATATATTTTTGAAGTATTTATCACTGTATAATACTTGTAGCCATGACATCTTTTATTTTTGTTTAAAACTTAATGCTGGTTCTTGTCACTCTAGTGCGTATCAAGCGTTGTCTTGTTTGAGTAATATTTCACTCTTGTTTTCAACATGCTGTGTATTTCTTTTAATGGTTGTACAAATTGCCTTATGTTTCTGGTAACTTTTAGCAACGTTCCTGGGTTACTCATAGTGTGTACAATTTTACTATGGTGACTTCAAAGGTGAATAAATGTTAAGTATTTTTATTTTAAAAAAAAACCCTTCTGCTTATTTGACTGGATGGGTGATGATGCTCAGGCTGGGAGTGTTTCAGTGATTACCTGGATGCATCAGTTTGCTGGTGATTTGACCTGAAATGAGGAGCTGTGTGACTGCAGAGCAGTGTGATACAGGCTTTGTCGCAGAGGAGTCCTGCAGTCAGAACTTGAGCAGAGACAGCCTAAGGGGAAAATCCAGTCCAAAAGGCCTGTCTTTATCACTGCGACTGAAAGAACCTGGTGGTTTTGTAGGCAAAAATTTCCAAAGCTCACTAACATAGCTGGGTACAGACAGGCTCCTCCGAGAGCCGCTTCTGCTTGCAGAGAGCAGCAGAGCTCTTTTCTCTGCCAAGAGCTTACTGCTGCCTTTCTCTTTCACACATGCAACTTTTTTACTGAAACTGGAGTTTCTGATACAAGTTATGATAATGACTGAGCAGTTGGTGACAGAGTTCAGCCTTCTCAGATTAGTGATACAGAGCAGCTGTAATTTATGAGGGTGTTTGGCTTAACTCTTAAAAGGGGTCTCGTGTTCCCATCTCCCAGGTAGGATGTTTCTGTGGCACTGGGGATTCCGTTGTCTGTTTTTCAGCCCCTTTTTCAGCCTCCCTCCCTGGCTGCCCATCAGCCCACTGCTCTGCCCTCTTAGAGGGTACTCATGGAAGAACACTGGGTGGGCAGTGGACTTCCTCGTGGGAAAGATCAGCCTAGCAATCTAGTCTGTATTGCCATGACAGTGACCACCCTGCTGCTTCTGCTGGCTGCTGGGCTCCAGGGAGGCAGCAGTGGGGGCTGTGGCCCCACACCGGACAGAGCCACGTTGTGCCGACTGGCCGCAGATGCTGGAAGAATGATAAAAAGGGACATTCAGGGATGGTAAGTCCAGCAGAGGCGGGAAGGAGCTGGCTGTCCTCCCCCTCACGCTGTTCCTTCTGAACAAATGTCTGCTTGTTCTCTGACTTCCAGTTCTCTAAACTCCAACTTGGCTCCTCTCAGCAAAAGGATTAATGCCCCATGGCGTGGGACCGTTGTGCTCAGTTCCTCTCTCAGTTCCCACACAGACGGCACCCACTGCGGCAGGTCTTGGGACCTGCTTCTGGTTCTCCTGGGCAGGCAGGAGGCTGTGGTGCCTGAAACCTGGCTGTGGTGGGAGTGTGCTGGCTGGTGCTGGGAACTAAAGGTAGTTTCTGAAGCATGGGATGCCTAGGGGTGTGTATGTTGAAAAGCCTGGCAAACAACAGGGAAAAAAATGCTCTAAGCGGGTCAAATGCTGCATGGAAATGTCCTGCTGTGGATCTCGGTGTCTCTCCAATGTCAAGCAGGACAAAGATAAAATATCAGTGTCTTGATTTCCAGTGTAACTTGCTGGGGCAGGCCCTGCAAAAGCAATAGCAGAGAGGATATTATGCTGGTTGTTACTGTGTGCCCTGGAAAAGAGAAGAAAACAGTTTGGAAGCGTCCTTGAATAAAGTCTCATCAGCCTTTGGCGTAAACCTCATCCTTTACAAGGTGCAGCTTGAAGTGACTGCTGTTTTTGCTGGCCTGGGAGAAGCTAAGGGTAGGTTTCCTACCTGGTGCCTTGGTAGAAGAACCAGGGGTAATTTAGGAAAGCTGTAAGGCTGAGGCAGGAGGCTGCAGTGCAGCTCAGTAGTGTAGAAGCAATGCTACCTGTAGCTTCCTGATGCCCGGCAGCTCCGGTCTGCTGGCAGTCCGTGCCCGAGGGTGCTCTGCTCAGTCACCCTGTGAGCAGTGAGCGCAGCCCAGGCTGCCAGAGCCTGCAGGGGGATTAGTCTGTCCCCACCAGAGCTTTGCTCCCTGGGCCGCTGTGCCAGTCTCCACAGGGACTGTGGTGATGTAAGGTTGAAGATCAGGGCTTAAATAACTGAAGCCCCATTGATTTCAGGGCGGTTTAGACTAACTTACGTTTGCATGACTCTTCTGATTTTCTCTTTTTTTTTTTTTTTTTTTTTTTCAGTTTCAGCCTGACTGTTTGTCTCAATGAACTCCTGTCTTCCGACTGAAAGCTGCTGCTCATCCTCTTTTTCTGCCTCAGGAAAGGGAAGCAAGAGGCTGCTGTTCCTTTCTCTAAATGCAGAAGGAGAGTAGGTGGTGTTGAAGTGCAAGGCTGCTTCTAATTCTGACAGCTTGCAGCTCTTCGGTGCTGGTGTACTTCCCAGGCAGGTGGTGGATGCAACAGGCCTTGTCCTCTCTGACATTTAATTTACAGCAATTGCTGCAGATTCTGCAGCAGATTCTGCCTTTAGCTGCAGAAGCTATCAGTCGCTAGTCTCTTTGAGGCACCTGGGTGCTGGGCAGGGTCTCCTGAGGGGAGAAGTAAAGGTGCTGGCTGAGCTGCGGCCATCACCTGGCTCTTATCTGTTCTGAGTCTTTCCTGCTCTGCTGTGTACAGAGACTTCTGCGGGACTAAGAGGTGGAGAAAGCAGCGTTCCTGACTTACAGGAATGGTCACAATAGTCTTACTTGAGCCGTTGGTGTTATCTGCTGGTGCTGCACCTGCTCCCTCACTGTTCCCTTCTGAAGGGGCAGAGGAGCCCAGCTGCCTTCTTGTTAAAGGAAAGAAATCCGCTCATCGGGCTTCTTAAGAGCGTTGAACTAGTCAGTGGGTTTCTTTTTGGCTTGGAAAAAATGAGAAGCTGTTAGAGCTCAAAAACACATGAGTTGCAGGCTGGTGTTACATGGCAGTTTGTGAGCTGCTTTGCTGTGGTATGCAAAAAATCTGGTTTGGCATGGCTTGCTGAAGGATTTGTGGCTGGTGCTGCATCCATTTTTGCCCATGCACGTGAGATGGTGTGATGTGAGGCTGACCTGCAGGGTGGTACCTGAGCCCTGTCACAAATGACTTCCTAATTGGGCAGCTAAAAAAACCCAAAATCACTGGAAGGAAAAAGGATGGAGTATGTGTCGGTTATTCACATAATTCTTGTGTTCATTCAGTTTGGATAATGAAAACAAACTTCTGAGTTTCACTTCTGTTTCTCTGGCTGCTTTCTCTATCACATTCGACCTGGGTTGTCCTTGCCATGACATGATGCAGCATGGGGAGAGCAGGCACAGCTGGGAAATTACTTGCTTTCAGATTTAAAAAGTCAGAGTCAGTGTAATTCATTCATAAACGCTGCTGTTAGTGGGAGCAGTAATAAATCCATATTTATTTGAAGTTGAAGGTAGGAAGTCTAAAGATCGCTCTGTGCTGAACTAACGACATTGTTTTGTTGCTTTTTTTCCTCTGCCTGGGCTTGGTCTATTTGTTTTATTCAAATGAGACAAGGAAGAGAGGACCTGGCTTTCTTTGTCAAATAGGTCTCCTTTCAAACAGGCCATTTGTTCCTGCCCAACCTGTGCTAAGTTTCTGGCACTGCAGCCTGAAAATCATATTCACAAACTGGCAATCTCATTGTTTCTGGATATTCACCCATTTTGTGTCTGAGGTGACATGTGTTACACATTTCTGCTAATGAAGAATTAAACCTATTAAAACAATTGGTTAAATTCGGTAGGGGATGAACTTTTGGGGTGACTGAAATCCATGATATCCTGTAGTAAGAGAGACAGCAGTGCAGGGAATTAGAAAAGCCTGTCTGCAGAGAGCCACCGTAGAAAATTTGCACTCTCTGAATTTAATCCCCGTAATGATTCTGACCTGTGACAACAATTCACTTGAGGGAGTTCCTGTGTTTGACCCAACCTGCTCTTTTGTTTGTCTTTGAACAGCTCAGCACATGGTGAGTAACAGCAGGAGCCCCACACCCTGCTTAAAGCTTTTGGATGCTGTCTGGTTTTTATTTTTAAATAAAATGTGGCTTGTACAAATCAGGGTCTGTGGAGAATGGTGACCTAGCTCAGTTGAACTGCAGGGAAGTTGTCCGCTGCACCTCAGGGAGGAGCAGGCATGGGATCTGGAGCTCTGCTCTGGGCAGGCTGCTCTGCACTCTGACATCAAAACCAGGAGCTCTTGCTGGCACTTTTAATTATGCATTTGCAATGCGTAATAGTAAAAGTGTAAAGGTGCTTGGCTTCATCAAAGCGCTAGAGAGAAAGTCCTGTCTAGTGTGCTAACAGGCTGGTTGGCTTCTTCCTTGTAGCTATTAGCGTCTTTAGAAGAATCCCAGACTGCTGTTACTAATTTCTAAGCATTAATTGTGAAGCTTTGTGATGAGCCTCTTAAAATACAGGCAGAGCGGAGTCAGCGCAGGGCAGATGGTTAACTCTTGTCTCTCCGGTAGCTGTCACCTAAAGCTCACTCAGCACCCCTACTCCTGGCATACAGGCTGGATTCTTGCTCCTCACCAGCCTGGGGCTTCCCCCATCTCCTGAGGCAGAGAATGTGCTCCCAGAGGTCCCAGCAGCCTGTTTGCTGGATGTGTGGCTGTGTTGGGGTGTGCCCAGCATGGTCTTGCCCCTGGCAGCACAGTCGGGCTGCCTCTTGGTGCCAAGCACAAGGCTGTGAAGGAGTGGTCGTATTGGTGCCGTACTGGGTGGGTGGTGATTAGATGACTTGCTAATGATTATAATGCATGAGTAAGAACAAATTCCACCAGTCGGGTGTAAAATAACCTTGTAAAACGGTGATGACGAGACCAATGGCAGCTGAGAGCTGATGGTGCTTGCCACGCAGGGCAAACACTTATTCCTGATATCCAGCACGCGTATGCTGGGTGCTTTGAAACGGGCAAATGCTTTAGATGTTGAACCTCATTATTCTGGGAGCCTGCAGGTGATGTGGTTCCTTGAGTGTTTCGTACCCAAGCTGGATGGTGTCATTTTCAAGGTGAACTTAGGAAGGGGGCCAGTAGGTGCCAGCTCTGCTGAGGGCTGGGTTGCTGCCCGGGCTGTGCCCCGGATGGGGCAGCACTGCTGGGCTGGGCTGGTGTCCTCTGTGACAGGGCGTGGGGTTGTCACCCAGCCACTGTGTGACAGCACCCAGCCCTGCAGCACAGCCAGCTGGGATGTGGTTTCCATCTCGAAACTCCACAGAACCCCCTGAGCTTTCTGGCATGTGAAAAGTCTGTAAAATGTGCAGGGTTTGCATTTTTTCTCTTGTTTTTTTCTATATTTTTTCCCCTAACTCTTACATGCCCTGGAGAACATGTACCTGCAGTGCCAGCGCGAACACCCCTCCTGTGTGGGGCTGCTGCTCAGCACATCATACTTGGAGCCTTAGCATGGAAACACAGCTTCCTTAAATATTCTTACTGCCAGTCATGTAGGCAGCTCTCTGCCATAGCAGCGTTGCTAGAAAAGGAAAAATTAATTTCTCATAAAATCATTCACAAAAGGGCACAAAATGGCACCAAGCTTGCCTGAATCTTTAAAAAGAAGAAAAAAATTTGAAATCCTCTAGGGTCTTGTGTATTGTCCATGGTGATGTTCACAGCAAAACACCACCTGCCGCTCTGAAACCCTTCCAGTGTTCTTGATCTCCTTTTCCAAGAGAATGTCTGCTCCATGGGAGGAGAAGGTTAAACGTGGGAGTGAGTAGGGCAAAAGATTATGTGAAACACAAATCCTGATGCTGTTTGTTCTGCCATCTGCTCAACACTCGATCCAGGGCTGTGGGTGGTTTCCCAGCGTGCTCTCGCTCCCCTCGCTGGTGCAGGGCTTTGAACTCTCTGAGCTGGCACTGCGGAGCCAGGCAAGATTTGCATCTCGTTTCTCCCAGCAGAACTGCCCTTTTGGCAGGGCACAGCCGGGCACCGTGGCCCAACCGCTGCACTGGAGCTGCTGCTGGGAGCCTGCCCCCGTGGCAATCCAGAAAAACACCAGCTCCAATGCCTTTGGCACGAACGGAGTGAGCGTTGGGGGTGCCCATAGGGAGAGCCCGGGCAGGACGGCCTCTGCTTTGTTGGGATTGCTCAAGGTTTCCATCTTTGCAGCGATGCTCCCTGAAGAGCGAGGCAACCTGCACCTGGGCGCTGCTGCCGTCCCTGCCAGGCAGCAGCAGGGCACGCTGTGCCCCACACGGCTCTGTGCCAGCGCACCAGCCTGCCTGGAACACGTGCCAGAGTGTGGGAGGATGGAGGTGTTGCTTGCCTCACCTTCGCAGACGAGGGACCGGAGCACAGAGATGTGTAAGAACCTGCGAGCGGGCAGTGCTGGGACATGCTGAGATCTCAGTGCCTGGAGCTCACCCGCTGCCACAGCCGGTGAAAGGAAGGTGAAGTCATCACGCCTCTTATCTCCAAGTCCCCCTTCTCCTTCACCCAGCCCCTGTTTTTCTGCTTCCCCACCGGGTCCCCTGGCCCGGCTGTGCCCAGGGCCACAGGCTGCACACCCCCTCTGTGCCGCACGCCTCCTCCAATCCCTGCCCACCCCCCCGGCTCCACTTTCACTTGGGAATGTGACCTTGCTCTCTAGATTATTTACAGACAAAATATTGCTGCAAGCCTGTGGAAGGGTTTTCTGTTGTTTTCTTTTAAAGTGACTGAATTCCACAGAAAATGAATTATTTCAAGGGGGGGGGGGGGGGGGGGGGCTGGTGGGAATGCATTGCTGTGCTTGGGAACAGCCTGCCTAAAGCCATCTCTGCTGGCCAGCACAGATATGCAAGAGGCTTTTCGTTTCCCTGGCTCTAGGAAATGATCTGTCTCTGATTTTCCTAGAGAAACTCACCCCCTGCTCAGGGAAGGCTACTGAGATGGGACACCAGCATCAACAGGGGCATGGCAAATGTGTAGCCAGGCCCTGGGCTGCTTCCCGAGACGTGCACGAGCCCGTCCGTAATGCTGGCTGTGGGGAAGAGCAGAACCAGGGGCTGCTTTCTGTGCCTCCCCCTCCCGCACTCCCAAAGCCACAGCCCTCAATTTCCCCTGGCTTGGGAGCTCCTGGCTCTCCTGCTGCGCTTGCAACACAGGCTGAGGACCTCAGACAGAGCTGTCACATCCGATCGGAAGTGGTGGTGGTGGTGGGCTGATTTCTCCTTTTTTGTTTTTACTGGCAGGACCAACAGCTGCCCTTTTTCCCCGCTGCTGACAATTCTTCTGTCTAGTTCAGCTTCTGAAAGCCTCATGGTGGTGGTTTCCCACTGGGCAGAGAACTTGTGCCTTTGACCTTGCACCACTGCGGTACCTTTTGCGTGGCTGCTGGAGGCCATAAAGCTGTTCATTGCTCATGATAACGAGAGTCGTTAGGTTTGAGCAGCGTTGGTGGTTTTGAACAGGGCCTACCTGGGGTCTCTGACCGGTGCTGGTTTCCTTACAGGGTCAGCAGAAGCCTTCAGGTTCCTGCAGCTGAGTGGTTGTCCTGAATAAGGCTGTGTTCTCCCTTTTCATTTAGGAGCGAGCAACTGCAACTGTCAACAGAGCTGAACTTAATCACAGACAGTGCCCTTCGTGCTGCGGGAAGCGTGCTTGTGCCAAAATACCTTGGTCTGGCTCAGCGTGCACCTTGGCTCGATCTCTGTGCTGACTGAGCCGGTGGTGCTGATGGGCTGGCAGAGGCGCGCTCTGCTCCCCGCTGAACCCGGGGCTGCTGTCGGGAGATTGCTCAGCGGGGGTGGCTGCAGGGGATGACCACAAAGCAGGCGCCTGCAAAGCTGTTCCGTGCCTGCTGCCCCTCTGGAATAACTCCAGCCTTCTCACCTTACCGTGGGTGATGCTCTCATCCAGGCCCTTGTGGAAGGATTATGTGCAGGATGTGCACTGGGCAGTAAGAGGATGCTGAGGCAATAGAGGAGGTGTGTGTTAAGGGACCTTGATCAACCAGGTTGCTTCAGCTGGTGGCGGTGGTTTGGAGGCCCATCTTGCAGCACTTTTGTTTATCTGGCAGGTTGGTGAGAATTGCTCTGGTCCATGTGCTAGTTTGGGTGCTACTGAGCAATGGAGAACTCCATGCAAGTCAGAAATGATCAGACTGGTTATAAATAAGGGCAAAAATCAAGAGATTTTGTTGAATGAAGTTCTGAAGTGTCCGTCGTTGAGAAGCCGTGGGGACAGGGAAGACAAGTGGAAAAAGGTTTATTATGTCAAATCCTTGACTTGGCTGCAGCCGGCGTGTTCAGCGATGGGGTGGAAATGTACCAGGTGAGAGAAAAAAAAATTGTTCGCTGAGATCAAGCGCAGCAGCAGCAGGTAGAGCTAAAGGGCATTGCGGGGCCCTGTCTGGAGGGGCTGCTCCTTATCAATGCACCTGCTGACCTCCTTGCAAAACCAGCCCCTTGCCACCTGCGCCGTCAGGAGCTGGGAGGGAGCCGTGGACATCAGGACCCATTCTACACCCGTCAGCTGGGGCGATTTCCAGATTTGGTGATTACCAGATTTGGTGAGTGGCTGCAAATCAAGAGGCAAACAGCCACCAGCTCGCAGGGCAGGAGGGCTGTGAATGCTGGGTGCCGGCTGGGACACCAGGAGCAGTGATGTAAAGGTTTGTATTCTGGGCTTGTCGGATGCTGCAGCATCTTTGGGAAGGTGTTACGGTCATGCAGAGTTTTCACCTTACAATTCCCCACCTTAGCTGGGAGTAGTGAAAACCCCATCTCATTTCCCTAATCTTCTAAATGGCTGCAATGGGATGTCCTGGTTGTCCTTCGTTTAGCAGCTGGGGAAAGCAGAGGAGTGCAGCAGGTCTCTGCTCGCGCTGCTGGTAAGAACAGACTCGATGTGCCTGACTCTGGATCTGCTCTGCACCCATCTGTGTACGCATAATGCTGCTCCTTGCTAACGGGATCTCTGGCGTGTTGCTTCCAGCTAAATATTTGTGACTCGACTGGCCTGGAGAACCAAATGTGGCGCAGGGGTGCAGAGCAGCCCCAACGGGTCCTTGGGGAAGGGGTGAAGGGGTGGTCCCTGCTAGTGAGCAGCTCTCCATAGCATTAGACTTGGGGTAAGCCTGGGGCTCTGATGGGTGCTTTGAGCCCCCTTAGAATGGGGAACTAGGTATCCCGAGTGAAGCATCTTCTCCACCTGTGTGTCTAGAAGGGTTAACGATCCCAGGAGTGGATAGGAGGGTGATAAGGAGATTGATTGCCTCCTACAAGGTACATAATGTCTCACCCTGCCGCAGAAACACAACAGTTGTTCAACCAGGTAAATAACTGTTTTAAAATCCCCTCTCGCAGCAGCTGACCCTACACGTGTTTATCCAAGTGACTGGAGTTGTTCCAGTCTCTCCGGTAAGTGACCTTTCCCGATTTTTTTCTTTTGAAGTTGACATTTAAGAAGTCGGCAGCAAATGGTGTTTTAACAGCGATAAAGCCGTACCCGTCAACAAAGCCGGGAAAGCCACACAGAAACCCGTGTGGGCAGCCCTGCTGTCCCCTCTGGGTCTGTATGGACAGCGCTGTGCGTTTCCCAACCTGCTTGGTTTCACGTGAACCAACATTTGCAGTGCTCGTGGGCCTCTCCTCCTCCTGGGCTGGGTGCGGGGCAGATCCGCAGCTCCTGGCAAAGGCTCCTGAGTGCAGTGAAGCCTGAGCCAGCTGCTGGCAGCTGGAGGCACTCACAGTGTTAGTTCATTACTGCAATTCAAATGAAGAAGAGTCTTAAATCTTCTCTGAAAAGAATCTGGGCTTGACAGGCAGCGGAGTGCTCTGCTGATTTTGAAAATGCCTTGGATAATTTTGGTAAATGTTTTACTGTATGTTTGCAGGAAGTAAAATTCAGTCCTAGGCTTCATGTTCCTTGGTTCTCAGCTTCAGCGCTGCCACAGCTAAACCCTCGCCCTGGCAGTCATCTCACAGGGAGGTATTTATCATAGAATCATAGAATCATAGAATAACCAGGTTGGAAGAGACCCACCGGATCATCGAGTCCAACCATTCCTATCAAACACTAACCCATGTCCCTCAGCACCTCGTCCACCCGTGCCTTAAACACCTCCAGGGAAGGGGACTCAACCCCCTCCCTGGGCAGCCTGTTCCATGCGATGAAGTCTCTCTGCTTTGCATGAGATTTACCTCTTCAGCTCAGAGGAGCTCCTCTTCCAGGCTGGGAAGGGCCAAGGGCAGCACAGAGGGCTGCTCAGCACTGAAGGGTTCCCCAACCCCCTCTCTCCGCACATGCTGGCTGATGGAGCGCTGCCTTGCTGTCTCCACCGTGCTCTGCGGGATGTCTTGGGTTCTCCTACCTTCTCCATCTGCGAAGCGCCCCGCAGCCCTCCCAGCCTGGCCCTGCAGCCCTGACCCAGTTTTTTGGCTTAGTTGCGATTGGCAAGCAGGACTGCAAGCAGCAGCTGGTCTAGGGTGTTGGAGTGTCCCTGGGATCCCCCCGTTCTGACTCCTCTTCCTCGGGGTGCGGCTAGAGATGGTTTCTATGAGGACACCCTGCAACAGCCACCCTGGGGCTTCGCTCTGTGCCTGCACAGTCCTGCCTCGAGAAGAGAAATCGAAAGGGCTCTCCAGTGGTTTTGTTTCCCGCAGCAGGAAGCATGGGAGATCCCCGGGAAGTAGCTGGCACTGGGGATCTGGGTGCTTCCCTTGTGTTTCTTGTAGAGAGCCTGATGGGAGCAGCTGCAAAAAGGCACGAGGCAATCAGGGGACTGGGGTGGGGGCAGAACCTCAGTCAAATGAGGACACACTGATGGCTCAAGGTGATGCTGGGCAGCCCGGCACCAAAGCCCTCCTGAGCGTGCGGGCTGCTGGAAGGCTCTGCTTTCAGCAAACTGGGGTTTGTGACAAATTTCAATTGAGAAATGCCTAAGCAGCTCTGTTGGGACAGGCCTGATCCACGCAGCTGGCTTTGGGCCAGAGGGATAAACAACAGCAACAACAACAAAACCCCAGGTAAGTCCAACAGCGAAGATGCTTTTAGCAAGCTGACAGCCAAGTTTTGCCTTTGCAGTTCACCATGTCCCAGCAGCCCCAGCTCCTTTGCGGAGCGGGCAGGACCCCACAGCACCCAGGCTGCTGGGAGCAGGAGCTGGCAGCTCACAGATTCCTCCCCATCCGGATTGTCCATGCGCGTGGCTCTCCCTGCTCCCGAGCCATCCTCTGGAGGCCTCTAGTGATGCACATCACCGTGAGACAGCTGAGGTTTTGTGCTGGGCTGTCGCTGGAGTGATGCTCAGGGGCTGCTTGGGAGTGATGGCAACTTTAGGACCTCACCACTAGCTTATCTTTAGTTTTCCATGGCAAGAATGCCTCGTTTCACTCTTGCACGCACCAAGCTTGAGTGTTGCTTGCTGCAGGGTCGGTATGTGAGCCCTGGAGCGGGGCTGCCTGTATCCGGAGCCTTCCTTCCCCTGCGATAACGTCAGTGCTGGAGAGCAGGTGGCTATTTTGGTCCCTGGAATGCCCGTGGATGATTTCACTTTTGTTTTGTGCCCGATAACCTTTCCCATCACAATGAGAGATGACGGTCACGTTCCCTGCGCTTCCGTATGCCAGAGGAAAGCCATTCAAGCGTCTCTGCGGGGGGAAAAGAAAAAGCCGGTTTAAAAATAGCCGTCCAATTGTCCATGGAGCCCGGGCAAAGGAAGGGCAAAGCCTATCGGTGCCGCACTCTGCGCCAGGATCGGCTTCACCAGCTGAGCCAGGGCACGAAGACGGGAGCCGTGGGAATATTTGCTCTGCTGGCTTTTCCCATCGGCCCTGTGGCGACAGGAGGTTCTGGGAGAGGCTTTCTTCTCCATGCGGAGTCATCCCGAGTGGGGCTGCAGGAGAGCTACAGTAACTCCTTTTATAGCCCCGTATGTGCCCTTTCTGCCCTTCTCCGAGTGCTTTCCCTGCCAGGTTTCATGGCTGGGAGCTCGGTCTGGAGCTCAATGAGACAAACCCACCCTGGGCCTCAGGCGAGAGAAGTCTGATCAAACCCAAATTGCTAAAGCTCAGCTCCAATTTTTATTTCCTGTGGGGAAGGAGCTGGCTAAAGTAACTTGGGTTTGTGTTTTGGTTTTGTTTTTTTTTTTTTTTGAGCTTTCAGCCTGTGACTTCCCATGAACTGCTGACCCATCATGTGATGGGAGCTGCTGCGGGACTGCCAGACACAGCATCACCAGCCAGGGCACGGGCAGCACCCGGACACCAGCCCTCTGGGAACAGGTAAACCCCAATGTGCTTTAAGAGGGAAGGCAGCAAACTTATTTAATGCCTTATTTAATCTCCTCTATGGAGAGATGCTTCCTGGCTGTCCCAAGGCAGCGTGGCACTGCTTGCTAGCACCCACTGTATGTTATAGAGAGGATAATCCCATTCTGAGTGCATTATAGGCCATTTTGCAGGCTATTGGCCAGCAGAGAGGCTACCTGGGCTCCTGTTTGCTCAGTCCCTTTTTGCTCAGTCCCCCATGACTTACAGGGTGGCTCCAAAGCTGCTCTCACCATTCTGAGCTCTAGCCTGTTTACAAAACAGCGGCTGAGGGCTGCTATTTATCCTTATGCACACGTTGCATTCAGAGTTGCTACAGAGCGAAGCCAAAATGAAAGTCATCTGAGTTTTCTTTAATTAGAATAAGATCCTGATGAATCATGAGGTTTTCTTACCTCAAGGATGCACCAAAAATTGACTTTGGCAGCAGACATCAAGGTACAGCAGTCAGCAGAGCTCACTCACTGCATTTGACATCTGCTGGAAAGACTTGTTTTTGCCTCCCAAGTCACATGCTAACTTGTGATCTGATCATGAGATACAAAGGATAACCTTCCAATATTTATTTTTCTCATCTGGAATTCTAAAAGGCAGAGGAAAAGAGTAAAATGCAATGTAAGGGGAAAAAAAAACCCAACAAGCCAACTCCTCGGCTCTTTTGGTTAGTGTTGCTGGCGGTGCTGCGCTTGCTGCTGGGACAGGGCAGGAGTCTGGCTCTGGTGTGGGGAGAGCATCACTGCGGGAGGGTTCAGCATCCTACAAGCCTAACATTTGGCCTAACAAATTGGGTTGTTGTGCCTCAAGTGCAGGACCCGACATTTGGCCTAAAGGCCAAATGTCGGGTCCTGCACTTGGGGCACAACAACCCCGTGCAGCTCCAGACTAGGAGAAGTCTGGCTGGAAAGCTGCCTGGAGGAGAGGGACCTGGGGGTGTTGGTTGACAGCGACTGAGCAGGAGCCAGCGGTGGCCCAGGAGGCCAAGAAGGCCAATGGCATCTTGGCTTGGATCAGAAACGGCGTGACCAGCAGGTCCAGGGAGGTTCTTCTCCCTCTGTACTCAGCACTGGTGAGACCGCTCCTCGAATCCTGTGTTCAGTTCTGGCCCCTCACCACAAGAAGGATGTTGAGGCTCTGGAGCGAGTGCAGAGAAGAGCAACAAAGCTGGTGAAGGGGCTGGAGAACAGGCCTTATGAGGAACGGCTGAGAGAGCTGGGGGTGTTTAGCCTGGAGAAGAGGAGGCTGAGGGGAGACCTCATTGCTCTCTACAACTCCCTGAAAGGAGGTTGTGGAGAGGGGGGAGCTGGGCTCTTCTCCCAAGTGACAGGGGACAGGACGAGAGGGAATGGCCTCAAGCTCCTCAAGCTCCGCCAGGGGAGGTTTAGGCTGGACATTAGGAAAAAATTTTTCATGGAAAGGGTGATTGGTCCCTGGCAGAGGCTGCCCAGGGAGGGGGTGAGTCACCTTCCCTGGAGGGGTTTAAGGCATGGGTGGACGAGGTGCTGAGGGACATGGGTTAGTGATTGATGGGAATGGTTGGGCTCTATGATCCGATGGGTCTTTTCCAACCTAGTGACTCTATGATTCCACCCTCCAGCATGAGCACACCTGTGTGCAGGCAGAGGTGGGCAGAGGCTGCCTGTCCCACCACAACTGGCATCTTCACAGGGTGGAGGGAGCTTGTCCTCCCCTGGTGGCTGCCCAGCACTGGCCCTCTGCCACCCCTCAACATTAAACCTGTATGTTTGATTATAAACGTCAAAGTAACATTTTAATAACAATATTCCAATGCAATCAGCTAGGCAGGCAGAGTTATTTGATACATGTTCAAAGGTTTATAGTAAGCCCAGCTGCAAAATTAAACCAGAATCCCCCTCAAATAAAATTCCCCATATAATCTTTGGGGAATTTTGCTAGTGCTTCTTGGGGATGTTTATTTCTGTGATATGATGCCTATCAAGCACCAAAAAAAACCCAGAAACCCATCACGGTGCTGACACGGGGGCTGTTGGGCAATGAGTGTTCAGGCTGCTGATGGCTTTGTCCTGGGAGGACTTCTCACCGAAGAGAGATCGAGGCAAAGTAATGTAGCAGGGCTCTTTATTTTCTGAGCCAGAGAGGTGTGTACCGTTGACTACCAAATGTGGACAGGGAGGTTGCCCATGGTTTGCATACACACAGCAAACCTGACTCGCACGTATGACAGGATTATTCTGGGAATGGCAGATTGAGATCAGCAGTGTGTGCTTGTATCTGTTTGTCCGTCTGTTCAGGGCTGGGTGTGATAATGAAGAGCTGGAAAATGCAGCAGGCCATGGCTGAACTTTCCAAATTCCTATTGCCATGGCACGTTCCTGTCCACACACCTGACAGGCACCTGCGATCATGGGAAGAGCTGAGGGGAGACCTCATTGGTCTCTACAACTACCTGAAAGGAGGTTGTGGAGAGGAGGGAGCTGGGCTCTTCTCCCAAGTGACAGGGGACAGGACGAGAGGGAATGGCCTCAAGCTCTGCCAGGGGAGGTTTAGGCTGGACATTAGGAAAAAAATTTTTCAGGGAAAGGGTCATTGGGCAGTGTCCGAGGCTGCCCAGGGAGGGGGTTGATTCACCTTCCCTGGAGGTGTTTAAGGCACGGGTGGACGAGGTGCTGAGGGACATGGGTTAGTGATTGATGGGAATGGTTGGACTCGATGATCAGGTGGGTCTTTTCCAACCTAGTGATTCTATGATTCTATGACTTAAGCCTCTGGTTCCAGGGTGGACAATGGAAGAGGAGATGCTCTGGACGAGAGCAGAGGATCCGTGCCTGCATGTGACGTGCTACATGTCAGGCTGACATGAGGTGAAACACTTTGCCGTAGCTCACCTGGAAATAAGTAACTGTGAGGAAGAAGATAAAGGTGAGGATGCGAGTGCAGCCAGCCTGGCCGCAGCCATTTCAGTGCCGAGAGAGTGCTGAGCGCTGAGGTGTTGCCAGCAAAAATGCGTATGGGTGTCAAGCAGGGAAGGGAGGAGGCAGCACGGAGGCACATAGCGAAAAGAGACCCCACCTAACAGGGAGGGCATGAAGGGATGGTGTCTGCTGGGCACCTTCATGTGCTGGATGGCATTTGGACTGGGGTAGGGAGCTACACTTTGATGTTTCAGAGCTGGTTTACGGAGAGAAGTGGATGGAATTCAGCCTGCGAGGCCCAGCTGGCACCTGCACCTCCCTCAGGACCCATTTGTGAGAGGGGGCAGGGACAGCTGGGACCTGATACAGTCCCTAGACTGAAATCTGGGGAAGTTTAAATAGGAGATGATTTTAATTTTCAGCCAAAGCAATAAAGAACTGTCTTTAGTCAGCAGAGTTATTTCTGATTTCAGGTTTTGAGCAGTCCTGAAACTGCTTAGGTCCAAGTTCTGTGTCTCCTTGCAGTGTCCTAACCCACCCTCCCATCTCCCCACTGAGCGCAAAGATCAGTTTTTCATTCTGGAAAGCAAACTATCCCGTTTCCTTAGTCAAATATTTCTGTGGCCTCTGCTGCAGCATTAGCCAGAGATAATTAGGGACACTGTGACAGTCTAATAAGGGGGTTGGTGTGTGGTCATCAGCGGTCGATGTAGGAAAGGAGCATACCTACCTCCAGCTCATGGGCATTTGGAAGGAGTCTGGGTTTTCTGGCCCTGTTTGACTCATGTCTGTGCTCCAGGGGCATCTCTGAGCACCGCAATTTCCCAGTTTTCTGTCCCTTTGCCTGCTGCTAACAAAATTAGAGAGGCCTGACCCAGAAAGCTGGATGTAGAAGTGATCGATAGTGATGGTAACTGGTCGGCAGTGCTGCCTGGAGGCTCTCGGTGTCTCAGTCCCAAAAGAAATAAATGGGTTCAGAAAAAAATTAGACAGTGTGTCTGGTGGCTGGGGCATTGGGTGGAGATGGGTGGGCTGCAGAGGGCAAGGCTGCTGGCTGAAGGCTGAGTTTACTGTGCCCTGTTCCTGGTGAATGACGCGGGTTCTTCTGGTTTGTCTCACCAGCAATGGTGTGTCTCCAGCAGGCTTTGCTGTGCAAGATGTGTGTTTTGCAGCAGGAGAGCGGGGAAGCTTCAGGCCGAGGAAGGCAGCTGGGGCAGGTGCTGCAGGGGACACACACGCTCATGCGCGGCTCTAGGTGAGATCACTCCATTTGTGGCTGACTGGGGAAGGAGATTGTAGAATCACTCGGTTGGGAAAGACCCACTGGATCATCGAGTCCAACCATTCCCATCAATCACTAACCCATGTCCCTCAGCACCTCATCCATCCGTCTTTTAAGCACCTCCAGGGAAGGTGACTCAACCACCTCCCTGGGCAGCCTCTGCCAGTGCCCAATGATCCTTTCCATGAAAAATTTTTTCCTAATGTCCAGCCTAAACCTCCACTGGTGGAGCTTGAGGCCATTCCCTCTTGTCCTGTCCCCTGTCACTTGGGAGAAGAGGCATCTGCTCATCCCTGATGCATCTGCTCATCCCTCAGTGCAGTGTAGACACTTGCTCTTGGACAAGAAAGCAGACCCTGTCGTTAAGGAAATAAATCCCAAAGAACATGCGTTTGGAGCAGCCTCCTCCTGCCTGTTCCTGTCCCTAGAGGACAACGAGGGCTTTGTAACTGCCCAGGCCTCTGGGGAAAAAAAAAAAACAAAACAACCTCAGTATGAGCTCAGCTGCTGTAAATCAGAGGGCTCCACCGGGTGCTAGTGCTGGGTAAATTTAGTGCTGATTGCTTTGATCTGAAATGCTTTTATTTCATACCCTCTACAGAGATAGACACAAGGTCAAACTAATGGCTGATACATGGAAAACGTATGTGGCCTTTATTGATTTTGCAGTGATTAATGATTCAAAGGGAGGGCCGGTGATTCATGCACATGAACGGTGCTTGGGAATGAGCAATGCTGACCGCAGCAGCCTTTTACCTCCAACATCCAGCCTGCTTCTTGCTGCTTGGGTTATACCAGCGCCAGTCTCACAGATGTCCTTGCGTTGGGCACATGCCTGTTTGTGTGCCGGGAGCTCTTTCACCTGCATCTGAGCTCTGTTTGCCTTGCTTTTGCTCTCTGTTTGGAAGGGGATCAAAAATAACCCAACCTAAACCTTACTCTAGTCTTGTTGTCAAAGCCTCTTGAAGCTTTCTGCTGCTGTCTCAGGTGGACCTTCAGAAGGTCCTTCAGAGTCCTTCAGAAGGGTATGGCACAGCATCTTGCTCTGGTTCCCATCAGGAGACATCCCACGGGGTCAGCCCTTCAGTTACCTGCATGTGATCTCTTCATGAAGGAGCTTCAGAGCTGTTTGCTGTGATTAGTCTTTGCAGGTGAAAGTTGTTGAGATGCTTTCCCACCCTCCTGAGCACGTGGGACTCTCTAGAGGCTGCCGAGCCATGGCATGGGGCGGGCGCTCTCCTCCCGCAGCTGCCTGTCCCAGCCCACCCTGGGGATGAGGACCACAACACCCCAGTTTGCTCTGTGCCACAGATGCAGCTGGAAACTGCATGGGGAAGTCACCCTAATTCTGGAGGGGAAATCAGGCCCTGTTTGAAGGGTCTGGGCGGTGGTTATGCAACTTTCCTCTCTGGGATTTGAGAAAACTTCCCCCTCCTTGGCTGTTTCAGTTTTCATGTGACTATGACTAAAGTCATTGTGTGGCCACCAAGGCTCCTTCTGCTGGGCTCGCTGCTTTTACGCTGACTGTCTTGCTGAGTGGGCTGGACCTGCAACATCTCTCAGGGCCTGAAAACTCACCGCAGTTTGGGTTCCGCTTGTTGCCTGGGTCTGTCTTGTGGCTGGCAATGTCTTTCCCTTGCTGAAGGCAAAGGCATGTTCTCTCTTGCCTTGTCGTGGAGGAGGCTTTGCTGCTAAGAACAATTGCTCGGTTACAGGGATCGCCCTCCTGGGGCCACGTGTCCATCACACTCCAGGGTGGTGAGCACAGGGGCACAGGCAGTGGCATGGGGTCAATGTGACATGTTCCCTAGGGAAGTGGAACAAGGCAAGGGATGGGGACCCCACCACAATGGGGGTTGCGTTCGGCTTTGTTCTATCCATGGATGGATTAAGGGGGAGGTGTTTCAGAGTTGGTGATGGCACCCACGCGTGTGTCTGTGTAGCAGATGGTGGTTAATGCGTCACCCAGCCGTGTGGCCAAGCAGGGCAATGAAGGATGGTGAATGGTAGCCCTGTATTCCAGTTCCAGGGATGCCTGCGTTTCTCTTTGTGGGGGTCACCACAGAGCAGTACAAACACGGAGACAGATGAAGATCCACAGGTAAGGAAGCTACATGGATGCTAGTTCACACAAACCTGTTCAGCCCCACGCAGGGAGGTGTAAGGCCACCTGCCGCTTGCTCAGAGGCACTGTAGTAGGAGCTGTAGAGATGCTTTGAGCGTGCTGTGGAGATGAGGGAGCTGTGTATGCTGATCTAAGCCCATGTCCTCATACTCAGTCCCCCAGCCTGACCTCCACAGCCCTTCCTCAGGTCACCACCCTGCCCTGGTGGGTACCCAGCATATCAGGGTGCTCTGCCCTAAAGCAAGGGCAGGAGAAAACGTTCCCAGGGGCGAACCAAGGTGAAAATGTCTGTCCTGTGGGTGGCTGAGGTGCGGTGCTCATGCTCTTCACCCTTCGCTTTGCCCACCATTACCACATCCTGACTGGTCCCCCACGCCCAACGCAGGCTCTGGGTAATTGGTGACAGTCCTGGCCCCTCTTCAGGAGCAGCCAAGGGCTGTTTCCTCCCTTCAAGGGACACTTTGGGGACACAGAGTGTTGGTCCCAATGCTGCTCTGCTGCCCGCGACATGGCAGGAGACGACAGGAAGCATCACAGAGAAGCACTGTCTGCTCCCAAATTAGCTACCAGGCCAGGTTGGTTTTCCTGTTTACGCCCTAAGTGGAAAAATAGGAAAGAATAAGAAACCTGATTCTCTTGGCTATAAAAAGATGTTGTTGTGTGGGCACAGGAATTTTACCTTCTTTTCATTTTAATTCCAGTCTAGCAGAGCCTCAGTGGCGCCAGGTGTGTGGCATCGGCTGTAACAACAGTAACATGAATAGAGGGGGATGCCAGGAACAGCAACTCCTCTGTAGGAGATTTTTCCTCTCACTGGGCTTGCTCACCAATCTGCTGGTGAACAGCTGTATCAGGGTTTTGCAAAGAATGAGAGTCACAGAGGAGACGCGCAGGAGTTGTGTCAGTTGTGCTGGGGACACAAAGCCCCCCCAGTGACCCACCACCAATCCAGCCAGGGTGCAAAGCTGCTGCTGACTACTCACAGCTTTAAAGAGTGGGACAAAAGGTGAAGAAACCACGTCATCCCTACAGCATTTCATGGGCAGATTGCAAAAAAAAAGGTTGACCAGGTGAGTTTGGCCAGTGGGAGCAAGGGGTCAGAGCAGATAAGATACTGCCAGGCTAGAAAATTGGACAGGCTTCATTTCAGGTTTACAGCATCAGGATTAGTTCATGGGATCCTAAACCCTGCAAGCCCAGAGAAGCCGCTAAACCTTGTTTACCTTAGATTGTTTGTCCAGAAGGGTATCAAGAGATGAACTCTTTCTTCCCTTCATAATTGGCCATAATCTTATCTGAAGCCTCCAAAGTGTCCTAGAGACTCCTCAAGGAGATAACAACCAAACAGAAAAGAAGTCCAAGAGCAATTATTTCTGAGGCTTGAGACTGGGGAGTAAGACAAGTTTCTTCACCAGTTTTGGTCATCCTTGTTTGTCTCCAAGGGAACAAAAGGATGCCCAGAGCTGCCAACATCTTGCTTAGGTATCAGCTGAGGGTTTTTTTGCATCCTTGCTCCTGCAGATAAATGAAGCTGTTTCAAGGAGGGAAGTCTCAAAGCTAATTTCACTAATAACTAGAAAAAAATACTGGTGAGAGCAGCAGGCTACAGCAACCCATGTCTCATGTGTCTGGCTGCCTAGAGCACACATGATTTAACCTGCCCCACCAAAGGGTATTTTTGGTGTTCTGGAGCAGACCTGGTGGGTCGTAGGTGGCTTTGTCCGAGCTGCATGTCTCACCCGCAGCAGCAGAGAAGTTTCTGTGCTACATGACCCTTCCCATTGTTGAAGCTTTCTGCTGGGGAGGGGTTGTGGCCACTAAAATGGGACATGTCATCCCAGCAGCACTCATACTGGGGCTTACTGGGGGTGTTTCCACTTCAGGGTTTTTGCTCCTAAGTTGAATGAGCCCCTCTATTTCCTCGAGAGCCCACCACGCCTCCACAGGTCTGGTCCAACCACATCCTATCCCCGAGTCTGTCTTTTACCTGCGTTTTTTATACTTGTTTGTAGCAAGACATTTTCTATGTGTCCAGTGAGCCCAGCTCTGGAGTCAGAACCTGGGTTCTGTGTTAATTATGATGGTTTCAGCCAGATCATGGATTAAATATGTGAAATTTTGAAAAGGGAAGAAGAAAATTCTTCTCCAATAAAACATCTACTTGATGCTTGTTCATGACCTAGGGTTGGCTTTCAGACCTGTGAGTTTTGCCACTGTTATTATGGGCTATATTGCCTTTTGCATTACTCTGGTTCTCAGCCAAGACACGATACCAAGTAAGAGAGGTGCCAGATGTAGGCATCCTCTATCAGCACCACAGCGAGTTACTGTGACCAGATCTGTTTTCTGTCAACCTTTCTTGATGAGCAGAAATAAACCATTTAAGGGAGAGGAGCAGAATTAATCAGCACGTGCCTCGGCTTAGGTCACGGTGACTTTCCTCTGGTGTTATCCTGTTAACTCTTTCAAAACGCTGGCATCTTTACTTTCGGTTGAGACCCTCAGCAGCTGGAGCAAGGGCAGGACACATGGCTACTCCCTGTGTGTGTGGATGTCCTCAATTGGCCCAGGTACAACGTGTATTTTAAAAGTGATGAATGTGGATGCGAAGGGTACATAAATGCGTTCTGAGCAACGCAAACTAATGGGAGAAAAGAGCAGTTCATTACCCTGCTGTAACGATTTTATTAATACAAGCCAGTTCACAGGCAGTAAGGACACTCTGTGAAAGCAAATTGATTTTTTTCTACTGTTTTTGTCACCCCCTGCAAGCCCTTGGGCAGCTGCTAGAGAGGCTCTGCCCAGCTGGCGAGCACGGCCGCGCTCAGCCCCGTGCACCCCTGGGGCTCAATGTCCCCAGGTGTCCTGGCAGCCGTGTCCCCATGGGAGAAGGGCCACCTGCACCCTAGGGCATCACCAAAACCCAGGCGCAAGTCCCAGGGGAAGCGAGGCGGCCGCAGGAGGTGGCGGATGGCTGGGTGTGGGTGGCAGAGCTTGCCTTGTGCCACAAGGGTGCAGGGGACAGGCACAGCAGAGTTAAAGCTCTTAGCCTGACTCTGCTGAAAACCCACGTTGTGTGGTTTGTGTGCACAGGCTGCTCCAGCTCGCCTGGGGTTTACCACACATTTTCATCATTCTTGCAAAATGCTGTTATCACCAATTGCAAAAACCAACCTCGTCTTCATCAGATCAGAGTGAAATCAGCACAGCTCTGCACGTCTCCAACATGTCCAGTCTGCTGAGCACTCCTGCAGGGCACATGGTTGTTGCTCAGAGGTACTTTAGTTTACTAAACTTTCCCAAAGTTCACTGGTTTTGGATTTTTATTTTCATTGCAGACTCCTTGGCCTGTGGAAGCAGTTGGTAACCGCTGCAGCCAGGCTACTTGCTGCCTTAGCTACTGGCCATGACACAAGGTTTTGCTGAGGGCTGATGTGGCCTTGCCATATACAGATGTGCTGTGCTAAAACTGAGGATGCCAGGAGCCTGTGTGGGGCTGGTCCTGAGCAGAGGGGCCGGGCTGCCACCAAAGCCCTGCCGAGCAGAGGGGCAGCCGGTGCTGGTTGCAAAGCCCAATGCAAACTCTCCACTCCCTGTCCTGCTGGGCAAGCAGCACCCTCTCAGGGTCAGCTTGTCCCCCTGGGGTGAGGTAAGCAGGGCACCCACTATCTCCCCACTGCCAGCACCCATGTTTCAACTCGATAGCGCCTTCCATCCCAATAGCAACTTGTGTCCTGATAGCTCTTTCTGTCCCAACCCTTGCTTCCTTGATAGGACACAGTCTGGATGAATGAGTGGGTCTAGCAGGCAGTCCAGGAGGTTCTGCGTATTTCCCAGGAGCAAAGTTGCTGGTTAAATTAATATGTTTATCAATTATTACAGGTCCTGGAGGCTATTTAACCTGCATGGAGGATGAAAGCTGAAGGCACTGCATGGCTTACCAGCACCAGACTCCACAACAGCTCACTTCCGAGTGCAGCTGCAGGTACCTTTCACTAGAGGTTACCATGTGTTCTTGGCTGTAAGTGAGCCAAGTCAGAGCTCAGCCCCTCGCTGTGCCTGCAGACCTCCTGGGTGAGCTGTCAGCAGGTCTCAGCGGGTGGCTGTGCAGCAGGTTGGTGCTGGGGAGAGGAAAGCCTGGGTAATAAGCACAAGAAGTTAGGGCTTTCACAAGGTACTGATTGATGAGAAGCTCAATGTGCACTCACAGCCCAGAAGACCAACCGTGTCCTGGGCTGCATCAAAAGCAGTGTGGCCAGCAGGGAGGGGATTCTGCCTCTCTGTTCCTTTCTTGAGAGACCTCATCTGGAGTATCGTGTCCAGTTCTGGAGTCCTTATCATAAGGAGGAGATGGAGCTGTTGGAACGGGCCCAGAGGAGGCTGCAAAGATGATCAGAGGGCTGGAGCAGCTTCTGTACGAGGACAGGCTGAGAGAGTTGGGGTTTTTCAGCCTGGAGAAGAGAAGTCTCTGAGGAGACCTTATAGTGACCTTCCAGTACCTGAAGGGGCTCCAAGAAAGCTGGGGAGGGGCTATTTACAAAGGCTTGTGGTGACAGGATGAGGAGGGATGGGTATAAACTGGAGAGAGGTAGATTTTGGCTAGATATAAGGAGGAATTTCTTCACCATGAGGGTGGGGAGGCCCTGGCCCAGGTTGCCCAGGGAAGCTGTGGCTGCCCCATCCCTGGAGGGGCTCAAGGCCAGGCTGGATGGGCCTTGGGCAGCCTGGTCTGGTGGGAGGTGTCCCTGCCCATGGAAGGGGGGTTGGAACTGGGTGATCTTTGAGGTCTCTTCCAACCCAAACTGTTCTAGGAGTCTATGCCATGATGAACTGCAGCCCCAAGTTAGAGCTGCGCTCGCCTACGCCCATAGCGTGATGCAGGGACAGGATTACCCCAGAATTACCCCAGCATTACCCAGATCTGCCCCCGTGGCAGAGTCTCTGTGTCAAGGGCCAGCGTGGACCCATCAGCACTGCGGGCGTGCGGAGCCACAGCTCCTCGCCTTCAAGTGCCACATCATATGGTGGGATCATATGGTGTGTCTTGCACCAGTAATCAAGTGACTGCAAATCAGGACATGAAAGTGCTTCGGCAACACCAAAAGCAAAACAAATGGAAAAAAGATTTCCCTTCTCCTTAGGGCATAAAAGTTCAATATTGCGCAGAGGATCTTAAATATTTTGAAATGCTAAAGACTGACTGTGGGACAGAAGCGTTTTACATCAGGTACAGGGATGTTCTGCTTCTAAAATATATGAAACATTTCAGTTGGGCATCTTTAGTCTTTCCAGACAAGAGATAACAGCAGAAACCTGATATTGTTGGAGGCTGGCTGCAGGAGCTGCAATCGCTAATGGCTAGTCTTGATTTCTGCTGTGCTTTGTACTTAGAAGGGTGTGTTTTATCAAGACAAGGTGAAGGGAAGTTGAGCTTTAAAGGCTTGTCTCGCTGCAGCAGGATACCTCTGGGTGGATGTCTAGCTTGACTCCAGCCCAGGTTGTGGCTCTGGGCAGAGGTTAGGGTGGTCCCACTCCCTCTCAAATTCTTAGTTTTGCATCTTTTCCTTTTTGCTGGTTCAAAGCTCTTAACCACTTGCAAGGACTTAATTTTCTGAAGGCCTTTAGTGTTTTGCCCGAGTGCCTTTGGCGCTACCTGCGCAGGCACGACGGGCTGGCATTTTTGCTTTGTCCTGCAGGATGGAGCCTGCCTGGGTTTGCGAGCTGCGGCAGGAAGCTTTCTGGGGTGCTGGTCTCAACAGAGCCAGGCTTCACCCTGCTGCTTGGTTTGCAGTGGCTGCGGTGGCTGAGCCTCTTGACTAGCACGTGGATACGCACATCGCACAGCGCAGGAGCAAACCAGCACTGCCCTGACACCATCGGTGTTTCTAGATGGACACTGGGCAAGTAGTAGAGGCTCTAATTTCCATTCCCACCTGTCAAATACGTCAGCTCATTTCTTGGTGACACCAGAATGAGGTTCTTTGGATGCAGCCCAGGGCACGTTTGGCCTTCTGGGCTGTGGGTGCACGTTGCCGACTCATGTCGAGCTTCTCATCAACCAGCACCCCAAGTCCTTCTCTGCAGGGCTGCTCTCAGTCACATCATCCCCCATGTGTATTGAAACTGTGGATCGCTCCAACCCAGCTGTAGGACCTTGGCCTTGTTGAACCTCAGGAGGTTCTCCCAGCCCCACTTCTCCAGCCTGTCCAGGTTCCTCTGGATGACATCCCGTCCTTCTGGTGCGGCGACTGCCCCGCTCAACCTGGTGTCACCTGCAGACTTGCTGAGGGTGCAATGTCACTGTCTCTATCACTGATAAAGAGAAAGACCTGGGGGTGCTGGTCGATGAGAAGCTCGACATGAGCCGGCAATGTGCGCCCACAGCCCAGAAGGCCAAACGTGTCCTGGGCTGCATCAAAGCAGCGCGGCCAGCAGGGAGGGAGGGGATTCTGCCCCTCTGCTCCTCTCCTGGGAGACCCCACCTGGAGTCCTGTGTCCAGCTCTGGAATCCTCAATATCAGGAGATGGAGCTGTTGGAACGGCCCCCCCCGTGTCCCCGCCATCCCTCAGTCCGGCTGCAGCTCCCGCTCTGCCCAGCGGGTGTCGCTGTAGCCGCTCCAGCCGTGGAGCCGCTGACGCGGGGCCGCAGCGCCCCCTGCTGGCGGCACGAGGAGCGGCCCCGCCGGCACCTGCCGCTTCTCTTCCAACAAACCCGCATTTCAACAATTATTTATCTTTGTTTGTTTTTTCAGCTGTGAGACAGCAGAGCATCCCGGAGCGAGTCCAGGGAAGAAGAAGAGCTGGTCAAGGGTCTGGTGCTGATGGTCCTGGAATTCAGTAAGGGGTCTGCTCCAGGCAAAGCAGGAGCCTTTGTCTCACCCTTAGGAGAAACTACCAAAAGCCGGAGGTAAGCGTGAGCTGAGGTTGTTGCTGTTTTCTCTTTTTTCAGCTATTTAAATTGTTTTAACTCAGCGAACTCACACCAGCAGATGAGGCTGGAGTCTTGCAGCACAAAGTCCTGCATTAGAAGCTGAAGGGAATGCGAGCTGGTCAAGGGCAAGCGGAGTCGTTTAGCAAGCAAGAGCCCAAATGGAGGCACCAGATACAAAACACGAGGCTGTAGCTCCATTTCATCATTTGTCTTTCAGCTCCTAACGTTGTCCCACGTTGCCTGAGTGGGCTGGCGTGTTTTCAGCACCGAGAACCAGCTGTTACCAAATTTGCAGTGGTTGTTCTTGGTGCTTTATGCTGTTGCTTTAACAGAATCATAGAATAACCAGGTTGGAAGAGACCCATGGGATCATCGAGTCCAACCATTCCTATCAAACACTAACCCATGTCCCTCAGCACCTCGTCCACTCGTGCCTTAAACCCCTCCAGGGAAGGGGACTCAACCCCCTCCCTGGGCAGCCTCTGCCAGTGCCCAATGACCCTTTCTGTGAAGAATTTTTTCCTAATGTTCAGCCTAAACCTCCCCTGGTGGAGCTTGAGGCCATTCCCTCTCGTCCTGTCCCCTGTCACTTGGGAGAAGAGCCCAGCTCCCTCCTCTCCACAACCTCCTTTCAGGGAGTTGGAGAGAGCAATGAGGTCTCCCCTCAGCCTCCTCTTCTCCAGGCTAAACACCCCCAGCTCTCTCAGCCGCTCCTCATAAGGCCTCTTCTCCAGCCCCCTCACCAGCTTTGTTGCTCTTCTCTGGACTCGCTCCAGAGCCTCAACATCCTTCTTGTGGTGAGGGGCCAGAACTGAACACAGGATTCAAGGAGCGGTCTCCCCAGTGCTGAGTACAGAGGGAGAAGAACCTCCCTGCATGTCATGCCTCTTGCAAAAACAGATACGGTTTGCTCACTTCACAAGGGTCAGCTATGTTTTCAGCCACCTTCCTGTCTGCAGAGATGTCTATCAAGCTCAGAAATTTAGCTGTCAGCTTTCCATGAGCATGAATTGAGTAGCACCCTCCATAGCAACACAGACCTCTCCCAGCCACATGCTACCTGCTTGCCAAGCAGCCTGCAGGAGTACTCACCTGAATATTTTTGCCAGTAAAATAGCTTCTTGTTTTGATTTGCAAGACAAGACGATTTATTCGCCAGCTCTGTGCTTTCCTCCTGGCTGCAAGTGCCGTCCTGCAAAGGAGCAAATCTCCCCAGCACCACTGAGACAAACCCCTCTGACATGGGCAGGGAGGCAGGCTCCGACGACACGGATGCACTTAGTGAATAGGATGACTTATTTCTGAAGAAATACAGCTCAGCAGCGCTTGTGCCCTGTCCTGGTTTCATGTGTACTTGACATATTCTGTTAACAGAAGCCCTCAGACCAGTCCTACAGCTGCTGCTGCAAGCTACACTTCCTCCAGCTCCCCTTCTGCAGCAAATGGTTGGACTCGATGATCTGATGAGTCTTTTCCAACCTGGTGATTCTATGATTCTATGAAATACATGGCATTTTTATGTAGTTCAGGGGTATGGAACAGAAAGCAATCTAGGAAGGAGCACAGCATTAAAAATAAGCTAACACAACACAGCAGGAGAAGTATGCTAAGTAACCTGAGCTGTCACTGGGCAGTGCTTGGATAGTGGCCGAACTAAGGCTTCTAGCAGAGTCTCTGCGACATCTCAAGAAATGCTGTTGACCCACACAGACTGAGGTTTGCCAAGAGTTGCTGCCAGGAGCTGCTGCTGAAGTTGGCTTCAGTTTTAACGAGCATGGCTCACAGTCTTACGTACACTTTCATGCTGAGTGCCCTGTCACCCAGCTTCAAACCAGGAAGATTTCTTAGCATTTTTGCCAGCAGTTTCCTTAGCATCTTTTTTTTTTTTTTCATACTTACTGGAAAAATAAAGCGGCACATTAATAACCATCTTCTTAGAAATATAGCAACACAGTAGAAGGGGCAGGGATGGGGTCTTAGTAAACAGCTTATTTTTTGGTGGGCCAATCACTGTGTCACGGCTGTCTCACAACCAAAATTTAGTTCCCTTAACGAATTGTAAGAGCAAAGCCCAGTAGGGCAAGACCTGACTACGTGTTTGCAAGCCCCACGGGTCAGACTGCCTTTTTTACATTATTGTAAATAGAGAAAAGTGCCAGCTCTCTCTGGAAAAGAGACTAGCTATGTATTGCCATATACCAGGATGATAAAGAGTCAAGGCTGTCAAGTGGGAAATCCACCGCGGTCCCTTGGTTTGGCAGGGGAAACGTGGCCAGTGTCAACACACGGTGGCTTCTGTCTGCGTGAGCTGAAAGCTTGGGAGAAAAGTGTTACTGGTGCAAATGCAGGTTTACGTTGATTCAAGGTACCGCAAATCACTTTCTATTGCAAGGGCCCAGGGCTGAGCATCACTGTTGAACTCCTAAAAGAACAAACACTGGGAGTAAGAGAGCTGCGTGCCACTGCCTGGGTCGCCCGCTTACAGACTGCAAATCACCTGCACAAGCTGAGCTGCTTGTTCTTTGAGCAGAAATGTTGAGGGCAAAGAGATATTAATTATACAGATTTGTTGTAAAAAATACACTGTAGCTGAAAAATACATCTTGTTTCTCTAAGAACATATACTTTTGTGTATAAACAAAAGATGCGTATCTATATATACCTCTATACACTCATACAGAATTCTATGCATGTGTTGTACACGTCAGTAGCTAAAAATACTTAGTAATCAGTGCTTCCTGTAAGAGCAAATGGTTGGTGTCATGCACTGAAGGCTCTTGTGCGAGATTTGACTAAATAGGTTCCCTATACATAAAGGTTGTTACGTAGCAACCACTATTTTCTGTTCAGAAGACACTATTTCCAAGCTAATTGTTGCTAGCCATATGTTGCTAGCCTTATTTCTGGCTGCTGTCACAGCTCCTGATGCAGTACGGAGCGAGACGAGAAGCATAGTGGCTTTGATCAATACCAGTGGTGATGAAGCTGGCCATGGAGAAGAGGCATTGCAAATGAGGGCTCACCCCTTGACGGCACGCTCTGTGGTGAAGATGTTTAGCTTAAGAACCTGAAGTGTTGAGACAGCCTCACTGAGAAAGCAAATTGTGCCTGTGGCCTGAAAAGCCCACGGCCTGAGGCCATGCTGCAAACCCTAAGCTGGTGGCAGTCAGCATGCTCTTTTACTACATCATATATACCTATAATATACAAATATATATGCGCACACATCCCTTCATGCACGTAGGGATGGAGATGTCTTGCTCTCAATGTTCAAGACAACTTTCTTTGCCTAAAGCATCAAAGCATTTGACCCCAAGAGACAGTATCTGCAGCATTCAGCTGCTGCACTTGGGTATCGCCTCCACTGCGGTGCTACTGCTAGAATCACAGAATGGTTTGGGTCCAAAGGGACCTTAAAGATCATGTAGTTCCAACCCCCCCTGCCATAGGCAGGGACACCTCCCACCAGACCAGGCTGCCCAAGGTCCATCCAACCTGGCCTTGAACCCCTCCAGGGATGGGGCAGCCACAGCTTCCCTGGGCAGCCTGGGCCAGGGCCTCCCCACCCTCATGGTGAAGAAATTCCTCCTTCTGTCTAGTCTAAATTTGCCCCCTCCAGTTTACACCCATTGCCCCTCGTCCTGGAGGCACTGAGGATTGGCCAGCAGGCTCTGGAGCCCGTGCCCTGCCAGGCAGGCACCCGCATTCCCCACTGCGGCACCAACTTCTGCTGGGCTCGTGAGGGATGGAGGTGTCGGGAGCAATGTCAATATAGAGTTATATAAAAGTAAAGCATTTTATATAAGCCTATTTTATCTGCAAATCATTTATATTTAGAACACCTATTTCTACTGGAAATACTAAACCCGTGTTACGTAAGAGCTTGTTTAAATCCTTAGGCTTAAGGTTTGGGCAGGGGGAGGGGGTGGTTCAGGCATGGTGCATTCAGGCTGTGTTTTATAATCAGAGCTTCAACATGCAGCCGAAAGCCGGTCTTGAAATCCTTTTTGCTTTCACTCCACAGTTCTCCGACAATAGCAGAATACTTTGCTGGAGGGAAATTTTCCTCTCCGTCAGCGCTGCCGTCCTGTTTGGAAATTTTCCTTTGTAATGCTCTGGATGTGTTGCCAACATAGCCGAGACGGCAGCTCGGCACTGCCCGGCCAACTTCCTAAAGTCCAGGCTGTGCAGCGGGTGAGAACACTCCTGACGTCACCCCAGCAACTGCAGCATCGCTCTCAGAAATTAAAAAACCACATTAACTGGAACTGATTATTTAGCAATATGAAATGACTTACCTTGGCATTTGTACAACTATAGTTTCTAATGAATTAATTATTCCCCAAGCCCTCTCCTGAGTGAAAGACAGGAAAGATGGTGACGATGGCCATAAAATACTTGTACAACTGCACTGGAGGCAGTCGAGCCACTTTGGATGCACGGCCACATGACTGTCCCCTAGGGCCAGCTCACGCGTCTCTGCCACAGCCATGGAAAGGTTTGTGTCCCATCACCTGCCAGAGAAAACTGCTTTAGCACAGAGGTGGGATAAGATTGTGCTGCACTGCGCTGCCGGGCTCTGGACGTTACAGCTTCATCGTGGCATTATACCGTGGCTCTCGGGGAGTGGCAGGAGTGCCCTGGCAAACAAGTCCTTCAGCAGCAGTTGGCTCCTGGACCCACTTTGGTTTCCTGGTATGAGAAACTGAAGAAAGAGAGAAGTGGAAGATCCCACCTTGCAGTGATGATGCCATCCCTGAGCCCCCTCTGTTACGAATGTTACCACGGTAAATGGCACAATCTCAGCAGTAACAAGCTTACCTCATCTTCCCTCCCTTCCATTTGGTCTGGACCAAACCTTACGTCTCCTTTTCTCCCTCCATGCTGTCCCTGAAAGCAAGGTCAGGAACGACCCTGGTAATGCAGCCCTCAGCTGAGGAGAAGACCAGGAGCAGCACCTGGGCACAGCAGGGCCTGGGCAGAGGCACAGAAACACCACAAGGAAAAGAGCAAGTGGTAAATAGAGCCACAAGCACTTGGTTGAGTCACTTGGTTGGGGCAGCCCCCTTGCACGCTGCTGGTGAGGGAACCCCACGAGCCCCGACAGTAAGAGCCTGGGGGAGGAGAGGCTGGTGGGACTTCCCACTTCTGGATGCTACCTTTAATCCCCACCACTGCTCCAATTCTCCCTGCAATTGCTCCATATTCAGATGACACAGTTTATTAGTTTCTATAAATGGCCAGGACATTGCACAGATTTCAAGGACGAAGAGTTATATCCTGTAAATGACTTTTTCTCCTTACCTTAAGGTTTCTTCCCACGTGATTCAGACTCCAGCATCGCGGAGGAGCCCAGTTTGTCCCACCCCAGCCATCACCCTGCTCTGTTGGGCCAAGGCTTAACCGCTCCATCTTCCATTTTCCCTGCTGCGAAGTGGAAAAGACAACACACACATTTCTTAGGGGTGCAGGAAGAAAGCAATTAACACCCGAGCCTACTGCAAAGCCGTCGGAGACTTCTTTTCTTCACCAGGAAATGAAGGTAGGTTAAACTGTTGGAAAAAGATCTAATTCCCAAATTTCTGTGAGTTCAGCTGGGTGGGTGATGGGGCTGGGGAGGCCCACGGCATTGAGAAGGCAGCAAGAAGCCCGGAGGCAACGTGCCCCACTGGCAAATTACTCCAGGGCATGAGCAGCAGGCGCTCCAACTTGTCTTTTACAGCAGCTTCATGAGCATTTTAAGGAGAAGCAGGGAAGGACTAAGGTGGTCTGCCACCTACTTCTGCCACTTTGTCCTCGCTGCCAGGGAGCAGGGTGCCCGTCCTGGGGAGCTGGTGCTTTCCCAACCCTGGGCTGTCCAAGCCCTCCACACTACGAGGTCACCACGGTCCCATGGGACAGCTCGCAACCACCACACAGCACTGCTCAAATAGCTTAAGCAAATTCTTCTCATACTTCACTTGAGCCAGACACAATAAATTGGATTACAGTGGTGCCTGGAGAGATTTCTAGAGTCAAATATTTAAAATTAACATGAATTTGAACTGTTTTCTGGGCTGCCACAGAGATGCCCCCATATCACCCTTCCAGTGTGCTGGGGGCTCCCCAGCTCGAGCTTTTTGGGTTTGAAGCCAGCTCTTGTGTGACACTATCTGCAAATGTCAAGATTCACATCAAATCCCACAACAGTAAAGAAGTTCAGCTTAAAAAAAAATCTTCTCATCTCTGCTTGGGAAAAAAAAAATTGTACTGGGGCTGATTGCTCGAAGAGCTGGGCATCTTCCTGCTCTGGGGAACTGCCTAAGCTCCCAGGGTAGACAGGGCACTAACTTCAGCTAATTATTTCACTTTAAGCACTCCATCACCTTCTATTATTTATCTGTCATGAAAATCATGTGATGTAGTGAATATCCATGATGTTCATGGATGAGCATAGCACTTCAACTATTTCATGGACCTAGAGAGCAAATCTGTCTCATTGAGCAAGGAGAAGCTGAGGCTACAGGAAATACCAGATTAAATTTGACCATGGACAGTAAATAAGCAGATAGCAGTTTAGACTCATGGAAAATGGTAATGTTTGTATTACCTTAAAGAATAAGGCAGTCTGGTTTAGCTTCAGAGATTTTAGTGTGCGTTTTCTAATAGCTCAAAGAAATCATAAATCACGGGGTTAAGGATGAGCTTTTATGCTTGCTCCAGAGCATGATCTACACGTGCTGGAGATTGGGACTTCACAATAAGTCCTCTTGTGAGGCCACCACATTCCCCCAAGTTGAAAGCAGCCACTGGGGCGCATCTCCCCACTCACAAAGGAGCAGAAACACCTCAGATGAGCTGGCTGAGCGCCAGTCAGCAACTCACCACCAGCTGCAGCAAAACCCTCTGATGGTTCACAAACTGGCTACTGGGGACCGGAACCAGCTCCTCCATCTGCAGGGACCCACTACCCCTGCCGTAAATTCACTCCAGTAACCGCTGCTGTCATCCCCTGAAAGGAAGAGTCAGTTAGCAAGGGAAAAACACAGTTTGGTTTTTATTTTGTCTTAGGCTGGAAGGAAGCCATGGATCATAGCTTGGAGAGCAGGCTGTGATCAGCTGGAGAGAAATACAGCTCCCCAGTGACAGCCGAGCTGTGAAATAGAGCTTCGTTTTGCTGCTTGGCAGCACCTGTGAGGTCATATCAGTTAAATAAATATGATGCCAGGCTGATGTGTTGTAGGGAATAGTTTATGACCTTCATCTGATGAAAAAGAGAGCAAAGGCAGGTGGCAAGAGAACGTGAGTGAACACATTTGTGTAAATAGCCACCATCAGTCATGTTTTGGGGAAGATGATGCCAGCCTGCTGCCAGCCGGGCTGCACTGCCACTGCCTCGGTGATTTGGTGTGGGGCCATAAATGTGTGTTTTCCCCTAAACAGCACCTGTGTAAGAGCCTCCCTGCTCCCTCTGCAGACAGCCAGCCCTACAGCCCCCCTCCATTACCAGCTTTCCAACATCCTGTTTTCACCGGGGTTATTTTAATCTCCCTGTTTCCCATCATATTTTTCCTCCTGCCCATGCCAAGGCACGCTGTAATTCCTGGCAGGCAGGGTGGAAATCTCCTCCCTGGCTGCACCAGCATTGTGGTGGATGAGCTGGACACTCCTGCGGTCGCGCCTGGCTCCTCTCCGCTGCTGGCACCACTACCTGCCACAGGCCTCAGCCCCCCACGACGGTCAACTTCCACATCAAGTCATTTCAAATTCACTAAGCCACTAAATTGCTCAAGCAATTGTGTGCTTCCATATTTTGCTGCATGATGGATGAAGAACTGAAAAACCTGCTTCATTTCTGACATAATTATGATTTATATAATTTATGCTTTTATCAGGCAACAGTTAGCTACTAAAGGCTTGGACAAGCAGGCTCTCCCTAGCTAGAGGTGAATTTCTGGTGTGCAGCTGCAAACCGTGGCTGCCCAGCTTGCCCCAGCTCCACTTGAATTTCAGCGTTTGCTCTACTCTTAGATTTCCTCTGCCCTGGTTGATGAATGTCCTCACTCTGTACAGGTCCCTAAGCCAATCACAATGTGAGGCTTTGTACCTTGTCTCGCTGGAAATCAAAGCTGTACTCTACGTGATGCTGTTAGCAAGGTCAAAAGAAATACGGGTATAAGTGCCAGCAATACCCAAAGGACATTCCCATCTGCTCTGCACTCCAATAGCTGCATAGACTGGCATCTTGCTCCTTCACAAGAAGACAAAGAATCATGGAAAATCAGTGAAATATCACGTGTGAGGGTTAAAAAGATAATTTAGCATGTAGAAGTAACTTAATCTTTCAGTATATTTCAACATCAAATTTGCTAAGTAACTCTAGAATTAGCAGAAAAAATCTGAAACCATCTGCTTTCTTATTATAGGCTTTAAAACGTCTCTGCTAGTTATCCCTCTATTTCAATAACTGTACTCTTTACATCTATATCCAAACAAACACAGAAGTCACAATAGATTTGGCATTCAGTTATTCAGTTCCATGACTTTAAATGATTAAAAATCATAAAATTCAAAGACAGACATTAAATGGAAACGTCATCTCTCTACAGCCTCCAGCACTGATGATTTGAGCTTTAAGCTCATCTGAACAGCACCCCCAACACCAGGAATGAGAAAATATCCTTTTTATTGCCAGAGTCCAGGTTTGGAGCATGCATAGCTGAAGCCTGGGCTGCAAACTCAAACTGTGTCAAAGGATCAAGCACCTTGTAAAGCAGAAACTCTACCCTGGTGAGACGTGTGCTGTGGAGAAACCTATTTGGGAAGATGCTGTAGAGATGACGAGGCTAAAAAATGACTAGGTTTATCCTTGCCTTGTGGGATTAGTGTGACAAAGAAACCTCCACACTGCATAGCACCAGAACCTTGCGGTATGGCAAAATTTAGATATAAAGGAAAGCCCGAATTTATCAGGCCTCACATTTGTTTCGAGAATGGCCAGTAATCTTTAACCAAGCAGGCAGGCAGATCACCCACAGGCCTTGGACTGTGCTCAGCTACGAATCACTACTAGAAGAATATAATTAGCCTAAACCAGAAGCTACGAGAAATTTGGAAAAATCAGAAGTGTAAGGGAAGGCACAAGTAACGTGGAACTACATCAAATTAGGTCAACAAATTGAAGAAAACCCAGCAAACCATCAGCCACCAATTTAGGAATGACTCTCTATCCCAGAAACACTGATCAAGCATATTATCAGTAACAGGAAATTACCCCAAGTCCCCAGTTAACACAGAAGAAGTCTTCACCGCAAATCCCTCAATGCAGCAGCCATTCATCCCAGATAACAGCAGGGGAGCCAGGACACAGTGGCCAGAATGGGAGCCCAGCCACAGTCCTGCCAATAATCACAACCCAACACCTTTATTTTATCAATAAGGGAATCAAAGCTAGGGAGCAGCTTTGAGCAGGTTGCAGAAGGCAACAGTATCACTGGCTCCGAAGCCAGCCAAGTCATAAGTTCCCTGTCCTGCACACCACTGCAAAAAGCACGCTTTCGTATTTCATACCACGCGTAACAGCCAGGCTGGGTCACACGAAGGTTAAAAGTAATTTTGGCTGCAGTAGCCCAGCGCATGGATTACAAGGGGAATTTTATTCTCGGAGTTCACTATAGAAGGGCTGCTTTGCAGTCAGGATGCGACAGACAGATTCCAGAGGAAAGTCAATGACATTTTGCGACGGCTGCTGCCAACTATTGACACAGTTCTCTGCAGAACGTGGTCGTACCAGCTATCACGGTGCCCACAGAGCTACCAGGGCAGAGCTCCCTCCCCAGGTGGTCTGATGCATGCAAACCACCTTATCAGTGATGCTAATTCTCAGCCGAAAGAAGACATTGAACTTTTCAACAGTGAATGTTTTAAGAAGTAAGCAGATAACCATTTTAAATATAGAGATGCTGGAATGGCAGCCCAAGAGCGCAGCGTGCCGGTGCTGATCTGGATTATTTGCTTGTTACTAAACACCCTGCAGTGTTACTTCCCAGGTTGTTTGGCTCAAGTCTGACAGAAACAGTGGCAGAACAGCGAACATGAATTTGCAGGATTTTGTAAGCACTGAAATAATTCAAGGAATAAGGAACAGATCGGTTCAGGGCTGCTCTTGTACAGGATTGCGTCTTTGGAAGAACCAGGACAGTCTACTGTCTGATTACCTGTAAAACCTTAACTGAAGGCTTGACAAGCGCTTCCAGATCCCTGCAACAGAAAAGCAATGCGAGTATAAAGAAAGGGAAGAAGACTTATGAAAGCAGATTTAGTTCAAGGATACTTTTCCCCTCTACTGACACCCAAAAATGACCTGCACCACGGTGTGTAACTGAATTCCTCAAGATCCAAACTACGCTTTGCTGTGTTTTGTAGCATACATGGGTGTAGAATAGGGGATGAAAAGTCCACACATGGAAAAAACTGTTACCTCTGACTATTGCAGAGTTTAGAAGGGACTGAAAAAAAAATGACAAGAATAGTTCCAGAGCAACATTGGTTGCATATAAAAGAAACCACCCCATCTTCTCCTGGAGGAAACCACCCCCCTGTGAAAAAAACATTAAAGACCTCTTTGTAAACTAACGCCTCCAGGCACTAAGCCAGACCAAAGTGAGACTTTAGCAAGGGTTTAAATGTATGTAGCTTCTAAGAACTTCTACAGCACAGAAAAAAGCAATAGCAAGGTGACCAGAAAGAAAGTAAATCCAGTCATACAAAGTCAGCTGTAAGCAGTGGATTCACTGCAGCAGATCCAGACTATCTTGCTGACCAGGGGTGGAGAAGATGCCGCAGCAGGGACTGCAGAGCTACCCCAGGCCAGCCTACAACCCCAGCAGACCCGCTGTGCTACGGCAAAGACTAGCTAAGGCACATGACTCCTGGTGTAATCACAGCACAACAAGTAGCGTGGGCAAAGTCTTCTATAAATAGCCAAGATTATATATAGTAACACTTATTTCATTACAATTAAATACAATTGTGAGAAAGTTAACTGACCATGACTGAGAACTCCTAATCAGAACAAAGTGTTCAGCATTGTGCCAGTTTGCAAGTATTAGATCTCATGTGACAACAGTACATGTAACATGTTCTGTCCTTCTCTGTTCAGTAAGGGCAAACATCAGCTCTCCCAGCCATGTTTTTTATTAGATACACTTTAAAATGCTGCCTTTTAACCAAAGACCACATAGAGGAGAAAAAGGTAGTTTTAAAAGATGTTTAACATCATCATTTCTTTTTTGGTTTTTTTTTTTTGTTGTTCGGGTTTTGGGTTTGTTTTTTTTTTGTCGTATAAGGGTGTTCCATTTTTCTGGGCAAGCACCTTGGAATGAAACGGTGTTCCCAGTATCTGGCTTAATATTTAAGCCTCTTCCATTATTTGTTTTTTTTAAAGACAATTCATTTGCCATCCTACTTTTTTCTTGCAGGGACAGGCATATCTGATGAGCGTGGGTCAGAAACCATCTCTCACCTGCTGGGAGTGCCCCACGAAACCCTGCACTTTCTGCAGACTGCTCTCCCAATGCAGGACTCCAGCAGTTTGCCAAGGGAGAACTCAACTCCACACTCAAGAATATTTTCACTTTATGGCAGTAGATTTCACTTTGCTAGGTCCTCAGTAACTACTTTTACTTTAATTTTCTTCACATAGGATATTCCTTCTACTTCATAAGCCAGAATACCTAGCTGTACCCTCCAATGATCCATGGATGGAGCCTGCTATGAGGAGGTTTTCACCAAAGCAGTCAGCAGTGCCTGTAAAGTGCTGCTCCCTCAACACAACTAGAAGTCAAGGGCAGTGAAGCACCACACTGGACTCCCCTTCTTTTTAAAGTGTTCCTTTTCTACCACTGCAAGCATCTTGAGTTTCATTGGTGTTCTTAAGAAGAACAAACAAAACACTTCATCTGCACAAGATGTGGTTTTAAGCTGAGTTTTGTTTCCAGTTTCTAAGCACTTCCCACTGCTTTAATCCAATCTAAAAAAACCCTACCAAGCCACTTCAAAACGGCTCCTTGCCTAAAAGAGAGGGCAACCAGCCACTCCCTCCTCCCTACAGCCCCCAAAGTGATGGGGCTACCGTGCCCAAGGACATACACCGAATCCCATCTACCCAGGTGACCACTTTCTGGCATGTTGAAGGGGCAGCTCCTTGTTTTAGGCAAGTTCCAGCTGCGCTACCTGCCAGAGGAGCAGGGGAGGAGGGATGAAAAAATTTAGAGGAACTAAGACACTGTTATGGAAAAAAACCGTGGGAGTTTGCCAAAAGATGTACCTTTATGTAGGGCTAATTAGCTCCCTCAGGAATGGTTCTGATAGGAGGAACTGGAAAAGAAATACGTACTGTTCTTAGGGCTCGCTGCTACAGACCCCAGCCGCACATTTTGAAACATCCCATAGGAGTTACCTGGTCCTGCTCCTGAAATCTCCTTGTGAAAGTGCTCTGGACACGCTCTCAGCCGAAGGACCTGCATGACTACCTTCACTCCAGGTTGCCAGTGACATGAAGGTGCTCGCATACGCTCGCAGCCGCTTTTCCACTGTAACACTATTCTGTCTAAAAAGTCGATAAAACAATAATGCTCATTTATGCGCTGGAAGTCAATCGTATCTTCAACAAAAACGGTTACTGACACTACCATTCACTTATGCCTTCATAGCCATACCATTTTCTTCCATCCACGCTGTCAGCACTGACATGAAAGGGTAGTTCTGGAGTCTCCGTCAGGGCACTGTATCCCCACAGCAACAGCACTTCTAGCGTAGACTGCAAGACAATTTCTCATGCTTCCTTGAGCACCTTGTACTAGGGAGTGCAGGCAAGCAGGCTCGCCTTCACAGTATGGCCAGCTCATTCCACGAGCAGCTCTTTCTCATTGTACAAAGCATCAAAAACAAAGTCATTTTTGCTGGCCATGTTTTTATTCGTTTTTCGTTTTAAACAGGGGAGCCAATAATACATCCAGTATTTCAAAAAATCAGAAGGTAAAACAAATTTTCAGAAGACTGAGATGCTACATGCTATATTTAACCTAATTTTATTCATGCTTGCTTTTTGAGAGGGAATGGGAGCGGGACAGGAATCATTCAGTAAAAACATACAGTAAAAACAAAATGTCTCACCATATAGAACTTTAACCTACAGTAATGTTGTACCTTAATTATTTCCATGCACACAACTAACATTACAAAATTTTTTAAAAATGAACACAATTAAGACTTCTAGGAGCATTTGATAATAAAGCAATTCCTAATTTCTTTTGTAGAGATCAAGCACCTCCAATTACAAATTCCTATACACAGTGAGTGCTTTACTTGAAATGAAAACTAGAAAATACAAATAAAATATGTATTGGATAGCCTCAGAATAAGCCGATGTTAATATATATCCAGCTATGTAGGCAATAAAACCATAGTGCTAAACAAAAACTTTTAACTGAAAAGTAACTCAAAAATTAAGTTGACTTTCTATAATTACAGAAATATACTTATTTGCTAAAATAAATAAAAGTGCTGTATATTAACACTTCACTATAAAGAATGCATACCAGAACATTTATAAATATTGAATGATTTTCAATAAGAATAGCTACGACAATAATGCTGGCTAAATAGAAGTGCATAATGAGAAGCACTATGGGTGGTTAATGTTTTGCCACATACTGCTGTTACCTTGAGGTAGATAACACATGCGTACCAAATTCTGCATTCATTTCAATTGCTGCTGGTATCATGTGTCTAAGAAATGTGTACAGTATGAAAAACTCTAAAATACGCATGAATGAAAAAATGTTTTGGGAAAAATAGATATTTTCATGCAATTATGTACAGTCTCACTGTGTAAATTTCAAGGCAAGGTTCTTTTTCTGCAAAACATGGACACTTTTACTGAGAGAATGTTTTATACTTGGTTTAGTGCATTTTTGTTACCTTCTGCATTTTGCATTATTTTGCTCTATTCTTTAATTTTGTGTGCAAACGACATGCCAGTTTAAAAACAAAACTAACTCATGTATAGAAAGTAATCCTGGATTGTAAAAACAATGCTAAACAGAAAACTAACGAAATCCATACCAAAATTACACCGTCTGATTCAAGTAAAAAAATTACTTACACTAGTAATAAAAAAAGACAAACACATCTCATGAATATAAAAGAAATGTCTGCTGAGTGTTCTAATTCAGATGTTTCAGAATGCTGCTGTATGTTTTGTGGGGAATTTGGGGAGATGATTTCATAGCAGAAGGCGTTAACGTGGCCTGTATTGATTTCAGTGGTGAACCAACAGGGCTGTGAAACTGAGGAATACCTATAGCCTCAAGCTGCTTGTTGAAGAGGAGTTCTCCACTGTTACTGAGAAAGCTCTCTTCTCTCTCCTTCTCCCCAAGCTTCCCCTCTTCTATTGGCTCAGGTTCTAGCATTTCAGCATCTTCTTTCTTACTAAAAAATTTGTCTAAGTAACTGGTGTAAGTATTTTCTTTTTCAACGTGTTCATCTTTCCTTACTTCACAACAGAACTGGTCTATGAGGAAGCACTCCTCCCCACTACTTACAAACTGACTGTCCCAAGAAGTTTGGTACAGAGCTTCTAACTGTGCCAAATTAGCCATTCCTTTCTCCTGCTTCTCTCTGCTTACCGACTTTGAGATCAATCCTTTCAACTCTATTTGAGACACTGAGCTATTCAAGTCATTTAATTTATCAACATCAGTAGACTCGTGTTGTAAACTAAGCTGAATGGTTTCTGCTATAAAGGAATCAAAGTCAAATCCTTGATTCTTCTCCCTTTCTTTCTCAACAAGTTGCTGTGATGCTTCCTCGAGTGCTATCTGAGCTTTCACCAACCCATTCTTTTCACATTTAGACTTGCCTTTCTTATCAGACTTTTCTTTGCTCTGTTCCTTCCAGTTTGAGAGATCTATAATAAGCTTGGGCTCATAGTAATGGTTAACTTCACTGTCTCGCCAAACTAAATTATCTAGGTATGAAGATGACCGCATTTTATAATTACAAGTGTGACTACATTCCAGATCACAATACTTGTTTTCATGGTGATCTGAATACTGCCAGCAAGGCTCAGTAGAGAAGTGGGTGTCAAAGGCAGGATCCTCCAGATACTTTTCACGATCTCCATCCAAATATTTGCGAGGATCTACTTGCACTTCTTCCTCATCAGTAACATCAGAAAGAGCCCTTGGATCACGCTGAACTTCATCAGCTTCATAGTTATTATGAATAGGCCAGTCATGGTCTGAAAACTGACTTTCATGGTATCTGTAAAACAATTTCCTAAGCGTTAGCAGCTAAAAAACAGTCTTCTAGCTCCCAAGATAGAGACAGTTAAATTTAGAAATTCCCTTACAGAATAATGAAATTCAACATAGATAAAGTTTTTTCTCATTCCAACTGGGTACCTCTTCCAGGTTTTTAATTTAATGCGGTATAAAGCAATCCTCATGCGCAAAATTATGTACAGTAGCTCACTCCATTTACAGAGCTCTTCCTTTAAGTGTGTTCAATTGACCTCAAGTGACTACTGTAAACTCTTACTAATATACACGCTAAGCATGTGACAAGACAACCATATTTAAAACTCTCCTCATTTGAAGTTTATTTTTTAGAGAAATATCCTGAGGGAAAAGAGTAATGGAGGGATTAACTTCAGATTCTAGAGCCCTGAGTACATCTCAGGAATGCATCAGGATATCCAAGTCAGTGTAATGAATTATAAACCCAATGACAATGCGCTGCCTATAAGGGAAAAGATTATTCTCAGGTCAGCTAAGAAGAAACAAACAGAAAAGAAACTGATGCTGCCCACAAAATAACATTACTTCAAGCGCAAAACTGTTCAATTAGTTACATGCCACAATAAAGTGATAGATTTACCTTTCCCAGTTGTAAATATGGCTGTGACTTTCATCCATCAGCAGAATATCATCAACCTCGTCTTCAATGTGAAAAGGATGGCTTGAAATAGGCTCATCCGTTGGAAAGGAATATATGCTCATATAAGGATGGGACAAAGCTTCTTCTGCTGTCAATCGATCCATGGGACTAAAGGTCAAAATTTGCTCCAGAAAGTCCAGTGCTGTGTAGAAAAAGTTTTCATTAAATAGGAGAAAATTGACATTTCAGACATCTACAATTTGAGATTACGGTGCAGTGCTTTGCTCTGGAGGTGTGCATTAACTTACAAGTAGCCACCTGTGAAGTAACAGCTACTGACAGCAACAGTATGCTGCCAAATATGCGATCTGCAGCCACAGGAGAGCTAGAAGAGTAGAGGTCAAATCTCAGATCAACAGTAATTTAACTTAAAGCAGGAAAAAAACCTAAAACCAGAACATTTCAAGCTGAATCAATGTCCACCAACAGCTATAACAAAACACTGCTATTAGTTTGGTTGGAGGACTTTGTTTTGAGAACATCGGAAAGACAGTCGTTTTACACTGACTCCATTCCAATGTTCCATGTCTCAAAACAGAGCAAATCCAGTGCAAACAGGTCCAGCAGAAATTCACAATTCTACTCCAAAGGTGACAAGTAGCTATCACGTATGCAAAGTTTTTATCGCAGCAGAAGACAATCTTCTGAGAACAGATTCTTCCAACTGAAACTTGCTTTTAACTATCACATACGTGCACTGTAAAGCTGTTCACTATTTTGTGACTCTGAAATACAGGAAGTGCTTTTTTTCTGAATTACTTACCTTCGGGACTGATGCCTGGAAGCAACTGAGTTAAAGGTTTGTGTGGCTCAGTCATATCATTTCTAATGTAAACTGGAATTACGTTGAGAAGCTCCTGACGGTCCTCCTCATGTACAACAGGAATTGATTCTAGGATCAACTGCATCTGTTCAAGTTCATGCGCACCTAAGCACCAAAAGAAAAAAAGCTTCAAACACTTCCAATCCCTGTACACAAAAAGTACATCAAAAAGTTGTGCTCTGCGCAGCTATTTTCAGTTGAAGTCTATTATCTCCTATAACAGTGGAAAGGCTGAAGTTATACATTTGAATGACAATAAATCTGAAGAGCTCTCAAAAATGCTGTAGTGTATGAAGAATTACAGAGCTGCTACACACAGATAAAGCAACCTAACCTTAAGCTTTTGCAAGGATGTTTTCACCATGAATTAGGTACCCTACAGGAACTCCCTATCTTTTTTATATATACTAGATGCTGCACTGCTCCACCTAATTCAGTATTTGACCTCATTTTGAATTACGTGTCCCTTATTAGTAAGAACAGTAGTAGTTTACCTCAGCAAGAGATCTTACAGGGCAAAACCATCTGTACCAATATTATACTCTAAAACCCTGTATCACTGTCAGGCGTGAGACAAAAATAATCTGACAGTTAAACAATGCAATCTTGTTAAAAAAAGGCACTGTATTATGATTTTATGATTGTAATTATAGCACACTTATAGCACTATCTGAAGTTTCCCTGGGTAAGAACTGTAAGGGCCTATACAGCAGGTCAATTTTGAACAATGAACAGCATCTGTATTCGGTGCCAGTGCAGCTGGAGTATCCAGAAATACAGCTTTTCTACCGCAATTTATTGTTCAGCTCTAAGAAGCAAGTAGCACCCTAGAGATTCAACTAGCAGATGCAACTATATAGGATTACTTGCATGCCAGTGTTTGCCTCTTTCACCAACAGCTCTGGGCAACCATCAGCAATACTGATACATGGGACATTAAATACAAAACTAAATGGAGCCACAAAGAGATTGTACCATCTCAAAATCTACACACTACCGGTTCACTTCAGCAGTTTGCACAGCAGCCTGCACGAGACATCCTACCACGCTGAGAAAAAGAAAAGCTGAGGCAAAGCCACTATAGAAAAATCTGTCCAAGACCTACATTGCCCAAATGAATCAGTACTGTCTCGTGTTAACTTGCTTGTTGGATTGAAATAGCTGGTTTGTCTTCCTACTTCAGACTCCTACAAATTACTTAATATAATCCATCAGGAGGAAATCCAAGAGTGAGCCTAAATGAGACAGCTGCTGCTGAGGCCCCAGGGTGCACATGAAATAAGCATTTCAGGGGTCTACTCTAGACTAGCTCATCTGCTCCCACCAACCAAACGCCTATCAGCAGGTGGAACACACTGGGTGATCTCCCAATTGCAAATGACAGTTTAATTTTATCTAAAAAGACTCAAGTACGTGCACCACACAGGACTAGATCAGCAATGTGGTACAGGACGGCCATCAAGAGATATGCTTCAAAAATTTGCTCGTGATCCTAACCAAAGCACTAATGTGGATGCACCCACTGAGACCAGGGCATTGCTTCCTATCTTACCAGAAACATTTGGAAAACACATTTCCTTGGTATGCCACACTAACTTTTAAGCCTTACCAATCCTTTCTATACCACTGAAACAAAAGTCAGCTCAAACCAGCCTGCAGATGACCAAAAAAAAAAAAAAAAAAAATCGAGCACGGGGGAAAAAAGGGCTACTCTTTCATAATTTAAGATATAAAGAAGTGAGAAGTCATTAGCTTGACTACTTTAAAAATACCTTTATGAATATGGTACTCTGGGCATTCATAATCCTCAAATACTCCCTGTATTTAGAACACTTCTTAGGCATCCAATAGATTTATCTTAACCTAATTACAGACAGATTTACCAAACGAAATTGTGATATTTTTCTAAATACACACTGGTATGAGTAATAAAAACTGAAATGTCTTCCTTCTTTACAAATGCATCAATTTATAGTTTGCTTAAATAATTACGCAATAACATAGCATACCCTGATAGTCAATGACTATTGATATTAGCCATAAGATTCAAGCTTGCTTTAGGAATGTAATTAAACAGTACCACTCTTTTTAGGAATACACGCATGTACGCTTTTATTCTACCCACCTGCAAAGAGGGTTTTCCCGGTCAGCATTTCAGCAAAGATGCAACCTGCAGCCCACATGTCAATGGCTTTAGTGTAGTTGTTAGGAGAAAGCAAAAGACGGGGCGATCTGTACCATTTAGTAACCAATCCTTCAGAAAGATGGCCCTAATGAAATCAAGAACAAAGAAAAAGCTTACTTAGATTTTTAAGAGGTACGTACAAAATTATCGTTTCTTATCTTTTAATGCACTACTACAAGATTTATTTTGGTCTCAGGGTCCTACAATGGAACCAAAAGCCCCCTGACTAAGGCTTTCTATTTTTCAAAATGGAACAGCAACAATATGGAAGTATGACACTATTTATTAGCCAAGCGAGATACAGCAGCAAAGCTTTCTTATTCCCAGATGCGAAACAAATGCAGAGATGATATTGACCTCTCTTGTGAAATGTCATCTGATCCAGGAAGACAGTATCTCTAAATTAATTCCAGGAAGTAGCCACAAAGTATGAATACACCACTTATAAACCTATCTAAGGCTTCTATATTTATGCCTCTAAAGGTTGATCTTAATCTCAGGTTCTGTATTCACTGCTAAAAAAAATCTGCTTTTCTGAACACATCTAGTAAAAACCACTTTTGTTTTATGTTTGCAAGTAGTCCTGCCCAAGATAAAACATCATCCAGAGATCTGTTTTACCCTGTCCGCAAGCATTTTGGTTCTACTGTGTGATGCCTAACATATCCCACCTGCTAACAGGCCCTTCCAGATTATCTATGTCTGCAAAAGGCAGAAAGATGCTATTTTAAGAAGCCACGGTTGTCAGTACCTCTCTTCAATACCTATACTCTTCACATACCTTGTGGGAATAATGAGGATCCATGATTCGTGCAAGACCAAAGTCACCAATCTTCAGCACCAAGTCTTCAGTATTAATGAAAAGATTAGCTGGTTTGAGATCTCTATGCAGAACATTTGCAGAGTGAATATACTTGAGCCCACGTAGCAGCTGGTACATGAAAAGCCTGGCATGATCTTCCAGTAAAGGGCCTTGCTCTAGCAGGTTAGCCAGATCGGTCTCCATGTATTCCTGGACAATGTAAACACAGTTCAATTCTGTAAGGGAGCCAACATCATCTGTTAACTGGCTTCCACTAGGACCAAGAATTTCAAATACTTTGACAATGTTATCGTGGTCAAGTCTTCTAATAATTTTGATCTCACGTAGAGCATGTTTAACACTCTGGGGATCCGTAAGGACAATTTTCTTGACAGCCACTCTCTTGTCACAGTCATTATCGACAGCAGAAAAAACTAAGCCATTTCCACCACAGCCCAGTGGTTTTAAGTCCATATACCGAGAGCCCAGATCAAAACCATGAATGTTCATGAGACTTTCAAATTTTTCTGCCATTTTAAAATTCTTTGTTTCTTTTTCCTCAAACTACTAAGCTTCTGTAAACACACGGAGACACTTCCACTGGTATCTGAAGGAAAGGTCTTGCAGAAAGGGAGAAGAAACACTTGGCTTTGACTGCAAGATGGTTTCTTGACACTCTCATTTCATTATGAGCCAGCCAGGCCTGTTGTGTCCCCTTGAATTTAGAGCTCGTAAGCTCTAGAACTCAAACCAAGCATAAGATAGAAAGATTGCAGCATTCGTAGTTCAAGAAAGGTGCAGCATTTCTGCAGACATTAAAGAAAATACTCACAAGAAACTCAAACGGAATGAAATGACATACTATGCACTCAGCTCTACTGTGATAAACTGGTTAACATTTAACAAAAATATGAATAAATATGCACGTAATAGGCTTCTATTAACATCCTCCTCCTCACAGTGCAGATACATTCAGTGTTGGACTGGTCCTGAGCAGCGTCATTCTATGGTGCTGGTAAGCACTATTTTCTTCCTTCTTCCTCCTTTTTTTCCTCTCCTTTGTTTACAGTCTAGTTAAACGGGGAACTGGCAGCTCTTGATTTACAAAAGATGCCTTCTGTTAATGATCAGGTGGCTCCAGCTCACCACAATCACAGTCAAAGCTACCATCCATTTTACTCCGTGACAACCTGAAAAGAACAGAAAAATACATCAGTATTCCAGCACACACAGAACTCCTCCTCCCCCAACTCAAGTTATCCTAACCTTACAACTAGTGTCCAGTTACGAAATAAGAAACCACCACAAAAAGCTAAGCTAACTAGAAATAACACACGTTTCATACTTGCAGAAGAAAACTGTCAATAATCACCAATCAACCTTTCTAAACATATGTTGTGAAAGTCTGAGATACAATCTACTGAGAACATAAGGCACACAATGAAAAAATCCTACTGAATCTTAATAAAGAAGGGAATATCACAGACTACTTGGTAATTCTCCAATACAGCTGTTAAGAGACAAGTCAAACTATGATATCTTGCACCTCAGTCACTACATTGGAATAATACTTTCCACTAAACTTTTACTCAAAGACAAAATCACAGTTTTAACAATTTCACCATAATAACAGATTACTGGGTACCACTCCCATGAAAATGGTAAGGTTTGTGCATACCTGGTATTTACTGACTTCCCAGAATATACAGCACGCATCCAGTATCACTTATGAAGCTTAAACCCTTGTGATTTTGCATAAAGTTAGTATACTAACACCTCAAGTAACGCTTTTGTCTCTATACATCGTTGTTACAGGAATCCTAGGGGTTGTTCCTCCATAGGAGACAAACATGACTTCAGAAATTACTTCCATATCAATAGCCAACCTAGACTGCAAAAAAATCCTAACAGTGAGTATATTTTACACAGTAACCAAGACATTCTATAACCATTTCACCTAACATATGGGCACTCCCAGACATCATTTATTTTTTAATAGTCTAATGAATGCAGCTACTATTTACGAAAACAAAAGTGGTAATTTTCTCAGCGAGTTTCCCGTCTGCTGCAGCGGAGTGCAGTCATAAAGACCACATGTTCACTTTTGCACAACATCCTCATTTCTTTTAAAAGCTCAAAGATTACACAGAGTCAAAGGTATACCTTACGCAGTGTGGTAAGGTTTGGGCAATTCCATTACAAGTCACTTGTATGTTCTTTCCCAACAACTACAGGTCATATAAAACCACTAAATGCCTTCTCTCTGATCTTAGATTAACACATTTCAGCTCTTCACCCAGTTCTCTAAATAAATGTGAAGTTCCCCAAACTATTCCAACACTTAAGAATTAATTGTACAAGTGTTTTCCCCTTAGAACTGTGCTAACACTTCAGTAGGACCAAGCAAAAGAAGTTTTCCCACTCCTAACAGGGCAGCAAAAGTGGCTGACAAATTATTAACATATTCTAAATAATGGTCTTGATTCACTAAAGCAATCAGAATTACATCTAGAAAAAAAATAAATAAAGAAAAGCACACTAGCAAACAGAAACAAGACTGTTTCAAGACATGTAAATACTACCGTTCCTTAGGCTCAAGCCCTACTGCCACCAAGACACAGAGCCCCAGTGCCCTGGCTCACTCCCTCTGCCACACACCATCTGCCTCTAGGTATTTGTGCAGTCGCCTGACAAACACAGGGGAAAAGGAAAAACACTCTGCCCTCTGCTGGGTTTTCCTACATAAAGATCACAAATGTATCACTTCTAAACTTAAAAACACTGAGCTGCCTTCCACTGATATGGTGCAGTACCCTGCCAGAAGGGTGAACTTCAGAGCTTTCTTTACTCAGCATGTGTAACTATTGCCTTGAGATTCCTTTCTTCACATACTGCCAAGAGTCCTAATTTTAGACAGCATTTTAAAAGGGTTATTATAACCTTCATACAAAGGTAATGAGGGAACACTATAACTTTTCCAAAAGATATCTTGAATTTGTATCAGTATTGAGAAGGGTCCTCGCACCGATGTCCTGTAATACCCACAAATTTACTTAAAGAATATAAAATTTATCCTAAAGCTAATCAGGATAGCGTCAGTGACTATCCAACTCTTTGTTCACAATTATAAAAACAATTTATTAAACCCAGAAGTTAAGTCTCTTGATTTTAAACTTTTTTTTTTAAAACCTAAAAATATTTTCTCATTCACACACACCGCTTTCAGGCTCACTCACGCTGAGCTGCTGCCTGTAAAAAACTTCACATCACCCCAGACCATTTTCCTTTCACACATACCCCCCCCCTCAATTGTTCTGGGAAATCATTTTTGTGGCTTACACTAACACTTTAAAATTCCATGTTAACTCAAGGTCCAGCGCCTCTGTCCAAACATCCCACAATAAGCTGTAGCTTATATCCTTGGGACTGTCTAAAACCAGTTGTATTCTTCCTCATAATTAGGCTTATTGTTTCACATTGCTGATGTCTTCAATATGCAGCCATATTGAAATGGTTTGTACCAGCTGGGTGACACATCTGGAACCTCTCTTTTAGCTAGCTCCATTAAACTGCATTTCAAGTTCAGATTCAAGAAGATGCACATCACTAGCAAGAGGGAAGATTTGCTGATCTCTTCAACATAACTCAGATCTTACCCCTTACAGCTATGACTAAATAAAGGCAGCAGCAGAACTACATTACGACAGCAGTTAGGACATAACTCCTTCATGGAGAAAGGGAGTTATGACCCACTTGCTTACTGCAATAGGGATCCCAAAATTTTAATTCTGCATCCCTGAGATGATGCATTTTTAATCATCAGCTTATACTATATTCTTCCACTAGGTGACCACGACTTGCAACATTTTCAGAAGGTACGTAGTTACAATTTTCAGAATCGGAGCAATTTAGCTAAGAAAACAAATGTTGACAACATAAGCGACCCACTGCAGCCTTCAGTTTGCCCTGATCCTGCTACGAACTTCCTACTTATCTATGTACAAAGCACTTAATCCCAAAGCCAGAAAAAGCAGGGCCCTGTTATCATTCAGAACAGGATCTAGGCCTAGGAAGCTGACCAAAAGGCAGACCAGATATGGGAGATCACATGAGTATGGTCAAGACAGTTAGAGACTGTCAAAGCAAAACCCGCCGCACTACTAAATCAAATCAAGACTCGGTATCTGAGAATGATCCTTCCTTTACTGCCACTGAAAATTCTACTTTGGAAACATAATAGATGACAATGCTGTAGCAGGTCTTAACAAAACTTCTAAACTAACCCCACACATTAACTACGCTTATCTCCTCTTTTGCATTCAAGATATACTTCTTTCACTATGCCAGACCCACCTCTCCCCCAGTGCAGCCCTTTGCTTCCAGCTCCTTCAGGAGGGCAGCCCCCAGCACGGCTCCTGGTGAGCCGGGGAAGCAGCTAAACCAGTTCCTCCATTCACGAGTTAATAGCAAACAGACATTTCAGACAAATAGTCCTTCGGACCAGAAGCAGATAGGAAGGATGGAAAATAAAAAGTTAACCTCAAACTTTCTTACACTCTGACTAGCATAATAATTATTTAAAGGGTAATCATCTAGAAGATATAAAAGCTTTTGTCAAGCCAAAATGAGCTCAAAGTAACAAATCTTGTTGGCATTTTATAGTTGTTTTTAAGTTTGGAAAATAACGAGCTGGGTTTTTAAAAACACTAACACAACACCCGTTACGTTTATATATTTTCAGTTTCAATGAAAGTCAACCGTTAGACCAACTGCCTTGAAAATATACACTAAATGAATAAAACTGACAAATTCCTTTTCAGTTGTGTAACATGCTCTAGCCACTGGAAATACATGGTTTATGACATCAAAAAATTATCATTTCAATTTGGGCCAAAGAGCCTATTCACATAGACACTGATGTTTTCATTTAACATTTTTTTTCCCCCCCAAGTGACACTTTCATCCCTTCCTCACACAAAGTTTAAAGAGTGAGGCACAACGATACTAGTTAAAGTGGTTTACAACTATGCTTTTAGAACAGATCAGTTGTCTGAAGTAGGCAACATAAATGACCCACAGAAGGGCTGTAATCTTTGGAATTATTCCTCGTGCTGGCAGGTTATCAGACAGGACCGGCTTCGTGTATTACGCAAGCAGCCCCTTCAATTCGCGCTCAACCTCTGCACGTGGATTTATCACAGTTTTCAGGAAACAGGATGTACACTGAAACACAGTCAAGTATGAGATGTTTACTTTTTCAGAAATACAAATAAGAATAAAAGATACCAGTTAATTTGATTATGCAAACCACATAATGATCAAATCATTAGTCACAAGAGAAAGACCAACAGTGACAACTAATGACATATTATACAACCTGTTAAGTGCTACCCCTTTGACTATAAAAATAAGGGGCACAGAATTATTTTTTTAGCTCAGCCACGTTGCAGTCAGTAGGCAGAGTGAGTCATCGTCCAACTCACCAAACTGCCGCTCTTCTAAAGCCTCCTACTCGCTCCCCACACTGTTTAGGGAACTCTGCACTGCCAGTCAGCAAATGTTACTATTAGTTTATGAATCTTCTGAAGGATCTGTAAAAGCACACAAAAAATCCACTGCATTTTTCTGCATCATAAATAAAAACGGCCCTCCTTTCAGATAATTTAACGAAAGCTCACCACTGAGGACACCTACCATCAGCCTTCTGTATGTGAGAAACACTTATTCACTGGTAAATTATTGAAAAGGAGAGTCTTCTAAGTAAAGGCAATAATATTTTTATGTTACAATTCAGCGCTGAATTGGATGCACTTCTAAAAAGGCATCCTACTGTACAAAAGCAGTAGGTATATATACTAGTTTTAGACAAAGAATCATGTAAGTCCTCAAAGAATGTTTATTTTTTTAGGTTATCCAACCTGAAGGAAGCCTCCAGACATGGTTATTTCCTGACCCAAGACAACTACATCTCACAAGTCAATGAAGCACATAAATAAATTCTTGCAGCCTTAAGACAGGTTCTCTCTTGACCTAAACGATCTACATCTTACAAGACAATTAAGCATATCAATAAATTCTTTCACCTTTAAGAGCATGTTTATTCTTTCACGATATTCATCCTTGCCTGGAGACAGTCTGCATATTATCCCTTGATACAAGACACATTTCTATTACAAGATAATTTAACATACAAACCAGCTGCAGCAAAACTTATTCTCACACGCACCTCGGCAGATCTGTCACCGTCGGCTGTTTCACTGAACACCTAACAAGTCAACAGTGAATTAAAGAGAACAACCACAAGAGAGTCTGAAAAGAAATTTCCCCTTTTAAGCTTTACAGCACACATTTCCTGAACCCCATCACCAAACCGAAATCTACCTGCATTTTAAGCCACCGCTTTCTGGAATCTGTAACTGGTTTATAAAAACATGATTTTTAAGCTTTACAGCAAAGATGTCCTGAAAACCAAACCGAAATCTACCTCTATTTTAAGCCACCACTTTCTGGAATCTATAACTGGTTTATGAAAACACCAAGCCGGTGTTTTTAAGCTTTATAGCACACGTTCCCTGAACCCCAAACCCAAATCTACCTCTATTTTGAGCCACCTCTTACTGGAATTTGTAACTGCTTTGTAAAACCACCATTTTTAAGCTTTACAGCAAACATTTCCTGAACTCCAAACCCAAATCTACCTCTATTTTAAGCCACCGCTTTCTGGCATTCGTAACTGCTTTACAAAAAGCCCGAGCTGGTGTTTTTAAGCTTTACAGCACACGTTTCCTGAACCCCAGCACCACAGTGAGATCCACCTCTATTTTAAGCCACCGCTTTCTGGCGCTTGTAACCGCTCTCTCCAAACACCAGACGGTTCCCTACGGCCACCCGCGTGCAGACGGATCCACGGGGAGAGAAAGAGAAGCCGGCCGGCAGCAGCAGCGCCCGCCCCGCTCGCGTCACGGGGACACGAGCCACGTTCTCCTTCCCCGCGACAAAATTAACTTCGCCTGATCCAAACCGGCCCTGATCGACCCCAACAGCAGCGAGGCCCCGGCCCGCTCCCCCACAGCCCCCAGGCCCCTTCTCCTCCAGCCGCCTCCGACCCACCCGGCAGCGCGTTCGTGCGGCGGGCGGCACCGGCCGGCCTCTCAGGCCCCTTCCAAGCGTTCTACGCTCCTAACGCCTCCCGCCCGCAGAAGGGGGGGAAGGCAGCGACCCCGAGCCCCGCAGCCGCCCCCGCGGGGCCGGGAGGGCGGCCTTCAAACGCCCTTCGCGCGGGGCCGCCGCACTGCGGAGCCGCCCCGCCACGAACAAAGCGCCTTTGTGCGCCGGCGGCGAGGCCGCCCCCCTCGCTTCCAGCTCCCCTCCTCCGCCGTCCTGCCCCCCGCCCCCCCACCCCCAACGCCGCCGCCGCCGCCACTCACGGCCCGTGCCAGGCTCCTCGAGGGGCTGCGCTGCTCTCACACGGCCGGGCCCCGCCGCCCCGCCGGCCCGCCGCCCGCCCGCCGCCAAGCCGCAGAGGCCGCCGCAGCCGCCGCCATCAACCCGGCGCGGGGAGGGGCGGGAGCGCCGCGAGGGGCGGGAGGGGGCGGGGGCACCGCGGGAGCGCCGCCTGCGCGGCCGAGAGGGGCGGCGGGGGGGAGAGGCCGGCGGCGGGAGGGAGAGGGGGACCGCCAGCCGTACCTCTGTCCGTCTATCCCTCAGTCCGTCCATCCCTCAGCCCGTCCATCCCTGAGTCCATCAGTCCCTCAGTCCGTCCATCCCACAGTCCGTCCATCCCTCAGTCCGTCCGTCCCTCAGTTCATGCATCCATCCATCCATCCATCCATCCATCCATCCATCCATCCATCCATCCATCCATCCATCCATCCATCTATCCATCCATCTAGCCATCCATCCATCCATCTATCCATCCATCTATCTATCCATCCACCCATCCATCAGTCCGTCCATCCCTCAGTCCGTCCATCCCACAGTCTGTCCGTCCCTCAGTCCACCTGTCTCTCAGTCCATCTGTCTGTCTCTCAGTCCATCCGTCCGTCCATCCATCCCTCCATCCATCCATCCATCCCACAGTCCGTCCATCCCAAAGTCTGTCCATCCCTCCATCCTTCCCTCCCTCCCTCCATCCCACAATCCATCCATCCATCCCTCCATCCCACAATCTCTCCCTCCCTCCCTCCATCCCACAATCCATCCATCCCTCCATCCATCCATCCATCAGTCCCACAATCCATCCATCCATCCATCCGTCAGTCCCACAATCCATCCCTCCCTCCATCCCTCCATCCCACAATCCATCCATCCATCCATCCATCCATCCATCCATCCATCCATCCATCCATCCATCCATCTGTCTCACAATCCATCCATCCCTCCATCCCTCCATCCCTCCATCCATCCATCCATCCATCCATCCATCCATCCATCTGTCCCACAATCCCTCCATCCATCCATCCATCCATCCCACAATCCATCCATCCATCCCTCCATCCCACAATCCATCCATCCATCCATCCATCCCACAATCCATCCATCCAGCACCTGTGGCTGCCCCGTCCCTGGAGGTGTTCAAGGCCAGGTTGGGCAGCCTGGTCTGGTGGGAGGTGTCCCTGCCCATGGCAGGGGGGTTGGAACAGATGATCTGTAAGGTCCCTTCCAGCCCAAACTATTCTATGATTCTGTAATTAAGATCACTGCTTCCTCCTCCTGTTTGATCTCCGCTGCCTCCTGATGGCTTCCCTACAGTCAGACTTGTGCCTTGGAAACCTGTGTTTGACTTGAGCCCTGGCAGAATCTCACTCAGCAATGCCTAGGGCTTGGTTTCTTCGGCATTTCCCTCAGCCACAACGCAGCACACCTCAAGAAACCCACAGGCAGAGAAGGGAGCAGGAACACAGGTTTTCTGCAGCTGGAGGGCATGCAGGGAGGAGATATTGGAAAGACAGCTGGGTCATGTCTCCATGCCTGGGTTACAGGTCCTGCGACAGCCAGGGGAGAGGAAGGGGGGGAGAGCTGAAAGAGGGGAGATTTAGATTAGACATTAGGAAGATATTTTTTACTGTGAGCGCGGTGAGGCCCTGGCCCAGGTTGCCGAGGGAAGTCATGAATGCCCCATCCCTGGAGGTGTTCAAGGCCAGGTTGGATGGGGCTTGGAGCAACCTGATCCATTGGAAGGTTGGATTCAGCGGTTGGCAAAGCGGTGGAACTGGATGATCCTTAAGGTGCCTCCCAACCAAACCTTTCTATGATTCTGTGATAGGAATGGGACAAGGAGGCTCCCACAGATGTCAGCATGTGGGGCTCTGATCAGCAACAGGTGGGCAAGTGGCTATGTGGGCCCAGTTCAACCGTCCTGGCTTTAGACATCCCTCATGGCCGAGAAACAAAACCACTGCTGGAAAAGAGCAGGTGGAAACCACAGAGGCAGGCTTTCCTTCTCCAAAGGGGGCGTTTTGGCTCAGATGTTCTGCAGGTTTAGTGTCATGGAGGATCTGAACGTTCTCATCACAAGCTTCTACAAACTACTTGCCATTGCCATCACCCCTGCAGACACCAGAAAGGATTTCTCTCTTGCTATTGCATCTCCTTCAATGAACACAGGCAGATACAGTAAAACACTTTCTCCTGAAAATCACAACATAAAGCAAAATAATATAAATTATAATTGATTTCCCTGAGACTTTTATAAAGCAGTCTTATTTGGGCAAGAGAGGCATGAAAACAGCAGGTCTTACACTTCTACTGCAGAGCCTTACACTTCTACTAACATAGTTTCAGTACGACTCTCAAGATAGGGTGCGGTTTCACTAGGTCCCTCATATGCTTTTTCAGTGCAGGATGACTCAAAAGAAGATAAAATAATTAATACTATTTTTTTTTCCGGTTAAACAGGTTATCTGTGGTTAGTACTAGGATAGAAGTTAGATTGCATAGGGCTCTTCAGGTAGCTCTGCTGCCACCTGGACAGAAGCATCTAATTGACCCTTGTGCTTTTAAATCACAGAACCATTGTTTTAATAAACATCGTACATCAGCATCAGGGAGCTTCATACCCAGTTTCTCTAAAGTTATTTAAATAACTTTTAAAACCTCTTAAATTATGAAATCAAGCATTAACTGCTTTAATTTAGTCAGATGCGTTGCTAACTCTGACATTGCCCCCACTAGCAGGAGAGGTAACTTGAGCATTTGATAATACAGCACAGTACTAATGCCTACAGAGGTAAGTAACTAAACTGACACGTCACAGTATTTTCTAATTTAGAGGCGGCTAACCATGCTGCCAACAGTGCACAAAAGTCAGAAACAAAGCTGCAGTAGTTCTGCCCACCCAGCAAAACAAGCGTTGAAAGATTACAGCGCTGGCTGCTCCAGAAGGCTTGTATTTAAATACAGTCTATGAAAAAAACTGCAGGAGTGCATATTTGGAAGAGGTGATGTTAGGACATCAACCAGAGCCAAGCCACAGAGGAGTGTTTACTTACATTAAAGGAAGAGATTTGGGACTCAAAAAAGGCAGGAGCAGTAGTGGTTGCATGTCTAAATCCAGAGCTATTTAGTTAATTAAAGAATCCTTCCACCCTTGCAAAGTGTTTTCATTATGAGAGACAAAAGAGCAAGCTGATCGGATTGTACTGCAGTAAGAAAAATATTACATTACAGCCTTGCGACAGCACCTGGAAAGATCATCGTCATACGGCGTCCACTTGACTATTTGCCAATACCCACATTGCCACTGATAAGTCAGGTGGAGAAATTTTGTATCTGTGGAGTTTGCGCTGCAGAAACCTAAACAGCTGGGAAAGTAGCTTAGCAAACACGGAGGAGGCTTGCAGCAAGTAGTAGGCTTCCTCACCTGGCTAGCACACACTCATAAATCACACATGGTCCAGAGGTACCACCGTTTTTCTGGGTTCCTAATTAATAAATCATGAACTACTTTCTTTTTTCACTTTTTCTTCTTTTTTTTTTTTCCCTCCAAATTCTTTTCTGTCATTCTAAAAGCATGGTCTGTGGTAGGATCTAGTGAACAAGATCCTTCAATCTAGAGCAAAATCATGCAGCGAGGAGGAGCATGGTGCAGGAATGTTACTTGTTTTCAGCTTCACATCTTATAGAATTACAATGCACGTTAGAGAGAGTTGATTAGAATTTAATTGTGTGTCACATGGCAATTTATGGCTATCTAATCCAGCAAATTGCTAATAACTTCTCATATTTTAATATCATATTGATTAGGCTATAAATGACTATGCCAAATTATTTCCTCATTCCCCACAAGAATACAACTACATAACCTGTAGATGACGTGCTATATGATACCAGCTCATTCTAAAACATTTGCAGATATTTACCGTCAGGAAAATGCAGAGTTAGAAAAGAACTGGACTTTGAAGGTCATTAAGCCCGGCAATTAAAAAACAATTAGTAGCAAAACAACGATTCATTTATTATATCAACGTTGAAAAAGATCGAACAGTGAATTCCACTGTAATATTTCAGCCCTGTGCGTGAATTGTTACTTGCGGCATAAAAGGCAATGAAGTATTTTTAAGTGTCCACACCCATTATGATTGGCAAAGGAAGAAAGATTTGGAGCTGGTTTGAAAAGGTTGCCCAAGGTGACTTGGCAGCTCCAGCCTTTTGGCTCAGCTTCACTGCTTTGCTAGGCTTTTCTGCGGGAAATCTTTGTTTGCTGCTGTTATGCAGCTCTCTCTGACGAGTCCAGGTATTTTCAGAAGAGGTTTAACATAAGCATGTACCTAGAAGCCTCCACTCCCCGTGAAGATTAAGGTGTCTAAGGTGATACCCGGTTCTTGCCCTGTCCTGCAGGATCAGTCCCCTGTGCAGCCAAATTTGCTGGGAGGAGAGGGAAGCTTAGAAACCTTCCCTTGTAGCTGGATCATCACTGGAAGCATCAGCCCTCTGTGTGTGAAATCACTTGCGGGGCTGGAGCTCTCCTGGATTTCTCAGCCCTTCGTTAATTCTTCATTAATTAACCCTGCATAGAGGTAGCTGTCAGGATTTCATACACAGAACAGCAAAAGTAGAAAAATTTACCAAGCGAGGCAATTAAGGCAACGTGTATTAGGTTTAATCACCTTTTAAAGGATGACTAATACCAATGTTTCCACACTCGGGTGCTCCAAGTGACCTGAGTTGCTTCTAACTTCCCAGTGTGGAACATGGGAGGTGTGCTGAACCCAGGCTGTCGATGTACTCAGCGGATCAATCTACAGCTGAAAAACCTTCAGCAGAAAGCAGAGCAGGGCTGTTGTGACAAGGCAAAGCACAGGATGAAGCTGAAACAAAAAAGCACCACGTGTTTGTTTGTTTTTTTTCCCCAGTACTACAGAGGGAGTACAAGAGAATTCTGTGTATGACAGTTCTGCCCATTCAGACACGCATGAAGGCACTGCTCCCATCTCCACCTCCAAAATTTCAAGGGAAGCAGTTAGGAGATCACGTGTCTGCCCACTCAAGTGGCACCAGAGCAGTTGTTTAAGGCATGTCTGTGCTAAGTTATCGCATAGCCAGCAGTGCTGCTAGAGTTGTAAGGTAACACGTTACTGTACAGATATTATTTAAATATCTGTAATGCTTTGAGTACTCCAATGTGGAGAGATGCCCTGGAAGCAGGGTTGGGTGCTCTCAGCAAAAAATGCATGTGGTTTTGTATCCCTCCTGGAAAATACATGTAGAAGTTAGAAAGGCCTAATGATTTTTTTTTTTTCCCTGTGAAACGATTATACGTTTTTGTAGAACTATTGCATTTAATTGCAGAACTATCATATTGCTATGTAGAACTGCTCTTATTCATTCCTATAGAAGAGGAAACCTTCCTACATGCAGCATTTTGATTGCTATTGCATTACAGAGATAAAGCCTCTGCTGTGCAATCATAAATACAGCTGGTGCTGCAATGCTTGTCATTTACAGGGAAGAAAAAAATCGTAACAACATTTGCTAACATTTTCACCAGCATCGGAATCCTCTTGGAATACAGTTACAGGGGACAAAGTTCACTACAAACACGTGGGCATCAGCTAATACACTGCTTTAGCAGCCTGAGGCTATACAACTTTTACCTAATAAATAGCAACAAATGCTATCTACAAGCCTGCAAGAGGAGGAGATGCAGCGAGTTGAGGCATTTCAAATATTTTCAAATATTATTTTGCAATAAACTGCATACGAGCGGCATGGCCAGAATTGAGTCTTTGCTAGCCATCAAGAAGATGATCCATTGCTGCCACGAGAAATTTAGGCGCAGAAAAGCAACACTAATTGCTCATAGTGGAAGAGTCTCTGACCTCTACTGCCCCTTCGATTTGTGCTCTGTAGAGGCCGTGATGAGCGGGACGTGGACTCCAATCCTGCCTAGGCCAGCTGCGGCACTTTGGTACTGATGGTGCTTTGTGAAATTAGGATGAAACAAGCTGGATTGGGAGACACATTCATAAATTGTGTCTTCGTGACTGCTGAGGCCAAGGTCATCCTCCATTCACTTTGCCCTGCACACAGTGGCCTCCAACATGCCCAAAGCTCACGGATAAAGCTGTTTCATAAGCAAGCAGCATATTGGATGGCTAGAGATCAAGAGGCAAGAAATATGGTGCCAGCAAGGTCAAGGCAGCCCGATGGGAAGTTGATGCTAGTGCTGTTGCTCAGGGTGCGTTTTGTCTGTGGCCAACATGCTTTTTCAGGGTTCCCAAAATAGCACTTATCATAAACAGCAGATTGACTGGGAAGCGCGGTGCTTTGCTTAATGCCTCTTGCTGTCTCTGCCAGACTCGTACTCCAGTCCTGACACTAAAGACATGGAAAACCTAAGAAATATTGAAAAGTAGAAACTTTTCATAGAACATCTGCCATCAAATTATATAGCAAATATTCAGTGTCGCAGAAGCTACCTTGAGTCACTTTTGTTTTATCTTCAGACAACAAAAACCCAACGTGTGGGTTTTTTGCTAACAAATACATTTTGGAACCACCTCCTCCCCCTTAATACTCTGTAACTTTTTCTTAGCCTATGTTGTACCATCTATTTCTATAGATTTCTACTACAAATACATGGGGACTACTCTTTTTCCCAACCCCATTGTAGCTTAGCTTTCATTAAGATTTTCTTGGACATTTCAGGTTTTCTCAACACTTTTGAGATACTGGCTGGGAGGGAATAAATTTCCAAACTATTTGTTTTCTCATGAAAACTGGGTTTTGGCCTCGTGCCACAATCAGCAGACATTTTATAAATAGCTTTGGACAGATGACAGGAAATGATGCAAGATCTCAGGCCACTCCACGGAGAGCAACTGCCTGAAGTGCTCAGAAACAAGGACTTGCACCATGAACACAGGGGAAAAAAACTATCCACAGAAGCATCATTTACTGCAGAGGATATCAGGCTTTTGAAACACAAAATCTCTGTCTTATTAGAGCTCAAGCAAAAAGTCTGTCTGCTTGCAACTACACTACAATGAAAAACAGGAAAATTACATTTTCCTTTGAAGAGGAAAAACTGATCAGAACTGTCTGATTTGCTGCTTTGTCTTTTACTCTTGAGGAGGAGCTTTCCCCTCCTAACGTGCTATAAATGCCAAAACATGCATTGGAGGTTCTCCAGACTCCAGCTGGTGCCAAACACTGGGATCATCTTCTTACCCTGGTATTTCCCATCAGCTTCAGCAGAGACTCTTCCAACTCAAACTACTTAAATAGGCAGAAAGTTATCTTGTATAGGAAAACATTTCACTGTATAGTTATGCCTAGAGGTTCTTTCATGATCTGAATAGTGTGATTTACTTTGCAAGTGAGCTGGAACTAAGAAAGATTAAAGAGGTGGAGAAATCTGCTGTTTTATGCGTCAGCATTCTTTTATCTCTGGCATATCTCTGAACAGTTTTCAATCGCACTTGGTCAGAAGCTGTTAAACCAAAACTTAAGAGATGCCACATGCATCTAAAGCTGTATTTCATGACAGGGGAAACGATATTTCTCCCTCTTTATTTGTGTTTTATGAAACACTGGAGAACTATTTAAGCCTCAGTTTAAAATCATTTGCTAATGAACCTGGTTTAGTAAATAGAAATGTTGCTAACTGTTATCTCAGATTTCTTCTCATTGTTTAATCTGGACACTCCCCAAACAAAAGCTATCAAGATGATTCAAACAAGAGGAGTTTCAGCCTTTGGACCAACTCTAATTGCAAGATTCATGATTGCTGCAATTCAACAGACTCCAACGTGATTATAATACATGTGTGCTCTGCTACCAGCTCCAGCATTGCCCTGGATGACAGCAGGAGCTGCCACGTGTTTCCTAAGTGATCTGATGTCCCCACTGGCTCACAGCACCCCAAGCCAGACAAAAGACCTTCTTCTGTGCCCTTGCATCCATTCACACAGAGGTTAGGTGCACAAACCCGCTCACTTGTGTTCAGTAGAAAGAGACTATTTGTGGCAAGGTCAAGCTGTACAGTAGGAGATCTCACCTGGCCACCCAAAGCAATGAAAAATCAGGCTTCACCCACCAGGCAACGGCAGACAAACTCTTCCTGGTAGCCTGTGTCCTGAATTGTGGCCCAGAGAGGTAAGACAGAAGCTCACAAACCTCTCAGCTTTAACTTGCCATTAACTAGCTACAGACTGTCTTGGAAAAGGTATATCCCAGAAATCAGAGATGGACACGAGCCTCAGTCCTTGCTTTCAAAGTCAGACCATCCCAGCAAAGGTTTTGAGATGTCAGCTGTTTGGTTTTTTTTTCCTGACTGACTACCCGAGCTGGTATTTCCACAGCTGTGTGGACTGTCTAAATACTTCCTAGAAGTACAGAGTAAAAGTGAGATTATTATGGCTTGTGATAATATCCCTGTTTAAATAATTAAGGCAATTCATTTGCTTGTAGTAAAAAATGATTCAAGGACTACACATACAATTTGTGATCAAAGTACTACCCTGCACCCCATGTTTATCATCCTAAGTCAAATGATACTTGTTAGTAAACAATATGAATGTAATCATTGCCAGGCAAGAGTAAATCAGTGGCAAGGCTGTAACAGGCTGTTGTCGATAGGAAAACTTCAACCAAGAACCTGCAGTAACTGCTGGAATCAAGTGAAACAGCAGGGTAGTAATGGAAACTTTTGAACCTTTTCACACAGAGGAACAAGAAGATTTATCTTCCTGATTGCTCTAATGTTTCAGATAGCAGAAGAACATGGGAGTATGGGCCTTAATGCCAGCTGGTAAACTCTGACCTTTCAAAGGAACTCAGTGTGACATGACAACCACAGTAATTAGAACAGGCTCTATCTGCTCTGATACAGCTTTACTGCATGAACAGATACTCCTTTTTCTCCTCACAAGTGGCTCAGTGCTCTGCTTCATTCATTGCACAAGACAGAGCTCACCTGATGAACACTAATTTGATACCAAGAAAAAGAGTGTACTGCTCTGTCTTATTCATCAGATATTGCCCTGGTCTGAGGACAGAACCACCAAGGTTTTAGGGCTCTGCAAACACCCATTAAATTAATTTCTACAATCCGCAGGAGCGTCAGGATATTATCATTTCCACTTCCCTGAACCGAGTCACAAAGATCAAGGTCACAGTAGCCCTTACTAGCCGGTGCACAATCTAAGCTTGCCAGAACTGAATTTTGCAAGGGATTGGTACTTTATTCCACTCTCCAACTTTTCAGACTACTTTTCAAAGTGTTTGCCACTTCTTGCACCAAGTGCAGATTCACAAAGTTCTGAATACTCAGTTTTTGCAAGTTATTCTAGGCGTCATCTAGGCAGCTCTGATTTTCCCCAGCACCAGAAGCTGCCAAGTACCTGTGCTTGTACACCCCAAGTAGCTGTGTTTGCACACCCTGTGCACCAGCCTTTGCACTCCTTGCAGCTGCTAACCTACTTTCTTCAAGACTTCCTATTTCCCAGTGTCTATTTTCTCCTTTCCTGTTCAGATCTCATTTTTACAAGTTATTTCTTTTCCCCAACCTACTCCTTAAAAATTTCCTACCTATTTGGTCCTTGTTTCTTCTGCATGTGAGTCAGGTAGCTACCTCTAGTTTCTTAACTGGAGCCAACAGGAGCCTCTAAAATCAGTGCGTGGGAAGAACAGTCCACTTATATTCAATTAAGGTGCCCAAACCCAAACAGCCTGCAGCAACCCATGGATGCAGTCACAGGAAAATTGCTGTTCAGAAGTTGACTGGGCTGGAGCATGCCCAGGACCGACAGACAGTGTGGGAATTTATCTGCTACCACATCTATCCAGTCTGCAAAACCTGAGGTCTCCAGTTTATAGGCATCAAGAGATTTTCCACAAAGATAAAAGGCACATCTTTGTTTCTGGATTTCAAGAGTGCCCTCCTCTTCTGGAACAGGCAAGAGCCTTTTAAAAACTGGTTTTTTGTTTGCCTGTTTTTAAGTGGGACAAAATCAACGCTTCCCTCCACCCCAGTTCTTGTAAAATAACAAAATGTTTGAGCTAAATATTCCAGCAATGTTCAGATTTGGAAATATAACTGGCACAAAAATCTTTCCTTCCGAAGAATTAGCCATAAGCAAAGTCATAGACTATCAAAACTGAGGCAAGCACTGAGACCGAGGCAATCCCAACACAAGAGCCTCCCAGCCTTGCCCGAGCCACCAAGGGTCTGCGAGTGCCGTGTTCTGCTTTGCCACTGCTCCCAGCACATACAGCTCTGCCCATCACCTCTTCTCTGCTGAGGCAAAGGAACAGGCGCATCTCACACCTTCTCCTCCCACAGCAGAAGGTACCTCGAAAGCTAACATGGGCTGCGTCACCTCTCCAGGCAGCCTTCTTCTGACAGCCCTAGGACTGGACAGCCACCAACTATCAGGGAAGGTGGTGGTGGTAAAAAGGTCTTTCTACACAGGAATGCGTTGAGGGGGACAAAAGGTGGAATAGAGAGTTTCTGAGAAAGATACGGCCCTGTCAGTGTTCTCCCTATGGGTCGGTTAGAGGGTGCTGGGGCACTCAGGGAAGCTCCACGAGGGCAATGGACACTTGCTGCTGGGACACAGAGGGCCCTCTTCAAGCTTCTCTTCCCCTTTGCAAAGGTATTTGATGAAAAAAACTCTCAGCAGCAGAAACCAAGAGGACATTCCCTGTAAGAAAACATCTCACTCTTCAGGACAAAGTTTCTTACTATTATTTTGCTCAGGTGCTCAGTCACTCAACCTCTCCTGCCACCCAATCCCTCCTGCTGCCTGGGTGCAGACCCCATGCCCCCTCACTGCCGCTGCTGCTAGCAGGGCTGGTAGAAGACACCAGGGTTGCAGAGAGGGAATCCATAAACTAGGGGAATGAACCAGTAGAGGAGGTGAGGAGATAAGTGTTTAAATCATCTCCATCACCACCTTCTCTGTAATCTCAGTTTTTGGCTGGTTGGAGGGATGGACAGAAACCACATATAACTCTGAGCAGGCTAAGGAGACAACAGCAACAGTATCATGACTTTCTGATAGTTACAGAAGCTGTAATTTCTTTTTATTTCCACTGTATCCCATGTGAAAAGTATTTCAAGACCTGCCCCACCCCCAGATCCTATTATGAAAAGCTGGATCTCACAAAGCTCTTTTTCCAACATGTCAGATCCAGGTTTTGTGGCTCTGCTTGACATTTTTATGAAGACGGCATTAACTCCCAACCGAGCATAAGCAACCAGGTCACTGAACACCAGGACTGCACGACTCAGTGCTCTGATACCTTGGCTGGGTTAGATTTATTTCTTGGAGACCCCCATCTCCAGACTCAGCAGAGGCTGTCCCACCCCTCCATCATTCAGCAGGAGGCAGGTCAGTTCCCAGCACCTTTACCAAGCTACGGTCATGAGCAGAAGACCTCACAGAAAGGGACAGCTCAGTCCCACGATTCCTGCTTACACCAGTTAATGCCGTAACACATCAGCAAGACCACCTGCTCCTACCAGCAGGACTTCACCTGGGCTGGTCCCGTGCTGGCTGCAGGGACACAAGCTGCCCAGGGTCCTTCAGCAGGCAGAATCCAAGGAATAGATCCCCAAAACTGCCCTTGTATTCTTTAAAATCTTCTATTTATGCTGCCAGAGGTGGCAAAAAAATAACCTGAGTCCCCAGTCTGCCTTTGGTTAGATTTTTCCATGTGCAGAGCTGGAGCTCTGAGGCTCCTCTCCCTCTGCAGAGCAAAACCAGCATTTGCAGTAATAAAGCAGTGATTATATAAGCTTCAGAGAGCGCCAAGTAGAATATCTGACAGAGAAAAAAATCCTAGTAAAAACCTACTTTTTGTCTTTTTGAGAGATCTAGTCTATCTGCTGTGCGTTCCTGACCTCCAGAAAGTATTTTGATCTCACACGTCAAGTGTAACAATCCTCTTAACAAGGGAACATTTTGTGAGAACTTTAAATTGGGTTGCGTAAATTATTTGTAGTTCTGACAGCAGGTTTCTTTTCCGTCCACGAGGTCAGTTGTTATGAGATTGTTACGAGGTTCATTTGCAATCACTGCAGATAATCATCGGAAGGGACTGTTTGAAATGAGATTTTATCTGGAGGACATGCTACAAGTTTATCGAGGCTTTTTATAAAAGCAGGATTTTTGCCAAATAATTTGCAATATAGTAACCTGCACAACAATTAAAAGAAAAAAAACCCTGATGTAAATGCTAAATGAAGAAATAAAGAAATTTACAACACCTACTAACTTTTGGGGGAACAGAACATGGAGAGGAAAAAAACTACTATATGTATTTATAGGTGGTACTGAGCACCTCAGTCATGCATTTACTCTTGTTGATCATGCATTTACTCCTGTTGACTACAGTGGGAATTGCAAGCAGTCAGAATTGGGCTCTTTGTTTCCACTAAGTACTTCTTCAGAAAAAAAGCAGAGTGAAAAAATAATTCAAGAAGTATGAGCACCACTTTCAGCATTACATCAGAGCAGTCAATGACTTAGAAAAGCATTTTGCAGTACTCTCTTCACTCTTTCTTCTCCCTGACCCCATCCCCTCACAAGGCGTGGGGTCAGACACTAATTTTGGATGAGTTCTTGGGCTTCCTGCTTCCCTTTCTCCTACTGATGGTAAGGCTGGTTGGGAAAAAAAAAAGTTTCAATTGATTTCTTCAGGAGCAGGAAAAGGAAGATACCATTTACAAACTGGGATTCATTTTTTGGGTTCTCCGTTATGTTTGTGAGCTATTTAAAAAACCCAACAAAGCAGTAAAACAATATTTTATTCAAATAGAAAGCATTTTCTTTGACTTCAATAAAACTGATTTACTAAAACAAATTTTTAAAATCAAAAAGTTCAAATAAAAACATGGACATTTAGTTTTAGAGTCTTTGTAAAAGCATTTCACATTTTTTTCCTCCCTAAGTAACAAGAGCCGTGAGTTAAAATTTTCGTCCAGTGCTAAATATGAGCAAATACAGTAAACCTGGTTTCTACAAACTCCTGCTGGCTTTAAGTTCTCCCCAACAACGCTGCAGAAACCAACAAACCAGCTGCCCCTTCTGCAGCAGGAAAATGTCATTTTCAAGGAGAAAAACCCCTGTGGGTTTGCAAACCACACACACACATGCATGCACAAACACAAGAACCAGGCACAAGGTGCTCAGCAGAGAACCTTTACCCGCAAAACTTAACACCTAGTAGTTTCCAAATCTGCCTGGGGATGCTTTACCTTAGAATTTCCAATCATATCGAGCTAAGTCACAGTGTTTTATCTTTCCTTCATATTCCCTCCCCTTTGTTTGATGCCAAATATTTATTTTCAGCAGTCTACACAGAGGTGCCTTGTGATTTTATTAGCAGTCTCTCTTCTACAGAGAATGCAGTGAGTTAGTACTTCTAGGTCCAATGGTAGGTATCCCTCTGAACTATCTAGACACACCAGCTACCTAATATACAATGATTTTATTCATATAAAACACGATATATTATTTTGGTAATTCTCAAAGAGGGAGATGTTTTTCTGTGCTAGAAAGAATGATCTTAATCCCTTATACTTCTTTCTCTCTAAACAAACATTTCTCGTAAGAGAATACACACAGACATTTAACTTACCATTACTGAAGCTATCTTTTGACTTCCTCAGAATCATTAATATTTAAGCAGAAAGAACAGAACAAACAATTATCCTAATGATACCACACCAGAACTAACAAAGTGATTTTTAAAAAGTCATCCAGAAGAAGTGAGAAGGTCAACCAGAAAATGTGAGTCAGGAATAGCTCTGCTCCGATGAGGAGGGGAAGGTTATGTTGCTGTGATATGAGTAGCGCACAGCTGTTACTCTAGTAATAATTCATCATATTAATATTTAAATGAGAGCAGGAGGAGGGCATGAGATTGTGTGTGACTCAACAGTCCCTCCCTGTCCTTAAGCAGAAAAATAGGCCACCAATACAGAAAGGAGCTACAGAGTGGGAAGGTTTGTTTTCATTACCTCATGAATAACAGTGGGCAAACTGGTCCCCAAAGAAGTCTAGAAATTATCCTGGTTTTACTGTTGCAAGTTAAATTCTGTTTCTACTCTCACAAGCAGCCATTACCTAATGAACAAATCGAACCAGCAGCCAGTGCTTTAGGTCTAGTATATGGTGTTTCTTGGATTTCAGTGTATTTCCAGCAACCTTCTGTGCTTCCTGCAAACAGCTGCCAGCAGGAGCCTCACCTAACGCTTCCTTGCAGTGAGTTACTGAATCACTGCTGTACTTTGTCAGTCAGCTACCAACATGTTAATAAAAACTGTTTCTTTAATCAGGGCTTACTTACCTTCAGGCTTGTTCCATTTTCTTGGCCCATCAGGGTCCCTGGCACAGGCAGGCTGAGGAGACCTGTGGCACCTGAGAAGGTGCAGGAGCAGCTGCCTGCAGGAGGAGATCTTCTGAGGAGCAGAACCTCAGCCCCAGAGACCCTGGGGGAGCTTCAGGAGGTAGAGCAGCAACACCCAGCAACAGCAGGCTCAGCACGAGGTGGAGGGCTGGAGGAAACCGCTGATGCAGGCATAACCCAGGCAGATGTGGGTGGCATCCCTGGCAGAAGAGGCAGCCTGACCACTCTTGGTTGCATATAGGGTTGCACAACTTTATCCAGTGATTCAATATAAATACACCTCTCACATGCTAGTTTTTGGGGGGTTGAGGTTTGCTTTTTAGTTTTGTACAACTCCTCCTTGTTAGCAGAAAGAGTGCTACTATGACATCAATGGCTGAGCATCACCTGGTTGGCTATATAACTCTGTAAAGGTAATGAGCAACCATTTAACCAAAAATACAGACACGGACTCGAGAAATGGCCATGAGGCTAAATTACAAATAGCTTGTAAAAGAACAAATCCATGGAGAAGCATTCAGCTTAGTGCTCAGCATGAAAATACAAACTATACAAAGTACAACAATTAAGAGTTGCAACCACATGCAGTGACATCAGTTCTCAGCACACCAAGGTAAATTCTTCATCAGAAATTTTCTTTTTTTTCCCTATTCCAGCAAGATGTTCCTCTCCCTGCCCCTTTCATTTCGTTAGGCTAATCCTTCAAGATCAAGTTTGCAAACAGCCTGAGTTAATGATGCTACTTTGAGCTGACTGATATGGAGTTTTCATTTGCTGCATCCTGCATAACAGGTTTAGAGTTATTAATACATAGCAGAAAACACCACTTGTCAGTTCTTCTCCATATTTGTTGTCAGTAGAGCAATCATTTAAGACTGATCTTCGTAACTTGGGACAAAGGTCTGTACGTACAGCAAAATCAGACCCCTGGGCATGTTGGAGGAATGGGGAGTATTGATCTAGACAAGCATCTGCAGAAGATACCCTCTTCTCCGTATTTGTAATTACACTAATGCAGGAGAGGTTGGGCTCTTCCTCCTTGGATTTTGAGAGTGCTGGAAGAACAGACCTGCCACACTGGCTTTAATTCCTGGCAGAGCTCCCCCTCCAGCTCCACCACCGCTGCTGCCTCGTGGGTGGGACAGATACACAAGGCTGGAATCAGCCACCTACTCCTTTAGCACTTCCAGCTTGGACTCACGTGTTCCGAGTCATGTGCAGAGGCAGAAGCCATCCTCCAATTCCTTGAGCTTCTGTGTTGGCCTCTAGAGGCAGCTCCAGCCCCAACAAGTATAATTTGATTACTGTGAGGCTGAAGACTATTTGCACTCCCAAAGTTGCACCCCCAATCACAGCAGTCGAAGGGCTCAGTCTTCAACCAGTTTGAATGCTGAGTTGTGTCACTGGCCACAGAAGAGTTGAGGAAAAATGCTGGAAGAAGCAGAAGAGTCCCTGTAAAGCAGCAAACCTCTCTCTCTGTGTGAAGGGGTTTGGTCTGGTTCACTGGAATGCAAAGTATTTGCTGCTCTCTATATTAGTAATACTAAACATGATTTAAGATAAGTCAAACTCGCTCCCTTTTTCCTTGTACGTCCTCCTCCACACTATATACACACATACCAAAATCCTCCTTGTTCTCCAGATTTCAAAGCATTTGTGTACAATTGCTAAAATAATCAGCAGAGCAGCCTCCAGTTTTCCCATTGATCTTCAGCAGCCTGAAAAAGTTAGCAAGCCAAAGAGATCTCACTACTATTCCCTCCTTCCTTTTAGTCTGCGTTTTAAAAATCAACTGAAGGAAGCATAGTGATTAACAAGGAGAGCATTTATCATTTTAAATCAGAAGAAAAACTGTGGGCAAAGGTTAAAAAGTCTTTGCAACTACTGAATTGTTACTGAAAGGTGAATGTGTGACAGAAGATAAACATTTTCAGTTACAGATTTGGTCAGGTGACAGATTTAATAGCTTCCATAAAATACCACATTGGAATAGATTTTGTACTGTCTTTATGGTCAACCATCAATTTCCAGTTGGGCTGGTGGCAACCAGATCAATGTACAAGGTCTGAGGTGGCCCAGAAGCCCAGGCTCAGATTCACTCTTCTTCCAGTGACAGAACAAGTTGCTGTTTGAATCCAAAGTCTTGGTTCAGAAGAATCTTCAGTCTCTGTGGAGAAGCAGCTTTGAGGTGAAGCCTTTTTCAGGCTTTTTTCCAGTGTCTGCCTGAAAGCCACACCATTCCAGCCTACGTGCTTCGTCAAAAAAAGGCAAATTCAACCAATTATTTTTGTTTCTGAAATACAATATTAACACAGAATTCATGCCTGGAGAGGCTACTACTAATTTCTCAAGAGCCCATGGGTGCAGTTCTATGCCCAAATGTGTCTCCTGTGGATTTGAAGGTCTCCACTGACCTTGGAGAAGACATGTGCCAGTTAGAGAAGGACTGAGTACAAAAATTCAAACATGGGTTAGTGGCAGCTTGCTCTGTTGGTGACTCTTGTTTCAAAAGAAGTAACCTAACCTGTAACTCAGGAGATATCACGCCATTCATTCATTCCTCTCATCGCCAAGTATCAGGCCCCCCCACCACGGCAAAGGAGCAACTCATGGACACTAGAAGAGTTGACTGCAAAGCTGGCCACTTGCACTTGCTCTAGGAACAGAGGCACTAGTGTGAAGAGCCATGCTAGCACCAAAACCCACAAACCCTCATCAGATGCAAATTCTAATTTAATTAGCAGCACTATGGTTTAAAGGTACAACCAGCAGATGCAGACTGCTGGACCCAGCCCCTGGCATGGTCCAATGCAGCTTGCGCCTATACCCAACTTTTCCTTAACTAGATGGGCTCCACAGCTTGGTCTTTTGAGATGAAACCAGGCAGTCATGCTTCCTGAAGGCCACATGAGTGGACAAACTCGCCTCTGTCTCTGCAAAGGTCACATAGATCACTTGAGGAATCAACAACTGCTCTCAGAAGTGCTCTGTCTAACTTAGATTTCAAGGAGAAATCACAAGGCTTGCATAGCTTTTTATCAAAAGAGAGGGGTAAGCTTTTTATAACCTAAACTTTCTGAAGTGATAAAGATCTATGAATCATTTAATGTGCAGTTTATCTACAGACAAATAAGAATAAAATTAGAGCAGGTAGTTTCGTCTCTTTTTTTTTTCTTTTAATTGGAATGGAAACAAGAAGAAAGTTAGCAGATGAGGAAAAACGAGGATGCTGAGCATAAGGCTGAAGGCTGCAATGAGAACTTCCTCAATTATTGTACATCCCTGACGGGAGGCCAGATCTTAGGTACTTTCAAGAGGCCTTTTACTGTAATGAGGATCTCAGTATTTGGCCTATTAATGTTTTTTATTTCTCTGTACATGGTCCATGAAATCACAAGGCCTGGCATTTTACCACTGGAATAAATGCAAATACTTCTGCCTTTTAAGTGCTTGGATCTGCCTCTGAGTTTTTAAATCTTTTCTTTCCTAAATGCTACTGATTGACAGGAGTGTACATCCCTGGGTCAGTTTTCAACTCATGATCCAAAAAGCTTCTCTGAACTTTGAAGTTATCCCAACAGCTTCCATAAAAGTATTCCTTGAGACAGTCTGGAAATGCTCTTTGTCAATAAATAATTTCTACCAAGTGAAACACTGACAGAGCTACTCCGCTCTACGCTACACGCTAACTATACCGTGAAACATTAACCTCCTTCCCTGGCCCGTGGTAGCAGGGACCATGTTTTGCTGCTTTGTGACCCATGAATGACCTTGCTGTGGACATCTAAAGAAGCTGATGGGAAAAAGCAACTTTCATTTCTTCCTTGTCTCTACTGGGCATTATATGCAGTGAGAAGGGGCAGATAACGGCAGGACCACCTGTTCCTCATCCGAGGATGCTCGGTTTCCCTGACACGCACCTCCCCTCAGCCTGGTGCTGCCCAGCGTAAGGAGTTCTGTCATCACCTAAAGAACTTGATGCTCCAGCACACTCAGAAGAGCTGTGGCTCTGAGGGCTGGGGAGGAAGAGGAGAAATATGCTGCTTTGGGGCCACTCTCTGCGACACAAGACGTGTCCCTGACAGAGTTCCTTGGGCACAGCCATGCCCAGCGGCTGGTAGCACTGTTGGGAAGTCCCATCAAGTCCAGTTGCAGCACTGTCACCTCAGAGGTCTCTGAGGCTGGGGGACACGGGTGGTGTATACTTGAATGCCATTGCACGTTTGGTTGTACCTGCAGTAAGTCTGAGCACGAATTTGTATCCATTGCTGCTGGGCACGAACCACGACGCTGGAAACGGCAGGGCTGTTGTGCCATGGTGCTCCAGGACCTTGTGATAAATCCCTGAGGATTTCAGAGGCCCAGGGGTTCTAGGAGACCCTTCCTCACTCCGACAATCCCACAAAAGAGGGTTTGCCCAGGAGAAGGTTATGGTTGGACTAGATGATCCGGTAGGGTCTTTTCCAACCTGGTGATTCTATGATTCTATGGCTGGACTCGAGGATCTGGTAGGGTCTTTTCCAACCTGGTGATTCTATGATTCTATGGTTGGACTCGAGGATCTGGTAGGGTCTTTTCCAACCTGATGATTCTATGATTCTTTGGCTGGACTTGAGGATCTGGTAGGGTCTTTTCTAACCTGGTGATTCTATGATTCTATGATGCCAGAGCAGCACGTGGGCAGGAGCCACTTCACCTAACTGACACCTATGCCTCTAGCTCTTCCCTACTCACTCCTTCTTAACTCACCCTTCCACTGAGTAGTTTCTCTGCACCCACACTTCTCCACGCCCACAGTTCTCTCTCCTCCACCTGTCATACTGTACAGCCTGGCTCTGCTGCCAAGCCTACACCACACTAGTCACTCTTGCTAGCAAGCCCAGAAAAGGAAGCCTCGTTCAGACCCCGACTCTTGGGGTACAAACCAAGCAGAGCACCAGATCTCCCTTCCTGCCTCGTCTCCAGAGGAGCTTTACACCTGGTGGCATTGCCCTGCGCAGATATTCATCTCGGGAGAGCTGGATGGCTTTGCCAAGCCTGTGCCAGCAGCCTAGAGCTATTTTGTAATTAGGATGCTTCACTCAAGCAAGAGGAGTTGTTAAAAGAGACAAGAATAGAAGAGTGTTTTTTTGTGGAAAGGGCTGGGTAAGGAAAAATAAGGCAGTTTAATGTTCTCCCGAAGAGTGCTGATCCAGAAAAAAAAAAAAAACCAGAAGATTTTTCTTTCCATTAAAAACCAAACCAAACCCCACTGTTCCTTCAGTTCAAGTAGCTCCTGCAGAACGACGGTTACAGCCCTGCTAGCTGGTCCAGACTTGACAGGGCTGCACCAGGAGAAAGAAAAAAGCCAAAACAAACAAACAAAACCCCCACTCTTACTCAGAAGTCAGCCCTCTGCCTAGAACCCGCACACACTAGTCCCAGCACAACCAGGACAGCCAAGGAGAGATGAGGTCAATTTATGGGAACAAGCTCACACAGCTCCGAGTCCACAGCTCCTGGAGGGCCCCAAGCTTTCCCAGGGCTCCCCAAGTCTGGCACGGGCAGCTCCCTCTCTCCTCCTTGTGCCCAGGCTGCTCTTTGGTTCTCCCAGCAGCCACGGGCAGCTCCCGAGGGGCACAGGGAACAAAGTACGTGCCGTGTCCTGACCAAGCTCTGCTGGGCACGAGGTAGCAAAGAGCCCTAAGCTGCCCTGTGCTTCTGGACTTGAGACTCAGGGTTGGGGCTGTCTGTTTGCAGGCTCGCTAAGAGGTGTCCAGCGCCAAGCTGCAAGGCTCGGTAGAAGAAATCCAGATGAAAAGCCATATGGCCATCAGCTGTCCTGATATCCAGTTAGCAAATAAAAGCTGCTACTGCCAGGCCACCTGCCTCAGCCTGAAGCACCCACCACCGAGGCTGTTGGTGCTGCAGATTGGGCAGCTGGGCTTCAGCATCGCCACCTGCACGGAAGGCTCTGCCTGCTGGGTGCTGACCGCCCGCTGAGTCCTCAGCCCTTTGCTGTCTTGGTACAAAGGAGTTGTCAGTGGAGCTAACCACGGGACACTGTTGCGGCTGACGTCTCCCTACAGAGCTTGTGGCTGAACTGTCATTTCACCTTCAGCACCATCAGCTCTCACGCTTTCAACTGAGATGCTAAAGCAGACTGAGATGTTGCTTGAGAAATCCAGCTCTCTGCTCTACCTGCTTTACCTGCTCAGCCTCCCTTACAGCCCTTCTTTGGCCCAGCTAAAGCCATTTCAGCAACTTGCATAGTAAAATATTAAGCCTTAAGGTCATAACTGGGACAAAGCTGTAACAGGGCAGCACAGACACGGCCAGTCTTACACAGTCCTGCAAGTTCTCTGAAGGCAAGTGATTGCACAATAAGAACTGGTGTTAGTGCCTGCTGTAAATGCTCAACCAGGAAAGGTAAATCCATAAGGAGCAATTCACCCTGCTGCCTGCAGGCTTGACCCAAGAGGTTTGGATGTGTATCTTCAGAGGCTAGAAACGTAACATCCACAACAGATACACCACCCCAAATTTGGAAGCATCCTGCCACGTGCTCACTGTAGCTGGCTCAGTCTTCACCCTGCAAATGAACTGACCTTAATGCTGATGAAGGTAGGAAAACCTCTCTAAGGAGCTCAAACTCTAGAACAAACAACTGCTACACGGAGGGGGAATAGAGGAAAGGCAAGAAGGAAGGGAAAAAAATCAGAGGTCGTATTGTGCATGAGGATCAAGCAGCTTAAAGTGCTATAAAATCCTTTATACAAACGTACTTGCAGTAAAACAAAATAGCAGCAATTCTCAGGGAAACTGTAGCTACCCTCAGTTGTTTTTACAATAACCTCAGTGATGCACTGTTTTTTCCTTTTTGAACCAGATGCTATCACTAGTAATATGTACCTGTATACTTAAAGAACACATTAGATCAACATATCAAGTTTAAATGGCAACTGTTTAATACATTTATACACCCAGGCTGGACAGGGCTTTGTTCACTAACTATTTCTCATGGGGAGATAAGGGACAGAACTGAATGCAGCCATTAACTGTCAATCAAAGCACACATCAGTATATTCATGACTCTCCTTACCCCTGGGAAAGGATAAACAATTTAGATAACCCTCAATCAAATCTCTCCAGGACCACCTAGTCACAGATACGCTTTTTATATCCTACTTTTAAAACCTTTTGTCCCTGTCACTACAGGCAGACTCGGTGCAGTGTTACACTTTTTAATTTCAATCCTTGTTTTTTTGCAGGTTAGTCAAAATCTTCAGTCCTAGCCCACTTGCTCAGACAAAATCTCACTGATTGCAAAGATGAATGGGGCTCATTTCCTCATTTTGTCCCATGGGACAAGAAAATACTTAACAATGCTCCATTTTACATATGGCTCGTATTTACTGCTGTATATACTGGGTCTTTCAGTGCTGCCTGTTCCAGAGTAAATTTCCTTTATCTCAGACAGCTTCCCATTTAAACAGCCATGTGCTTCCTTCCCATTGCGCAGGTGGGACCATAAGTACCTACGATCCTGCCTCATTAAGCTTGTATCTTCTGAGCAGGTCGCAAGGACATAGCAAAGATGTAGAGATTGAGCCACTAAACAGCTCTTCTTTCATCAGAGCAGCAACAAAACCAGCACTGCACGGATCCAAAGAGGAAACTCGGCATAATAAGCTTAGATCAGAGTTCAAAGTAGGTGGAAACATGAGAGTTAATGACTTCCAGCTCCAGCATGGAGAGCATGCTGGAGGAGGACAAATGGAGCAGTGTCTGTCCTCAGCTTGAGAAGTCACAGAGTTCCTTTCTTCTAGATGCCCCATTTATATATTTGGAGAGGGGGTGGCTTTAGGGATGGACACACACAGTGACAATCAGAAACATCCCACACGTTTGGATCTCAAATCGGACAGGCTTCACAGCGTTTTGTAGTATTAATAGTTGGCTCTTCATTTAAGCCATTACAGGACAGACCTATTACATAAATTCAGATATTGCACCACGTCCTGAGACCAGTATTGCTTCTCCCTTGGGGCTGGTGAGGCAGGGAAGGCAGCGAGGCAGAGAAGGGAGGGAGGTTTGGCACCTCACCACCTGCACTTGGGTCTCTTCTTTCCTTACTTCCAAATTTCAGCCCAGGCACTTCCAAAAAATACTGAACTTGTCATAGAATGAAGGGCACAACCACAACCTCATCGTTCACAGGACGCCGAGAAATCCTCCAGCATGCAGCCAAGACATCCAACTAGGACTATAGGACAAGAGAAAGAAAACTACGTCTGTGACCTGCCAGCAGATTAGCATTAAACTAAAGATCGAGCTCAATGATATACAGCTCTCTCAAAAACTGGGCTTGATAAAGCCCAGATATTACCCATGCAGCAAGACCAGGGAAGCAGCAATAGGCCCACAGCAAAAGAGAAGCAGGTCAAGAGTCTCTAAGGTTCAGCCACTATAGTCAACACACACGATCAAAGGTGAGAAGCAGAAGGATGTGTGGTGCATCCCCTCTGGCCAAGAGACACCTTTACACTCCAGCACCCTCAGAACAGGGAAGAACCCTGTTCTGAGGGCTGAACAAATCTGAAACTTTAACTTTCAGAAGTTTGTGCAAACGCTTCTGCCTGATTCTTTTGCAGCATGTGAATCTCACTTTGAGCACAGGTTTCCACCCAAGACTCAAAGCAAAACTGCTCAAACCACAGGCTCTGACAGAACCTCCACCCAAAATAACTGCCTCGGTGCAAACTTGCTCAGAATTCAAATCTTTCTGGTAGGTAGGACATAGGCTTTCAGGCTGACGAGGAAAACGGCAGCTAGGGGCACCAGGAAAGGACTAAAGCAGAGTGAGAACAGGCAAGTGCTTGATTGAGCAGCAGCTCTGAGCATGCATTGCTTGAACCATCAGACCTGTTCTTGAACTGTCAGCATTTCTGAACGTAAAACCCTGCACATGACAATGAGTTTCTTTGCCTTAAATACCACATCTGTTTGCTGCCCGCTGGAAATAAGGACTGTAAACCTCTCCTACACTTGCAGAGGTGTTTGATGAGCTTTCTGCTCCCCCCACTGTGTGGCTGGTCTGTGGATTGACCACCCGGTGGTGTTGCCCATGCTCCTGCCATGACCTTGTGCCTCCCCTCTCTGTTGTAATCCAAGCTGGGAGCCTACTTCACTTACTCTTTTTAGCAGCCTGTTCTCCTTATCTGCTTATATACTCAGCAATGCTAAAAATGTAGGACACAATAGCACTTGGATGGGACACCCGGTGTCAGGAATAGCTCCCATGGATCTATAAGCGGGACTCTGGCCTGACAAACTTCACTTGACAAACACCATTGCAAGCCTTGGAGAATGTGGGAACAACTCTTCCGTCCCACGTGTTGGATCTGCTGCTCTTCTCTCTGGATAAAAGGTCATTCTGCACCTCCTGGCTGCTGTTCAGGGCTGCCAGAACAGCCAGAAGCTGCTCTCTACTTGCTTTTTTTTTTTTTTTCCCCTATAAATCCCAGACAGAAGAAAACCACAATGGGAAGAAAAGCCTTAAATCAGCATTGGAGATTTGGCTACTACACCTCAGTTCTCTCTTTTATTTTCTAACCAGATCTATAACAGAGATAAGCATATGCTTAAACAGTTTGCTGCATCAGAATCAAAAGAGAACTCAGATCCTCCAACTCAAAGGCTGCTTTGATACCTCAGTTATACTATTCACTTCAGCAGTACATGTACCAAGGTCCTGCACTCGCAGCCCAGAAGACCAACTGTATCCTGGGCTGCATCAAAAGAATCATGGACAGCAAGTGATTCTGCCCCTCTATCCTGCTCTCATGAGATCCCACCCGGAGTACTGTGTCCAGTCCTGGAATCCCCAACATAAGAAGGAGATGGAACTGTTGGAATGGGTCCAGAGGAGGCTTCAAGGATGATCAGAGGAACGGAGAATCTCTGCTGTGAGGACAGGCTGAGAGAGAATATATGGAACTGGATGATCTTTAATGTCCCTTCCAACCCAAACTATTCTATGATTATAAGTGAAATATATATTTTCCCCCACCCCTCCTTGCTTTTGTTTTTGATGTTTCTGCGGGAAAGACGCATATCCCATCTCTAACAGGATTTGTTTTCCCATCAGCAGGACTGGTGCTGCTGGGTGCTATGACCAGGCACCACCTTACACTGATGGTCGATGGGCTTTAGTCCCCAAGATTCAGACTGCTAAAGGCAGTTTGGCACCTACCTGCTATCCAAAATACACTTAAATCTCTGGTCTGAAGACACAGTCTAGAATAATAAAAAGCCTTGGCACAGCAGCCCTGTCTCTAACACCAGATTTTCTCATTGCACGAAAAATGAAAAAATTTTCCTGGTAAGGATACTGTTGCTGGCAGAGCCTCTTCCAGTTCAGTAAGTAAAATAACCTAAACAGGAAAAAAAAAAAAGGATTTAAATATACACCTACAATGGGATTATAATGATACAGAAATGGCATAAAAGAAATCTTTTCTTTAACCAGCATCCCCTTATTATCATAAGCTCCTAATGTAGGCCTGGCCTTAGGGACTTGTGAGAAAAATTTAAGCTGTAAGTCACTTTATGCTGGAAAAATCTGTAACCATTATCCTTTGCAGATGCAGAGGCCAGTGCATCTTGCTACACAAAGCAAAATCACTCGCTTTTTCTTTTTCAAAGAGGTGACTGTTCGCTTGATTTTAATTTTTCCCTTTATAATAGAGAGCAACTCTGAAGAGTTCTGCAGACAGCTTTTCAAAACAAACATGCAAGGTCACGCTGCTCTGTTGAGGAGGGAAGGAACAAACTCTGCTTCTTGGAGGCAGGAAATTAGTGCTGGGGGAGCAGGAAGCCCCGCAGTGAGGACAGCAGGTCCCTGGGAACACCTGAGCCAGAGCCAGCTGCTCCCAGCCTCGTGCTCGCTGAATCAGTGCAGCATCATGTCCCATCAGACCAACCGCTTCAAAGCCAGGCTCTGTGGCTCATTTCTGGAAAGCTTTTTATTAAGAGAAAAAAAACAACAACTAGAACCAAAACCAAAGCCACAGCAAGACTTACACTCAAAGATGCTTACATGCGGCTTTATGTTTTAAAAATCTTCGCAGGAACAGTAGTGCTGTAAGATAGGACCGACTTAGTTATGGATCTACTTCAGTGGGCTGCAATCTGACATCATGTTAGGTATCTATTTTTATATAGGTATGAGCTGAAACGCTACATTAATTTCTACAGTTAATGATGAGAGGTCACCAAAAGGAGCCTCCGTTCGGATAAATGTTTGCCTGAGTTTCAACACTGGTCAGATAGGAAGTTTGCAAAGTAGTCCTAGGGGAGTAATTAGAAGAGGGTGACCTCAGTGTTGAGACATCCTTCCTTGCATTTTCTCCTCGAAGGCAGATGATTGCATGCAATCAAGTTGGAGCAATTAAAAAAAATTACCATTCCAGTGGCTAAAAAGTAACACTCTGATCCATTTAAACTCCTGCAGCAGGTGACTGCTGGTGTCCTGTCCCATTGTGCACTGGGAACACAATGAACGTCAGTTCTTGTGTCCTTGCCGAGGGAGAACACACTTCCTTACCATCACAGCTGGTCCACCTCTGATGGCCTGGCCACCTCTGCTTTTGCCACAGGCAGCAGTGAATTTGGTGTCAGTTCCAAAGCAACAATCATAGAATCACTAAGTTGGAAAGGACCCACTGGATCATCGAGTCCAACCATTCCCATCAATCACTAAACCATGTCCCTGAGCACCTCATCCACCTGTCCCTTAAACACCACCAGGGAAGGGGACTGAATCACCTTCTGGGCAGCCTGTTCCAGTGCCCACTCGACACGCTGTGCTGCAGGGAGGTGGGATTTCTGGGTGCCGGACCAGGTAAAGAGGAAAAATCACCGCTCCCAGCTCCAACCCAATGCAGCAGTTTGGGTCCACTTCTGTGGAAAGCATCATCACCTTACGCAGAGCAGAGCCCGTCCCTGTGCAGAGCGACAGCAGCCTGCAGGGGCTTGTTGGGTGTTGAGGGTGCCTTTCTCTCACATAGACCAGCATAGCTGTATTAAAACCAGTGAGCAGTTCATTCCCAGCTAAGTTGCCCCAAAGTAACCAAATATCACCCTGCCCTGCTCCTGTTTGTTATGCTTCAGCCTCCTGTTTTCCTCCCTTGTTCTGACAAGGGAAGGCCAGGCTGAAAAGAGGGAAAACATGTTTTCTGCCTTCTTTTGAACAACAGAGTGTTCTGCAATGCACTGATCTGTGAGGCAGCAAATACCAGGAAGAGCCAGAACGGTGAAAAACCCCTTTGGCCTCCTGAAGCTGGCAAGAACTTTACCGTTGACCCTGTTAGTACCGTATGGGTAAAGCCTGAGGACTGTTTATGCAATATTGAGTATTTTATGTCTGAACAAGAGGTTTAATTAATGTTGATCATAACAGCCACAGCAAACGTGTCAAGCTGCGCCAGGGGAGGTTTAGGCTGGACATTAGGAAAAAATTCTTGACAGAAAGGATGATTGGTCCCTGGCAGAGGCTGCCCAGGGAGGGGGTTGAGTCACCTTCCCTGGAGGTGTTCAAGGCATGGGTGGACGAGGTGCTGAGGGACATGGTTTAGTGTTTGATGGGAATGGTTGGACTCGATGATCCAGTGGGTCTCTTCCAACCTGGTTGTTCTATGATTCTATGATTTTTTTCTCTTTAATGAACAAAAAAGCCCATTCCTTCCCGAACTGTTAGATTCTATCAGAATAAACACCCATTTGGAGTCTATACTTAGTTCTAGGAACAGAAGGGGGGAGCCATTTCCCTTGACATTTCCTCTACATAACCTTAATATAACATAATAGTTCATTTATGCCACTGTTGTTACTAAATCTAGCATTGAGTGCTGCTTTTCTAAGAAGGAAAAATTCAAGCATAAATTTTGAAGCAGCATCGTAGCTCATAGAATCATAGAATCATAGAATAATCAGGTTGGAAGAGACCCACCGGATCATCGAGTCCAACCATTCCTATCAAACACTAAACCATGCCCCTTAGCACCTCGTCCACCTGTGCCTTAAACCCCTCCAGGGAAGGTGACTCAACCACCTCCCTGGGCAGCCTGTTCCAGTGCCCAATGACCCTTTCTGTGAAGAATTTTTTCCTAATGTCCAGCCTAAACCTCCCCTGGCGGAGCTTGAGGCCCTTCCCTCTCGTCCTGTCCCCTGTCACTTGGGAGAAGAGCCCAGCTCCCTCCTCTCCACAACCTCCTTTCAGGCAGTTGTAGAGAGCAATGAGGTCTCCCCTCAGCCTCCTCTTCTCCAGGCTAAACACCCCCAGCTCTCTCAGCCGCTCCTCATAAGGCCTGTTCTCCAGCTTGGTTGCTCTTCTCTGGACTCGCTCCAGAGCCTCAACATCCTTCTTGTGGTGAGGGGCCCAGAACTGAACACAGGATTCGAGGAGCGGTCTCACCAGTGCCGAGTCCAGAGGGAGAAGAACCTCCCTGGACCTGCTGGTCACGCTGTTTCTGATCCAAGCCAAGATGCCATTGGCCTTCTTGGCCACCTGGGCCACCGCTGGCTCATGTTCAGTCGCTGTCAACCAACACCCCCAGGTCCCTCTCCTCCAGGCAGCTTTCTAGACAGACTTCTCCTAGTCTGTAGCACTGCACAGGGTTGTTGTGCCCCAAGTGCAGGACCCGCAGCTCCGCAGCTTTGCTCAGAAAACACTGAGGCCTTTCCTAGACAGAAAGGCTAATGAGTCCCTTCAGAGAATGGCACCAATTTGGGCTCATTCCCACAGAAACAGAAAAGTCAGTGGCAAGGCCAAGCGGGCAAGAACGGCTCCTCGTTGCAGAAAGCTAAATAATCCCGTGAGACACGGAGCTGCCCTGGGTAGAGGCTGTGGGCACGCAGCCCTGGGCACAGAGGCGACAGCATCCTGCAGGATCAAGCTGTTACTACTGAATTCCTCCCTTTTGCAATCTGTCAGGGAACAGCTGTGCCAAAGTGGAAAAAAATCCCGGAAAGTTATTGAAACATTCCTACTATTAAAGACCTCGTGTTTCCACTGCAAATGGATGAAACTCCCAGTGAGATTTGTGGTGTCTTTTAAGGTCAGCACTTGTGGCATTGCAAAATATTTGATGTTCTGCAATGATGTACTCACAGATTTTGGGAACATTTTTAAGTAAGACTAGAAAAAGATTGCAACTTGCTTGTTGTGATTTACACCACTGCTTGCCCATAAGCATGCGTAATACTAATTTACTGTCTTTTTTACCACTTCTCAGCACTGGTCTGGCCTCTGCTTCCTTGTGTACTTCCCTTCTGACTGCCTTGGTTTGATCCATTGCCTGCATTAGAAATTCTTAATAAAAGGGGCTGCAGTGACTTTGTGGGGGACTGCGGCTACCTCTGGCTGTAATGATAAGTATCCTGTTCCTGTTGATCAATCTAGCAGTCCTAAAATAAAGGATTTAAAGAGAAGCATCACAGCAACTACCGTCATCTTCCTTCACCTACACCAATTTCCCCTGCCGAGGTGGAGGGAAAGACTGCAGACAGCAGAATAAATCATGCTCGCTCTCTCTGAACTGTGTTGCTTCATTTTTTCCGTATTTGCTAGTATATAATATCCCTCTTGGGAAACAAACCCTTTTACTAACAAAACTGAGGATCACTTCAAACCGAGAGGGTTTTTCCCCTTTTTCATCACTCTAGAAACGCACCCTGGATCGGCGGATTTTAATTTCTCTCTTTGGCGAGGAGAGATCAGACAGTAAGTGGCATTCCATGCGAGTGAGGACTCATTACTGTGAAGCTGTTGTTTCTTGCCCAGCCAGTTAATTGAAACCTATAAAATTTCCATTGTTCAAATCTGGAGCATCTAACGAGGTCTGCCTGGACAAGGCAAATCCCAAACCCTCATCCACTGGACAGGTACATGGGTTCCAAAAGAGGCAGTACAGAAAAGTAAACCAAGACTGTGCCATTTCAGCTGGTTCTGTCCAGGGATTGCCAGCAGAGGTTTTAATCCCATTTGTGGAAGTAAAGACACAGAAAGGTGAAGTCACTTGCCTTGAGGCGTGCAACAATTTAGTTGCAGAGCTGGAAATAAAACTGAGGAATATGAACATGCTGGACCATGCTATAATCAGCAGATGCTATTGCTTCCAAGTTCTAATTAAAGAGCTGTCATTACACAAAAAGCATTTGTAGTTTGCAATAAATCTGATAAAGCTCAATAGTCTGGAGCATTGGAGAGGAGGCGTATGTTTTTTAAATCTCCCAAAAATGATAATATGCTTTTATTTTCAGTCTACCTCAGCCTCTGCAGCAAGCTGATCCCAGCTCTGAGGTCTCCCTCTGCTCTAACCATCCCAGGGTCCTGTCAGTTCATATAAAGTAATGCTTAAAACATATAGTTTACACTACAATTTCCTACCTGAGACTGTGTGAAAGAAACTCTGCTCTAACAGTCTGATGGAATAGATAGTGCGAAAAATAACAAGCCTGGGAGAGAACAGAAGCGGTTGATGTGCTGCAGCCGTCATTAACACAGCTGGCAATGTTTAAATGCATGAAAGTAGGTGGCAATCCAAATATAAATGAACTAATTTGATGTCTTGGGCATGCAAGCACACACACAGGCACACATGAATACACATATTTCTCTGCAAAGGGAGCTCCCACTTCAGCTAATGCTGTGCGTAGCACCGCTTCCAGCAGACACTTGGCATTGGATCCAGCCCCAACATTAAGGGTTTGGTTGCCTTAGCGCTGGAGCAGCTGCTGGATTTACATCCCCAGCTCTGTAAGTGGGGCAAGGACTCAGTGCTGCTGCTTCTGCTTCTGCTGGGGGCTGCCTCGGGGGGGGCATGGGGCTGGTGGCACCACAGGGCTGGTGGCACCACGGGGCTGGTGGCACCACAGGGCTCTGCTACAGCCAGGTGCCGATGTACGTGCCGGCAGCGTGTTTGGGTTTGGGGGAAAGGTGTGCCCAGGATTGCTCAATGCCAATGCCTCTGGCTGAGCGAGGAGCAACAGAAATTGCCTCTCTCGAGCTTTGTGCAGCCCTGCGCTTTGAGACAGGTAGAGCTTAACACAGGCCACTGTGAAAAATGAAAGGACGGGACAAGTGTACTTTCTGTGTTTCCCACAAAAATGAAGCACCTCAGAGATTTTCCTTTGATCCAAAGACTTGATGATCAAATGTTCAAATGAGCAGGTTTCTTACCTGATGGGCACACATTGCTGTGAGTGCCGAGAAGTGCAATCGCTGCTGGGAGCACAAAGAAACTTCACTTCCAGCCAAACACCAGATGAGTTTCTGTGAACTGCATCAAGCCATGAGTGACTGAGAGCTGCTCTCCATGTCTCAGAGCTTCCAGTATCAGTTTTGCTAAGGTAAAAAAAAAAAGAGGTATCAAAATGAGGCCTTCAGCTGAGCTTGTTTACGGGTCTTTTTCCCTGGGATCCCAGTTAGGACTTTCCCCTCACCAAACACAGTGCTGGGCTCAGATCCAGACCATGATGCAAAGCAAGGACTGCTTTCCATAAGGCTGTTTCCACGCTGTTATTGCAGGTCCAGAGGAGAAGGAGCCTGATCCTCACTCCTACCCTATGAATGTTCATAGTTTCTTCTGTTTACCCCATGCAACCACATCTGGGCAAATGCACAGACCCTTAAATTCTTGAAGCAGCAGTGGCTTTGAGTGAGGGGAAAGATTATAGTACCTCAAGTAAGGGAAAGGGCCAGCCTTGGTGACCCCAGACAAGCAAGGGACTCTCCCAGCTGGACAGGGAGGAAACGGTTTGTGTGGGAACCTGCTGCTTCCCAAGAAAGTTTTCCACCATGGACAGCCAGCCCCTTCATGACTGCTAAATCAATTCCTTTTGCAAGGAGGAATGCCCACCTAGATCCATCCTCCTCATGTCTTCAGCCTGAAAGTGCAGTGCTCTCTTGCCATGCTGCTCTGTGGGGTTGCAACAAGCCTGGAGCAGCTCCCAGGAGCACCGATCCCTGCCCTGCCTGGTCAGGGAAGATCCCTGCCCACTTGCCAGCACAGGGAACAGTGTGATTTATGTCCTAAACAGGGAAGTTGGAGACAGGAGACCAGACCTTGGAGTTCCACCAGTTGCTGAACAGGCTGTTCTGTGGAGAAGCTAGTGAACGTTTTGCTTATAATTCATTCTCTTTTTTTGCCTTCTGATTCACAGCCAGTGTCTCACCTGGATCAGGAACCAGCCACCGACAGCCAGGACGGCACCTGGGCCCCTTCCCAGGAGGAGGCACAAAAACGCTGGGTTTCACTGGCTGAGCTCCCGGGGATCTCTCCCCATCCTCTGGCAGCGGTAAAACAGGGGTGAATGGACAAGGTCCTCGCAGCCAGGAGGAGAGCTGGGAACCTTTCTGCCACCTTTTCAAATTGCGTCATCTCCACAGGGTCATTGCTTATTTTAATGGCATAAAAATGAGAAATAGACACCGTGAACCAGCAGTGGTAACCAGGCTGCCAAATTCTCTCTCCGCAGACAGCTGTCTCAGCTGCAAAGGAGCCAGCATCTGTCCTCTACCCCTATTTTTTTTCTCATTTCATCAATCTTGACAAAGGCTACGCCAGAATCAGGTTTTAACAGTGACTCACCCGCACGTCAGCTCTACGGGCGTGCAAGCACTGGGGCAGCATTCAGGTCAAAACCAGCAAGTCCTGCATCTCTGTGAGCTCAGTTACTCACAGCTGAATTCCTTTTACCTCTTTCTTATGTGGGATTTAGTTACGGGCGTTTCTGGAGCACAAGAAAAAGAGATCTTAGAAAGATTTCTCCAAAAGTGAAAACCACGTAGAGGTTCAGCCAGTGTTTCAGCAGAGCTCTACCAAGGTTTACACCAAAAGAGAGAAACAAAGAGGGAATACCTTGAAACAAGACAACCAGAATTATCTGTAAGGTGCTCTATGACCAAAGTGGTATCCTAAGAACAAAGGGCCGGGTGCATCAAAATCTCTAGGAGATAAAGGGGAGAAATAAACCCCACCATCACCAACAACAGAAAAACAGGTGCAGCTGAGGTCTTCGGAAAAAGTAGCACATGGGATAAAGGCTTGTGCAATTGCTCTTTAGACAGCAAATCAAGACCAGTTTCAGGAACCACAAAAGAAGAGCCAATTCTGCTACAGTGCTTGCGAGGCAAGGCACGGGGTCTTTGCCCTCTGGGAAAGTTGGCTTCAGTGACTATGCTTTGTTCACAGAAGCCAGAGGCAGCCAGCTGGAGGGTCAGAGTATTCTTTGGAAAGCAACAATGCACTGGCCACAGCATCTTGCGATGCACATGCCGTTAGTGTGTCATTACAAGCAACAGAAATGAGAGTTTTATACATTTCTATCCCATGTTCGATCTAACGTAACGGCTATTCAGTCTATACTTGGTCAGAAAACGTGTTTGAACTGCTAGTTCCAGGACTTTTCCTGATTCAAAATTGACATTAAACACGAACGTGGTGGAGTTGCAGCAGCTGGATTTCTCACAGACTGTTGTGGACCATTCAGCTGTGTCACTGACTGCTGCAGCCACCGGGAGGGTACAAGGTGGTACAAACTCTTGTACATCCATTACATGCAAGAGTAGCACTCTATACTCATATCTGTGAACAGGTCAAGGCTGCCTGTAGGGGAGTTGATGCTTAGGAAACAGAATTACAAATTTGATGCTAGCAGCACTACGCAAACTCTTTGCCTAATAGGATGAGGGCATCACACAAGTCACTGAAGGACCAAAACTGAGAAGTTCCTGGCCTATACCCTAACCAGAATTCTTCAGGACACGTTGTTGAGATGTGTTTCAATTCTGACAGGGTGAAAACCAGGTGCTGTATTCATTCAGGTTAGCAAGACGTGCCATGCATGTGGTCACGGAGAGACCCACTCCTGCCTTCCCAAGCACAACTACTCAGGGCAGGGAAAGGCTGCAGGACCTCTAGCACCTTGTGTGCCTTCTGTATGTCCAAAAGCAGAACATCTACACAGTCTGTGCTCCAAAAAAGGCACTCGCAAAAAAAAGGAAATTTTCCTCTGCCCACTCAGAATTGTAGAAATCAAATGAGAAATCCCGACTCAAATAAAACGAGCAGGACTTTGCCGCTGATTTCAACAGGCCCAGCTTTTCACCCTGAGAGTCTGCTCTGTTGTTGAATCAGGAGATAAACCGCTAGCAGCAACAGTCTGGCCTCGGAAATCTGGAGGGGCTTGTTGGTTGATTGCAGAAGCAGCAAATGCTCAGCTCTCTTACAGTGCAGATATAACTCGCATGGCTCCCACTTTCAGAAAAGCTGAGGGCTCCATGTTGTTTATTGTGCAATAAGAAGACACTAATAATCATGCCTAATGATGTTTAAGAATGGAGATAAAATTCTCTATTATCATGGATTATCAGTTTGTCAAAGGGGAGGCTGGCAGACAGAAGCTTTATTGAGATGAGGTTTGCATTTCAATGAGCAATCTGCTTTGAGCTCCTCTGAGCATCAGATCCAGGCAGGAGCGTATCTGTGCTGAAGCATCTTTCCAATATGACCTGCAGCTCTCAGAGATGTCAGGCTCCAGCCAAGTCACAGTCAAGGCTAGAAATTATAGACGGCCTTAACTGCAGAAGATGCTGCACTGCAGGGAGAGTAATTGGAGTTTTAGAAAAACACTCTGAAAACGACTGTATTTCCTGCTATTTATAAAATCCTGCAAACTGGAGACACTGGCATAATGCTCAAACCTCAGCACTCCCTCAGACCTAAGGTGCTTAGATCCTTTCATGAAGAGAATGGTAGAAGCACTGAATCCAGCCACTTTTTAAGGATTTTATCTGGAGCCAATCCCAAGCACCCAGGTAAAGACAAGGAGAGAAAACGCGTAGGCAAGCAGCGTCTCACCTCCTGGAGACTGCACTGAGTCCCACATGGAAAAACCTTGCTGCAAGCATGCTGTTGGTTTTCTGAACTTGTGGTGATTACAAGGGAACATGGAGTGGCAGTTCTGTCACTCCCGTCCCAGTCTGTCCTTCTCCCATCACATTTCTCTACCCTGCAGCCAGCCCACAAGACAGGTGAAGCACCTTCCTTGACTTGCCAGACAAGCCTAAAAAAGATCTCTTCTTTAAGCAGTAATTTCCTTGCTGTTCATTAATCTTGCATGATACCTGGGACTGGAATACGCTGAATTAGGCGCTTTTCAAGAGGCAATAGTAGCAGGATAAAACTTTGCACAGACTTGATCTTAAAACCAATGCTCAGCATGAAGAAGAGATTATCGCCCCTTCACATTTTCAAGTCTCTTTCTGCAAGCACAGCAGCTAGAAACACCTCTCCTTCCTCATCTCCCTTTAAGAAAATACTTGGGTTTCCCTGAAACATTATGCACCAAACAGCTGTCTCTTTGCCAAGCTACTGAGCATCTTGAGTCTCACAACGGAGTCTCAAGAGCTTATAAAGCTGCCTGTGCATGTAGTTAAGGAGGCTTTGGGGGATGAAAGGCAAGCCACGTCCCTGCTTTGGACCTTGTTTCTACCATCCACAAGACTCGCACAAGAGGCAGTATTGGCTGCATAAATTCTCACGGCCCCAAGGAGCTCTTTGCAGGAGCCTGCTGACAGCAAAATAAAATTCTTCTTGTACACAGCACCAACCCCGTGCTGCGCTTCAGAACAGACCTGAAAATGCCAGCAGCCACATGGATAGAGTCACAAGACTAAACACCGGCTGCTCTCTGTTTGCTCTCCAGGATGCAGCCACCAGGCTTGTGTGGCCACTGACGCAGGGAGCATCTGCTGTGTGCGCGCAGGGAGTGCTGTCGGCTGAGGCACATGCACCCACACATACATACATACTCCTCATGTGCACACATGCTCACCAGCTACAGCCTTATACCATAAACACAAGCTGCTGCTCAAGTGCAATTCTTGGCTGAGCTCCCTTCCACCTCTACGGCACTTGACGAGTTCAGAAACAAGCAGATTGCTGGGATAAAAACAACTAGTCATTATTCCTTCTGCGGCAGACCTGCTCCTGCAGGTTTCATAGGGCCTCCATGAGCAATAAAGACACGCACGTAAGGATGGAAGCACCGTTAACCCCATTTCTCAGGTAAAGGAACTCAATGCTTTGCACATACCATGAAGGTTACATCCCCTGCAGCAGCAAGGCAGCAGCCCAGCCCCAGGCTCCTTCTGCCTCGTGCCAACCCTTCTCCCTGCAGGTCTGGCTCATTTCTTCTCGTGCAATCTGCCACCGACCCAGGAAGGGGGTCCTTCTCCATGGACCTGACTTTGCACGTGAAGCTTGTTCTCTCCCTCTTTAATTCACAGAACCACTAGGTTGGAAAAGACCCACTGGATCATCAAGTCATAGAATCACAGAATCATAGAATAACCAGGTTGGAAGAGACCCACCGGATCATCGAGTCCAACCATCGAGTCCATGCAATTCTTTGTAGTTTAGGCTGGATAACCCTTATTTCAGTTGTCCCACATAAAACATGGGGCAAGAGAATAGCGCTGCTGTTACTTTTGCTGGGGTTTGCTGCTATTATTTTTTGCTGCTCGTCTCTAGGGCGATCCACCACTTTCTTCAACTACAGCGTGTAAAACCCAGACCCAGAATTTCAGCTGTAGCTTCACCTCTCCTGACCGTGGCCAAAGAATCACTTGTCTGGGTCCTACCAGCTACACTGGTATTTATCTGAGCCAGTGTGACAGTCCCCTAGCACAGTCCCCCTCTACATAACAGCATTGTACTGTTTCTCTGCAACTAGGCAAGGCAAAGACAGCAGGAATGCAGGGAACCAAGTGCCTGGGGCTCTCCCTGTATCCCCATTTCTCTCCATGTCTGCTTCTACGTGGCAGGGGAAAAGGAGGTTTGAAAAGTATCTCCCTTTGCAAGCCACTGGCTCCTGTAAGCCTCCTGGCAAGCAATGTTGCAGCACAGTCACCTGCCCCAGACAAAGGGCAGCAGAGGCTGTGGCTGGAAACAGCATTTTGAGGCAGCGGAGCACACATGCATTTTACAAACAAAACCTTAATAGACCAAGCACACAGCGTGGGCTGACACAGCTGCCACGCTCTCACTGTCTCTCTGCTCTCCACAAAAATGCACAATTTGTGCTTTGCTGCCCAGGGCAGAGGAGATGCACGGCTGGCCGGGCTACACACCTTCCCTCACCTCAGCTGAGCTGCCCCACAGCAAAGGGTCAAGGTTTATCCTGCCCCTCTCCACCTCCCCTCGCTGCCCAGGGGCAGGGAACACGCTCCCCAGTTAACACCGACCATCAGCGCTGGTTCGACACCACTGGTACACAACCAGCCTTCACAGATGGCCATGGAGCAAAGATTTCAATACAAAAAGCAGCTGAAACAACAAAAACCCTGCTGAGGTTAATTCAGCTAGTGAGCCTGCATCCCATTAAGCAAGTCGTTTTTTCCAGTTATTCAGTGCAGGAACCGCGTGGTGTAGTGAGGTTTCCCAGGCAGGGTCTGGCAGTGTTGATTCACCCCTTCCAGCCAAGCTCCCCGCAGCCAGCTTACTCCAAACTGGACCACGGTTACTCCTTCTGCACTAGCAAACAAGTCCTTGTGACAATGACTTCCAGCCAACTTTTTACTGAGGACACCCTGGCAACCCAGCAGGTTTCATCCACTTGCAGCCCCCTCAGGAGGACGCTACTGCATTTTGAGAGGGTGATTCTGGTTGATAGAGACTTGCCTAATGTAAAAAGGAAAGAGTTTCTCAATGTCCCTAGCTGGCACCTCCCAACATCTTGCAGGCATGGTGGTGGCTGTGACACTTGGAGGGGTAGAGCAGCACAGCTCCAAAGGAGCTGAAAGACACCGGTTGCAATTCTTGCACAGAGACCATTAAAAAGCAGAGCCAGGGCAGAGACTAAACCCACTTTTCCCTCTTTTGCATCATGTCTAAGGCTTACTCATGCTGTCTTGCAGACACAAATCTTGTCCCTTTGAGACATCCTAACTCAGAGTACCAACAAAATAGATCAAAATCTAGTAAAACCTACAGCTGGTGGAGCAGCTTTACAACTGTTTTTCTCCTTGATCGCTGCTGGGTTTTTTGCTGTTCATGAAGTGATGCAGACTCCAGACAGGATGTGGTTTGTGCCATTCCGTGGGTCATTCATAGAAGATGCTAGACTGAAACAGTCATTCACTGGGAGATTTCAAGCAGGACCTCAAGAAAAAAAATAATTTTTTTTTTTTAAGGTGGGTAGATGTCCCAGGGAAACACAAAGGTCCCATAGTAAACTAGGAATGAAATTCCCATTCCAAAGGATAAGTGACAGGAACTGAATGTCACTGCGCCTTTAAGTGACTGGCTACCTTTGAAAACTTCTCCTTCAGCCATCTGGCTTAAGCCACAGCTTTTAATTTAGCTTGGGAGGCTCTAAATCAAAGAACAGCTCCTAATTATTACTGACATATATACTGCTCTCTGAAGTAAGACAAGCTGAATTGTGAGTTTTAATAAAAATAGGATAAATATTAACCTGCTAACCATTTTGCAATTGTTAAGCAAAGTCTAGAGATACAGGAGTTTGCTTAACAGAACAGTTCAGAGGAGTTTGTTGTAGCTCATACTTTCAAGTAAAAGTCATAACCAGGTCGCACTGGAATCACATGAAGATGATGCTAGAATTACCAAACTGTTTGAGGACTTGACCTCTTAGGCAGACTGATAAATAGTTTTGGATTGAAAATGAAGGCTTTTATCCACTGTGCAAACACCTACTTGTTGGAAACACGAGGAGTCATGTAACTGATTACGCCAAATCTGATAGAGATCACGGGGCTGATCCAGAGATAGAGACATACGCAGGATCCTTTCTGTGCTCTGACGCAGTGTCAGATGTTGGCCGTGAAGCTTTGGATGATCCTCGGATGTTTCACCAACTACTAACCTTTAGAAAAACCAAAAATATCCTGTTCACTTTGATGGGGCTCAGCCTCTAAACCTAAAGATTTCTGCTGCTTTTTTTCTACATCCTCTTACATTTGACAGTTATCAAAAGAAGATACTTATTTAACAGTACGAAGCAACGCACACCCACCTAATGAAAGTTACAGGCGTTTCTGTATTGCTTGCAGGCAGAGTTTCCCTGAAAGCACCATCAACATCCCAATGCTGCACTTAATCACATATGTTCACTCGTCGTTGCCTTCCCTGGCAACTGTGCAGTATCCACGGTGCAGCAAAAATTGGCCTTAGCTCTTCATTAAACACCGTTTGGCTGCATTTTGGTTTTTCCAGATTACAATGTTTTGAATTTGGATGAATATAGCATTACAGAATAGTGTCTGATCCAGATAATCTGAAGCCGAGGTAGCACTAATCTTGCACTGAATCAGTGTCAACATGCTTACTCATGTCTCCTGAGTTCTGGAATGCAGCACTTTCCCTTCAGCCTGAGGTTGGACCAGAAATACCAAAAAGATGCTGGCAGAAACTGTAATTAGAAATGAAGACATCACGAAACCAGCCCTGCATAAAACCGAGATCACGCTCCAGCCTTGAGCTGGCTACTGCATTAGAATTACCGAGTAAAATAAATACAAATTTTATCAGTGTCTCTGCGAAACATTACCTTTGCTTCATACCCCTACCACAAACCATTAGAATTAAGCTATGAAATGTTACAGTGAAAGAATATTTGGCAAGCCACACAGACCCCGTTTTTTTTTTTACTTAAAGAAACGTACAGCTTGGTTTTACCAGTATCCTGGTACAAGATAGGATGTTTCTAGCCCACATAAAATGCACATTTTCATTGGCTGTGAACTACATAATATTTAAACACTGACGTAAAAACTGAATCACCTCAGATATTTTTCATCCTGTGGGCTAAGTATATATCTTGGAGATGATCCATTGGCTATCTGGTAAACAGTATACTTCACAAAATGATCCGTTTCCTCGCTGTGCAGCCAGACCATTTAAAGGAGATGTTCATTCCCTTCCTGTAAGTAAAATTCGTGGAAGAATTTTCCACTGCGAAGCTGGTCAAGAGCCAGCCAACAGCCTTGGCGCTCTGTGCAAAACCCACACAGCAAAGCAAGTCAGGGAAAGTCCACGTCGAAGAAGCAGAGATGGGAAAGCTGGAATGGCAGCGCCTGTCCAGCACCAGCTGGACACGCTTCGCCTGATGGGAGGCAGTAGAAGTGTAACAAAACCATGTTGAGAGACAACTCCAACTCATTCAGCCTGTCCTCATATGAGGAGTGGTCCACCTAGTCAGGGGCTGAGGTGCTGAGGCACCCAGAGTCGTACAGACTCTAAAAGCACAGCCTCATATAATAAATGCATCAGATTTATTACCTAGAGCCTGTCTCTGTGAGAAAGGTACAAGCAATGCAAAGGAGACTGAAAATACTGAAATACAGGTGAGCACTTGCATATCCTGGACATCTAGGAATCCCAACAAATAAGCAAAATGCCTACCCTCCCCTTGGATAAAACTTGTAGGTGGAAGAAAGGACACACCTAGGGGAAAGCCTCCTGCTAGAAGGGGTGTTGAATTTTTTTATTAGATCTGAATGAAAAACGTCCAGCAGACATTGACCAACATGAATTCATAGTTCTCAGCCCACTTGTTGGAATGGTTTGTCAACATGAGTGAAATAAGCCAAGACTTCAAGCCAATCTGAGGTATTGGGAAGAGTGACAAGCGGGTGCTATTGTGAAAAAACTTAGCAACACTTCAAAACCCAACTGTAGTCCTAAATTGAAGATGGAATTGGACAATTACAGCTTTGTACTTTCAACCAAGGACACCACACCTTGTCTTAAGACTCTCCAGAATGCTTTCTTCTGTCCCCAAGAATGTTCCTCCATGAGCTGATCTCATGCCTCTGAAGCCTCCCTGGGGATTGTGATGTGGTAAAACGTAATGAACAGCCACAGCAATCTCTCATTGTGTCCTTAGTGGCATTTGGGTGAAGATCGCTGTACCAGATCAGTTAGTGGCTGGTGGGGATGCTAAAAAGTAACACCACTTCTAGAGTCACCGAAGGAGAAGGAGATGGTGGGTACTTTTACCACATTTTGAGGAGATGAATGCTGACTATTAAAGTAAAACTTTTCTGAAGAAACATAATATAAATAATTATAAGCAGTCATATAATAAAATACAAGAAAACAGCAGTCTTAAAAATGACTTGTATTCAGCTGAGGTCACTGTTGAGCATCAAAGCCCTTTTGCAGCTTTGTTTTCTCAAACCCAGAGAGCTAAATAATATGTTGTGCTCTAGCCGTTTGTTCTTTAGGACAAACATGGGATATCACATTTTCATTTAAAGATACAATCTTGAATGCTTATAAGGTGTTACCAACTTACAAGGAGAAAGCATGCATAGTAAAGAAAGCCATATGGTACAAATGGTAAATAAAGGAAATAGGGCTGAAGTGTTAGTGAAGCCTTGCATTACTGCAAGGAAAAAGCACTTAAGTCTTGAAGAAATTTCTGTATGCATGCTTCTAAGAGTCTTTCAGACAAATGCATCTGATCATTAAGGATTCCCATTCTTGGACTGATTTGGCTCTCAATCCCCTCTCAACTGCCTTTTCCAAGTATATTTTTGCCTACGTAAAATACCTTCTGAGCAGCATCCTTTTGGATTTCTTTACAAATAAACTTCAAGTAACTATTCATAGCCTGTGAAAGACATATGCTTTTGGAGATAATCCAACTTTTTTGGTCATCACGGGAACAGTTATAGTCAAAAGAAAATAAAAACAGACTGTATCAATGTCTGATTTAGGTAACAATCAGCTTCACATTCGCCGCACAGATGAGTTTTATCACTTCTTTTATTTAAACCATTGTTGCCCTGCTTTTCACTCATCTTGTCATCTAGAAGAAGGCTGATCTGGAATGTTTATATAAAAATGCAGTGTTTACACAGGGCTTCTCTTTAAAGTCTTTGAACCCACAGAGTTGGATCACCACTGTCGGCGACATTAGCCATATGTAGTTTTAGAGACTAACATCAAGAAAAGTAACCTGCAGTTCTCAGCATCTCGCACGGCCCTAGCTGTGTGGAAGGGCTCTGTCAGCTGGCACAGCTTCAAAGCACTGTTACAACAACTTTGTTCCAAAACAAGCAAATTACCACCGTCTGCATCCAAGACTGGCTCTCACATATTATTATATTGTCAAGGAAAAAACTATGGCATCCTTAAAGATCTGAAGAAATTCCCAAACTAAGAACTGTCGTATATACCCAATTATGTAGCAGAACATTAAAACACTGTGATATTTCAAAGGCGAAAAAGAGTAAAAAAAAAAAAAAAAGAAAACCACTAAATATCTAACATGAATAAAATAAGAGATTGAAGGTAGCTTTAAATTTGAGGCCATTTCACTCTTCTTCCACACATCCACCAAGCCTGAGCAGCCTCTTCACCACTAGCCATTGTCCCAGACCCCACCTGCCAATATTTTTATGTGCCCATCTTGAAATAGCATCAGATGGAAAAGCTACACTATTGACAGCATGGAAGTCACAGTCCTCCCTCTTTTGGTCTACATACCTCCAGAAGAAGCTGCAGCAGGAGCCAGAGAACCTTCTTTGACTGCAGCACTTGCCATCAACTCCCACATCTCTTGTTCTTCAGCTTCCTTACTCTTCACCAGGTAAGACTCGAGAAGCACATTGAGAGACTCACATTTCCCAAAAAAAACATAAGCTCCACAGTAGAGGGAGTTACAAATATACCTCATGTATCACACTTACACGTGAGGAAAGCGATAAGAAGTCATAGTTCAGATTATTTGTGAAGATCATGAACTTCCAGATCAGAGCTTTCTATTTGTTCTCCTACTTCAACCCAGAACAGCCTCTCTCTTTCAGTGACATTACTATTTATATTCTTTCTGTGGAAGTAGCCAGGTCCTTTATACTAATTTTCTTTCTGAACATAACCAATTCTCTCTCTTTCTTTGGGAAAGTTAATTCCAATCAAGGCATTATACAATTTTAAAATGAAATTTTAGACAAATGTTACAGAGACTGCTGTTCTAGAGCAAAAATGCCTTTGGAAGTGCACTAAGATAATCCACAAGAAAAACCCACTCGAATTGGAATGTGTTTATAAGACAATCAAATAGTTTTAGTGGGGCAGCCATTCCAGAATAACTTTGAACTCCTGATGCAGCTGTGATGACTTTTTTCCTCCCTCTCTCTTTTTTTCTGCTGCTCTATCTCCTTCAAGCACACGCAATATGCACACAAGCAGCACTCAGCAAACGCCCTGATTTTCATGTACTGATATGTGCTAGGTAAGGGGATCAACTAGTACTTCACACAGGACTTAAACTGTCTCCGACAACCTTCTTAATGAGCAATGTCATCCAGCTCAGGAGGGTTTCTCAGGAGTCACAGCAGGAGCAGCATCCCAGCTTGAACAGGAAGAAACAGACATATCGGAAACCCAATTTAGATAAAGTGACACAACAAACTGACGTCAAACAGGATCAGCAGCTTCATATCTTAGTTCCTCAGTAAATAATTAAAATCAACAAGTTACTTGCCTTAATTCCCGTCCCTCTGAAGGTCTCAATTCATTTTTTGCTTTCAAATCAACTTTCGTGGGAGATATCGAAGCACTTGGGAATAATTCATGATGAAATTAATTTAACACAGTGTAAATCCTGAATAGTAGCAGATGTATGTACCAGGATACACAATGAGGAACCCAACATTAATCTGGTAGTATCTTATAGTACCATCAACACCAACCCCCTAGCTCAGCACATCTTAAGATTGGACACATTCAGCTGACTGAGAACTTCATTACAACCAGCCTTACAAGAGTTGAGAGCTAAAGCCATGGAGCCAGGTCATCTTGTAGAAAGTGGAGAGAAAACCACTGCCCAGACCTAACGACTGTCTGGTGGTGCTACAGACACACAGATTCCTTCTTGCTTTTTCAATTTCATTCACAAGGTTAAAGATGCTTGTCACTTGTATTTGTTGCAAAAATATTGTCCAATCACTCCCTACTCAATGAAACATCATTCTGTGCCCCCAAATTCATCCGCAGTATGAAGAAGCTGGAACAAGTTTCTCATGGAAGGAATTTCCATCGTTATTATCATTTCACAGAAAATAGGGCAAGTTTATTTCTGCTTTTAATAACAAACACAACCCCAGACTAAAAACAAAGCCATACTAAAATGAAAAATTAGCTGTGAGTCACCTAAAAGGCACCAGGGAATCCCCAGAATCTCTTTCATTAGAGAATATAATCACGGATTTGCATACAGACACACAAAAGGGACTCAAGCTAAAGGGAAACACTCCCTCTTTCACTTGAATGAACACCAAGTATTGATGCATGTCATATGAGCTGTGAGATGCAAATGAATCTCAAAGGGCCCATCTGTGAGTTATTTATTTACCTGTGGAGGGAGTGACTTGCAGCAGCAGTATTTGTTCTTCTGCTGGCAAGAACTCAGACTGCAACCATGGAATAACCCTGTGTTATAATTCTTCAAAGCAAAAACAACCCCCCCATGAAACTAGGACTTTCTTTAATCATAGAATCATAGAAACTTAGCATACTTTGGGTTGGAAGGGACATTAAAGATCATCCAGTTTCAACCTCGTCCTGTAAAAATACATATTTCCACATAAATTTGTAAAAATACCTATTTCTGAGTCTACAGAAAGTTTACCCCATTGCACTGTTATTTCTGTATAGAGTGATTAATACAGCTTAGCTTGTCTGCAAGCATGGAAGACAACCAGTCTAGTTAATTCAAACAACAGCGAAAGCTCATGCAAGACCACATCACATCAGCATTTCTCTGCTCATTGCCCTCATAAAGCACAGAAGTCACAGCCACCTGCATTTATCTTGGTCACAGCTGTATCAGGTTGCTACACACCACAGAGGAGTGAGGTAGAAGGCAACGTGACGCTTGGTATCACATTGTTCTGCAGTTCAAGGGGAGTCAGCTTCTATACAGGAGAAAGCAATAAACTGGGGAAAATGGGGATGTTCTGTATCAGCAGCCTGGAGTGGGAGCACCGGGCTGGGCTCAGCCGTGGCTGGGAGGGCTGACTGGGTAGGTTAATGGTTGGCTAGCTAGGACAGGAAAAATAAACTGGTTTATTTCATCCTTTTACTTCTCACGGTGTCTAAATAATATGTCCACTCACTTAAGTTTTCTGCTTAAACATGGTTAAAATTAGAATAAATAAATAAATAAATAAATAATAGATGAAACCAGCTACCAGAAGTAAACACAGTGAATAAATCAGAGTTGCTAGAGAAAATTCTATGGCACCAGGACAGCTGAATGCAAAGGCTACTACAAAAGCAGTAATCTCAAACCGGCAATGTTTTACAGGACATGTTGCACTAGGGCTCACGCTGCTGCTGGAGTTGCAGTAGAAATCTACTTGCAGCAGTGTAAGACCTTACCATGGACTCAGCGTGTGTGCATTTATTTAGCCAATTCCCATATCCTGTGTTAAACGCCTTGTTGTCCTGACAAACTCAAGTACTATCTTACCTGAAGCAACCAGCAGAGAGCTGGGTGAGGTGTGCCTGACATGCTTAACTGCCAGGCTTTACCTCTACTGACTTATCAGGATACCAGTCCTTTTCTTTCTTTTGCCTGCTCAGACATAAATGACTTGCTGCGTTTCCTACCACTTCAGGTGGAGCTATAACAGCAAAAGAAAGAGCTTAGCAATACCCAGGACTTGAGAGGACAGTGTAATCTCAGTGCAATGCTTCTGATTTGATATATTGTCTAAAAAGATTGTTCACAATGGAGAAATCAGAGATTAGAAATAGGAAGAAAGGAGAATTAGCTTAAAGAGCTTCACGTGACTTCATCCCACAGTGACAGTCTGTACCCAACTGTCAGCTCGAATCATGTCGCTACCTACAAGATGGACTGAGTGTGACAGTGAGGGAGGCATCGTAACCCTGTTTTACAGAGAGGGGAACTAAAACACAGAGTCACCAGGTCTCTTCCTCAAGGCCATCTATTGAAACCAGTGACCATTCTCCTGGCACGAGTGGCGCTCCAGGCACATGCTGAGTCCCAAAGACAATAAGAGAAACGATGTGCTGCCAACCCCCTGTGCAAATGAGTCCAGAGAAGAGCAACAAAGCTGGTGAAGGGGCTGGAGAGCAGGTCTTATGAGGAGCGGCTGAGAGAGCTGGGGGTGTTTAGCCTGGAGAAGAGGAGGCTGAGGGGAGACCTCATTGCTCTCTGCAACTACCTGAAAGGAGGTTGTAGAGAGGAGGGAGCTGGGCTCTTCTCCCAAGTGACAGGGGACAGGACAAGAGGGAATGGCCTCAAGCTCCACCAGGGGAGGTTTAGGCTGGACATTAGGAAAAAATTCTTCACAGAAAGGGTGATTGGTCCGTGGCAGAGGCTGCCCAGGGAGATGGTTGAGTCACCTTCCCTGGAGGTGTTTAAGGGATGGGTGGACGAGGTGCTAAGGGGCATGGTTTAGTGATTGATAAGAATGGTTGGACTTGATGATCCAGTGGGTCTCTTCCAACCTGGTTATTCTATGATTCTATGAAACTCCCTTAAAAAACCTTTTTTTTCAGAAAACCTCACGACCAGGTTTACCCCTGAAGATGCCTCACTGCTTGCAGCAGGTGGAACCACTGCTCTTGCACCAGGCTATTGAGCAGGTGGAACCACTGCTCTTGGATGGAGCTCAGTGCTGGCACCAGGCTCTTGAGCAGGTACTGTTGCACCAACAGAGCTTGCAGCACAAAGACTCACTCTGAAGTGTGGGTCAAATGCAAGCCATGACTTCTCCTGCAGCACTGAGCAGGACACCTCCTTCCATCAACCAGAAGGGAGATGTTAAAGCACAAATTTCAAAACCTCTTACCGCAGGAAAAGCCTCCAATGTGTGGCCCTTCAAGCTGTGTTATTGTTAGGGGGCTGTGAAACATTTGTTAAGGATTTGTCTTTGTTAGAGAAGCTCACAAGCAACATTATAGGAAAGCTATTCCCGTAAATTTTGTAAATCCAGCTGTACACGGAGGCTACAAATATAAATATGTAAACAGTAGCTCCAAACTCAGTTCATTCTGAGCGGAGGAGGCTGGGCACCCCCACTGGCAGGTCTCGGGAAACCTCTGTAAAAGCAAATGGTTCTGTTACGAGGGCAGGAGCGAGAAGAAGGAATTTGTCCATGAGTCAAGTCCAAGCCTCTCTCAGTCTGGGCCACACCAGATCTCAATAGACGAGTGTTATATTGGTTTAAAACCACTTCTTCATCTACGCTTGCAGAAAGTTGTTTGCAGGTAAAGCCTCAGAAAAAAAAATTTCTGAAGTGCAATTTCACCTGAAGAACCAGGAAACTGGGATTTACAGCACCGTGCTCTTCTCACAAGGAAGATGGTACTCCTAACCACTAAAGCTCTGTGGCCTTATCCCTATTATCAGGACTGTCAAGGAGCCCTTTGGAGTACAGTCGGCAACTGCATCTCCACAGCAGCTTACCCAACTGCAACCAGGGCTTTTCAAGCTCCTATAGACACCCACAACTTCTGTTTCCAGCAGGAACAGCCTTGGCAGGAGCACAGCTCCTCGCAGCGTCCATGAGGAGCAGACTGCCCAGCTCCCACTGGCCAGCTGTTCCTCATCCAAATCTCCACGGGGCTCGTGTTGCTTCAGAGAAGGATTGATCTTCGCCAGCAGTTTGCAGGGAGGATTCTCGGATAACAAGCATTTTTCCGAGGGTGGTTCTCCCAACCCTAGCAGAGAGGTCACGTCAGGAATGGAAAGACATGTGTGTGTAACTATGAACCCTGTTCACATCAGCTGAGGTTCAGACCATGAAATGCACTCAGGTAGTGGGGCACAACAACCCTGTGCAGTGCTACAGACTAGGAGAAGTCTGTCTAGAAAGCTGCCTGGAGGAGAGGGACCTGGGGGTGTTGGTTGACAGCGACTGAACAGGAGCCAGCAGTGGCCCAGGTGGCCAAGAAGGCCAATGGCATCTTGGCTTGGATCAGAAACGGTGTGACCAGCAGGTCCAGGGAGGTTATTGTCCCTCTGTACTCGGCACTGGGGAGACCGCTCCTCGAATCCTGTGTTCAGTTCTGGGCCCTCACCACAAGAAGGATGTTGAGGCTCTGGAGCGAGTCCAGAGAAGAGCAACGAAGCTGGTGAAGGGGATGGAGAACAAGAGGAGCGGCTGAGAGAGCTGGGGGTGTTTAGCCTGGAGAAGAGGAGGCTGAGGGGAGACCTCATTGCTCTCTCCAACTACCTGAAAGGAGGTTGTAGAGAGGAGGGTGCTGGCCTCTTCTCCCAAGTGACAGGGGACAGAACGAGAGAGAATGGCCTCAAGCTCCGCCAGGGGAGATCTAGGCTGAACATTAGGAAAAAAATTTTCAGGGAAAGGGTCATTGGGCACTGGCAGAGGCTGCCCAGGGAGGGGGTTGAGTCACCTTCCCTGGAGGGGTTTAAGGGACGGGTGGACGAGGTGCTGAGGGGCATGGGTTAGTGTTTGATGGGAATGGTTGGACTCGATGATCCGGTGGGTCTCTTCCAACCTGGTTATTCTATAGTTCTATGATCATCAGCTTCAAGGGTCTGTGTGACACCATGCAGTCAGAAGCTGGAACAGGAGCGTCTCTCCTGCCTGATGCCCATCAATAAGCCACCTCGGGTGCACCACTGAGATCTCTGCCAGAGTGCTTGGCTTCCCCCAGGAAATTCCCTGGAGAGAGGGGAGTTAATGCAAAGTGTATATGCAAAAGCTCCACACCCAGCATTTCTTCTAATCTCAAACATCTGAACAACAGTGTCCAGCACCTATGTGCAAGATGATCAGCAACACAAGCCCCACTTTCTGATGTCACGGTCATCTGAAGCCACATAGTACCCATTCATTAGCTAGAACACTAGCTGTTCATGTTTGTATGGGGGAAGAAAAAAGAAGCAATAAAGACAATGCATTCTGGGAAGGATTACTGAACTGGCAGAGAACATGCAATTTAGCACTAAAAATAATGGTAACACAAAGAGATTCTTGGAGAGATTCTCCAGTTATGCCGATGGGCACTGGCAAGGAATCAAAGAGATAGATTCCTACAGGAGCAAAGCATGCTGGCTGCTGAACTTTACGTAAATTTATCCTGTGGGCACAAATACAGCTACTAAAAGGCAAACATTTGTGAAAATGCAAGCAAGAGCTCTCTAAAGGCCACAGGCTGACTACAACCTGTCCAAGACCTGCTCTGTGAGCTACATGGCCACTAGCACACTGAGCTTACAAACTGGATTTGTGATGCTGGTCGCAGCAGAGGGGTGACGGGCTAAGGACACCTGCACGGTCTGATGTGCTTTAGGAGAACGTTTCCCTGCAGTGTCTCCTCTAACACTGCGATATTTACAGCTGCTTCCCCTGAGGGTGGAGTAGTGAGGGCAGAAACTTGGGTGGAAACACAAGTGAGATTTCTCTTAGTCCAAAAGCAAGCATAAACCTGGACAGGAGTCTCCTCTTGGACCACCAGCTGCTCTCTGCACTGTCCTCTTTTCCAGCTCCTAATTCATGGCTGAATTCATTGCCTTACTGGGTCATTATGGTTGGACTCGATGATCCGATGGGTCTTTTCCAACCTGGCAATTCTATGATTTCTTGTCCTTCACACAACACAGCTTCAAGTCTGGTGACTCCTTGCACTAAGGGAGAAGGGCTCTCCTTTTGTCAGCTGCTGTACAACTCTTTACAGGGTTCAAACAAGCCAGTGTTTTTCCTAAGCTCTAAACAGAAATGAAAACACAAACTACCACTTGACCAGTTATGCAAAACAAAACCTCCTTCAGCAAGGTCTGCTTTGTGGATTAAAATCTTTTCCCTTGAGCTCAACACAACGTAAAAAATCTCTTCCGGCAGCTTATCACAATTTAGCTAACCCCAATCCTTGAAAGACTTCTCTATCTCTGCACACCAAGGAAGGTCTTTGTCAGGGACTTTCCAAAAGCCCTTAGCAAACCTGCTGCACACAGGGTACAGTGCAGGCTTCTGGATATCACAAAACCTCTGAGATGCCAGAGTGAGCGCTGGGGGGAGGGGATGGTGGTGTTGGATGTCAGGAACAGAACAAGCCTGGGCATTATTTCATTTTAAAACCTTTTGCCAGTCGTTTGGAAACTTATCAGGTTGTTCCAGGAGCATGAAAAACAGGGGGCTTCAGTCAGAGCGTGCTGCTCCTCACATCCAGGCTGTATGTGGTCCTGGAGAGGTGGCTCCCTTGGGTAGACTGGAACCGGTCAGGGAAACAAAAGTGACAGAAAACAGCTTATAAAATCCCTCCAGATTTCCAGCTGTTTCTTCACAGGCTACACTTCATTCACCCTCTGAGACATGCATGAACATGAGACTAAAACGTGTGCAGTCCAAGGGATTAATCAAAGGATGCCACGAATTTGCTGGGAGAAAGCAGACTACGTGCCTGCAGTAATGAAGGACAAAGAGATCACTACTAAACACTGTTACTGGCTTCTTTGGTAACTTTTGTCTAGTCATAATAGCTCTGTGTTGTAGCCCTCTTAAAAATCAGAAAATATTATCACAATGTGATCTTGCTGGTTTCCCAAACTACCCCACACTTACAAAAATACCTGAAGATCTGGATAAACAAACAGAATATTTTCATTATACTAATCTAAAGAGCAAGGCAAACTCAGTGTAAATGTATTTTTTGGTGGCTGTGAACTTACTTGCCATGGAGCTACATCTTGCTCAACAACCCAAAATTAGCTGCTACCCAGAGCTCGAGCTCTATGAAAATGTATCTACGCCTCCTTGAAAAAGCAGAATGTTGTATACAAGTACTTACTAGCACACACAGAGTTAAGTTCTGTGCGCTGCCCTCAAACAGAACTGGTTTTGAGAAGTAGTTGTTTAAACAAGTTAACAGAAATGTCAGAGGCCATTTCACCAACTGCGGATGACGACAGCCGCCTTCCTCCTCTATCAGCAGAGAACAATTACACATTGGGAAACGAGGGCTTACTAATGGTGAGTCAGAGCAGGAAAATCTGTCCAGAAAATACATGTAAATGAAAGAAAGGAAAAGACAGACTGCGTTCTGTCTTCCCCTTCTTCCCTCAAATCACGCGAGCTGAGCAGAGACTGCGTCTCCTACCCTGGCTTGAAGAGCCCCATGGAAGAATTTGGCACAGCCAGTCTCATCTGTTCCCACAACTCCCGCGTGGGTACTGGTAGTAAATTGGATGTCCAGATAAATCCTTGCTAAGCTTAACAACTTCTGATTATCTCAGAGCAGGAAACTGTTTTCCAGGAGTATCAGGAAGCAGCACATCCTTCCAAGGGTGGGCTTGCGTATAAAGCACAAGAACTCTTGGATCTCCTCCAACATGAGAAGCTCCGGACTTCCTATGACCACACAGACAAACCATGCTGGCATTTCCCTCCAACCGCAAGTCTGACCGCAAGGGACGTGGGAGGTGACCTTCCTTCACTTTTGTAAAGAACCCAGGGCTAAAGGGCTTGTTAAGTGTTGGGCATGATAAGCGACTGAGATTTCAGTTTTATTAGACTGGAAGAGCCACCTCTTCAATGTTTAACTGTAAATACTCACTAATAATTATGTCCACACAGGTAGTTAAGAGCATAAACCTGAGTGACAGGATCAGCTGTGAAACACCGAGTTCTCTCACGTGTACACCTGTCCTTGCTCTCTCTCCTCTTTTTGCCCACCAGAGGTGACTTTTTCAGAACTTTCCTTAAATCAGGACGACCCCCATATTTCCCACCCAACAACAGTGCATTCCCACATCAACACCTTTTAGAGAAATCACTCCACCGGTTTGGAGCAGAGCGGCAACAGTGCCAGGACTGGCAGGGCCAAGATACACCATACCCAGACTTCAGCCAGCAGCAGAGAACCCTTACCTGTGCTCCCTGCACTGCACCTGGCCCAGCATTGTAGTATACAAGGTGCTGTTTGAAGCTGAATTTAAGGTCAATCCCAATAAAGGACATGGCAGCAATGCAGTCACACAAATAGAAAGAGATTTGATGCTTTCCCCTCAAACGTGGATCGTGAAAAGAAGGTGTACCCGAAGCAGGCACAGCTGGCAGATCTTCTTGGCCAAAGCCAAGTCATGCCTGCAGCGCTGCACGTGGCAGAGCCCTAGTCCTACAGCCTGAGCGCTAATTTAGCACAAACAGAAATCGTTAAGGGAAAACTACTTTGCTCTGGAGTTGATTTCCACTTGTGAAAGTAACACGGCACAAGGCTTCAATGCCAATAAAGCTCTGCCATCCGTTCCCAGAGGGCTCTGTTGCCTCTTGGAGAGGCTCTACAGCATCTTTCCATATTTCGAAAGGATGAGCGATTCTGAAAACACCACCAATCTCCTATATCTTTCTAGTTTTTAAAAGCAAGACCCCACAAAAACAAGCTGACAGAAGAAACATCTCCTCTGAAATTCCTGATTACACATTTAACTTTTTTTTTTAGGAGAGGATAAAAAAACAGGTGAGACATAATGAGTATTCTGGTATAGTACAGTTTCATTTCTTTCAAAAGACTTAACCATAAATAACTGAATACTCCCACCTCTTCCAAGAACACCAGTCCTGCTCTACTTTCCCCTCTCTCAAGCTGAGATGTCATGCATAGGTCACTCCTAAAGTCAGGAGACTTCAGCTATTCTCGTAAAGTGAAAGCAGAGTGTTCTACTAAGTCAGAAAACGACAGAATTCAATGGAAGTTGCTGCCTCGTTCTACAAACAGACCTGTTGACATTGTGGCTTTTCTAGATGTGCGTTATCAAACAGCTCTGACGTGCACAAACCTGCAGAAACAGCCTGGGAAGGTGACGCTGCAGGGTCCTCGATGGTTCGGAGTCTCCTGGAACAGGTGTCCTCTCCCTACCCGGGTAAAACACAAGAAATTCATTCATCCAAATCATACATTTCACTTCACGTTTTTGCCTTACGCAAAAAGGGTCGTGCAATAAAGCGTTACCTATCTTACCCACTTAATTCTCTCCTGAGGGCCCACTCTGCCTCAAACGTTCTATCCCTGGTCTCACCGCCCTCACTGGGCTGCTGTGCTGATGAATTAGTTAATGTTTGCAAGGTGCTTTGAAGATGAAGAGTGCTAAGTGCTCAGCAATAAGCGTGATTATTATAAAAACGCTGCAGGCAGATGAGTATTATATTGGAGTCACTTTCTCCTTTTGCCTCACAGCTACCATGACCCGCAGCGTATTTCAGTTCAACAGTTTCAGAAACGCATAGCGTGCCTTGTCTTACAGCTTAATTATAGAACAACATCTTGTCAACCCTGTGCTGCGTAGTGAAGCAGGAAGGCTGGTCACCACTCATGCTGCACGAACCCCACCACTGTGACCGACCAAACAGCAAGTTCTGCCTCCTGCCAGAGCAAATTCCATAATAACCCCGGTGATGGTTAGGCAAGGCTGCAATGGGATTGCAGCAGGTGATAAAGTATCATAGAAAAGCAGATAAAGAATCATAGAATCACCGGGTTGGAAGAGACCCACAGGATCATCAAGTCCAACCATTCCTATCAAACACTAACCCATGTCCCTCAGCACCTCGTCCACCCGTGCCTTAAACACCTCCAGGGAAGGTGACTCAACCACCTCCCTGGGCAGCCTCTGCCAGTGCCCAATGACCCTTTCCGTGAAGAATTTTTTCCTAATGTCCAGCCTAAACCTCCCCTGGTGGAGCTTGAGGCCATTCCCTCTTGTCCTGTCCCCTGTCACTTGGGAGAAGAGCCCAGCTCCCTCCTCTCCACAACCTCCTTTCAGGGAGTTGGAGAGAGCAATGAGGTCTCCCCTCAGCCTCCTCTTCTCCAGGCTAAACACCCCCAGCTCTCTCAGCCGTTCCTCGTAAGGCTTGTTCTCCAGCCCCTTCACCAGCTTCGTTGCTCTTCTCTGGACTTTTCTTTAGTCTCACTTTCCTAAAACACTACAGTTGCTATTCTTTATGTACAGCCTGTACTCCAGAAGGTAACAAGCTGCTAATCAAGCTAGTAAATAGGAACATCTGTTACCCCATCTATACCAAAATGAGCTAGGAAGCGTTTTTTCCCCAGAAACGTGATACAACCAAGATCCCCGAAGCACTGAGCTGCTTTTCCCCAGCTCGAGCACCAGCCACGTGCAGCAGAGGATAACGCTGGAACCTTACTAAATTAGTGATTGGACAAGAAAGGAGAAATTTATTAATGAATTTATTCCTGCTATTACAAACCATTTCCACTGCAATACCAGGGCTTTTAAAGGTTTGTGGCAGGACAAGCCAATTCCTTTCCACCCAAGGGTGCAATGGAAGGCTTGATTTCAATGATTGCTGAGCTCTTCCTGCAGCTCCCATTAGCTGTGGCAAAAGCTGTGAGGAGTGTTTATAGCTCTTCTGAAACACAACAGTTCGATGTGTGGAGGGGGGCTAAGCAACCCCTGTGAGTACATACTCAGGGAAGCCTGATAAACACTGTGTCCGTGGGCGCTGAGCATGGGGCTGCCCGGAGAAGGAATGGGAATAGGCTGCACCTGCCAAAAAAGGATTGACTCCAGCTCTTTCCCTCATACCTGTAGTTAAAGGCAGCCAGGAATGGGGAGAGCACTTCAGATCTGAGGTACTTTGGGGCGTACCTGATCACAGACTCAGCGTGCACCAAGCCACCAGACGACTGGGGCAACAAGACGAAGTGCTCAGGAAGGGTTGGAACTCCTGAAGCTCTGCTGCTTTACAGCAGCAGCAATTTCAGCCCTGAATTTAATCGTCAAGAGGAAGATTGGATAGACATCTGCCCTCAGTTAAAAAGTGCTTTAAAGAGACAGCAGATTCTTCAAAGTGATTCTGCCACATCACCTACAGTTCCTTCTTATCTAAACGTGGGTTGCCCAGCTATTGATGCTCCTCAGGGACTTAATTATTCACAAGAAATCTCTGTGTGCTGCAGCCAGCAGCCAGTGCTAGGTAAGGTCTTCTGGGATCAGAATCCAGACTGCCTTATGGCTTGATATTAGAAGTCAATTGCATGAAAATCAGTTTTCTTCTGCATGATCACATAAATGCAGTTGTCAAGCACAAAGTTGAAAGCTCTTCAGTGAAGAGAGGGTAGTGGGTTTTGTTTCTTTTTTTTTTTTTTTCTTTTCAACTGCTGAGACGAACTATTAAGTCAAAACCAAATCATGAAGCACTTATTCAATCTCCCGCGTCTGCCAGTCTCATACAGGCTTCTGTGGGAGGTCTGTTTGAACAAGGCTATTTTCAGCCATCCACCTGGGAAAAACAGAAAATAGAGAACTAAAGAAGATTTTGTTTCAGTATAATCTAGTTCCACCATGTGATGCTGACTGATCTATGATAAAATTTCCAGGCTCAGCAGGTGTTTGGGGAGTGACTGCAGCCGCCCGTTCGACACAATAAGCAACCACAAGAGAAAGATCCAAAAACAAAGGTCAAAGTAAAAAGAGTGTAGGAAGTTAGGTGTGAAGATGGATGATGGAACTAGATAAAACTTGTGCCAAGCGTAATTTACAGCAGGGAAATGAAATTCTCTTTCTGGGTGAGCACAAGTTGAATGGTTCCTGTTACAAGGTCCTTCTCCATCACGATAACAATCACACACATATCCAGATACACTGGGACAACCAGTGAAGGCTGCAGGAATCCCAGCCCAGAATACAGCTCACAGCCCACTTTGTCCACTTCTTCCACCTATTTGTGACTAGATGGAGCAAAGAAAAGAGATTTTCCTCCTCTTCCAGAGCTCCTGTTGTCACAAAGAAGCTGAAAATCAACAGAGTGATAATATAAATCCTAGCAGAACCAATTTTTTGCTGTTTATGTAGCCCAAACACCGAGGATGCAGGGGAAAGTTTCAGCTTGCTGTTGATACTCAAAAGCCGAAATCCCCACGCCTCAGACCTTTTGCTGTGAGATGTTTCAGTATGACATACTAAATATAGTTATAACCCTAAATATACCCCAGGTACTGCCTGCATAGGGTAAAACACTATGCGTGGAGCAGCTAGACAGGTGTATTTCAGGATTAGTGTCACACGGAGGATAAAAAATGCTTATCCAAAACGGCAACACTGTAGAAAATTAATTTCAGAGTTAACTGCAGAGAAATAGGAAATAAAGCAGCAAGGTTGCTAGGGTCTAACAAGTACAGACTAAAAGACGTTGAGGAGATAACATGGGCTCAAGTTACCAGACCAGAAAGAGGACAGATTAAGAGTCCCTGCGTATATGCCACCTTCCCCCTTGGAAAATAAAGCAAGCGTCGCTTTGTACAACTCCCTCCTGACTCTTCTGGCTTCCCAATAAACAAGCAGAAAGGCTTGTGCAGCTGCAGGCAGGAGGCACACGCACCCCAGCATCCCTAGCTCAGGGAGTCACCCTCCCTCCCTCCCTCCATGAGGGCATCATCGGGCGCAATTAAAAGCTAAACATTTCCCAGAAAGACCTTGAAATACCAGGAACTTCCTGGCCAAAGAAGCAGAACATTCACCTCCTAGTTTTTCCCACAGCAGCTGAGGATATTGGCTTTATGAATGTTAGGTCCTTTTACTTTCTGGGCAAGCCATTCTTAATTCTTGCAAACTCTACCCACTTTATCACTGAATCGGAGCAGCCTGTTCCAGAGGAGGCACATATGTAGCAGCTCACCACTTTGCTCCTAAAAAGGGAAGCACTAAACCAAATCAAAGAAATGAATTTACTATTTACTACTATAGCTATTAAGTACTTTGGAAGATGTCTGGTGTGGATCACTGACACTTGAAAAATAACATAACTTTATTATTTTTGTCTGAATCCTCAAACTCTTGTGCACTGTTCTATTTTCTATCGTAAGGAAAAAGAAATTAAATAAAAACCACCGCAAATTACACAAAAGAGCTGCTGGCCTTGGCTTCTCCAAAGAAATCTGCAACAAAATGGTCTGGTCAGCCTGTAAAAACTCTGCACTGGTTACTGCCAGGACTTGCACATATAAGGACTTTAAACCTGATTGCTACTGTAATGATGAATCATCACGTAACTGAAGCCTCACAACCCAAATATCATATGCAAAGGGATCACCCTCCACCGGTTTTACAGTTCCATGTTAATTTTTTCACTGCTGCAACTCCAGCCCCTAGAGAACGACCATAAACATCCCTAATGTAATGACCTAGCTACATATGACAGTATTTATAGCGCTATTATTTCCCCTTTAGTACGTTTCGGAGCACAGAGAGAGCAATCAGACCCCTTGAGGATTACATCCTAACGTATCTACTATAAATATTTATCTGACCGACTTAATTTTAGCTTTGCCTAGGTCTTCCAGCAGTACCCAGTGGGCTTTGGCTTGGGAAACCAAAGAAGCAACACAACGTGACCTTCTCAAGTTCAAGTTAGTTTCCCCTTTCTCTTGAGGGGTTAAGTTACCTGTGTGTAACCGATCTGGAATGGCCTTGCAGTCACTGCCTATCGCAGATGAATGGCAGCAGCCACAGTCCTTGGTGGATGCTGCAATTATTGCTGAAGTCAAGGATGGAGAATAGCATCATATTTTCATGCCACTTGTGACCCTACCACGACAATGAAAAGCCTGGCAGCACCCAGATTCATATCACTCCAGAGAGGTAGCTCCTTTTTGCCCAGTACAGTACATTCACATGAAAGAAAGGTGTTCGTTCCACTACTAAAAGAGAAGAAAAAATAAAATCCTGCTCAGAGTAACATCTTGGAAATAAATTGCACAGAATAACATACCTTCTGGAGTGCGAGCTTTGTCCTTGGACGTTTACCATGATGTCTGCCTATGTACTTCACACCTTGTCCTGTAAACTTCAGTCTTGCAAGCAGTTCCGTTTTCAAGCCACGGTTCCTCAACAGATGCTGGATCCCTCTGCAGCGGCTCGCCTGGCACACGATCATCCCTGGAGGTATTTAAAAGACGGGTGGATGAGGTGCTATAGGGCATGGTTTAGTGGTTAATAGGAACGGTTGGACTCGATGATCCAAAAGGTCTTTTCCAACCTATTGATTCTATGATCCGCGCAGCGGGAAGGTGGCCTAGGTTCCTAGCACCGTTCTTATTCAAGCATCCCCAGACTGGCAGCTATTTTAACTCACCACGGCACACTGATTACTGGCACGGTGAGCTGCTCCTCTAAGCTTACCTGGCAGTTAGCAGTCTCAAGGATAGACTGTTATCACTGCTGGCTATAGGGGAGACCACTGCCCTGAGGATGCTGAGGTGGTCTAGCATAGTCTCCTCAGCTATTAGCAACAAATTCACCCTAACAATTCGCTTGAACGCTTGCCATGGGACAGATACTTAAGCATCACTTCACTGGCAGGAGGAAAGATCAAGAAGAATCACGATAAAGTGCCAAAGTAAACAATATTGAAACAGCCTCAGATCTGCTTCCATGCAAGACCACAAGGCTAGAGGGAAAAACAAAGCAAAAACCCCAAACTAACTGAATTGTTCAGATTTGACCATGACAAGCAATTTGTCTCAGCAGAAAATGTAATTACATGGAGGAACCTCTACCAAAAACATAGCACCTCCTTTCTCTGACACTCCTCGCCCTGGTCTTAGGGTGGAGACAGATTCTTCAGACACAGGCTTGCAAGGACAGTGACCCTCCCTGCTGCTTTACAATGTTATCAGATGCTGAGGAACAATACAGTTCACCCATGAAGGAGTTCAGTTCAAGAACAAATTTTCCTATTTTCAAAGGATTTTTTTAAAAATAAGCTGTGATTGTTTCGGTACTCCCACTCACACTGTGACCTCACAGGAAGATCTATCAGCACATCAGCATGAGGGAAAGTTAATGCAGTTGGATCAGGAATAGTCAAGCAGCTCTGGTCTGTTTTGTTAAAAGGTTTTGACCCTAAAGAAAACACGGCACCGAGCTGAACCTTCAGTCACATTTGGGTGCACAAAACATTCTCACAGGCTGCAGTTCGCCCTTGCTCACCCTACACAGGCCAACTTATTAAGAGCAGGTTGAATCCTACTCTCTAGGAGGCAAGAGACAGGTGACAGGTGGTGGTTACCGGCACTGGAGTAACACTAGGAGAAATTTAGCTCATGGCTTGCAACTTTTAAATCCTTCCTTCTCCAAATAATTTGCTAAATTCCTTGTGCACGAGACGGTATGAGCAGCACAAAGAGCTCTCACTGTGAGGTCTGTCTGCCATCAGGTCCACCTAATCTAGGGGTGATCCCTCAGCAAGAAGATGAAAAAAAACCCTGCCTGGTTCTGCAGGAAGGTGGAGTTCATTCCACTTGGGCAGCAGCGGCAGGTGACATCTCCCTCTCACCAGGTTACCCCTTGGGCATCAGTGACAGAACTTTTTATGGGGCTTCATTAACTGAGGAACAGATCTAGGTCTTAATATTAAAAGCAAGAAAGATAAAATCAGTTTCGTGTTTGCTTTAAGTGCAGACCTGCTTAGCAGAGTCCCACATGCAGTTGCATCACCATGAGGGGAAGTTCCACTCGCTTCTAGAAGAGAGGACAATAAGTCAAGGGTGGAGTGGGGAACATTGCCGTGCAAGTGCCCACACTATGAAACTACACCCACACCAACCCACTACAAGAACAGCCCCGTCCTTCACCCCACAGCTTCCCACCACAACGGCAGCAGAAGTACTGACCAGGCTGGGAAAAGGCTTCTTCGCAGGTCCCCAGCTGAACAAGTTCCCTGAGGCTGCTCCTAAGCAGTGAAACGGAGCCTTCAGACCACAGAGCATCTCAAACCCCTTCCAGGGAAGCCTCCTGTCCCCTCTTCTTCCATGTGAAATGTGGCCATGGAGAAGAACAGCATTAGGGGAGGTGATACTGTCTATGGTGACTCCTAAGCTCCGCATGTCAATGACAGCATTCTGGAGCATGGCTAGAATTGTGGCTTCACGTTCTCTGCTTCCCAGAACCTTTCTTCATGGACCTAAGGGAGCCCATATCTCCTTAATAACTGTTTCAAAAATAATGCAAGAGTGGATGTATCTAAAATACTGTAGAAACCAACATTTCCACCAGACATCAACTGAGAAGCATCTCAGCACCAGGGAAACAGTGGTGGGCTGGCAGAGCAGGGCTTAACTGGCTTCTTTGGCTGCTCACAATCCCAAGAAGCACTGGGTTAAAATACTGCAGAGGCTGCTTCAAGAAGCTGTGGTGCTTGAGGGACAAGGTGGTGCGCAACAGGCAAAGACCAAAGACGGGTGTGGGGACTGCGAGGTGACTGCGGGGAGCAGCCTCCCAGCCTCTGCTGGGTGAGGAAACCACATCTGCAATGCAAATTGACCAAGCACAGGCAAGTTATCATCCCAGACAGATCTGTAGATCTGATCTTCTTCCACTTCTCAAACTGGGATTTTCACCATAGATGTTCACACAGTAAAAGCGCTGCCTAGCAGCCAACTATGAGAGGAGACGTAAGCCAGATATTTCCAACGCAATTCAACTGGGCTGGAGCACCTCCCATTCGAGGATAGGCTGAGAGAGCTGGAATTGTTCAGCCTGGAGAAGAAAAGGCTCTAAGGAGACCTTCTGGTGACCTTCCAGTACCTGAAGGGGCTGCAAGAAAGATGGGGAGGGACTTTTTACAAAGGCTTGTGGTGATAGGATGAGGGGGAATGGCTTTAAATTGGAAGGGGGCAGATTTAGATTAGACATTAGGAAGAAATGGTTCACGACGAGGGTGGGGAGGCCCTGGTTGCCCAGGGAAGCTGTGGCTGCCCCATCCCTGGAGGGGTTCAAGGCCAGGCTGGATGAAGCTTTGGACAGCCTGACCTAGTGGGAGGTGTCCCTGCCCATGGCAGCAGGGCTGGAACTGGATGGGCTTTAAGGTTCTGTCCAACTCAAACCATTTTATGAAAGATTTCCCTAGAAAAAAAAAATATTCAAGTCTTGAGGGTCTCTCTGCCGCTCCCAACGTACGCATCCCTGTTACTCCCTGCCTTTACCAAGACGAACACCCAAGCCACCCACCACCATCAGAAAGTGTTTTGATGTTGCATATCCCCAGCAAGCCAACTCCAGCACTAGGGAAGGGAAAAGGCTGTTCCCATGGGCAGATCGTGTCAAATTGGACAGGTGACAAGGACAACCACAGAAGAAAGATCTTCCATTATCTTTCACAAGTGCAGTTTTACGCAGCACCCTCGGTATCTAATATATAATCCATTTATCAGTATCATAGGTTTATGCTGGTTTAATTAACGTAAGCATTAAATTGAACAACTTACCTGGCTCAGATAATAAAAGAATAGCAAAGCCCAGAAGCCCTGACATAAATACTGTGTCACATCAGACAGCAAATGAACTTTGTGTAGAAAAGCATGAGACACATTATCTCTTCACCCAAACACACTTCCAAACCTAAATTTCCTGACTCTACAGCTGCTTTGGCAACAGGCACAAATGAGTTACTGGAGTGCATGAGAACTGGTTTGTAGCCTGGCAGAGCTGTGTGCAACCTATGGCCAGGTGCCCACTCCCTCAACAACCAGAGGACCTGCTGGCTTCTGCTGGAGGTTACCTTCCATTCCCACACCTCCGTCAGCCCCAGAGGTTGTGCAAGCCCAGCTTCAGCACAGCCCAGTGACCTGAAGCCTCCACCCAGTGCACGTTCAGTGCTCTCTTCTACTGGCACTGAACGTGGTGGCATCCAACCGGTGGGTAAAAATGAGCGGTAACATCTTTAACATGCGGCTCACAGGGACTCTCTGTGATTTCACTAGCTGGAGGGCTCTAACTGGAACTGTTTTAAGAGGACTTCAAGCCTCTAAGAGATCCCCCAAGCTCTTACCTCCCCACCTGTACTGCCTGTAAGAAGCCCAGGGAACCTTGGAACCCTGCACCAAAGGTGAGCGAAGCAGAAAAGCCCCCTCAGCAAACTCCTGCGCAGCAGCACACCAACCTCCGAGTGATCAAACACATTATGTGATAAGAATCAGCAACAGTCACTGAATAATTTATGTGATAAACTATTTCTGGAGCACTTGATCAGCTCTACTGGGTATCATTATTTTCGCTGAATCAACAGCCTCCATCAGAGCATATGCTCAAATGAAAAAAAGGAGAACCGTGACAGGTTAGGAAAGACATTTACTACATTAAACGCACGCCCCACTTGCTCCACGGAGCCCTAATGCTGTTCATACATGGAAATCTAAGCAGCTAAACGCATGCTCTTCCTGAAGTGGCTGTCTGAGCATACACAATCTGTCCCTTCAAGGTTTTTCCATTAACATACCCACGTGTAGAGCCATAAATCAAAATGAAAGCAAACAGAGCAAGCCAGCAGAAGGGCGAGAGAAAGAAAATGTACTGCAGGCCATTTTGCAAAAGGCAGCGATCAACTATTATCAGTTAAAAGCAGCTGAGGATGGAGCGATTCTGCACCTCAGTGGCCTACAGACAGCTGGAGATGTGGAAGGATGTTGGAGAGAAACGAGGTGTTTAGCTGCCCTTGAAAACAGAAAAGAACATGACAACTTTATTTTTTATTATTTTTTTTTATAGGGATAAAATGAGTTTTTATAGGAACTCATGCGACCTCTCCCTCACTTCAGAAAGTAGCTCGTGGGATTTGCTGGGGAGCAATCACCAGGTTTTCACTACAAACACTCCCCAGGGATATCCCTCGCTCCTACAAAATTTTAAATCCTTCCTTGCCACAACCTTTCTCCACGTGGCAGCCGTGAACCATTCTTCTTGTTGTACAGACGTAGAGTTTTGGAAAAAGAAAGAAGAACTGCCACGAGGCGTTGCTGTTGCACAGATGATTTGATCAGCACCGGGATTATGAGATCCTTTTGCTAATGAAAGGGCACACGTGGCACGCAAGCACCCATGCTTTCACCACATTCCCTGGACACATTTGTGGGATCATCTGGATAGCTCTGGCAGCAAAATCCCTGCTTAACTCATTTTCCCAAAGGTGGGTGGCCTTGGACGAGAGGAACCCTAGCATACGCTGGGATCTTCAGCTCAAAATACAAATTCATATTTAGTAATAATAACACACAAACCTCTAACTACCGGCTGCGTGCAGAAGACAATCTCATTTCCTACTCTGGAGCATAGAATCACAGAATCATAGAATCACTAGGTTGGAAAGGACCCACTGGATCACCGAGTCCAACCATTCCCATCGTGCTGAGATGTCAGCAGGGTTCACAAGAATGTCTGGGGCCAGCAAATTATTTTGGTGCAGCGAATCAGTTCACCAGGCAGCGGAACACACGCCAGTGGGAATGACGAGGCAGGAAAGCTGCCGGCTGCCCTTCAGCTGCTGGAGTGGTTCCTATCTGCACAAGCACACTGGACGAGGTGCTAAGGGACATGGTTTAGTGTTTGATACGAATGGTTGGACTCGATGATCCGGTGGGTCTCTTCCAAGCTGGTTATTCTATGATTCTATGATTACACCCACTTGCTATCTGGCAACAGTAGATTTTACACTGCTGAACGCTGCTGTGAACTACAGGAACCGTCTTACAGCGTAACAACAAAGTCACACGTAACTGGTTTAACCAAAGCTGAGTATTTTCCTGCTATGGAAACCAGTCACAAGAACCAAAAAGCTGCCCGAAGACAAGAATTTCATGTGCTGCTCTCTCCTAATCTGCCCTGTTCCCTTCTGAAACCCTAAAACTGATGAATGGTGACATGGACTGGTTACAGCTGGCCCAAAGCAGCAATCTGAGCTTTTCATATCAAAGCTCTGCCAATGCATTATCGAGGGTCACACCAAAGCACAGAGATATTTCACCTACCACCTCCAAATGACCTCCTGCAATGTACAGCCTTGCTTCATCTTCACCAAACAGACTTCCCACACAGGCAACAGACCTTTAAGCTGTAAAGCCGTAAGACAAATTCATTCTTCCAGAAACAGGAATAATCCACAAGTCCAAGCAAAGGGAAGCTGGGAAGAGCTCAGTGGTCCACAAATGAACGCGAGAGACACCGCCACATTTAGGGAAAAAGCTCAAAAATCGGCTCTGAAAATTGCAGTTCATCCTTTTCTATTGAGAGTAGAAAATATATGGACTGAAACTGTAGCAAAAGGTGAGCCGAGACTCAGAAAACCTTTGAAAAACTGGAGACAGATAAGCGGCACAACCATCACTGGCAATTTACAGGTTAAAATCTGTCAGGACGGCTTACATCATTTTTGCTGTCTCAGGTCGTGGAAATTCCCATCCAAATCTATTTTTCTATGAAGCTAAAACTACTAATGTTTCATGCCAAGCAACCCAAGAACTAAAGCACTCTGTATTCTGCACTGCAGAATTCTGGCTTTAGATATTAATAGAATCACCAGGTTGGAAAAGACCCATCGGATCATCGAGTCCAACCATTCGCTACTCTATACATCTCAGCAAACATTTTCCTGCTTTCTAAACGTTTAAGTAAACTTTTTGTGGGATTTTTAAGCTATGTTTCCATTCATCTAATGCCAGGACCTCGAGCTGGTCTTCCCCTGACACGTTACACTATGGTTTAGGAGTAAATAGGAATGGCTGGACTCAATGGTCTTTTCCAACCTAGTGAGTCTGTGATGCTGCTCTGCACCCCGGCAGAGGTGGAGATACACAGCTTGGTTGAATCGGTGGGGTATAAAGGCACAGAATCCATGTGTGCATATGTATATGTGAAATATCACTTTTATAAACTGAACTCAAATAATTTTTCAGCCTAAATTGCATTGGTACGTGTGCTAGGTGGTTTTTTAATGTAAGTTTTCCGTTCATTCTACAGTCATCTCTGTTACCAGTTTTTAAATACATATATTTATACGGTCTAGAAAGAACCATCTGGAATCAGGTCCTGAAAAACACATCCTTCTGGCAGACAACTTGTGTACTTCCATGTAATTAGCAATGTTTATTTAGACAAGGCATACTTGGGTGTTTTATGTTTGAGCCTGCCTTTCATTAATTACCACATTTTGCAAAGAGTGAGAAATAACATTGGGCCCTCCTCAAATTCAGCTGCAACAAACCCGGGTATGAGGCCACGATAAAATATATGCAACAAATGATTGACTGATGACTTCGTTCCCCCTCACACCTCCTGTGCACTTGTCCTCCGTGGTCCTGCACGGCTCTGCCCCAGGGGAGGCAGGGAGAGGGGCTGCCAGCACTGCAGAGGCAGCAGCAGCTTCATCCAGCAAAGCTCCTCAGCTAGATTAAACACCTGCTAAAAGTCCTGCCATTTCTCTCCTTCCACAACAACAGATTTCTTTCATCTCTTCGATTTCAGACTTCCTTTCATTTTAAAGTTTTTCAGGTTTTTGAAACACCTGTACAACCTGACTTAAGAAACACCTAAAAGCCCCTTCAAGATCAAAAGCCTTCAGGAAGCCCATTTATCTGAAATCTCTAATGACTTCTGAAAACCGTACAGTCCTTTTAAATTTCACAAACCTAGTCTGTTGAAAAAAAGGGTGTGCTTCGAGTTCAGCCCTGCAGCATGAAATGCATCTGTTTTAAGCCACTCCCAGAGATCCCCAACTCAAATGTGACACCTTGTTTTCTTAGCAGCATCAAAGTTGACCTCTCCTTTCTAGCTCCCCAGCAGCAGTAGCTGATCCACCAGTGCACCTTGGATGATGTTCTCTAACAACAAACCTGTGTGGCCTCGGAAGGTCTGAAGAGATTTAGAAAGACATTGTGAAAGGAAGGCATAGAAAGGGGGACAAAGACAGAATCAAAAGAAGTTTACGAAACATCCCTCAAAATAATTTCTTCCCCTAAAGAAACTTCCTTCCAGCTTATCTCGGAATTGTTCTTTCTATGCAGCCAAGTGTATTTCAGCTGCAGAACTACGCTCACATCCAGTACTGCAGACAAAACCATGAACCGTCCCCAATGTCCAGGTCAGCGCTCTCAACCTTTTCCAATTTGCAGCCTCAAGTCTTAACAGCAATATTAGCTCTTCTGCATATCTGGCATAAGCCTATTCACAGCCAGCCAGAATTAAGAATGTTTAAACAACTTGTAAAATCTCAGATAATCCTGCTTACTCAAAAACTTTGCTGCCTAACTGAAAGGAAAGTTGTCCTAAAATTTAAAAACACAGGAGCAGAGATAGTAAATAACTAAGGCAGTCCTGAAGTCCAACAAAGTGCCTAATTACAAGGTGACCCAAAGTCTTCAAACTGGCAGTGCAGCACCCCCAGATTTAGTTTTCCCCAGTATCTAGTAATCTCATGATAGACTATATCTTAAGACAGACAACCTCATACATGATGCTGCCTGCTACATGCCAGCAGCTACTCCAGATTTAGTGTCTGAGAAAGCCTGAGAACCAGAATAATCCTATTTAGCACTGAGAGATCAAACAGGATCTGTAGAAGGGTAACATATCCACAGATTACTCAAATGTTTCCAGTTTAAGTGTGGTCACTTTGTAATCATGTTCAGAAAGCATTCTCATGTGTAGATGTAGAATTTTTTACTATGTCCAGAGACATTAGAATTACATGAAAAATATACACTCATACATATAAATATACATGAAAAATCCTGGGAATGGTATTCATGAAACACCAATCCCCCCTTATTTGTCCCTCATACAAATCTGGACTCACTTACTGATTCAGGAAGGTTCTTCCACAATAATATCAACACAGGGAACATATCAACAAACCAAACCATCTCTTCCTTAGCAAAGAAAAGCCCATCAATATCATCTAACAATCAACTTCTCTAAGCAAGTTTTTCTTCAGAAAGTATTTAAATATGCCAGTTGTTTAAGTAAAGTTCATGCTGATCTTATCAACAATTAATTCAGTGAATGCAAAATGATGCGGTGATGGAAGTGTCTTAAAACCCAGCACACAGCTATATGCCTAACCATACCTGTAATTACAGCAATTAACAGTTCTGAAGAGCCTCCTAGAGCTCATTGTTGACGAGGTCCTTAACAATAGCTTAGATAGGACACTTCCAAGTATTTGCTCTTAATCCTTCGTGCTCTGCCTACTATGAAAATAGCAGCAGCATTCAGCTCACAACAGAAAAGCCTCCACCCAAGACAGTTGTGAATTAATTGCTTCTAAAAGAAAATGCAGTCAGCTTAGAACACAGGAAAATACAGCTCGGTAGACTGCGCCAACTGTGTGCAGCATCAAACCACCAATGTGACCTGAAGGGCAGAAAGGGATCCTTCTGCAGGGGGCTTTCTACCGCGATACCAAACGCAGAAAATCAGCCACCTGCCAGTGGAGATCCCAGGAAAACATTGTCTAAATGGCTACAGCAGACACAAACCTAATTATCAACCAGGCAAGCACCATAAATAACACAAATAGATGCACAGATGTTATTTCTGAGATAAGAACAGGGGCAGTCAGAGCTTCAGAAAGCTCTTGATCTCATTCAGCCACTCCTGCTATCCTTGAATATACACTCCCCTGGTCCCTAATTTTTTCATCCCATTGCAAGTAAGTATTTCTAACCTCAAACACGGATATTTTAATACCCATAAAGCTTTTTTTATTTACAGCAACATCCAATCCAACATGTCTGTTGAGTAGGGGCAGCCAGATCAAGTCAGCTGGCTCTCAAGATAAAAATAAATATATTTTCTATGTATAACCCACTACCCGTGACTAAACCTGACTGCAACAGTAGAAAGTGCTCGAGTTTAGCTGAAGCTACAATCCCATACAAGAAAGGTTTAAGGGTGCTGTGCTCAGCTGGACTTCTCTTTCTTAAACTGAAGGTTAAAAAAGCTGACTGAGTAGCAGAACTCGCTACCTGTTATGATGCTGCATACCTTTCTCTGGGCTCTGTTCAAACCCTGCCTATGTGACAGCTGTATTGCTGCTTGTTGGTTTGTTCTGTAAATTCTTGGAAAACTTTCAGTACAGACCTGAAATTCAGACTGACAGTGACCAGGCACATCCTGAAAGGACACACCACAGTGGGTGCTGAACTGAGTACCAATTTGTCTTGACAACTTTAGAGAACAGGTAGTAACAAATGCCTGTATTTTATACTGAATATACTATTCTTTTTCTTCCCAAACATGCTTTATTTGCACATCCTACTTATGAAAACTTATTTTCTCAGGGAATCTGATCCCCTTTATTACCTGAAATAAATCAATCTTTTGGTTTTTATAGCACTGCCGAGTCACACAGCAACAGGTCAAGGCTGTATTAGTGTTTTCACTGCATAATATGTTTCTTGAATCTTTTACAAACCTACCATAAATACTCACCAGGGACTATAACGGGCTTTATGCAACCTTACTAGATTTTTTTTCCTTCAGACAGCTTTCACATCCTAGACTGAATGCCTCTAGCTTGCTAGGTTAAGGATCCTGTTGTTTATTCCAGAAGTTGACCATTTTACCTCTACAATATTTCATCTTGGGTTGTACATCCTTCACCATAAGCCCAAACACTTCTGAAAGCATCAGCCCTCCTTAAAAACCACCGGCTTGTCAAGACACCTTGTGGACTTGGAAGGTTGTTCCCCTCTAAATTGTTTTCCATTCATTGTTACATAGAGACCACTGCAATGTAGATCAATCAGGCCATTTATACAAGCTGGACTGCTACAAAACTTACTTTCCTGAAACTATCATTTGAAAATTTAGTCTTCAACAATTTGACTCTTCCTAAAACACAGGAGGTTGCTATGGGCTTAAATGTCTTTACTGTAGGTACTGTAAGAGTTTGATCTGTACCCTATGATCTCCTATTAGGCTGACCTAAACGAGTTAGTCCCAACATAAGAATGTGTCCCAGTCATTTTCAGAAGACTGATCTATGAATACAAGCATATTTGGGCCAAAACCTGCAGTTCTATGAAACCACAAGCTTTTTACCTTAGATGAAGACTGTCTGCTCAATAAAGCATTTGTATAAGTTCCAAGAAGAAAAGAGGAATATCATCTATGTCCCAAGGCAATTCACAGAACTCATGGGAAGAAAAACAGGCAAACATTTTTAGTCAGTAAGCTAACACTCCACTATTTCTGTCCTTGTTATTTAAGCCTCCTGTTTCATCATCAGATGTGATGCTGTAAGTGATCAGCAGTGCTTCTCAAAATGACAGTGGCTATTTCGCATTTTTTTCCAAAGGAAGATGTTCTCCTTGCCTTTGCTAATCACCAGAAAAACCTGTACTGAGAAAAACACAGAAAATTCAATCCAAAAGGCAAATTACCAATTTGACATACATAGCGTAGCAAGGCGGGTATGGAAAAAGGATAATAACTCAAGACGTGTTAATATTGATATAAAATGAGGTACATACAAGCGTGCTAAACACCTGAATGGAAAGGCTGGTACTGCTGGTACCAAAACCCTAATGTTTATTTCCTTCATATATTGAAAATGAGAGCGTTTCTTCAGTATTCATGTAAATTTTCTAAAAAAAGGATTTATCATAAGATCAATAATGAGTCTCATTGTGAGAACCTGTCCTGTGCAAAACGTTTACCATGCATCTTTAAACTCAATAAAAAAATCCTTAAGAAAACTGCCAAATTACCAGGCTAAGATTAGCACCTCGCTTACACAGTTATATTCTGAAGTATTTTGCAAAGAACAGAAAAAGCATCAAACAATATAAAATGAGATAGCTGACTCAGTCACAAGATATAAAAAAAGAGGGTATGTTACTTAATACTTCCACTGTTTTATAAGATTTTATTTATCTTTCATTTACAATAAAGAATACAAAGTGGTTATGACTCAGTGACTAACAATAAGCTAGTGCTTCCCAGAAAATTTCAACAGAACCCAGAGACTTCACGTTTGTTGGTAAACTGGCTCTACCACCTCTCACTTCTTCAAGAACAAGCCTTAATGGAAAAGAAAAACCCAGACCAAAACAAAAATCACTTTCTGAAGTTAAGCTTCCACTTTTATCACTGATTTCTTCCAGATATCAACCCATACACTAAGATTTACAGGCCTTTAAAGCATTAAAAATACCCTTTAAAAACAACCACCAAAACCCTCAAGAAAAAAAGTCTTTGTGACAATCACTTCAGCACAGATTTACTTAATTTTACGGTACTTCCCCAACTACTTAGCATACATAATTCCTCAGAATGCCTAGGAGTTTTGAAGCAATTAAAGATACAAGCTAGTAATCAATACCAGTTTGCAGCTTTTTTGCAAGTCTTTCATGTCCAGACAAGTATTAAAAAACCTCAGCTCAAGTCAAAGCAACAGCAGGTATTAGTCACATTGCCCTCTGAGAAGCACTTCGAAGTCAAGCCACAGACAAGTTCCTGAGCCTTAGAATAACCTAAGTTTCACAGGTATAAGACGTTATACCTCTTATAGCAAAAATCAAAACTTTTATCAGCAACAAATCAACTTCTTGATCATTCCCCTGTAACAGTCTCTATGCATTCAACAACACCCAGAGAGCTCAACTAGCAGTCTAATGTTGTCAAACAACAGTGCTCTACTAGAATGGGCTGACACCAAGGACCTCCATGGCTACTGGCTGAGAAATAAATACCCATGACTTCATAGGAAAGTCACCATCTCATGTTTATCACATTCCTCAGGCTGCAGCTTCATATCAGAACTGAGCTGAAACTTGATGCCATATACGGGATGTCCTGCTCCACCTCTGCTTCCCCTTGCACCACTTCAAGGCACAGCTCCTTTTTCTAATGTGCTAGTCGAGACAGCTACACCAGTGGAAAAGTATTTGCTTCTTTCTGTATGGTCAGGGAAAGTTTTCATCCGAAAGCCAAATCAATGTTTACCTCTGCCAAAGAGATGACCCTTCCCTGATGTCCTCCAAGTCGACTGAACTGAGATGGCTGTGATGCTTACGCGGCCTGTAAGGCATTTCTGCAGGCAAGCCTGGCAGAAAACACACAAACTCAGCAGAAAAGAAATTTCCTGACAGTTTACCAAGTTGACTCACTGTCCTGGGCTAGTTATTGCCAAACCTGCTGCTAGGAAGAGCAAAGGATTGTGTGGGCAGCTGCTCCTTTCAGTGGGCACTCCTTGATCCATCGTGTGTGCCGCAATAGGAAATTCATGCCAAGTCGCATGGCTAGGATGGAGAAAAATTGCTGGTTGAAAATGCCACCAGGTACCAGAAAGAAAATTCTAGATAAACTGGAAACCAGGACACAGTTGAAGGATACTTCTTAAACAACAAAACTATAGACTTCAGAACAGCTTTTGGTGACTGTTTAAAGAGAATTTATCCTACATCCTGCCACGAGGCTAGAGTCAGCCTAGTACTTACATAGCTTAATATCAGCCCTTCAAAGAAATTTTTATTTTCTGGAAGTTGTTCAAATGTTCTTCCTGGAAGAACTATTCTTACCACTCAGCACCAGAGTAAACACAGTTCAATCCAGATTCTTTTTCCTTTGGCTTAATATTTTTAATTTGAATAAAATGAAACAATTCCAAGTAATTCTGTCATACTTGGAGGTTGTGAAAAGGGATACTAGTAAACTGCTTTCAGTTTAATAAAACTATACATTAGACTCACAATTAAAAAAATACTGTGGATAAGACTAAATTCATTCAAGTGACTTTAATTACAGGATGATTGTTAAACCAGTTTAAGCTGAGAAAACACTTTCTGAAATTCCGTGTTCAAATAAGACTTTAAAATAGCAATTTACAAAAGAAGACAGTGTAAAAAATTACTTCTTTTCATCTTTTTAATCCACAAAAAGCCTCATTTCTGGAAGCTAAAGCGGATCACTTAGTAAAGGCTTAGTTAGCATCAAACCTATGAAAGTAATTAAAACATTTTCACTCATAGGAGCGTAGAAAAAATAAAAACAGCCAACACTAATTAAACTGACATTAAAGCAAAGGGTGGTGTGTTTCCACACACCAAACCGGTTGCTTAAGAGGTATCTGGGCGGTTTTTATGTGAAAGTACAGCATGTTACATCCATACAGAATGAGACCCTTTCTAAACAGCCAGCTTCTTCCTGAGAAGGTTACAAACAGAAAGCAGGTAACATCATGTAAGAAGCCAGTCTCCCAGCAGAGGTCTAAACTAAGAGGATTACAGGGTCAGAATTCCAGCAGATGGAGAAAGGTTTTATCTGCACATTAAAGAGGCACAGAACTCTTAGATAACAATTTAATCATAGCAAAAAAGAACAGTTTCTCAGGCACTCAGACCTCCCAGTTAACATTTCTCACTTTGTTTTCATTCTTGCAAATATCTACACTGCAGGCAGCTGCTCAGCAGAATACATTAACACATGCAGAGCTCTGTCCTACTGCAGCTAGAACGCTCCTCGTACCTTCCAGGCATGAAAAATAGAGGTATATCATTTCGGAAAACTTCTGGCCTGATTAAAGATGAGAAAAACAAGACGTCCAGGTCGAAAGCTGTATCTCAAAGAACCAGGGAATGCCACAAGAACAAAATGCTCACTACGAGGCACTTATACTCTTCTGTTTTGTAAAAAGCAGGGCAGGAGAGAGAAGGGTAACAGTCCTCTTACTTAACTATCAATCAGCTGCTTTATTTCCTCTTACGTAACAACAATCTACATCATGAACTTTTCAAAGCATCAGTCAATGGTTTTGTTTCAAGAGGCATTAGGCTGGTTCTGATTTCTTTCTGTTACCTTTTTCAAGTCACATCCAGAATCAGGTGAAAAAGCAACACAGAGAATATCTGAATGCTCTCTCACCGATGAGAGAAACTACATATGGGATAATTCATCCTGGAAAGAAAGTGTGGAAAAGTTCATGTATTTCTTCTCTTCTTTCCCCACTTTACAACTAGTATTACATCATCAAATAAGGTATTTAGAAATAGTATAAAAGCAGCACTGATTCTGTCCAGAACACCCTCCTTCAGTGACTTCCCTGCTAAACAAAACTATTTATAAAACCAATCAGGAAGAACAAGAAATAGCACCATAAGGATTATATGAGATTATAAGACACTATTCTTAGGACATGTTTTTGCATTGTGGTTCATTTCACCTTTTAAAGGAGACTTTCATCTCTGCTTGCAGATATTTCTTAATTTTGTTTAAATAGGTGTTCTTTACTCTGACATTTACATCACTAGCATGTGCCAATTATTATTATCAAGGCTCAGCCAATGGATTTTCATTCTGGATTTCAATGCATGAAAAATAAATGTCTCACATGATGATCAGTTAATTATTCTAACCACAGGAACTTCACAGTTTACTCATATATGACAAGAAATATTTTCAGTCACCAAAACATATCAGCATATAATGTTTTGTTCACAGTAAACAGGAACTAAAAAATATTTAGGAAAAAGACAGAATTGTACCATACCACTCAAATGTTCTCCCAGCCCTTCTATAATAATGGTAAACTACACTGCCATACCCTTGTCAGGCAAACTTATCATTTAAGCAATCTGTAAAGATTAGAATGATTTCTCCTAATGAACTCAGTAAAAATCACTGATTAATTCACTGGGAAAATCAGTTACTACAATTCTCAAAACTGAAATGTACTGTGCAAGATTAAGAAACGGCACTGTGATGATCCCCGGAGCAGCAATTTCTGCAATAAGAGAAAAATCTTAAAAGGTAAAAGGAAGTCAAAAAATTTTATTCACACCAAAAATGTAGACTTCAATGGAATTTTCCTTTATCAAAATAACCCCATCATGGTTACTTACATCTTTGTGGTAAGAGAACTGTACAAGATATATATATATAAATATATATATTAAAAAAAAATCAACTTTTGTGCTTTCTTAATCATCATCATCTTCCTCTTCATCGCTGATCACATATTTCTTATGCTTCTTACTTGCTTTGTCATCATCCTCTGCTTTTCTCTTTCCAGAAGGTTCACCTTCCTAAAGGCAAAAAAGGACAAAAATAAACCAACACACTTCAAGCTAAAATACAAAACTCAAAACAATAACAAGTACCTTTAAAAATACCCTCACATCTAAGTAACCTCACTGCTTTTTCCATCTGTTGGTTTTGGGCTTGTTTTCTTTTTTTTAAATTTAGTTTTGTTTTTTTTTGTTTTTCTTTTTTTTAAAGCAACTTGGATTTTAAGAGGCAGGAAAGATTGAGTTTCAGTACTTTAATGAATTACTAAAGTTTCAGAACATTTATTCAAAGCATTTTAGTCTATATTAATATATTAAGTACAGTCAGAATCTCAGGAAGGATTTTAGCATGAAAAACAGGAATTAGTAGGGTGGGAATCTCAACGATAGCTTCTTCCTCAGAACAAGCATTCTCTTGTAATCTAGCAAAGCTACTGTTAAATGATTCATCTTCCTGTTTAGCAGAATACCCCCATTAACCACAGTAACAGTAAAGCCACTTGCTGTGTGTGATAGAGGGTTATTAACAACAGACTGATGTTTTCAGTAATAGTAATGAATTGTTACCAGGACAATACTTTGTGCTGTGTTGTTGACTAAATGCACAGAAGAGCAAGGCTGTGCACAGCAAGTCAACTGTTTCACGTATGTAGACGTGTATTAGGAGTACCACACTTCCTATCTGGTGACTGAAAGTAAGTAGTTATGCATCACTGGGCTTTTTTGCAATACTGCAGCACCACTCTGTGGCCCTGATGGGAATTATTAACTTCAAGCCATCCAGTTTTAAAATGGAGGCTATCACTGCTCAAGCAGCAGAGAAATGCTGTTGACTTTGGGTGGCTGGAGCACCTCCCATACCAGGACAGGCTGAAAGAGTTGGGCTGGCTCACCATGGAGAAGAGAAGGCTCCAAGGAGCCTTATAGAGGCCTTCCAGTACCTGAAAGGGGCTACAAGAAAGCTGTGTCTGCCCCATCCCTGCATAAGTTTTTCCATCTTTAAATCAGAAATCACAATAGTGACCTCCTTTGGGAATCACTGAGGTCTATGAACTAATGCAGTGTATAAGAAATTGGTGATCCATTACCATGGAAAACATTCCAAGTCAAATAATACATTCATTACAGCATAGATGAAACTACAAAAGCCTCAGCTTTAAAAACTAGATTTAGTGCAGGAAATGTTCCTGACTGAAAAATAACAGCTTAAGAGCAAAATCTTTTTCTTACCTCATCACTAGTAAGTTTCTTTGCCTTGAGTAATCTTTGTGTTTTATCATCATCTGAGCCCTCATCACTGTCAGAAGAGTAGATCCTAGCACGTTCCTCTACAGAGAAAAATGAAATGGGTGAGGAAGAGAGAGTATTGAAAATAGTTCTCTTTTATTTATTCCCGCAAAAAGCTTGGCAGAATCTAACCCCAGCATAAACAAAATAATCTGATATCAACTGAATTCATGTCTCCTCATGTGTCAAAACGACCTGGCAAATGCAATCTTACCAGGACTCTTCTGTGTAATGAATCCATCTGACTAACACAGGCCCTAAATACATGCTGGTAAGGTTTAATTACCTCTGATGCCACCTTTGTATCTGTTTTTGATAGCTGCTAGGCTGATAGAATCATCTCCCTCATCCTCTTCATCATAGCGATCAGGTTCTAAATAATTTGCACTCAGACCACGCTGATGTTGCTTCTCTCGCATTCTCCGCTGCTGAGATTCTCTGCGAATGGAAGCTCTTAATCTCTCCTCTTCTTTCTTTCCAAAGAAAGAAGCAAAATACAAAGATTGAAGAGAAAAAAAATACTCAGAAGCACCTTGTATTCCACTGTAGCTTTTGATACAATTTCATGGCAGTGTAAAGACTGCACACACACTGATGTTTTTGTAACCTCTAAGGTTAAGCTAACAACTCTCAGCTGTAACTTCAAAATACATTCTGTTTTTTATAAAGCCATAAAATGTTCAGAAATGCTCGGGTATGTTACAACTGCAATTTTTTTTATTAAACCAGCAGATAAGAGAGTTTTGTGCCACAATACCTTAATCATTTCTGTGCGCTGAGACTCTGGATCACGACCTGCCATTGGCAAAATACGAATTTTCTGGGTCTTTGAACATCTATCTGCCAGAGACAGAGTCATCTTCCTGTGAGTGGCACTGTCTGTAGAGTGTGGCCTGTAAAAAAAATAATCCTATGGGTTAAATACTTTTTAAAGGAGTGTATTTAAGGGACAACCAACAACGGTAGGGCTAGCATACTTAAAATTTCATAGACTCATCTGCGCAAGATTAAAAACATAATCCTTTTAAAAAATTATTTATGTGCATTGTAACAGCTACTGAAGGCATAAATTCCTCTCTCAGCAAACCATATGCAGTTCATTACCTGCCTGAATAATCACCCTCACATTTCACTTTAATATCCCAAGACATAATCATCACCTTCATAGCAACTGTGCATCACAAGAAAGATTAATTTCAGGGAATATTAATATTCTTTCTGATTCAGATGAGAACTTACACTTAAAAATGCAAATTAAAATATATATAAAAAATACTTGTAGTCTACATATTGCAGTGAATGGCATATTAACCTTTCAAAGAGGGACACCTAATTCAGGAAAAAGCCTTATTGAAATACTGACTTTGGAAAACAGCACATTCTTATTTAACACTTAAGCTCTCAAGATGTAAAAACTGGTACCTCTAATTTTTATATACTAGTTACAACACTTATTTGCAAAAGCGGTATTAATATTTGATACAGAATAGTATGTTTACCTGAAGGTTAACTTTGTCTTGAAAACAGCCTGTCCTTGTAGACCTGTCCCTTGCCTGATAAACAAATGGTTGTGATCTCCCTGTAGTGGCGCCTTGTACACGTCAAAGACCTCATTGCCCAAGTGGAGAGACATGCTTAAAAGAGAATCGTATATCAGTTACTTGATAAAGCCATTAAAGTCTATTTTTTGCCTCATTTATAAATGGAGAAAGCCTTCATGTTTCCTTTTTGTATAAAGCCAATTATATTTAAATCCAAACGAAGCAGAGCTTAAAACATTCAAAGCACTGAGACCAAAATAAATTTCTGCTGTGCAGAACTGACATCAAAGTTTGCTGACATTCCAATTCTGCACGCCATGGCATTTCACTGCAAGAACAACGGCATTCCTCAAAAGCAAAAAGTCCAAACTAACCTTCCATCTGACCATTTGACTATGCGTGCATTACTTTCTCTGATCTCATTCCCTTCCTCATCACGTCGCATCCGCCATCGTATTGTGTTTTCTACCTGTGGAAGAAAAAAAGCAAAAACATTTTTTCTAACTCACAGTACGGAACAGTGGTAAAATCTATTCTACATAGGTCAAGAATTACAGTTAGAAAGGCTAGATAACTTGTTGAAAGATGCAAAGAAATTAAAGTGAAAGTTAACACTTTTATAGTCAAGATCCAGGTGTCAAGCTTTTTTAGGAATTTATTATTGAAACAGATTGACTTTTCTCAGTGCTGAACTGCTCCACACTTTCATACTCTGAAACACAACTCAAAACACCATTTTAAAATACCTGACATAGACTGCGAAGAAATGTGGCATAAAAAAGAAAAGGATAATTAACATTATACCTTGAGTTTTAACCTAGTTCTACCCTCTTCATCAAGCATCTCCTCATCTTCAAATTCATCTTCATAATACTGGGGATCGAAAGGTCTGCAATAGATGATATAATACAGTCTTTACTCTTCTAAAAAATTAATCCAGATTATTTTAGAGCTGTGTAAAAATAACAGGTGCTCCAAAGGTTTAAATTATACTCTATGCCCAAGAGCAGGCACCGCAGCTGTGAGAGCCATTTCTGCAGCCATTTAATTTCCTGCATTGATTCTACACTGCAGGAGGCCTTCCTAAGTGTCTTCACCACCATCAATTACAGACACTTTAACATCCAGACCCTCTAAATGGCTCTAGCTAGAGAAAGCAAGACTGCCTTAAAATATACTGTTTCCTTAGCACCAGGATGATGAGAACAGGGTTAAGTCTGGAACAAAATACATACACAATATCATACAGAGAAAAGAAAAATTATCATCTCACAGAGCTGGTGAATTAGGGATTTTATAAGAGCACAATCGTTGTTCTTTTTTTTTTAAACCAACCAAAGGGAAAGGAAGATGAGGTTGTTTTTCCTCTCTTCCTTCAAAAAATCTGACGAGAGGGGTGGAAAGGAGCAGGGAAAGACCATTCCTTGGCCTCTTTCCTAATAGTTTTCAGGCTGCTGCAAGGGGAAGAAGTGATAAACAGACTGCTACTGTGCAATTCTATTTTCAGTCCTGTCTGACACCCAAAGATCCTCAGAACATCTCTCAGCTACTAACCGGATTCTTAACAGTTCTCTCCTGAAACGGTATAAAGCATGAAAGCCAGGAAGAATTAGTTAACTAATATATAACAGAAATAATGCCACACTGCCAGTTAACAAGGCACTGATTGAATACTACAATAAAGTTGGTTAACAAAACACTCAAAGAGATGGATTTAACAGCAACTTACTAGAAGTGCTGGAGGTAGGCTTTAGGGCCAAACCTATCACTACAAACAAGTCTAATAATTTGTTTTGTCTCTCCTTACGAATTCCAGAAAAAAAAAAAAATCTTTAGCTCTGTTTAAATCAATACGAAAAGAGTAATCAGCCATTTCATAGTTAAAGAGTACACTAAAAACACACACAAATAATAAAGGATTTCTTCTAAAATAAAAATTGATTTTATCACTAAAAAGTGCATCAAGATCCCATGCACTTCACTTTCATACCTCTGAGACCTTTATCTATGTTTGAAATTCAACTGATAGCATGTGCTTTCAATTAAACCATATTTTTAGTTGGTTTGTTGGTTGGTTTAAAGGCAAGAAGTTATTCAATCAAGCTGAAACCCATACTCCTAAGAAAACTACTCAGCCCTGGATATGTAACACTAATAAATATTACTACCGACTGCAACAATAAGCGTGTATCTTAATGTCAAAGATTATAAATAGGGCCAACATATTTAATTGTATTACTGAAACAAAAATCAATATAGGGAAACACTAAAAAAACTTTATCATCACATATTTATTGTGCAATTACCTGGGCTCCACGCTAAGGAAGTTGGGCAGCTTCACAAAGTACAAATCGTTACCCAAGTCTGTGTTTACTTTTGGTATTTCCACCTCTATTCTAGTCTCTGGAATGGGTTCCTCTTCCTGCTGTTCTTGACTCAGTCCATTCTCATCCTAATAAACAAAAAAAATCAGGAGTTTAAGTGAAAAAAGTCTACCTAGCTGCCATTGCTCTAATAAACACTTGCACTCTGCTTGAAGAAGCATCATCCATATACACAGAGAGAGATCAGGAAGCACTGGGTAAAGGAACCTGCACATTTTCAGTGAAAGCAAACCAGTTCAGCGTGTTTTATGCCACTTAAAGTTATTTCAAATATCAGAGCAAACTCAAGAGACCAAAGACAGTAAGGAAACAGCAAAGGAGCTGACATACGCTTTTCAGCTAAGCACTGGAGACTAAACAGGGGACAACTCTTCCCAGATAAAAAAAATATTTTTCTGTATTATCGACAAGACGCAAAATGAAAATATTTGTCAAACAGTTTACTAAGGTACCAAAGACAGCAAGGAGTTTGTATTTTACTTGACGACAATCAGAACTAATCAGTATATTTCTTACACGTACAAAAGTAGAGTAAGGATGGCGGAAGGCAGGTAAATTAATCCATCTGATATTGCTACGTTTAAAACTACAATAACTCTTTTAGCTACGACAAAATTATCTCTAACAGTTACTTAATGATATTAGATGTTTTTCCTCACTAAAATATGATCAGACTCAGTGTTCCACATTTCAAAATGGAATGGCATGCTAATGATTTCAAAAGTCAAGTCCACTCACAATGGGCTGTCCTGGAGTTGGTGGCTTGTCTTCTCCATCACTCCCCGAGGAAATGTCATCTGCCCCCCCAAACAGATCCATGACATCTGTATGCTCTTGAAGAGAAAAATTACCACTTTTAAATATACACTTTCATGCATGCACCCCTCTACATGCAATCAGACTCACAGAAAAAAAAAATAAAAATTAACACATCCTTCACTTTCATTACCATTTGAAATCACCCTCAAAGGTTATATTTACGAAGGACACACTACTCTCTTGTCCTGAAAAGCAGTGTTCCCCATGTATTTTTAGGCTAAGAACCTAAGGTATGTTTTCTTGGAAAGGCTCCATCAAATAAGAGAATCCAGTTGAAAAATGGCAACAGAAGACCTAAGAGTACAAAATCATCCTTTACTCAAGTAAACAAATATCTTATATATTTATAAGCAGCAACTTCATAACACATTTTGGGGATTTTACTTCTCAGAAGAATCACTACCTCTTTCTCAGCCAGCTGAACCTGCCAAACCCAAGGCAGGTACTCTGGGCTGCTCTGATTAGAGGCACCATTTCTTAACATCCTTCAGTAAAAGTATGCGAAACAACCTTTGTAAAAGAAAAGCTGTCTCTCATGGAGGAAACTGAAAAATTGAAAGCTAAGTAGAGGTAATTAGCAGAAATACAGCATGTACATTTCCATGGCACTGTAACTGCACTGTAAAGCAAGCGCTATCAATGTTATCAAGTTCTGTAGCAGATGAATGGAGCGCTTAAGGTGAGGATTAAATGAACAAAGTCCCCACAAAACAATGTCACCAGTTACCTTTCTGTCCTTCTGTATCACTGTCTGCTTCTGAATCTGATGCAATTGGTTTCTTCCGCTTCATTCGCAGAACTTCATCTTCACTGTCACTGCCCCTTGCAGACTCTATTAAGCAGTATAATTATTTTCAGCAAATTAAAGACCTTGTTCCACATATTTTAAAATTTCTTCACATTAATAAGTTGATTCAGATGAAAATGAATCTAAAAGCGTGGCATAAAATAAACATTACAGATATGACCATAGTTGAAAGCTAAGTGATTAATGCCTTTACATTGAGGTCTGAATAATTTCAGGCTGATATAAATGAGACAATAAACAGAGATCAAACTAGCAGCAAATCATTACAACTGTATTCAGTCCTACCAGATTTATGCTCTTGGTCCTCCTCATCAGAGCGCTGGGCCCTTTCGTCATCATCGGAGTTCTGCATCTTCTCCTCATCAGAATGTTGGGCCCTTTCATCATCATCTGAATTCTGCATCTTCTCCTCATCTGAGACCTGTGGCCTCTCCTCGTCATCAGAGTTCTGCATTTTCTCCTCATCCGAGTTCTGCAGTCTTTCCTCATCATCAGACATCTGTGGCCTTTCATCTTCATCAGAGTTCTGTACTTTCTCCTCATCGTCAGAGTTCTGCTGTCTCTCTTCATCATCAGAGTTCTGCTGTCTCTCCTCATCATCCGACTGATCGCTTTTGTCCTCCTTGCCCCACTTCTCATCCTCCGAATGTGCTTTTTCAGAACCCTCTCCCTCAGAATGATGACTGCCTTCGTCCGACCCATGCCTGCGATCATCCTCCTCATCATCATGAGCCGCTTCTGAAACACTGTGCTGGTCCACATCTGACTGATCATTATCTTCATGCTCAGAATGTCCAGAAGCTTCAGAGCGATTGTAGGATCTTTCAGAGTGGTTGTCACTCCCTGTGTGATGGGATGCCCCTTCATCCTCACTGTCATCTCCAAATAACTCCTTGTTACTAGGCTTCATAGCCTCCCTATCATCATCCTGGTCGCTGTCACTTCCAGAAGCATTACTGCCAGAGCCAGCATTCTCCTGATCGGAATCAGATTCAGACCCAGAATCAGAATCTGCAAAACAAACACCACTGTTTCAAGAGTTGAAATGTCCCTACAAAGATGATCATAAGACGATGGGCATTGCTTTCAAAAATAAAAATACACTGCCAAAACCCAGAGAGAGAACTTACAAAGAACTGTAAGAAAAAAATATACAAGTTTCTCAGGGAGACCTCATCACTGCCTACAACTGCCTGAAAGGAGGTTGTGGAGAGGTGGGTGTTGGTCTCTCCCCACAAGTGACAGGTGAGAGGACAAGAGAGAATGGCCAAGTTACACCAGAGGAGGTTCAGATTGGACAGTAGGAAAAATTTCTTCACTGAAAGGGTTCTCGGGCACTGGAGCAGCTGCTCAGGCAGGTGACTGAGTCCTCATCCCTGGAGGTGTTTAAAAGATGGGTGAAGTGCTTAGGGATATGATTTAGTTGTGGACAGGTATAGCCGGGCTCGATGATCTCAGAGGTCTTTTCCAACCCAGGGGTTCTATGATACTAAGTTACCTAGAACAACAAAGTAAAATAAAATATCTACTAATAAATGCAGAGCCAATGAAAACCAAAGAAAGTGAAGGAAAACACAAAGTTTCAAACCACAGGATTTTTTCTAAGATTCTAAAGTTGTAGAAAGAATAAGCAATTATTCAAAAGTAAAGAAGATAAAATTTGAAATAGTTTGGGCTTATAATAAGTAAATAAATATCTATGGCTTAGGAGATCCTATAAATCTAAGGAGTCATTGTGTCTTCAACCCCCATGAGCTGCCTTGTGCTGTGCCCAGGGACCTGCATGAGCTGAGGATGCTGAACACCGCCGTTCAGAGCAGGTGAAAAAGGAACACCCGATTGAGAGATTATTACAGAAGCCAAGACAACCACTGTAATCCCTTCAACCAGGGAGTGTTCCATCATTTTTCTCCAGATGCTGATGACAGCTAAAACTATACCAGGGAATGACCTGCGCTCCCACCGCCTCCGATCCCAGTAGCTCAGGAGAGCGCACAGTTAAGCGCTGCCCCATGCAGGACTGAGACTTGCTTTCCCTCCAGTCATTGCTTGCTCCACTTTCCTTCCCCAGTGCCTGCTTGGCTCTCGCTCCCATTGCCCAGTGGGCTCCCCACTGTCCACTCCACATTCCTTCCTCATCGCCTGCTTTGCCTTCCCTCTCACCATCTGCTCCACTTTCCCCTCCAACCACCACCAGCTCCACTTTCTCCGCACTGCCCACTCCAATTCTCTCCAACCCCTGCTTGCTCTGCTTTCCCTCCATCCCCTGCTCCACTTTCCTTCCCCAATGCCTGCCTGGCTCTCGCTCCCATCTCCAGCTCCACTTTCCTTCCCCAGTGCCTGCTTGGCTCTTGCTCCCACCACGCGCTTCGCTTTGTCCCCATCACCTGCTCCACTTCCCTTCTCCAGCACCTGCTTGGCTTTTGCTCCCACCTCCAGCTCCGCTTTCCTTCCCCAATGCCTGCTTGGCTCTCGCTCCCATTACCCGGTGGGCTCCCCACTGTCCACTCCACTTTCTCCCTCACCTCCAGCTCCACTTCATAGAATAACCAGGTTGGAAGAGACCCACGGGATCATCGAGTCCAACCATTCCCATCAAACACTAAACCATGTCCCTCAGCACCTCGTCCACCCGTCCCTTAAACATCTCCAGGGAAGGGGACTCAATCCCCTCCCTGGGCAGCCTCTGCCAGCACCCAATGACCCTTTCTGTGAAGAATTTTTTCCTAATGTCCAGCCTAAATCTCCCCTGGTGGAGCTTGAGGCCATTCCCTCTCATCCTGTCCCCTGTCACTTGGGAGAAGAGCCCAGCTCCCTCCTCTCCACAACCTCCTTTCAGGGAGTTGGAGAGAGCAATGAGGTCTCCCCTCAGCCTCCTCTTCTCCAGGCTAAACACCCCCAGCTCTCTCAGCCGCTCCTCATAAGGCCTGTTCTCCAGCCCCCTCACCAGCTTCGTGGCTCTTCTCTGGACTCGCTCCAGAGCCTCAACACCCTTCTTGTGGTGAGGGGCCCAGAACTGAACACAGGATTCGAGGAGCGGTCTCACCAGTTCCCTTTCAACCATCGCTTACCCCGCTTTCCTTCCCCAATGCCTGCTTGGCTCTTGCTCCCATCGCCCGGCGCGCTCCCCACTGTCCCTTCCACTTTCCTTCCAACCACCGCCTGCTTCGCTTTCTCTCCCATCGCCCACTTCACGTTCCCCCCACCACCCGCTCCGCTTTCTCCCCCCTCACCCTTGCGCTCGGCCTCGGACTCGGCGTCGCTGCCGAACAGCTCCTCCATGTCGGCCATGGCGGACGCTCCCGGCAGCGCCGGCGCCGCGCGGTGCGGGGCGGGATCACCGCCCCCTGGGGGCGGGGCGAGCGCGGGGCAGGGCGGGAGCACCGCCCCCTGAGCACCGCCCTCAGCTTCCAGGCGGCCCATGAGGGCGAGCGAGGGGCTGTAGCTCTTTCTCTGGAGCGAGTGCAGAGAAGAGCAACAAAGCTGGTGAAGGGGCTGGAGAACAGGCCTTATGAGGAACGGCTGAGAGAGCTGGGGGTGTTTAGCCTGGAGAAGAGGAGGCTGAGGGGAGACCTCATTGCTCTCTACAACTACCTGAAAGGAGGTTGTGGAGAGGAGGGAGCTGGCCTCTTCTCCCAAGTGACAGGGGACAGGACGAGAGGGAATGGCCTCAAGCTCCACCAGGGGAGGTTCAGGCTGGACATTAGGAAAAAATTCTTCACAGAAAGGGTCATTGGGTGCTGGCAGAGGCTGCCCAGGGAGGGGGTTGAGTCATCTTCCCTGGAGATGTTTAAGGCACGGGTGGACGAGGTGCTGAGGGACATGGTTTAGTGTTTGATAGGAATGGTTCAACGCGATGATGCTGTGGGTCTCTTCCAACCTGGTTATTCTATGATTCTATGATTCTCTATCTCCTATTCAAGGTTATGCAGAGAGCGGGAGGCAGCTCCAAAGGAGCAAGAGTTTTGACTGTCGTGATGTTCATAATAACATTAAAATCAGGCCTTGGAAAGTTGACAATATTCACAGAGTCATCGAATGCCCAGGTTGGAAAAGAACTTGGAGAACATCAAGACCAACCGCACCTCTCTGCTACTCAGTGCTTCATCTCCCTGTCTTTTAGGCCCCTCCAGGGACGGGGATGCCACCGCCTCCCTAGGCAGCTGTTCCAGTGCCCAAGAACTCTTTCAGTGAAGAAATTTTGCCTACTGTCCAATCTGACCCCCACCCCGGTGCAGCTTGAGGCCATTTCCTCCTGTCCTCTCACTTGGGCAAAGAGACCAACACTCAGCTCTCCACAACCTCCTTTCAAGCAGCTCTAGGCAGTGCAAAGGTCTCCCCTCAGCCTCCTTTTCTCCAGGCTAAACAACCCCAGCTCCTTCAGCTGCTCTTCCTAAGACTTGGTCTCCAGCCCTTTCCCCAGCTTTGTTGCTCTTCTCTGGACACACTCCAGCACCTCAATAACTTTCTTTAAATGAGGGACCCAGAACTGAACACAATAGTTGAGGTGCCAAATACAGGTGCACAAGTTTTCTGCGAAACTTTATACATATGCATGTTACGTGGGAAATATATTCTGTAACCAGCTTTTGTCTCGATGATATCAGCACCGTGGTGGGGGCAGCAGAACCATTAGTGGATGCAGAGAGTGGTGCTAGGGCCAACAGTGCAGGTGGTTGCAGACAGCGCTGCACACAGGCTTTCTCCAACACTGATGTCTAAGGAGCGTAAGCTCAGCCCATCCCTGTTTCTCCATTCAAGGCAGGGCCGTCGGCTGAGAGAGATGAAATCTCATCCCTTGTGTCTAAGAAAGGGATGTTTGTCTTTACAATGGCAAATGTGCCTGGAATAATGGTGCCCAAAGCCACAGAACAACCCACCCCATTTATTCTTTACTTGCTTGTGTCACTCCTTCCATGGGCTTTTAGCTGCCAGCCATGTGAAAATCATTTCCCTTTACTTCCAGAAACACCACTCAGTCACTCACCTACTGGAGAAGAAAAAGACATAAACCCACAACAAAAGAATACAGTACTTTAATAATTCAAAACTTTTACTGGTTTACACTCTGACAGCATACAGTGCTGATATGCTAAAACACTCAATGCATGTTTCCTGAATGGAAATTTAAAATGAATACTTGCTCGTTTGTAGCTTACAAACAGTATTACTCAAGCTGTAGAGAGAATCAGGCTATTTCTTTAAAATATAACAGTGAATAGATAATTGCTTTGGAATATAGGCTATGTTTCCATCCTTAACTTGAACCAACAGAATCAACATATGCAGTCATTTGACTTCTGTATTAAACCTGAAAAATAATTAGGAAGAAAAAAGTATCGCCTCTTTTGGAAAAAAAGCCTTGTGTTTATGGTAGCTGGTTATCAAAACAATACCACTTCTGCACTCAAAATAATCAAGTCATACACAAGATCTCATTACATGTGATAGCATTACAGAGCGTTGACTTTCCTTGTTGAGACTGGCTACAGACTGAATTCCTTTATTTATTCCAAAAAAGATACACACTGTAGGCACAAAAGAGATTGTTGCAGCTGTTTCATGCACCATGCCAATTGCCTCGCAACAATTTGGAGGACAAAACCTTTCTGGTTGAAAAGTACCATTTTCCATGCATAGCCTGCCAGATACCTGTTCTGAGAGTGCCAACAAGCAGTCAAATATTTCACTGCTCTCTACAGAGCTAAAGAAACTATCAGGGTTCGCTATTATCATCTGTGACAGGACACCCAAGAGTTGCATCTTAAAAGCCCCCGCCTTTCATTGGAATATAAACCATTAAGCAGCTTGACTTGATTTAATAAAGTAATTATTTGGGTTATCATTTCCATAATCCAGATTTTCATTTCTCTCCGTCTTCAAGTAGGAGATAACTGCCTAATCTTGTTAGATAATGATAAAATAAGTCATCATAGAATCACAATACATGAAAAATTTCATGAACATGCAGCCCTTCAACAAACGAAGGAAGGCATTTCAGCTTTTTTTGACACAAAGTTATTACGGTGCCTAGCAAATACAAAGTAAAGAACAGCTTTAGACAACTCAGCACATGAAGTGCTCTGGCCACGTTTACAGCACTGCCTGTAAAAAGTCACTTAATTCGCACATTATCTCAGAATTTCAATTTCAAATCTAAAAGTTCTTGAAAATTAACAGAAGCCAAACCCAAAAGAAGCCCTTTCTGTTACTAGTCTGATTCCTTCGAGTTGTTCTGAAGCTAGAGCATATATAGTCTTTGGTTTTAACAGAACTAATTCCAACTTGCTTTTCAGAGCACACATTTATTTGTAACTATAATAAAAGACTGATTTTGAAACAGGAAAGTAAATGTTCTTCCACAAGTATAAACCAGTTATGTACATCCTCTTTGAAGGCACTATAGTTTAATACACTCTGTACAGTTGCAGTAGAATTTGAAGTCCAGAATACAGTCTGTCTTTGAAGATCCAAAACAGGATTTGCAGCAAAGTACAACATGGGCACAGTGTCAGAGTTGCTCTCATTTTTATAGTATGTACAACCTGATGTAAAAATCTCAGTCCAATATGTTTTCTATGCATGAAATGCTCACCATATTACGGTCCCCTGATGAAAACAGTTGTCAGTTCAATTCTCTGTTGCTATAAATATAGCTGAGCAGTTCTTTAGAACATTTTTCTGAGTATATGATCTCATTGACGAAACCAGTACGGTACAAGTCCAAGCAGACTTACACCAAAAAGCCTCTAGATTTTCATATTATTTCAAATAAGTCTACTGTGATTAGGTACAGAAGTTGAAGTAATTCTTGTTGCCTTATTAGTCTGCTGAGATATACGCTTGAAATACTTTAATAATAACTACGCCATAGTGATTTGACACTGCATATTGGTTAATTTCTGCTTGTTTGCTGTAGTGTTTCAGCATCAACACATAAGTAGAATAGAAAAATCCTTTCTTAAAAATGTTACTTCATTGCTTTATTAAAAAACCTAAAGATTTATATGAAGTACTAGTAGCTTAATGCAACTGCTTGAAAAAAAGGATTTTTTCCATTTGCCAGCAATTTAAGACAGTGGTTTTACAGTTAAGGCTGCTTCTTCACGAAGGAATTTCTTCATGATGAGGGTGGGGAGGCCCTGGCCCAGGTTCCCCAGGGAAGCTGTGGCTGCCCCATCCCTGGAGGTGTTCAAGGCCAGGTTGGATGGGCCTCGAGCACCCTGGGCTGGTGAGAGGTGTCCCTGCTCATGGCAGAGGGGTGGAACTGGATGATCTTTAAGGTCCCTTCCAACCCAAACTATTCTATGATTCTATAATTCTTCTGTACAGAATTATTCAGAATTTAACAAATGCCTGTCTAATACATTCTTAAGTATCAGTTTCTCTAGAAGTATATAAAGTTATTTAGAGAAGCCAATATAAACTAAATAATGATGATTAGCACACAAAATCAGTCTAAAAATATATCCAGTTTAGATACAGAGCAAGATACAGTTATGGAACATTTCTAAAAACATTAAGGACTTGGGTGTAATGGAAACACTGTCATTTTGCAAGGCTCCTACTTTTACTTTTTCTTTTGCAAGGCTTCTACTTTTTTATTAGTCCCTCAAATCTCTTGGAAGACATCCTTAGCCAATTTATTTTTGTTTGGTTTAAAGGGATGTCTTTAAGCACAGATAATCACAGTATCAAGAATGAATCAAGGAAGAATTACAAATCAGATAGCTGTGAAAGATTTCTTTTCAGTGCATATGAACAGGGCTGAACCACTCTACACAATGAGTCCCGCTGTTGTGTGAAAAATCCCTTATCACTAATGCATTGTTTTCAAGATTATACACACCCCTTCACGTAAATAAGCACCCCCAGATTTTCTAACAAACATTTCAATTGGGTCATTATCTGCCCAGTAATCTTGAATATCCCATTCTTGGACTACATACAAGTACACCATTGATTGGCAATTACAATTTTAGTAGAAAGCACAGCTGAAGTCTTGAAATACAAAAACATTCTTAAAAAAAACACTCAAAAACTGCGGTACAGAGACTGGTGCAGTTTCTGTTCCTCAATCTCAAAAATGTGACACATACCAGCAGATTATTAATAAAGCTTTACTTTAAAAGGAATGGAGTTTCCAGTCTTTTCCCTTCTAACCCAGGTAACTGTAGTTCAAGATTGTCAAAGCCCACGGTGATGAGCATGCCTTGACTCTTGAAATCTCCACACAGTTTTGACAACAACAGGACTTACTAGTTGTCTCCTTCAACCCTTCTCTTTCGAACTGTAACGAGACAAAAAAAGTGTTTCACTATTTTATCATTGTAACTACTGTTTGTATTTCTACAACATCAACAGTTTAAGGAACCATACTAGTCCTTCCCTACTTTGCCACAAAGTTTCACATAGTACAACTTACGTTAATTAACACTTAATATTATCCATGATTTTAAGCTTATGCTTTAGCAGTGCTTATTATGTTATTCATGAAAAGCTTCAAGTATTTGAGGAGAGACTTGCAGGGAATATTGATCATTTTATGGTTGGTAAACAGATTTAGATCACATTTTTGTTTACATTGCAGTTTTCTAATGGTGGAAAATTAATGTACATGGCTGTACATGAGTTTTGCAGTATACTTAATACGATTTATACACTTCGCAAAAGATTTGATGTTACGTTCAACAGCTTAAAACATTCCATTTATTAATAAAAACCAAACATTTGTGAATAAAATCACTCACATGCTGTTTAGACTTAAGAATATGAAAGACTGACTGAACGACTGGAGTTTTACTCAATATTTGTAGTATTTTTAATTGATATTTTCTTTTTTCCCTAATTAAATGGTGTTTTCCTTTTCTGTGCCAAGACAACAAATGAAGCTAAAGATCTAAGAAATTATATAGGGCATCTCCACTTTAGATGCTCCAATCATGCAGTTAAAAACAACACGAACACATTTGCAGGCAAAGAAAAGGGGAGTAGTACAATGCAGTGTAAACAAGGGAGAAAGAAGATCTAAGCTACTTTTTTTGCAAGAAACGTACAAAGACAGAAATGAGAGACTTCGAACATCTCAGTTTTCAGTACTCAATGCCCAACTGGGTATTCAGGATAACCTGTCTCTGTAGCTTCATGGCTCGAGAGATGAAAAGGTATTTGCAGAAACTTTTACTTGCATACTCCAGACTAAGAAAGCAAAGAAAAAGAGGCAAGATGTCAATAGAAACAGATTTCCAACAGCCTCACATTAAAATGAGAACAAGTGAAAAGAGAAACCTTAAGAGTAGAAAGACACCTGAAGCATTATGACAAAAGTATAAAAACACCTGGTTTAGAATCTATTTTGACAAACAGTTATGCAGCGTCTGAGTGCCTTTCTTCTCTCTCTATGCTCTATTCTGTTACTCCTCCTCCATCTTGTCCAGAACTGTTTTCCTTCACATTAAGCTTTACTCAGAGGAGAAGCAGATCTTTAAACTGAATTTGAAGTTCCTATATCGTTCTGTCCAATGTATTTCTGAACTATTTCTAGACTGCCTGGTTCATTTTCACACTGATGAGATGTGTAATTCTTACCACAAAGCATCTAAACGCAAAAAGTTACATTAAATGGAGCTTTAAAATGTAATTATATTTAAATAGATGGAGCACATTATCTTGTTGTAGTTGAGAGCTTCAAGTATTTGACATTCTTATACAAACGATTTCCATTCACATGCTATGATATTAACTAATTTTCTGCTGGTCCATTTAGTTAGGATTCTAGCAGATAAGCTCCAAAAAAACTTACTGCAGCAAATGAAGACGCTACTGCTACCAGCCGCCTTTAAGAGAGGCAGGGAAGATACCTGTGCATGAACAGAATGATAAGCGAAGAGATGATCCAGTCCCAGCCTCTGCACGTGGCAGTACGTTCAGTTTCCTTGCTCAAAGAATCCAAATGAGACTGGGTGTACTGACACTGAAGAGGCACTCAGCACTATGTATTTCAAATACCGCTTTTAAAGAAACCACGAACCTTGTCCGAATAAAACTGAACAATCAAACCATTATTTCCTCTCCCTTTGCCACAACTCACATGGAATTTGAATGTTTTTGTTCTAGACCGTGCTAAAAATCCTCAACTCCTACACCTGAACACTCTGTAAAGAATAAAAGAACATCAAGCAGCATCAGAAGAGCAGGAGCGAAGCACAGGAGAAATTTGAAACTGATTATCCATATTTTGATATCCTGGTTATACCAACAAAAAAGCAGAAAAAACAGATAACTTTAAAACCTGTGCTAACCCACACATTCATTTAGGAGTCACTCCCTACTGACAGGTCTTACCCAAATCATTATTTTTTGTAATAGCTGCAGCTGCCCTGGCTCGAGGTCCCTGTTGTGTGAAATGGTATCCAAATTTGAGGATCTTGGTGTTTTCTTCAAGCATCTTGGCGATTTCTACTTCTGCAACTGTGCCCAGCTGCTGCCTCTGTTAAAATAAGAGGTATACAAAGACAACAGAACTTATGCGTATTCACCCTAAAAGAGATCACTTTATTGTATTAGTCAATAAACAAACATTTAACTGCATTTTGATTAATCTAGAAGGCAGAAGTTCATAAAATATGTCTGTGCGCTTCAAAGCATAAGCAAGCACAGAAGTGACCAGGAATCAACTTCAACTGGATGCTTCTGAGAATCTTAAGGACAATCATTTATGGATTTATTAATGTATTTAAAAGTAAAATATTTTGGGAAGTTTCACACAAGCTGCCTTCTAAAAACATTCAGTCACCTAGGATAGACTGATTTTAATTCTGGTATTTCTACTGCCTCACTTACCTGATTGTCAATTTTGATCTCTGTCAATGTTTCATTGTCTTTCAGTGCATCGACCAGTGCCAAAATTCCAACTCCGGTGATGAAGTTTGATTCTACGTTTAAACTTTTCAACTTTGTGTTTACTCTCAGCATCTCTGCAAGAGCCTTTGAATGCAAGAAAGCATCACTGAACTTTTTGGTTTTGCCACAGTACATCACAGAACACAGTGAGAGCCATTTCCACTAACTAGTTCAAGAGGAACAACAAGTCCATGGGTGCATGGTGCAACTTTGCAAGTTCTCACTTCTTATTTGAAGTAAGTCTTCATCTAGGCATTATCTACATTCCTTTTTCGAGTAGTGTTTAGTCAAGGAAAGGCCTCTTGTTACAAAGCAAAAAGCTACACAGAGTATGAATTGTCTGAAATTAGCATATTGGACCAGTTCCACTTTGTAAGCCCTCACAGCATACAATGAGTAATGCAAAGCTGCTAAGTAAAAGCCAAAGAAAGGGCATTAGTCAACTGAAAGGAGAATTAGATATGGTTAATTTGTAAACAGGAGATCTGACTTTCAAAGTGCTTGTGTTACAGATTTGGTAGGCAAAGGTAAAATTTAAAGCTCTAAGCACAGTACCAGCATATAACTAAACCCGCTTTTATGGAAAAGGCACATATCTGATCTTATTGCTGATAAAATAAGAAAACAAGATCTAGGAAACTGTTGAGGTTTAACATAATAAAAAACATAGCCTTCAGTGTTAGTGCATCAAGTCACAAAGTAAAAAAACCCAACAAAACCACAAGCCTTTATAGTTTATTACAAAGGTTTCAGTTTTCCTGAAAAGAAACTTTTGAATTGACTCTAAACAATGCGTTCCAATGTTCATTTGTTCATTTAATGGAGTCTTTCAAACTAGTTTTCTGTCTAATATGAAATTAAAATAAAGGCTAATGCTGTTCTCTAACTTCTTTATTTGAAAATAAATAAGGTACCAGATTTAATTCATCGTAGGAAAAACAGGACCTGATGATACATACCTAAGTTTTGATTGTGTCAAACTAGATACCCTGACTAATATTACGCTTTATACATCAATGCTCCAAGCCTATGGTAGCAGCAACATCAGAGAAACAGATATTTTACAACTTTCTTCAACTAAGAAAAGATTATGAGCTTTTCCAGTCCCCAAACATGGTTCTTTAAAGTTAATTTTGCACACAGTACTGGCTCATGGAATGAACACCAGGAACTAAACAATCGGGAAAGAAAGAAAAACAGGAAGGAAGTTTGCAAAACGAAAAATCATGGAGAAGGGACTGGAAAAAAAAGAATTCTCCCTCATCTCATACATCAGATCCACTTCTGCATATTAGTCAACTAGTATTTTAACAACTTTGATACAACAAAGGTTTGTCATTGAAAACATACTTTACAGCACAATAGAATTTAATCATTTTTATCCCTACATGTTTAAACAGGATTCAATTAAATCTCTTATCATTGTCTTTCCATCCTAACTTCCCTTGCACCTCGCTGAAGCATGATAGCAAGAGTACTTACAATAGCAACAGGATCGTTGCTTCGGGTGGCTGCAAGGCTAAAATTCTTCACATGCGTGTTGGTTTCTAAGGCTTTTGCAAATTCTTTCAGCGTTGGAATTGGTATGTTCTTGAATTAAAAATAGCGTTTCAGTCTCTTGAGATATACATAAGTTTATCCCCTCCCCACCAACTTCTTCCATTACCATACCGAAATATTAGCTATCACTGGTCTTCAGCAGTCTTGAAGCAAAGGCCTATGTGTGCAGCAAAGCTATATGTAAGATGCAAAGGCTATTTGAGTCACCAACAGTATGAAGCAAAGTCATCTTTATCACATTGATGCCATTGTCACAACAGGAGTGTTAAAGAGTTAGAGGACTTGAACCGCTGCTGAGCAAAATTTACATGAACTGAACATCCTGCTAACTATCAGCATCAAATTAACCTTTCACGAACAAAGAGATTTAGAGCTTTAAACTGTGAAACCATTAGCATTTCATTCTCTGTGTTCTATTAATAATAATTCTAGAATTTGCCAATTTATAGTTTGATAATTTTTACAGTGCAGTAGCAACCACGTTTAACCAAAATAATTTTAGATAATTAAGGCAGCAAATTTCTCAGTTTATTATATCAGAAATCTTGTTCTGTTGCCTTTCCAGGCATTTACTTTGGCTGATATTTCTCTATTGTACAGTTTTCTTAAGCCACGTCATTTATTTTCTTCCTTTAGTAAGGGTAACAAACCGCTTAGGCTGCTAGCAAGGCTGCAGCTAGCAGCCTGTCACTGCTGCCTGCACAAAGTCAAGAATGCCATAGTTCTGTTTTCTTTCACACAAATATACAAAAGTTTCAGTCATGTTTAAAAACACAACTGTAATGCTTATAAGCGGAAACTGCCCTCGTTGCCAACAGCTCCTTTGCACAAGAATCAGAGGGATGTCAGGTTTTGTTTGCAATAGCAGTAACAGAGAACACGCTGCTCCATCGAGGACAAAGCATTCAAAGTATTAGTGAACTCCACAATAGTGATCCCCTGGAACTGTTGCCAACTTGGCAGCAACAGAAATCTAGGCTGGCAGTAAGAAAATCACAGACTTTTTAAATGCACATTTGGCTAAAGAAACCAAGATGGCTTATCGGTTTAGCTCCAGGTTTCTGAGATTACACATACTGCAACACTTAACAGAAAGGCTGCTGTACTTAAAATAAGCCTGCCATGCTCTCTTGTAGTTTTACAGCTCAATGTCTTCTACTGAGAAAAAGCAGCATATTTACTGTAGGTTTTCAGGTGATTACCTTAATGTTATTTAGGTTAACTTCAACAAGACGGGGATCATTATCTTTAATCCTTTGCAGTGTTTCCTCGACATTTGTGGGATTTGGAGGTTCATCAAAAACAGGCAACATTTTTTCACCTTTTACTATATCTGAAAAGGCATTTAATTGTAATCAAACAGGTCACATACATTTACTGTGAATAAATTATTCATATACTAAATATTTACTGTATTTAAAGATTATCAGTCTTGCATCTCTCTCCCACCCAAAAAGAATACTACCCTCTCCCGACCATATTTTCATCAAGCTCAATCCTTTTCCAAAAGTCCTCACAGCCTTTCTGCTTTTCTTGCATACCAGCTTTTTTTCAGAAAGCGTGAGTTGAATTGCAAACACAAACATGAAACCTAAAAGCCAACACACAAATGTATGTTTATGCTTACTTTTATTCTCCCAAAAATACATTAACTGCAGAACGGATTTTAGTGTGTATAGATATATTTTAAGTCCACCCTTGCCAGCACTCAGCTAGCAGAGTTGTAGACATGCATATTTCCAATTCAAGACTGAATAGTCTATAAAGAATGTTAGTGGGATAGAAAATAGTTAATGCTATAGCAACTGTGCAGAATAAAGAACACATTTATCAAGCACTTACTTGAGAAGCTGTCTTTGTCAATCCCATTACTGCTTCCTACTACATCACAGAACTGATTGTTTGTTATCAAGTTGGACATTCCCAGTATGGCTGTAAAAGGAGAAAAAGAAAAAGAAATTACTGTTTCTGCTGAGATGCAGAGTTCTTCTAAATAATAACAACTGATTGTAAAACACCCAGTTATCAGTATGATAAGCCATTCTGTCTATCAAGAATGTAAAGAAAAATAGTAGTAAAAAAATTGATTGTAGACTTATAGTTGGTTTTCACATCTTGGAAAGATTTGATGCTTGAACTTGGTGAGGTCAAATTTCAGTCACAGAGTTCTTGACTGAAGCTTTAGGAACACAGGCACTTAGAAACACATTCTTAAATGCAAGAAAAAGCAGTGTGTGCACAACAAAAAGCAGCTTGTCTAAAGAATGAACTTCAGGGGGTTGAGTTTGAAAACCTTAAACAGGCCAAAGTAACCTACCTTCCTATAAACTATAACACACCAACCAAGGCGATATGCCACAACCAAACTGGCTTAAAACATGTTCTAGTTTCCATCACAACTGCAGTTTGGTATAGTCACATTTCAGATAATAAATGCACTATCATGCTAAATACAGATCTTTTTTGTCAAAATAGGCACCAGCTCATTCATACTTCAAAATACTAACCTGCAAGGTCACCTAATTCTGTGTCCGTGGCACTGGTCAAGGCTTCCTCTAGTTCTGGATCCAGAGAGAATTTTTCTTCTGTGTAAGACTGTACAGGCTTCTGCTTGGGGATAAATATCTTTCCTGGAGAAAAGATAATTACAAGTTTGATGTTACTTTGTATTATGTAGTTACTTATCTTAAAACTTTTCTGTACTTAAGGAATACATATTACATTTAGTAAATCCTGAGAGAAGCACCAAGGATAACATAAGGAATGAAGTTTCTTCTGTTTGTTCTTGAAAGTCAGAGATGAGAAGAGCATAAGCAGGAATGTAACATTATTTATTGCAGATTTTCAGGAGTCTATATCATTACTCCAATCTTACTTGTTTCTTGTAAGTATTAGAAAGCAAAATATAAGCCTGCATTATCCATTTTAAACAGCCTAGAAAAAGTGCCTGTAAGGAAAATTTAGTATCGCTTGAGAACCACGAGTGATATCCTCTCAAGAGAGGAAGGGACCCAGGCAGAATCGTAATCTGAACATGTCAAAAATAGAATATCAAAGAATCATCTGAAATCACAGACCTGAATATTCACTGCAGTCTTTCAGCATGCACACTATTTCTGATTTCAGATATTAACTCGATTTTGAAGTAAAAGAGTGGATGCCTGAGCTGCTTCAGAAAACCATGTTTTGTGAACAGCATAGAACAAGAAAATAGATTTCTGCACCAATGACACTTTTCTGAAAAACACTTAGAAAGGTCACAGAAGATTCAGTAGAAAAATGACCAGTAGTAATACCACATTCTGCACCAACTTCGTTGATAATTTTCCTTTGAAGACTCAGTGCTAATTCAGGAACCCACCCTCCTCCATATTCACAACTAAGAACCATTTACACAAATCATACTAACTCATCTCAAGTACACGTTGACAACCCACCATGTGCCAGAATTGGACCAGCTGGGCAGAAGCCTAAGAATTTTTTTTCCTCAAGCGTATCTTGTTACATGTTTGGACTAAGCCTAAGTTTAGCATTTTTAAATACCTCCCAGTGACAAGAAGCTTTATAGGAATGTTTCATTTTTACTTCTGGGAAATTCCAACAAAGTGGGATTTTGGTTCTACCACTTGTGGGAAGCAATGCCTGAAGTCAGCTCCTGTGCCCCACAGCAAGCACAGGCATAACGAAGTCCATCCACTTCTCTCTCTCTCTCTGTCTCCAAATTCCCATCCTAGATTACAATAGTCTGTGGTTTGTTTTCTTTTTAAAGGAACCTACTGCACTACCACTAGCACAGATTATAAAGCGTATCAAGATTTTCTCTGACAACACAGTCAGATGACCAAGATCTGTGGCTAGCAACACAGTATTTTTGTTCCTGGGTTGCTGTCTCCTTGGAAAGCTGTGTAAATGGTCATTATCCATATTCAGATGCAAAAAATAAATCTCCTTACATAACTGTACAGACTACAAACTGAAAAGCAGCTGACACGCATTGCCATCTGCACCTCCCGTTTGATGAACAGTGCATGTTTATGATGATACAGGATTTAATTTGCAAGTTTGGGTAGTAAATATTTAAGATTGTTTTGATGCAATTAATACAGTACATTTCTCCTCCCATTTTATTTTACCAGCATCATCTACTGGTGATAGATTAACTTTCAGCTTAATTGCAATTTTTAGAAGAGACATGAGAATATTTGACGAGATTTTCATTAACGGAACATGCTGAACAGCTCACGTTGATCTAGAGCCTTTCATTAGTTATGTTTGCATGGTTTTCCCTTGGTAAGATAGATTTCAGAGTACAAGAAAGAAGAGAAGGAAACTGTGATTTGAGCACCTGAGCCTTTGTTCATCCCATTTGCAGCATTAGTGCAGTAGGCAGCAAGTGGAAGAAGGAAATGGATCTCAATTAAACACAACTCTGTAAAACTGTATTTCAAACTAGATCTGCCTCCTGTCTGGTTCTTTCCACAGAACCCACAAAAATTAACTGTTTTTCCTGATGTTACTTCAAATAATTCTTAAATTCATAGGTTAGGAACTTCTAGTTTTAAACACTTGCTTCCTATGAGTAAAACTAAATTTATCCATACATGCTTGACTCTTAGGATAATACAAAAAGAGCATATTCAGTTTTTATTAAAGCAAAAATGTTAAAAGCCGCTCCCCACCAGAAATGTTCATTTCAGCCAACTCTAGTCATATGAACTGGGCCAGAAGCAATTTTTGTTATAAAACAGGTCACACCCTTATGTTTAGAATCTCTCATTCATTGGCCTCATCTCATCCTAGCCCAGAGTTCAGAGGTCACAACACACATATGAAAGCATGACCTTCTCTTCTCCGCTTCTCTCTTCCAGTTATAAACTGATGCTTTTTGAAGAGAGGGCCCATGTCTCTGGGGTCAATGATCTAACTCAAGGCCTGCTGCCAAGACAATTTAGTAATTCCCTTACCTCCTTACCAATGTAAGCTTTTTTAGAAAAAAAAAAAGACTACACATCTGTGCAGCCCATGAGAAGAATAGTTTTTGCAGCCCTCACGCGGAACTTTTCCAAATAGCAGGAACATGACATCCCCCTCTGCTGCCAACAAGGATACTGCAAAGATTAAGCATGACATGCAGAGGCAAATTTCAGAGATGTTCACGTCATTTCTGTAATAATTATATATTCTGGCCTTCTATGCCTTTAGCTAAGATCAAATGATGCACGTCCCAGGATTCATTCACAGACTTTCTTTGCTACAGATCAAACTTTCAGTTCCAAGTTCTACTCAATCATATTGCTTAAAAAGCAGAAACATCAGACACGTCTGTTGAAGCGCTCTAGACATTTCACAAGCAGACACACAGTATCTAAGGTGGGACTGAAAATCTCACAGAAATCAAGTCTGTTCAGCGTGGCCATCAATTGCATATTGCTGGTACTGTTCTCACATGTCCCACAGTCCTATATCCCTGCACTAGTAGGAAACAAGCAGCCACGACCTGCAGATCAGAAGTAAGTTTAAAATCCACTTTGCAGTCCTCTGTTTGCAGGAAAGGAATCAAATGTCACCTGAGGACAGTCAGATACAAGCTTGTATCATCAGTGACTTCATGAAGAAGAGTAAGCAATACCTGCTATATTCCTTACAGATCATGCTTCTTAAAGCTTCATCAGTCCATACGTTTATATAACCTGCAATTCATCAGTCACTAGGTTCTGAGCAGAGCAGCACCAAAAGAGCTCTAGCAGGTGACTACAGTTTCAGTCGAACAATATTTCCTGGGTGACAGAGCAGCAGAAAAAAAACAAAACAGCACAGAAACCCAACACTAAAGCAGAAGTTACTGAAATGCAAATCTACACAGTTCAAACATACCCAGCAGCAATGCAGAGGTAGAGTTGGAGGAGAAAACTACAATTAAGAGAGTGCAAAGGCTAGAAATGCAAAGCTTAGTTAACATAATAATTTGGTAATGCCTTCTACTGCACAGCACAAAGTACCGTATTGATTTTAGATATAGTTTTATCTCAGGTGCAATAATTCTCATCTTTTGCTGTTCCAAGAGAAATGGGAAGCGTTGGTCAGATGCATGGAACACACTCGAGGGCAACAGACTGAAGCTTTGCTTCCCCTTTGAGATGAGAGATCCCTCTCTGTGCCATATGCCTTGTAAAATCTTTATGACATACTTACGTACACAGATTGAGACAGAGCTGGTTTTGTTGAAACTATTACCACATTACCCTCATGAATCTCTTCAACAATGGTTTACTGCATGGTTCAACATCTAATTGGAACAGAATGTCACTTAAGTCATTAAATCATGTGTAAAAACAAAGTATGTTTTTAACAAAGCTTTTAGAAACAAAATCAGGCACTAGAAAAAGCAAATTGGAAGACAATTTCGGGATTGCTAAGCTTGACATTTCTTTAGCACCATTCATGTTCCTACATCAGAACACATTACGTGATTTCAGATCTTCCACATTCCATAGCACGTATTATCTATCAGTGAAAGAGATGCAATGTGGTTTTAATAACGTTACTCCAATACAGAGTACTTAACTGGGAAAGTGGATTTTCCTTTACACTGTAGTAGGGAAGCAAGGTTACCAGAATCAGTAGCAAGCCAGGATATATAAAATTAACCCAGGGTAAGCTGCTTTGATAAACCTGCAGGCCAAATCACTACAAAGGACATCAGCTCTACTAAACAGGAAAAGGAAAGAGAAGGATAGATTTTTTTCCCCCTTCTTACTGCATAAAAGGAGTAATTAGACGATCATCAGTTTTCTTCTGAATTAACAGGATAATCAAGCAAGATTTTCACCTGTTCCAGTCAGTTTCTCCATAATACATTTATCCAGCCAAAGAGAAAATATATAAACCAGCTTAGTCATTTGTTTTTTTTCAATATTAAAAAAGCACATTAAGATAAAAGTCCCCTCTAGATAAAAAATATCCCACACAAGCACCAAGTTTAGCTCTCCAGTCCCTTTCCAAGTTTTATATCCAGATAAGGATCATGATTTCTTGATACAAAAGATTGCTACATAGGTTTGCCATTTTTGTGCAAAATGGCCACAAACATGGCAACAAGCCAGAACTGAACCATAACATTACTGTGAGGGGACAAAAAAAAGGTTATTTGTTACCTACAACAAAATGAGCACAGCCTTCTTGCCTCCTCCTGCCCATTTAACGGGACAGGAAGTTCCATACTGAACATTTGTTTCCACATTTTAGTTTTGATGAAAGTAAGCTACATTTAATTTTTAATATTATTTTCTTTTCTTCTATGGCACTAAAATAAATAGTAGAAAAAGTTATTAAATAGCAACTCAGTTTTTAAGAGATAGGGTAAATTTTACTAACTAAATTGGTCTGACATATTGCAACATCCAGACAGACTGCTATTTAGTAATACTTAATTACATAAAGGAAATGACATTTGATCTTTCTTAACCAAGATCTGCATTGCAGCTGGACCCTTCTGGTTTTCTGCATGATTCTCACAGATTTTATCTACTCAAAAAAATAGTTTTGCTGCGTGCACATATACATAAGCCAACTTTAAGGAACCACCCATCTGAATGAAGCACTAGTACTCACTAGAAAAAGAAGTACTAACTAGACCAAACCTTCCGTGCCCAGCATTGTAACATCACAAGCTCTCTACTCCTTTAAGGAACAGAAAGAGATAAACATTGTCAAGTAACAGCTATGTTATACAGGCAGAGAAAATGCAAATACTCACAACAAATTTTTTACTGAATATATACCACCAGCACAATCATATTTACAAACTTGTAGATGAATGAAGACTCAAGTCTGAAACAAGCAGTGTACAAACACCGATGAAACAGCTAAAAGCTGCCTCCTATGCACACGTACCCAGGACAGAACTGGGAGTTTCTGTCCCTACCAATAGCGCATAGTAAGGCACGGCAAGTTTTGCAACTTTTGTTTTATGGGAGAAAAAAAACAGTCTTAGAATATTTATGATGAATGTTCTTTTAAAATTTTCTCCTGAAAAAGAAATTGCCTCCCATCGATTCAACAAGAAAACTAAATCCAAACAAAAAATTTAAAACTCCAGGCTTTAATAACATGTCCACTCATTGGGTCAACGTCCCCATGGTTTTTAGAACATAAATCACTGCCAGATTTTAAAGCTTCGTCCAACGTTAACTATGAAATTAATAATAACTATGCAATCTTATTAAACCTCTCAGTAAAGATACTAGAAAGACAACAGGACTGTATAAACTACTTACCTGGCCTTGTTAGCCTATGACATCTTTGAATATGACTGAGCATCTACCAGGACATCATTCCACTGCTATTTTTTTTAAATTCAATGTAGTGTTACAAACATTACTGTCTGTACTCGGCACTACAAGGCATATGCCAGAGATAATTACAGCATTTGTTATTACTGACACAAATTAGCTCTTACTTTGAGGATATCATCTCCATCAGAACTTTGCAATCATTGATGAGATGTTTGAGTCTTATTTCCTTCCTGTGGTACATGTAAACAGCACACCAGCCCCAGCCCCAAAAAATGCTTCAACAGGAAGCATCCCGCCTCTGCACAGTAGCACTCATTTGGAAACGCGAGTTAAAAAGTTAAACGTGAGTTAAAAAGCTTTAGAGCTGCCAATGCTTCAATAAACTTTGATTCACAGTACTTCTGGCTAGTCCACTTCAGAGATTTCATAACCACTTCCACCGGAAAGGGTGGCGTTACCTTTCTTTTCTCTTGTGAAAGGCACATAGTCTTCCCTGTCTTTGTGCTCAAGAGCCTGCTTCTCCAAATACGCAAGGAGTCTTTCCCTGTCAAAGGGACCTGAAGCCTTTTTGGTAGTCTGGTCTTTCTGTCGGAAGCCTGCAGGCAGAAGCGCATTCTGCAAAACAAAACGGAGCAAACAAATACAGCTTAAAGTCTGAGTAAGCACCAGTTTAGTTTCATTTGCCTCTTCCTACTCCCTCTCCCCAAGGTCAAAACCTAGTATACCATCCTTTTTCAGCACTCTTTGATCCCTTGCCAACCTCCTTTTTTTTTTTTTTTTGGGGGGGGGGAGGTTTCCAAGGTAATCTATTCTTTAGATACCAAGAATACAAATTAAAAATAGAGCACACTGCACTCTGAATAGCACAGAACCAATTCTTTAAGTACAATAGCTCCCAGCCCTAAATTTGCTAGTTACTTTGCAACTCTCTTCTAGAATGAACACTATTTAAATGAGCATTAGCAAGTAAAAGGCATTTACAGGTTAGACATTCAGCAAGACAACTTCTTCCTCCATCACTTACATCCAAGTGTCTTTAAGACAACTGCCTATATTATCACCTGGCATTTAACACCACATCGCTGCTTTTGACCTGGCTCTCAGAGTGAGGCGGTTTAGTTGTTTATTTTTGCTATCATCAACATACTTCAGCTAAAGAAAAAAAAAAAAACCAAAACCCCAAAACCCAGAAAAAAAAGGAAGATATTAACATGAAAAGAATAAATAGAAATTCAAACTATCCTAAAAGACAACCAATCACTTCTGCCAGTTTGCCAAAGTAAATTAAAATATCAATATCTTGCAGTGCAACAAAATAGGTGATCATAATGTTCTTAAGTAATACCTGAACATCAAGATTAAACTTAATCCTGGTCCTATCAAATCAAGAACAGAGAATCAGTACATGAAAAACCAGGTCATGGACTCTGACATTAGCTACAACACCAGTAGAAGACGTCTTTATAACAGAAAACTAAAATATGCCTTATTCAATACCCCGTGCTGACATAGCTTTTCAGGAGCTGAGTAATTATCTGTTTCTTCTTTGCAAAGTCAGCATGAGGACAGGAATAGATATAGGCTACCAGATACAAGACCAGGAATCTTTAGAAGAGGTTGGCATCCTTTCTCACCCATCAAACTCCAATGGAAAAGGAACAAAATAAAAACGGGTGCAAAAAGGCTGTTTACCAGATAACACTGGAAACAGGAAAGTGAAACAGACCTTTCTAAATAAACTTTCTTTTCAAGAACATGGTTAAGAGTGATTTTTATTTATAAATAAATGACAGAAAGCTCCTCTTGACAATCCCTTCTTCCATTTTCCTCTACTGCAGTTTCATTCACGTCACAAACAGGAAATAAAGAGTTCGAACATTATGTACACATACATATCTGTAAACAATATCATTAACAGACTAGGGAAAAGTTCTGTCCAAAAGTACATTCAAGTGAAAAAAGAGTCTCAATTTATTTCGGACAAGTTTCTGAACAAACGAAAAAATAAAACTTCTCTTGGCTGATACCTACTTCAGGGTCAAGATCATCCAAAACAGTTTCCAGTTGTTTCAGTTCTTCTTCTGAAAGTTTGCCAAGAATTTCGTCTTCATCAAGATCTTTGTACTTGTCCAAATCCTTTCGAAATGGGAGCGTCATGACTTGGGCAGTACTAAGTTGCTCAAACACAGCAAAACTCAAGTCTTATTCTTCACCAGATCTATTAAAAAAAAAAAAAAAGTATGAAAGAAATAACCATAGATAGGGTAAATATCCCAACTACAGCATCTTCAAACTCCAAACACATCTCTGAAGGGAAGGTTTTCCAGCATTCGTCTCTATCTGTTATTCCATGACAGACCACAAGTGCTTGGAAGCATCTACACCTCCTTTCCTCACTGCTAAGAAACCCATCCTGCTGTGCCCTTTTCAACTAATAACTAAGCTATATATATTTTTTCGGAAGTACACCAGTGTCCATTCTTCTTGACAAGAACTCCAAAGCCATAATTCCTACAGACCGCAGGGTGGGACGGAGGAGATACCAAGTATACCTAATATTTATGAGTCCAACTTAACACCATCGGTTTTTACAGATACTGCAGTCAAAAGAACAGTTAAGATGCTTTACGTTTATTATTGCTGCTGCTGTTTGAGATCAGTAAAGGAGAACATCGCTACAAACAAGTTAATTGGTTATTACTGACTCATATCCCTGCGTATTACCTGCCAAGGGAACAAAGGAAGCTTACTTCCCATATTACAGCACTAGTATTGAATTAACATTCTGTTCTGTCTGAGGAAAATTAAAATACTTCGATGAAAGGCTTTAGGAATACAGCTCCTAAGTAGCAGCACTCCAGTCGATCTCACTACCAAAAAAAAAATGTAATAGAGAACAGACTACACAACTGCTCATGAAATACTACACTCAGAGGAAACTGGGGTCCTCCAAAAGATTTACAGTCTGTGTAGTACTTCTCTCGGACTATAAGAATTCAGAGAACCTTCTTCTTAACAGTCACAATTTTTGAGTATTTGGCTTGAAAAAAAACCAGTTCATCAGTACAACATGGAAGCAGACAAGTCAGTTTCTCTCATTTTTCTGTAAAGAGTTCTGGGATTCTCCTTTTGTTCAGCCAAATTCTTGCTTCAAGTTGAGCACACAAATGCACACAAAAAATAGACACAAAATGCAATTTGAACGACTCTCTGTAAGTGAGCAAGAGCGGCTGTAAAGCATTTGGGGAACAAAAGCTAGATGTACACTTCCAGGCTCGTTTGCCCCCCTAATCCCTTTCTCTGATCTATAGGAATACTCAACACAGAGATCAGACATACAGCAAATGTTATTTGTTCTCTCGAACATAATAAAATCCAAGAGGAATTCTTAATTTCATGGTAAATTATGTCAAAAGATGGTTGTCTGGCTTCCTACGAACTGTAACTCATCATGCTGGAAGAGCCTGGACCTTTGCAAGAGGCCACAGAGCTGAGAACATCTGAGTTTAACGGGTGCAGAAAATGCAGAGGGTAGCATACCTATATTTTTCAAAGCCGTGTTCCAAAAGTAACCAAAGGATTGCCTCTACTGTCTAGTGCACAATCTCCTACAGCTTTCATAGTCTCCTGGTATTTGTTTCTCCAGGTGCAAAACAGCTGAAGGACAAGTAGCTGATACCTGCAGCAGACGCCTCACAACCTTCATGCAAACTTTTCATTCCCAGAGCCTTAATGTTTTCCCCTTCCTTACAATTTAAGACATTACACACTATCATAAGAGAAAAACATTTCCTGCAGCCAATTACACAGCATTGCTCGTGACTGGGCTGCACCTTCGGAATTCCACATGAGCACACTGTCACCTCCTACATTTCTGCATGTCCATTTGCATTCAAATACTAAAAGGTGTAGTTTTAACAGGTAATTTTAAGGAGCAGAATAGTTAGCATACTGTAGAACAGGGCTCCCCTTACTCTGACAGAGAGTAGCACTGCCTAGCTGCACATTACACTCATCTAAGTGACACTTCCTCTTCATGAATCGCTGCGAACTGCTGTCACCCAGAATTAATTACCTTTTATTTGCTGCATGGGTATGCTTTACACTGGAAAATCACCCATCCTTTATAATACATTAATTAATGTTGAGCTCATAGCCCCTAGCCTCACTCACTTTTATAATATGATCAAAGTAGCCATTTCAAATCCTGAGCTACTGCGCTCACACACAAAAGCAAAAAACAAAGCAGCAAAGCAAAAAAATCCACTATTTCTGTAATTGAGTCTTCACTTCAGCAGAGAACAAGAATCACATGAGGCCTGGCAGTTACTGATGAATGTTTTGGCATTTCTTTTTTCACAGAACGTCTGGATTTTCTTCACCTGAGAAGTCAATGAACAACTGCAGAAATTAGGAGACAGCAGTAACTTTACTTCAGGCCATTTTATAACTATAAATATTATATTTATAATCATCACCTGAAGAACTATCAAGCAGCTTTCACACACCTCTTATCTACAAGTTAAAATATGTTCATTTTCTCCTCTCTAAAAGTGTATTTTTCAAAACCAAAATATTCCAGAAATATTCTACATTCCAATTTTCTTTCAAAAATTCCTATTATACTCAAGAACACAATTTCTTGGCACCTAGCAGCAGGAATTCTTTAGAAATATCTTGCCCACAGGAAACTACAGTCTTGTTAAAGTCCACTGTAAATGGTTTCCATAACTTGGATTTTAAAATAGAAGTGACATCATGAAAAACAAACCAAGCCGGTTTTGGCCAGCATGTTTGCAGAGTTCACTTTAATCTCATTTGTTCCTTTGGAGCCTCCTTCCACCCAGCCTCTGGGTGAACCCAGCCCAGAGCAGGGGGGTCCAGAGCAGGGGTTCCACAGGGCTGTCAACAGTCCTGCACCAGTCAGGGCTCTGGGTCATCCCAGCTGCTCAGGGGAGCCTAATCTGAGCATTTCCCCAGGGACCCCCTACAATGGAAACAATTTTCTCTTCCAATGTGCAAGATTATACAGAACTGTTTACACGGTGCACTTGAAAAAGCTATCTTTATTTACCAAAGCTAGGGAAAAAATGAGAAAATATAAATATTACCATAATCCCAGCAGGTATCTTAGGATGGTTTCATAATGCCTCACACAATAGCTCCGCTGAAGAGCTCAATGCTGTTTTCTTATAAGAAAACTCTCGAGGGCCACCTGAGCCCTCCGAATTTCCTGCCTGGGGTAGGATACACGCAGCAGGTTCTCCTGCCCAGGGAACCAGCAGACATTCCCTAGCCCAAAGCTTTACAGAGCCAGCAGGTGGCAGCTCATCTTTGCGTATGCTTTTTGTCAGGGTAAATGGTGTTTTTCAGGAAGTAAGGAAGTCTCCAGGAAGTAAGGAAAAGCCATTCTGGGCTATTTTCCTATAAAAACAATCCCCAGGGTTCATTCTGTTCAAGGAAACAATTCACTAAGTTTTATAGATGGCAACTAGAGCTTCCCCATCTTCACTTTTGTCCATGCAGTAACCTGGACAGTGGAGTGGGACAGAACTACTGCAGAGTAACTATATGGACCACGAAGGTTCTTCCCTGATGAAAGAAATCAGAAAACACCTGGATTTCCAGTTCCTGCCAGCTCCCCCTCTGTGTCAGAGAGCACCTGGAACCAGGCAAAGCCCACTTTGCTTTTCATATGTCCTGTTTACACACAGAACTAGGACACGGCTGGTTTGCAGGCAGGGTGCTCTGAGTGATGGCTACACTGCCAAGCTGGCATTGTCCCATAAAATCTTACTCCTGTGTGTCTGTTCTTGAAAACCAGTCACCCCCTGCAGGGCTGCTTGGGCAATCACAGAGACAACAGAGACAGGAGCCCCAAAGTGAAAAATTCAGCAAGGTGAACAGGGCACAGGAGGTAGCATTTCAACACCCATCTCCACACCACTTCCAGGCACACTCATCAAACCAGCTGCACGAACGGTGTTATGATCCCAAACAAATACAAGACTGGGATAAGCTAAAAATCACCAATATCACACGTACTGGCTGCCCCGAGAAGCTCCTCTAGCAAAAATCACCACTCCAGCTGTGCATTCCCTCTCCCAACACGCAGGGCAGCACCACTGCACTGGGAATTACTGACCAGTCAGGAAGACAAATGTTTTGGCATTTCTTTTTTTTCACAGAACACCTGTTTTCTTCAACAAAGATGTACTTCCCATGGACATTGATACACAGTATCTCCTCCTACAGGCTTCCGGTCCATGCAAGCTATCTGAACATTTATAGAAACACTCAGATATTCGTAGCCATTACAGAAAAGCAGCAAAACTAACAGGACCAGAAGGGGACAGCAGAAGAAATTCACTTTATACCCATTACGTTAATTAAGGAAAACTTCTGAGTAGGAGCCCATTTCAGGCTCTTCCCTACATCACAGGCTGTCTTTCAAAGCTCTGTACATCTGACACAGCAGCAAAACATTCATCTTGAAGACACGTTCAATATATTACAGCAAATTTAAAGCATACAGCCAACTCTCTTGCACAGCACTCATCTTGCGCGTGTCTGCAAAGCAGCGGGCACATAAGCTTTCGGAGGTTTATACTGAGGGTTTAGCCACAAATTTCTCAGGAAAAGCAGAAATCCGAGCCCGCTCCCGCCGGGAGGGCCCAGCAGCAGGTCCGGTGCCAGCCAGCCGAGCGGGGACCACCAGCCCCGAGGGTCAGCAGGCTGTGGGCTTCCTAAGTCGTAGAAAACACAGGCAGCGAGCCGAAAGAACCACGCGAAGCGGATCTACAGGCGACGCTTTTAAAGTTACAGATCTCAGCCGCCACGGCAAAGCCTGGTGTGGGCTGAAAACCCAGCCACCCCCCGTCCCGCGGGCAGCAAACACCCACCCGGCTCCCCCGAGCCACGATCCCCCTTTCCCTGGGCTCTGAGGAGCCGCTCCCCGAGGCAAACACGGCTCCGCTCGGCACTGAGGAGCTGGGGGAACCGGCCAAGGGGCCGGGGCCCCTTCCTCCCCGCCCTCCTCCTCCTCCTCCCGCCGCGCTGTGGGGCCGCACCCGTTCTCCTGCGCTCTCCCCAGTCCCCGCAGCGGCGAGGCCGGCCCCGCACCGCCCGAGGGCCGCTCTCCGCTCGCCGTCCCCGCGGCCGCTCCTCACTCACCCCGGCAGCGACCCAGCTCCCTCAGCCGCGCCCAGCAGCGCCGCGCCCCGACCGCGCCTGCGCGCCGCCGCGGAGCATGGCGGGACTTGTAGTCCAGCTACAAGGCGCCGCGCCGCGCACCGAGCCTGCGCACCGCCGCGGAGCATGACGGGAGTTGTAGTCCGGCTACAGAGCACGGCTCCTGCCCGGCATCGGAGAACGGGGGGATCCGAGTTCGAGTCCCGGGCGGCCCCTTTGTGCTCTCACAGGATAACCAGGCTGGAAAAGACCCACAGGACCATCGAGTCCAACCATTCCTATCAAACACTAACCCATGTCCCTCAGCACCTCATCCAACCTTCCTTTTTGTGTGCTTAATGAGTATGACTCTTGGGGCTTTTCAGCCACAAAACATCAGGCACTAGTGAAAACTGCGTGCTAGTAAACATCAGCTATGTACGATTTTATATAGGTTTATAACGTGAAAGAAATCTGGTCAGACTGCCTTGAAAACAGTGAGAAATCTTAATTTAGGCACATTGTCTGTCACATTTCAGCGTACGTGAAAGCTGGAGCTGCTTACAGACAGCAGTCTTCAGAGGTGGGTTTTTTTCCCCTCTAGGGGTTGATTCTCTTCTTATCTCAACACTGGAAACAGTTAAATTTTCCACACCTCAAAATAACAAATACTATTAAAATTAAGGCTGTTGTCTGTCACGTACCGTTTGAGTGGCTAATTTCTGGCAACATAAAATGATGGAAAATAGAGGCTTCCAGTAGAAACTGTGGAGTAAACTTTGTAGGTGTTGCCATTCCTTTCTGCCTCCAGGATAAAGCACTTGTAGAATGACAATGGCAAGAAATAATCAATAGTACAGCTCATTTTCCAGATATCAAGGGCCCTGCGATACTGCCGTGACCGAAAGATAAATGATTCCCAGGCTTAGACAGCAGGTAATACCGAGATGCTGATTTATTCAGAGAATCACTGGAAACTCTTGGCAGATTTGGGAAAAGAAACCAGGGGTGAAATGTTGGCCCAATGGGAGTCAGCAGGAGTTCTACAGTTCAGCAGTGCCAGGATTTCACCTCCCTAAGACTTGGAGTCTAAGGCATCAAACGTAATCCATCTTATTTAATATGAAGATAATTTAAAATATTTAAAATTCTTGTAACTTATGACTAATACATTAATTAAAGATATTTTGCAAAGTCCTAGCTGTGCTGAAGTCATCAGTGAGACTCCTACTGTCTTTAACAGAGACAGAAATTAATTTGATAGATTACATTAAAATCAAAACTGTGCAAACTTAACGAGGAACAGTCCAATGTGTTGGGCTGAACCATCCAGGAGAGCTTTGCTTCAAAGAAAGAAACTCCCAGTGCGTGCAGAGGAGGAGACTGGAAGCAGAGGGTGATGGAGTTGGACTTTCGACTGCTGTGAGATTCTCACTTGTTCAGTGCCCGAGGCAGGAGACCCACAAAGCCACACTGAGTCCTTCTGGCACCGAGCCCACGGGTGAATGAAGAGACACTTTTATAACCACAAGAGCCCTTCTGCAAATGCTCAGCGATAGATTCATAATCCTCCAGTCATCAGAAGGCTGGTGTTTTCCAAGCTGACAGACCTATGCGTGTTCAGAGGGCAAACATAATGTTCTAGAAAGGATTAGTAGAGGAATTTCTTTTTCAAAGGCTGCAGTATGATGCGAGACAGTGATAGACGGGTGAGGGAAGTGCTGCACATCTGAATCCTCAAAGGACATGGAAAACCTGGACAGTAGTGGAACTTCCACTAGTGCTGAAATAATGCACGTGCAAAGCAAGAGCAGACACAGCCTGAAGCATCCTCACTGCCATCCACTGAGCTGAGCTGTGGACTGGAGGAAAGGAATGTCCAAAGCCCCAGACATAATCCTAAACTGATTAAATCATAGTATATTTACTGTCTACAATGCTGATGTGTTACAAACGAAGAATGTGGGTTCAGCACACACAGGCTAAGACAGAAATATCTTCCTGGCTGGAGAATTCACACAGGATATAGACAGGAAGGATATTGTCAGTAAATGAGATGATAATAAAAATTGATGCCTGGTCCCTTTATCCTACATGAGTTTTTAATGTGAGTAGCCAAACTCAGATTGAAACAAATTACAACTGAGGAAATCATATTCCTTCCAGCGGCAGCAAAGAAGGGCACGGCTTAGTCCCAGTTCTCTTGAGACACAGCCCTAATGCTTTGGGAATTTAGTGTTCTGACATGAAGGGTAAAGACAAGCACATTCCCATGAGCAGACAGGCTTACACAGCCTTTGGGAGGAGACCACAGGGGTAGCTACCTGCACGTGTTTTGCATTTTTTCCCTCTTCTTGCAGTTGTCTGCCTTGGGGCCAGCCTGCTGAGCGGTGCCTGGAGACCAGCTCAAGCACCAACCATCAGGTTCGCAGCGTTCTAAGCCCTGTCTGCAGGAGTCCACACGTTATCTAACACACCTTCTGCCCAGCACCTGGGACCTGAAAAAAACATGACCTATGCATATTGCTCCACTGCAAGAAAGCCTTTTTCTGATCCTGGGAATCCAACACTGAACAAGCTGTCCCGCGGATCCACTCGTGGAAGCAGAGGTGGAGCAGAAAGTTATTCACCAATAGCAGACCCTGTAAAGAGAGTAGAACAGGATCTGTTAGCTCCCGCTCCCTTCTGAGGAACAAACCACTTGAAACAGGACAATTTGAAGGAGGTGGAGAGCTGGCCTGGACCTCCAAAGCCTCCAGCTTCTCATACCAGCACAGATTGCAGAGCTGGGGCAGTGGAGGAACCACTGTACCTCAGTGGATGGAGCAGAAGTTGCATTACCTGTACTCAGGGTGTATTTTTGGACACGCTGCCTGGAGCAGAGTGGAGCTGCATAGCTCTGTAGGTGGGACATAGAGGAGGGAGAGCTGCTGAGATCTGGTCCCAGGGTCAGCAGTGGTCTTCCTATTTCCCTGGGTAATTTCTTCCACTTTCAAGCTTTTTGGAATCCCTGTTCATGAGACCAATGTTCCTGTCCCCAGACCTAAAGTAACCTCTGTTCTGTGTCTCACTTTCCACAGCTGCAAAATGGAAGTGGTAAATCTACTGCTGCAAATTAATTTGTACATATAGGGGTCTGAGGAGGAGGGTTATTATTACTGTTACTAACATGGCAAGAGCAATGTCCAAATCTAAGTGCTTTTCTTCAGGATTTAGTGTATTATGGATACAGAAGGGTTCACAGAAATCAGGCTTGGGTGAAATAGCTGATGACTTGAAGTCAGTGCTATTTAATGTATTACTGTATACTGCCTTATAAAACAGTCCCTATTATTTTTCAAACCAAAGCAATTAAAAGCCCAGCCTAAATATTTATTGTTTGATGACTTGAGATGCTGCTGGCCAGCATTTTAAGGCCCAAACCACCAGGTTCTTATGAACTGGGGCTGACTACGTACATTGGTTCTCTTTCAAAGCCACTTCAGAAGTATCACCACAACTCAGTAATTTTACATGTGAAAAAGAGTCAAATTTTATCTCTACTTAGGTCCAAGATTTGCTGCTCAGGCATTGAACCAAGGGGTTTTATATACAGGTCACTGAATCTGATCAACAGCTGGACTTGAAGGGAAGAGATCAGAACATGCACAACGCAATAATCAAGACCAGATGTTTCTCTAAAAGACAAGATCCAGCTCAAGCAGGAATTAATTAAGCAAAGTCTTACAAGCTGTGTAATAAGGAAAACAGATGAAAGATCACAAGAGCCCCTCTGCTTTTCCTACTAAAAAAATACCAGAAAAAAAATTTAAAACAACAGATCACTGCTTGGCTACAAATAGTGATATTTGTATCAGCAATATAGAACTTGATTTTGGGCGCCTCAGTTAACAATTTACTGGTGCAGCCTGCTGGCAGTGAGCTCAATTTAGGCAACGTTGGAAAACCACCAAACCTCTACACTGCATCCACCACAGAGCAGCTCTGAACCAAACCCTCATTCGTCCAAGAGTCAGGAAATCTGCTTTTTTTTTGGGAGGCACAGGACCGCTGGCTCTCAAAGGCGCCCACGGAGTGCAGCAAAATATTTTCTAGAGTAGTTGTCCCCAGATATGTTGCATCCTTAGGGTGTTAATTCTGCCACTGTGCTTCTTGCAACAAAGCAAATCTATAAATACATTAAAAGCCTAGATGGGAAGAATGTTTTGCAGTTTCCTACCAGGGAACAAAGACCATTTGGGAGCCGTATCCTGTACTTTTAGAAGTGTTTTCAGGGTGCTGCTCTGTGAAATCTCACACATTGGAAATACGGTCAGTGCAGTCATTTGTTATAAATGTATCATAGCAGAGATTCTCTGTAAATGGGATATTGTGCCTCCTGTACATGGGATATAGCTCAGATTTGTGAATCGTGTTGAATACTTTTGTCTTTTAATTGAATACTTCTTGTCTTTTAAGGATGACGAATTATTTAGAACACACACTGTAAACACGACTGATACGGCTGACTGTGTGCAGTGGTTTTCAGGAGAATGTTATTCCTATACGTATACGGATACTGTCATGTACACCTGCCTTTAATATATTTACCATGTATATTTTTGTCTGCCTGTCTCATGAATGCAGGCAAGTGGTTGCTTTTCTTAGGCAAAAACTGATCATGTTTCTAATTATTCGATTGCAAATTCTATGCATGAGGTAAAAGGAAGAAAAAATGTGAAATCACAGCCAACAAAGTGAAGAACCTTGAGTCTAGCCGAACCCTGCACTGCTTGCAGAGGTCTTAGATCATTACATTTCTAGCAGAAACTAGTATGAAGTGAATTTGTCAGCAGATACAAGGCAACTGCAAATGTAGAAGTCAGCATGGGAGGGGTTCTTCTCGTTCATGTCAGCTGAGAAAGAGTTTCAACTTAACAAACATACTTCAAGGTGTGACAGGAAAATCCAAATGGAAAATTTGCTGAAGTTTATCAAAAACCAAACACCCCAAAGCTACACGTTGCTTTTCGTTGACAGCATATTCCTCCTTCCCGATATTTGTACATTTATGAGTAACACACACAACCCCTGATCCTACAGATCAAGATTAAAACCCTAAAGAGGGTTTAATCAATGTTAAGAATTAAATACACTCTGCCTCATGCCTGAATCAGCCCTGTTTGCAGTGAAGCTTCAACACCAACACTAAACCAGCTTCATCTTCAGCCTGAGCCACCAAGTTACAAAGCAGCAGATTTCAGAGTAACTCGATTCAGCATCCCTGACGTGTCTGGTACTGAACAAGCAAAACCATGGATGCAAACACTGTTTTCTCTGAATGCTCCAAGGCCGAGGAAGATGGGGGGGCAGGGGGGAGACTGGGAAATAAATAGATCTGTTTCTTTGCCATTTCTGGGTGCTTTGTTAACTTATGGCTGAATATCCTGTTTCCTAAGAAGTTTGAGGCAAGGAGGCTCCAAGCAGATAACCGCAGCTTTGGAGCACCTTTGTGTACTCTGCACATTATTGTGGACACAGGTGTTTCCCTGAGCAGCAGTGGCATGAGTGGCATTTTAATCTGAGTTTTCTGCTCTAAGTTTTGCTACAGATGCCTGAGGTGTTTGGCAGGGTGCAGAGTGAAGCTGAAAGCATTGTATTTCTTAGCAGTACTTTTCTTTTGATAGAAAAATTCATCTCTGGTGCAGCATCTGCTTCTTAACAAGGCAACATCTTGTTTTCTTGCCAACACATCACGAAACTTAAAGACATTTTAATCACAGGAATAGCTTTTCTGCTACTAGTGACTCATCACTTAGTGCTCAGAACCAAGGACCTCGGTTCAGCTAAACCACAGCACCTAGTGAAGGCAATCGGACAAATAAAACCATGGTCATAGTTGATAACAGGGGGTCCATTCAGATCATATTATATGTCATTTCAACCAACAGTTAACTTTGGTACCAGAATAAAAGCACAAATATAAATTGAATTGTCAAAATTAATTAAAAGAAGAGAGGAAAAGCATCAAAATGGTCTCTTCCTAAGTCCTCCATTAACAACAACGTGTTCTTCTGGGAAGTTTTGACCCCACTGTAACCTCACTGCGCTGTGCTACAGCCAGCAGACTCCTTGGAAAAAGCCACCAAGCTTTCAGGAAGCACCAAAGCACTGACCTGTCCTTCTCAAATGGAAAGAGGCACCCCGAGATGCTCCTGTCTTTTAGGCTTCCAGATAAGACCCACAGAGATCCCTCTGAATCCTTCTGGAGACGCAGGGCTGTTTATTAAAGAATGCTTCTCCTCCAGCCTGTGTCCTGCATCGTGGCTGCAGCCCAGGCAGTTTTGGGCAGGGGCCAGCACCCTCCACTCCAGAATTGGCTCCAACAGATGCAGGGTGAGGGCCAGGAGGGTTCTGCTGCAGGACCTGTTTGGTGGGTTTGCAGGGGGCGTGGGAGAAGAGCAAACCGTGCTCTGCCAGGGCCTCCGTCCCCCTGCAGTGAGTGCAGGCTCAGCTCCTTGGAGATGTGCATTAGGGCAGGGGGGTGGCTGCAGGCAGCAGAGCATCCGAGCCACAGGGGAGGCAATTCTCAGCTTTTCCCTATAAAGGGGTCGCACAGGGGAGGGGTGAGGTTGGGGATGGGTCATGCTGAGTGGGAATAAATGCTATCTGGATGAGGGTTAGGTGAGACTTCACCTGCAGGCTTGGGGCAAGAAGAAGTCAGAAGGGCCGAGGGACGATGGGGGAGCTGGTCAGGTGCGAGTGGGAGGGATGCTGGCCGGGACTGGTAGGGATGCTGGCTGGAGCTGGCAGGGATACTGGCTGGGAATGGAAGGGATGCTGGCCGGAGCTGGTGGGGATGCTGGCTGGGACTGGGAGGGGTGCTCTCCGGAGCTGGGAGGGATGCTGGTTGGGACTGGGAGGGATGCTGGATGGATCTGGGAGGGATGCTGGCTGGGACTGGGAGGGATGCTGGCCGGGACTGGGAGGGATGCTGGCTGGGACTGGGAGGGATGCTGGATGGGTCTGGGAGGGATGCTGGCTGGGACTGGGAGGGATGCTGGTTGGGACTGGGAGGGATGCTGGCCGGGACTGGGAGGGATGCTGGTTGGGACTGGTAGGGATTCTGGCTGGGAATGGGAGGGATGCTGGCCGGAGCTGGGAGGGATGCTGGCTGGGAGTGGGAGGGATGCTCTCCGGGACTGGGAGGGATGCTCTCCGGAGCTGGGAGGGATGCTGGATGGATCTGGGAGGGATGCTGGCCGGGACTGGGAGGGATGCTGGCTGGGAATGGGAGGGATGCTGGATGGATCTGGGAGGGATGCTGGCTGGGACTGGTAGGGATGCTGGCTGGGACTGGGAGGGATGCTGGTTGGGACTGGGAGGGATGCTGGATGGATCTGGGAGGGATGCTGGCCGGGACTGGGAGGGATGCTGGCTGGGACTGGGAGGGATGCTGGATGGATCTGGGAGGGATTCTGGTTGGGACTGGGAGGGATGCTGGATGGATCTGGGAGGGATGCTGGCCGGGACTGGGAGGGATGCTGGCTGGGAATGGGAGGGATGCTGGATGGATCTGGGAGGGATTCTGGTTGGGACTGGGAGGGATGCTGGATGGATCTGGGAGGGATGCTGGCCGGAGCTGGCAGGGATACTGGCTGGGAATGGAAGGGATGCTGGCCGGAGCTGGTGGGGATGCTGGCTGGGACTGGGAGGGGTGCTCTCCGGAGCTGGGAGGGATGCTGGTTGGGACTGGGAGGGATGCTGGATGGATCTGGGAAGGATGCTGGCTGGGACTGGGAGGGATGCTGGCCGGGACTGGGAGGGATGCTGGTTGGGACTGGTAGGGATGCTGGCTGGGACTGGGAGGGATGCTGGATGGATCTGGTAAGGATGCTGGCTGGGAATGGGAGGGATGCTCTCCGGAGCTGGGAGGGATGCTGGCTGGGACTGGGAGGGATGCTGGCTGGGACTGGGAGGGATGCTGGCCGGAGCTGGCAGCGCTGCTGGACTACGAGTCCCAGCGTGCCCGGCAGCGCGGATCCGCTGCGCAGCCGCCGCGCCGGGCACCCACCTGCGGCCGGCGGCGCTGGGCTCGGGCGCGGAGGGGCGCGCAGCGGCCGCGGGGCGGGGTAAGGCGGCGGGACGGGGCCGAGCGGCCCCCGGGGCATCGCCCGCGGCCCCCGGGAGGGCGGCGGCTCCGCGGGGCTCCGCGCACTGCGGGGAGGGAGGAGCGGCGGAGCATCCCGGGGGAGGGAAACGCTGGAAAGGGTCCTCGGCATCCCAGTGCGGGGCGGGGGAGCTGCTGGAAAGGGTCCTCCGGGGAGCATCCTTGGGGAAAAGCCCCTAGAAAGGGTCCTCCGGGGAGCATCCTTGGGGAAAAGCCCCTAGTAAGGGTCCTCCGGGGAGCATCCTTGGGGAAAAGCCCCTAGAAAGGGTCCTCCGGGGAGCATCCTTGGGGAAAAGCCCCTGGAAAGGGTCCTCCGGGGAGCATCCTTGGGAGAAAGCCCCTAGAAAGGGTCCTCGGGGGAGCATCCTAGCGGGGGAGCATCCTAGCGGGGGAGCTGCTGGGAAGGGTGCTCGGTGGGGAAGGACCAGCGGGGGAGCCTCTGGAGAGGGTCCTTGGGGGAGCATCCCAAGGGGGAGCCGCTGGAAATGGTCCTCGGCATCCCAGTGCGGGGCGGGGGAGCCGCTGGAAAGGATGCTCGGGGGAGCATCCTTGGGGGAAAAGCCTCTGGAAAGGATGCTCGGGGGTCCTGCGAGGGACTGCGCCTGGGTTCCTTTCGGTGTGGTCGCATCCTTTATGTCAGGCGTTAAATTGCAACGGTGAGGTGAAGCGATTTGATGAAATATGAAAAGATGGTCTCTCTTTGGGGATCTCATGCTTTCTGCGTGTCGGAAATGCAGCAGGATTGATGGAGGATGGTTACGTTGTGCTGCCGCGGAGAGGGTCAGAATAAAGGTACCAGTGGCAGCTTCAGGAATAGGAGGCAGATTCAGGAACGTTTAATAACATTTCCAGGCTCTTGACGAGCAAAATGGGGCGTCAAAACCTGCGCAGCGGCGTTAGATATCACACGTGCTCTATTTTGTCATCTTCTGATTGTCATCTTCTGATTAGCCCTCTGCTAATTCAAGGGTTTTTTGCTTTGATGGAAGCTTTGAGGCGGTTTCTGTTGCCAGAGTAAAAATCCACAGCTGATCGATGGGAAGTGTGTAGAGAAATCTGAGGGCTGTAATGCTGAAAAAGGAAAGAAAATGGGTTAGACTGATTTTAGGAGTAACAGATGTGTGAAAAAAGCATCGTAACATCACTAGTGATGAAACAAAGTCAGAGGTGTATCAATAATTATGATGTATCAATTTAAAAATAATTGGAAGAGGTGATGATATTTTTTATACCATGACTGACTCACTGTGGAAATCTGTGCTATTGGGAACACTTAGCAGAGGAAGTCTTTGCGAAGTTATCGAGTCGCGTATTTGTGGTAAAGAGGTGTAGTCTTTCCATTTCTTATCATAGGAAAGGTTTCCTTTAGCTTATTATTCTCGGAATTGTCCTTTAACTTCCTCTGCTCTGCCCTTCTCTTCTGGAGGAGGGAAAGAACTTGTAATGGGAAAGAAACACCTGGGACCAACTGGCCTAATTCTGAAGACATCCCATCCTCTAATTCCTTGCAAGGGATACAATTATTAGAAAAATGAATTCAAACCCAGAAATGTATGGAGGTGTCTCACTGAATTGCCCAGATCTTTTATTATTATGATCTTTTCTGGATTATTCTGCACCCATTTGCTATCTAACAGACAGTTTGCCTATGCAGCTCTTAACTGGCTTCCTATATATATATATATGTATATACACATATAATATATATATTATATATATATATAAATTTAAAACCTGTAAAAAATTAAGAAGGTTATGTGAGTCATTTTAATGACTTGGCCAACCTAAATTGCATTCTGTGTGTTTTCTCCCACTCATCTAGCTTGGTTGGATCTGTTTGAATTTAGCCAGTGGCATCACTCATCTTGACAATCTAAATAATTTTGTTCAAAGTGGTGTCCTTTGCTCTCTCCTTGCAGAACTTCTCTTCCTTCCCCGAATTATTATTTCCATGTTTTACAATGTGTGGCAAGCAATGCTCATGCATTTCTGTTGTCATTAATCTGCTGTAGGATTTTTTTTTTTGTAGCATTCCTGAGTTATTGAATCTCATAGTTTGATGTCGTCCTGTGACTGAGGATCCTTTTGACTGAGCCTGTGGTGGCTGCAGGATTTGCTTTGGGAGGCAGCAGGTTGCATCCTGCAGCCGTGGGTATTTGCATATGCCTGGTTGATACCCAGGGGAAGGAATACGTTCTATTTACTGCCCATAACACACAAGTGTAGCAGTGGCTTCTGTTTAACAGCAGAGCTAGCTCACCATTATTTGAGGCCACAGGAATTTGTAAACTCATTTTTTTCTAAGTTCTCCCTCATTAGGATTATTTTGAGGAATACCTGGGTCTGAAGGTCCATCTGCCACTCTAAAATAGGGAAATCTGAGAAAAGTAGTGACAAAAAGGCAGCTATCTGTTGCAGCCCAGGTGGAGCAATGCTTTTGTTACTATTACCCAGTGTCCTTTTTTTCCTATCATTGCTTCCAACATGTGAAAAACAAACACTAGTGTTGTTTATCCAGGGCTGTTCTGATCCATTTTGTTTTAAAAATAAAAAGTCTATTTCCAGGTGCAGCTTCTTCTATTTATTGTTTCAGCTATCAGGATGTGCACATCATGGATAATTTCTGGCTTTGGTTTACTTACTTTCATGTTTTGAATGGTTATGAATAATACTAGTAATGTTATTTTAGAAATGGTCAGAAAATATTATTATATAACTTGACATCAGTGGGAGAAGCATTAATGTTTCATCTTTCTTTAATTACCAGTGAAAAACCTTTCATGTTCTCCGAATCTAAGGGATTGCGTCCCTTTATAGTTTCTGTAAATAAGGGTACATTCATATGATAATTTTGCAATATGCATGATGGTTATTTTCTTATAAAGGGCACAATTGAACTCCCATTAAAGTGAATTGATGTCTTGCATTTGATTTGCGTAGTTGTCAGTCCCTCAGTAGAGAAGCTGACTGCAATGTAAACTACAGACTGGCAGAAGCATTATCACGGTTCAGAAAGGCTCATTTAGTTGTGAAGCCGAGTTTCTGATTGCTGAATGATTATCCTAAAGGTTCAGACCTAGCCTAGTATTAAGACAACATGATTGCTAATTATTTACCAGTCTCTACATGGGATGAAACCAGTTGCTAGGAACAGATCATGAAATAAACTTACGTTAGCCCTGGGGAAAACCAGTATTTTGAATATATAGAGATTTTTAGAGGTTCTTTGCTGCAGTATGATAAAAGTTGGCAAACTGGGCTGGGAGTAGAAGAGGTTTGGCCACGTTGTTGCTCACCCAGAGCTCAGTTCCATGCGAGCACTCTCCACCGGCCCCTGAGAAACCCTCTCAATGGACCCAGTTCTACAAATCTTTAAACAGGTTATTTGCTTTATTTTGGGGAAATAGGCAGGAAAGTTAGGGGATTCTGTAGAAAAGGATTTGGCCTTCTAGATCTCTGCTATTTTCTACCTATGTGGGTTTCTTTTATGTGGCTACCGTCCCTATTTATCTAGGGACTTGTAGCTAAAACTATTTTCACGATGCATACAAAAAAACCCAGTTTCATACTGCTTCACTGTATGTTCCTGTCATACTCCGTGCTGCGCTGGCCCTAATGCTTCCTTTTTGCTTTGCTGAGATTTGTGAACCTCCTCGTTCAAATCCAAGAAGAGATGTTGTACCACAAAACATGATCTTCCATATGTTCACAGTTAGGAAGTACACATTTATCTTGCCTTTTAAGCCTTTTTTTAAAAAAAGGAACCTTGTTTATGTATCAAATAATGGATTACTTATGAATTTTAATGTATTTTTTTAAGTTTGAGCTGTCAAACAACCCAGCCTTGTTTGTGGTAGCAGTTCCTGGACAGCAGAAAGGCCCCTGTGTGGTATTGGATTAAGTACATGGTTGGGAACAATCCATTGCCTGGAAGGTGTGGGACAATCATCTTTCTAGAGAGCATCTGCTTGTGTTGCACAAACACTGCTCTTAATCATAATGGCCCCAATCCTATTTATTTGGTCCAGTATCAATTTAACTTGGGATTTATCCACCTGTTTTTTATTTTCATGTTTCGCTGCTTGAGGCTGTTTAAAGAAAGGAGAGAATTTCTCCACATTTGCAGATCAGTTTCTCAGTTATCTTTCAAAACACAAATTCCCACCACTGTGGATATGGAGATAGTTTAAAATAGATTGTGCATCAGTTTTCCTTTATAAACGTCAGTTGCCATGATTTGCAAAAGTGAGAATGATTTCTCTGTTCCAGTTATAAAAAAAAGATAGGTTTTTTTCTATAAGAATGCAGACTCTATTGGATTATTTCCCATTCAATGCATCTCTTTGCATAATAAATGCATCCTTTCAGTAGTGTCTAAGGTTTATAACCAAAAAAGTACTACGGAACACATCAAAATATAAGGAATTTGTAGCACAGCAAATGTTGACTACATAAAACTATAATAATTTTATGGGGCTGACTAATGACATCCCTTTTGTCTTTGAAAACATAGTTTGAATCCTGACGTTGACAGGCATGGGCGAAAAGGCTGACCCAAATAAGACAGAAATATATATTTATTTCTTTATATGTAATCAGAGAGAAAAATATAGCAATGGAGTTTTTGAAGCTCACTGCGAAACATCCGTGCTCCGCAAAGATTTAAAAGTAGCACATGGTTAGCAGAAAGGCTGCTTTTTGTAGTTCTGCACTATCTGAATGGGTGTAGCTGTTACCTGTTGGGCATCTAGCAGCACGCTTTGAGCCCACGGTAAGCCACGATGCTTCGTAGTGAAACTAAATGGGAAAAACACGGGTTTTGTGCTCCTCTATTCCTCCTTATGCACTCTTCCTAGCAAATCTGAAGGAAACTCCATAATCTTAGCCGTGGTCCCTCATTCTGCTTCCTTTAGTGTCCCTACTGCAGTCTAACAACACGTCGCATCTGTGATTAGATTGAACATCTCGTCTCTACTATCATAGAATCATAGAATCACCAGGTTGGAAGAGACCCACCAGATCATCGAGTCCAACCATTCCTATCAAACACTAAACCATGTCCCCCAGCACCTCGTCCACCCGTGCCTTACTGTGTGACATCTGATCTGCTTTTATATGCTCAAAATACCAGTAGCTAGGAGCTGCCGGTTAGTTCTGATTGCTTTTTTCAACTGAATAAAGATTGAACTATGTTTTTTCATCCAGTAATTATAACACAGGGAATCCAGTGGATATAATCTGTAAAAAGTAAACAGTGTACACGCTGCGAAAAGTAAAATCACAATAAGAAGGGGCACAGACAGCATATAGCCCTGTTTACATACACAAAATTATCAGTATGAAATCCAATTAGGAAGGTGGAGATCATAATCACCACATTAGACAGCAGTTTCTGAAGTACGTGAACTCAAGACTTCAACATTTCCTTCCCAGACTTAATAAATTGTTAGATTTATCTCGTTCCCTTGGTTTCTGATAATGAGATTGTGGTGAAAGGTCAGCGGGGAGAATAAAAGCAGGACGTGAGTGATAGGCATTTCAATGGAGCTTTTCCTAGCCTGTATGGCAGGGCGCAGGCTCCAGAAAAGCTTTACTATTTACAGGGATTGCGGACAAAGAAATTCCCTGAGCAGCGTCTTTTGCTTTTGTGCAGTCACAGAAGAGCTGAGAAAGGGAAAATATCAAGGGAATTTTTATTACAAATGTATATGTGCAAGAAAAGCATGATTTTAGGCTCTTCCACACACCACTGGTCTAACAAGGATTATCCAACAGTGCTTCATGCCATGAGAGAAATCAGACTGATAAGTCTTTAATTTCTGGGAGTGGCACTGGTACCAGGCATCCTGCACAACAGAAGGGCTGAGCCTCAGCCAGGAAAACTGTTCTGCACTCTGACTGGCTATTTTTCCAACAATATTTAATTAACCTAACCTTGGGATTACATTTCTGTCTTTTCCAGAGATGCGATTAAACTCCAATAGAATAACCACTTCAACTGTTAAATAGAGTTTTAAAAAGCTCTAATTCCCTCAAAGAAGTTTTTCAGCCCAGTTAATGACTGCTAGCTGAAATGTTACATGTTTAATGAGTTTATCCAAGGAAACTTAGAAAAGGCATGTACAGAAATGTGGTGCTGCAGCTGAATTTGGGTTTACAGTTTAAACTTAGTGCTTCTAAGAAGTGGTTTTGGTAACAGATTTTATCAGTTAAACAGCCATAGAACTAGTGTTGTCTTTAAGCACCAAATACACAAAACCATTAGCCCTTTGAGGCTTTTTTTCTCCAGAATATCTCTCATGCTCATCACACGTGACAGAGTTTTGATAATGCAAGAATTTTTCACAACTGCTGTAACTTTGTGAGCCATGAGGTGCTGACCAACTTCCTAAAAGAAACTTGCAAGTTAAAGAGCAGTTTTGTTCTACCATGACCTTCAGAATGATGTCGTGCTATGAAAACAGGGACAACAACTAGAGCAGTAATAAGGATAAATATGAAAATGTATATGGTAAATAATGCTTTTTTTGGAATAGAATGTCTAAGTGTTTCTAGTCAAGCCTTGTCATACCTTGCAGTATTCATAGAATTCCGAATCTTTCAAATTTGTAACTCGACTCATTATTCTCTTTGCTTTCTGTAGGTTGCTGGTTTGTAGTCTTTTCAGTAAATAGAAGAACGAGATATGTTTCAATATTTAGTGTTTTAATTGTGAAACTATAAGTAAATGCAACATTTTCACCTGCATTTTGAATAAAGGAAAAATAAAGATCAGGCTTCCAGCTCACGTGAAGAGCAACGGTACCCCCATGGTTTTTGTCAGCTTCTGACAAGTCAGGACCTGGTCAAGGAAAATCAGAAATTGAGTTTATGAATAAGCCAAATATAGATGCCAGTTGGCTGGTTCCTGTATCAACTACAAGTTTGAAATTTGTGAATGACTAACCTCAGCTGTAAAACTGCACAGCTAGCTGTGTCATTTTTCAGCAGTCAAATTTAGAGATGATCTTTTAAGCTAGAAGTAGTGTTTCCCCACTGCAAGAATTGTTTTGACAGTAAGCGCTATCATTTCTAGCCACAATTTTTGAAATAAGACTACGAACCAGCATACTTTAAAGCTGCTTAGGTAACCAGGGTGTACTGAAGAGCCAGCTAAGATGGTGTGGGTGAGCTTTCAGCCATCGACAAAGGTGGGATAGGATAGAACATCTCAAAGCATAACATTTTGTTTCTTGTTTGTCAGAGTTAGGCTCTTTTCTGTGACTCTACCACTTTATTTTGCCTTTAGCTGAAAGAATAAGTAGATACTGCTGTTTCTAAGCAAATTAAAAAAAAAAAAAGATTTATCTCTATGGAAAAGGATAGGTTGCCTATGTTTTTTTCCTATCTATATCTCAAAGCTTCACTTTCCTGCTGCGCCCATGAGGTTCCCAAGCGTGCTGTACCCTTCCCTGCTGCACAGGCAGCCCGAGGGCTTCCTACACCCCCTCCACTGAGGCAGGACATCTGCTTTGTTTTCATAAATAAAGTGTAAATGTGACTCTTAGAATGCGGGCTCTTTAGGACTATATCAGCTAAATGGAGATACTCATAATGCTTTATTGTTAACAGTGAGGGAAGCCACAAGAGGCTTAGTACTACTGGATGGTTGAAATCTTGAAGAGCAGCATCAATCGAGCAGTGCAGCAGGAGCCATGTCTCTGCCTTTCCGGAAAGAGTTGGAGAAATATAAGAATATCAACGAAGATGAAATACTCAGCAAACTCTCAGAAGATGAATTGAAACAGCTAGAGAGTGTTCTTGATGACCTTGATCCTGAGGTTGGTAGTGGGGAGCTGGGGAACGTAGTTCTGAAGATGCCTGTTCTAAATGCCACACGCTGCACTGTTTTATATTTGTATTCTATTACAGGAAGCATAATCTAAAAGATGAACAGCTCAGCTAGGGACATTTTGCTTTTATTCCTACTGTTAATGTGCCACTTGCTTTTGTGCACATGTCCCCTTTCTCTATCCCTTGCCTATTTAGACACAAGCTTGTCTGAAATCTAAATCTTTAGTCATGTTTGTACACTGCAGCACGATGAGAAGCTTTTTAGGGCTGCTATTTCTGAGCACATCAGGAAAACCTGAACAAACAAACGTAATGTGTGTCTGTGAAGATCACATCTTTGGAACTTTGAAATATGTTGACTATGTCATTCGGCACGGATATTTTTAGCTGAAGAGAATATATTTAGGCATGATTAAGAAAAATAAGATTCAGCTACACAACTGTCACTTGCTAGAAAGCGAGGAGAATTTGGATAGATAATCTCACAAAAAATTTAAAGATCTCTGGCCCAGGAACCACTGGGTCCTACAGTAATGAGGTTACAGTCACAAGTGTGCTTATTGGGAATTCGGACTTTAACTACCTCAAAAGCTTCCAAATTGATGTATGAGTTTGAGAACTGGCAGGTAAACTGGCAGAGAAAATCCATCCACTCTGGAAACAATTTGAAAAAAATCACAATAATTTAAAGCTTCTGGTTTTATAGCACAGATTTATCTGGAAATTCAGGGTGGGTTCCCTTGCTACTACCACTTCTACAGTGCATGTACCTGTGTTCCTTACTGGGATTTCCTGGACTGGATAGTCTTATGCATCGTCCTATATTATGGGATGGAAATGCAATCGCATGGTCACACAGCTACGTGTGTAAAGTGGGGCTTCATCTGGTTGCTTCCTGCATCCTCTGAATAGCTAAGTCCACATAATTCCCCAGTTACCTTCTGTGCGTGCCATTCATTTCTGAAGGCCAAGAGACATCTGCATTAGAATGAAAGGAATTTTTGAAAAAATGAAAAGAGAGAGAGATAAATGGGGAGAAAAAACAGAAAAAGAAGAGAAGAACATCCTAATCTATTTACTGGGACTACGTATTCCATGGTTGTAGTATGTGTAACACAAAAGGGCTCTGATCTTACTCAAGTCTTTGGTGCTGTGATTGTAAATATAGTTAATAAAAATATTAATTGGTAGTACAATCAAGATGCCTGGAAGATATACTGGGTTTAGTGGTTACATTTCAGTAATGTGGGTTCTTGCTGTCACTAAAGAGCATTATGTGGAGCAACATTCAAAGAATGGTTTCACTTAAAAAACAAGTGCATTAAAATGAAATTTGGAACACAATGAAATGGCCTGATCTCCTTTGCGTTCCTCCCTCCCTTTCTCAGAACGCCTTGCTTCCCGCGGGATTTCGGCAGAAGGACCAGACCACTAAACAAGCCACGGGCCCCTTCGACAGAGAACGCCTTCTGTCGTACTTGGAGAAGCAAGCGCTTGAGCACAAAGACAGAGAAGACTTTGTTCCGTATACGGGGGAAAAGAAAGGTACCTTCCATCTGTGTGTTTTTGTTGAGTAACGGGCTGCCTGAGCACAGGCATCCACCGCTGCCTGTCCTTTTCATGGAATATGCTAAGACAACAGAGATGGAGGCGGTTACTGTGCAGGGTGAAGCTCAAGAGTCAACCCAAGAGCAGTTGTAGTAGGAGATGAAGTGGTGGTTTTATCCGCCGCGGAGAGGTCTGCTCTGGAGTTTAGTTATGGCATTGGTGGGTGAGGGAACACAGGAGCACCAGACCAGCAAAGGGCTCAATCAGCAGCTCCCAAATCAGCAAACACCTCTATTTGCAGTCAAGGATGGACAAGGGTGGCCTCGCTAACTTCACTGAGACTATTCCCGCATCAGGCTCGTGCAAGGACAGCGTACTGGGGGGTGTTTAGCGGGAAAAGTATCAAATGCCTTTGCAAGGAAGCATTGCCTGCTGTACTCTAAGCTACAGCTCAGGGAATACACGTACAAAATATAAGTATTTTTCCACTTGTTTACTAGCCCATCTGGCAAAGCTATTCATGCAGACAATTTCTCTACTTCCTCTTGTCCCACAGCTACAGGAAAAAAAGAGAAAACCAGGAAAACCTAATTCTAAGCACTCAGACATTGGTAGGATAACCTTAGGCGGGACGCATTCCACAGAAAGACAACCAGACTTCAAGCACTGGGCTTCTCTGCCCTCTTTTCTCGTTCTCCTTCCCCGTTGTAGTGCACTGCAAAGACTTGATGCAGAACCTGAGCTTTATAAAACATACGATTGAGATCTCCATCTGCCAAATGTACTGAAATCTGCCTATGAATTTTATGATAATTCTGCTAATTGGGTGAGTCTGGTGAAACATAGTGAGTGTCACATAAAGGCCACGTGTGGCTGGCTCTGGATCAGAGAAGCCGTGCTTGTTAACTGCTGCATTACTTATTTTGACAAACTTGATTGAAGAGACAATAACAGAATGACTGTATTAAAAATTTAACAATTTTATTTCCATTTGCACTAAGATATTTTCTGTGCAAGGAAATAAAGCAATCCTGCAAAGACATTTCCAAGATATGATGCTATATGCTAGATTTAAAGGCAATTTAATTAGGGAATAGTTAGTATTCTTCCAATGCTTGCTAATTAGTTCATGAGAAGTAATTTACATTTCTAAAATGTGACCTAAAAGAAAATAAAGAGGTATATCCCTTGAGGAAAAGCTTATTCTTCACCTTCTACATGTTGATGGTCTTTTAGCCATATTTACAGGTTGGTAAATATTTGTATTATATTATATTGTAGAGATACCTTTAAAATTAATTCTTTGCATCTAGCCATACTGTAAATAGCCCCCAATTAATTTTACATTATTTCTGCTAATAAAAATTAAGTTCTGAGGCAGATCCAAAGTACCTCCAGTTGTGTATAATTAGAAAAGGGAGGTGTTGATGTCAGGGTACTGTTTGGTACTATTATCACCTGAGAATATTTGTGTGTCAGTAGGATTAGAATTTGTCAAATGTTGTTAAAGCTTTTGTCACTGTTTTGTACTTTGATATTTTTCTGCCACTGGGAAAGCATTTTTTTTTTTCAAATTTAGGAAGTGGGATGTTCCTACCAAATGTTAAGTGACATTTCTACCAGTTCTTATGTTTATCATGCAAAGCTGATACTTGAAAATTCAGTGATGAGCCAAAAAGAAGGCGGCATTTTAAATATCCTGCTTCCAGAACAGTCTGTGATACATCATTATGGTTTATCTAGTGTCTTTGCCTCTCCTATTTTTTGAGATAAAGTCTTATTGTAGAGTTCTTGACCAAAGAGCAATACAAAACGGCTGCTGAAGGGGAAAATTCAGTTGCTTTTGTTGGTCTCTATATGCTGAAAACAACCATCAGGTTTTGATTGTGCTAGAAAACAAGCCAAAACAATTTCCAGAGCTGACAGGGGTATTCAGAGTGGCTAAAACACAGGAAATGTTAAATATGAGCTCAAGGTGGGGGGCTGGTCATGCAGGGAATTGCCTTGTTGGTGACTGTAATTGTGGTTTTGAGGGGTTGGACATGTTTGGCAAAACCAGTTAAACGTATGGCATGCATTAGGGTTTTGGCCTTCTGCCATATTTCAGCTTGTTAATGTCCTACATTAATTGCTGTACAAAGAAAAAAGGTTTTAAGCCTGTATGGGATAGCTCTCAAGTTTCAATGGGAACCCAAGTTTTACTCTAAACCAGGACCAGACGAGTCCCAGCCTGGCAACCGCACGCCCTGAGTGGCCACCAAGCTATTTTTTCAGACCATTCTACCCACCATCCCTCCTAACACAAGTCAGGGACTAACCCAGGGAAAGGTTCTTAGTTGGAATGTCCCCGTGGTGAGTGTTTGCTCCCATTGTGGGACGCAAACAACCCTTTCAGGAACTGTTGTGCAAGGCGGCTGCTCATCAGCCCTTCTCACAGACGGAGGGTTTGTTACTAATGAGCAAGGAGGTATAGGGAGTTAGGGCTGATAACTGTAACCATAGTAATTGGCAGTTTGCAAGTGTTTACTCTATGTAATTTTGGATTAGTTCCTGCTTAGGACACATAGTCCAGAAATCCTTATGTAGATCCTGATGAGCTACAGAAGTTTAATTAGAGTGACCCACTGCATTTAACACATACAGCAGCAGCAGCCGGTTATCACACTTAGATCACTGCAAAGCCTTTTCTGTATCATTTTCAAGTTCATGAAAGGTCCAGGAATAAAAAAAAAATAGGTGGAGAATGTATGAGGCAGTGCAGGCACAAAATATTAAAGAAAAATGTTGATGCTGCATGGCTTCTCTTGCAGATTGTGGTGTGTACATCTGATCTCAGTTAAGATCCGAGTACTACTGTAATACAAAAATAAACCATTAGCAACATTTCTGTTTCTGCTTTGTTGCAGTGATTCTTAACTGCATGATGCTAATGAAATATAATTGAAAAACACTGTTGTTGTGAGATATCACTAGGTATGAAAATTTCGCCATGCCATTTTAAATTGCTATTGGGATTGCTGTTTCATCCCTTCCCTGCTATCCCCGTTTTCTATAAGGTCTTCCACTCCTTGCCAAACCACTTTATTTTGGATCTGCTCCAGTTCTCATCAGAGTCACAGGAAAACTCCAGTGAATCGGGCTATTATCATTTGTGGCTGCAAAGGGAAGGGGAACATGCTTGCATGTGATTAAACGCTAACAATTTTAGCCAACTAATAAAAGGGAAAATGAAGAAAATAAGGATGATTAAACCAGAGAACTTTTGGCCAAACCCTTGTTTTCAGTTGCTCTGGCAGAGCCCATCCATCTTGCATGTTCTGCTGTGCCAAGCAGAGTATCACTATGCAGTGCTAGTAATAATGACAGTCATTTTCAGAAGGTCAAAGTATTAGAGTAGATGCTAATGAGTTCCAGTTCTACTTTCTCTAATAGACTCTATGTTAGGGTTTATTTTAGAGACATGGTATTTTTCTTAGATTGACAAAGGCAGTTTTTACACCCCCAAAGCTGAAATGTTTTCTTTCATTCTTTTGCCACCCTCTTACTGTCCTTCAAGGCTTAAATTTAGAGCTAACATTTGTCTCTTAAAGCATTGAAAGTGCTGCAGTTGCTGACAGTAAAGCCTCTAGCCAGTGCCTTTCACCGCTTGCTTTTGTAAGACCCTGGTTTAGTTGCTTCTGACTTTGCCAAACTTGCACAGTTCACCCTGAAATTTCCCATGCAGAGAGTCTGCCTCGGGCTGGATTTTTGTAAAGTGTCAGCAAAAAGGACTCAGCTGTTTCCAAGAACCAGATTAGGAGAAAACACATTGTTTTAGCCATCTAACGTAAATTTTTCCAGCTGGTTTTTTATGAACTGCAGTTTCTCTGTGCTTTGAAGCGTGGAAGTCTTGAAGTCTGAAGCATGAAGTCTTGGTATGTGTGCCCTTTGCAGTCCCTGGGGAAATACACTTGAATTTGGCATCTTCAACGCGCTCTACTTGCTCGTACATCCAGTTTGTTATAGCGTTCTCCAAACATTCCCCCTGCAGTTAGTGTTAGGCTAGACATAAGGAGGAATTTCTTGTCAATGAGAGTGGTGAGGGGCTGGCCCAGGTTGCCCAGGGAAGCTGTGGCTGCACCATCCCTGGAGGGGTTCAAGGCCAGGCTGGATGGGGCTTGAGCAGCCTGGTCTGGTGGGAGGTGTCCCTGCCCATGGCAGGGGGTGGAACTGGATGATCTTTAAGATCCCTTCCAACCCAAACTATTCTATGATTCTACGCCATGCAAGATGGGAGAAAAGAGGCCAGAGAAGAACATAACTAGAGTGACACTTAACTTTGCCAAAATTTCAAGGCTCTTTGATACCCCTGAGAACCTGAAGCCCAATGACAGATTGACTCTTTTCCTCCTCTGCTGCCTTCCACACCAACATAAGAGCTTTGGGTACCGTTGATGAAGCAGGTTAATCCAGGTGATATCTAGAGGACTGCTGTAGGACTACAGGGATCCTAACTCTTGTGATAATCTATTTGAGGGTCTCATGAAATTCTGGGCTTCCGTTTCAAAGATTATAGGTTTGGGTTTGTTTATTTTTATTTGAGAAAGTGTACTTTTCAGAAAAGTTCTTTAAAAGGTAGCACGAAGGTGGTAGAATCGCAGAGCACTCAATCAAAGTCAAAGATGCTTTTACAATTTAACTTTGCTCTTTGTGTATATGCACAATAGATATAACTTTGGAAAGCTTAACTTTGCAACCTTCCTCTTCCATTATCATAATTTTTAAGGAATAGAATATGCAGACAGTAATCCAAGACCAATAGTACAGCAGCAATTATGATACTGCATTTTTATTACTGTTAGCTTTCAGCTCCACACTTATTTGAACTTGTCCTGTTTTCTTCTTCATAATACAAGTTTATTCCTGGTAAGACCTAATTTAGCTCCATTTTCATAGAACCCCATAAAGGAGATTAAGGAAGCCTCAAAAGAAAAGAATAGTGCAAAATGGAAAAAGTGAATCAGGTGCCTGTGATTTATGCAAGGCAGATTTCCAAGATTATTGAATTTCACTCCTAAGGTCAGTGTAGCATTCTGTAACTGAGAATAAACAGGCACTCACTGTAGTCAGTGATTCCTTGAAAAGTAAGAAGTAGTAAGTGTAACCAGATATTTTCTTGGAAATATGATGATGTAAACTACAGTTCATCGGAAAAGAAAGTACATTATTGTTTTACAATCATGGCAGAAAATGCATTTGTATTATAAAATTAAGTAACTATCCTTAATAAAAATGATTTTAAATAAAAGGACATTTCTACAGCTAGTATAAATGGGCTTATTTCCCATTGCTCTGTGCTTTGTTGAGTTTTGGCTTGTACAAGACATGAATAAATACTAAATAAAAATGGTGGTGATTTATAGTTATTGACAAAACTCTAAGGATGTGAGAAGGAAGATGGAGAGAAGACATACCAGAAATGATGTTCTGAATGCTGTAAACTATAAATGAAGGTGAAATCCTCAAAATGTTTTTTGGATTGGAAACACTAGTAAAATCCTACCAACTGTGCTATTTGAATTCCACTTTTCCCTGATGTAATATTGAACAAATGAACTACTTGAAGTAGTTCCCTACTGAATTATTACACTTTCCTATAGGTGTGCATATGCGGTTGTGTAGGTAATTATTACTGTACACGGAGATGGAGGTAGGGATGCATCTCATTTCCTTGCTTTACTTTGATGTTGCTTTAATAGCAGGATTTGCATAACGCAGGAAGTTTGAAACCAAGTGGCAATGTTACGACTACGGTTTTATGACTATACCCAGTGTACTCCTTTTTTTCCATAGAATTTGTTTTCCTTTTATCTCACCCTGCATTTCTATGTCTCTCTGCAGTCCTTTGTTCTGAATCCTTCTTTCTGCTTTTCAATGGATTTTTATCCTGGGCCTCTTTTGAGCAAAACATCAACCATATCATATTTCAATGTGAATAGAAGTTTTGCAGTGTGTGAAGAGGAGCAGGTCTGGTGTTAGACTGAGTCAGGACAAATCTCTACCCACTGCCCACGTCACAATCAGAAAGTCCCCTGGGTTATAATGAGCCACCTCAGTCATCATCTAGGTCACCCCAGGCATTTTATGTCTATTTGACAGAAAGAAGGGAAGAATTGCATGGATTCGCACTTAAAATTTCATGTTGAAAAAAACCCACTTCCAATTCCAGACATTTTGGATTTCTATGCATGTGTAAAAATAAAAAATATATTTTAATGCTTACTTTTTTTTTTACTGGAATTGAATTTAGTTTTGCAGTTAAACACAAGAATACGTAACGTTTGTACACAAATGTGGTTGTCTTAGTGTTGTAAATACTGGTGTAGCTCAAGCACGATATGTGCAAACATAGCTTTTCTCACTGTTTTTCTTTGGTAGAAAGATAAGCTATAACTATTAAGATTTAGCACAGAATTTTAGCATATTCTGGAAGCAAAATGTAACACAGACAATATTAATTGTACCACATGGAATGTTACAATCAAGTACCTTCTAAAATACAGTGTTAGTATAAAGAACATGAAAAGCAGCAGCTTTTCTTCATAAATCTCACTTTAAAATAATAAAACATCGCTAATCTTCGAAGGCATTTTCCAAATAATAAATTCTAAATTTAAGCTGGACCACTGAAACAAGCAGGCCACAACGCATATTTTATTTTGTCAGTGAATTCCATGATGGCACCGTGTAATGAATTTATAGAGTACAGATGTGGGACTGGGAGGGACCTCCTGAATCTTTAAACTCTGTCCTTAAAATAATGAAGGAAAACTTGTTGACAGCCTATAAACACTGTTTGGTTGATGGTGGACAGGTAATGAATTACTAATAACGTGCTCTTCTAACCTCTCTCTGCTATACTACAGCATCTCTTCTCTGTGGGATAATGCAAAAGAATGTTCTTATCTAGATAACTGAAAAAAAAGCATTTTTTTAAAAATGCAACGGGGCGCCAGCAAGGCCCACATATATTAAAGTTACGTATTACCATCTTTGACATGACCTTGCCCCTTTAAATATTTCATATAAGCAGTAATAGAATTTTTTTCTAAAACAATTGCCAAGAATGCTTTAAATGAAACTATCATTGGGAGTCATATACATTTTAAAAGATTTGGGCTGCCATCCAAGAACTACATATGCCTGAAACAAATGCTTAAAAATTGTGTTCCTATACACGTGAGCTGCACAGAAAAAGTATGAGCCTGTACTGGTTTCCATTACCCCTGGATTTCTTGCTATACGAGGCACTTGGCACACGCACATCCAAGGTCTGTAGAGAAGGACTATCACTAATACATATGGTGTCCAGTTTACACAAGACTCAAGGTCCTGTGTCCCCTTACAATATTATATGTGAACGTATAGACTTCCATCAGTGTTGGTTAACAGCCTGGCTGGGCTTTGGGTCCACGAGGAATCATGTTGTGTGGTGTTTCATGTGGGCTATGGCTCTAGGGAGCGTAGCTGTTGGGGGTATTAACCATTAGGATGAAGTTGGATTCCCTCGTGATCTCTAATGGCCACCAGTGATCTGAAAGGAAAATATTTATGGGCAGTACTCCTCACTATTGATTGTTTACTCAGATATTCTGAGTAATTTTGGTCTTCTAGTCTCCAACATAACGGCTGAGAGAGCTGGGGGTGTTTAGCCTGGAGAAGAGGAGGCTGAGGGGAGACCTCATTGCTCTCTACAACTCCCTGAAAGGAGGTTGTGGAGAGGAGGGAGCTGGGCTCTTCTCCCAAGTGACGGGGGACAGGACGAGAGGGAATGGCCTCAAGCTCCACCAGGGGAGGTTCAGGCTGGACATTAGGAAAACATTTTTCACAGAAAGGGTGATTGGTCCCTGGCAGAGGCTGCCCAGGGAGGGGGTTGATTCACCTTCCCTGGAGGGGTTTAAGGGACGGGTGGACGAGGTGCTGAGAGGCATGGGTTAGTGATTGATGGGAATGGTTGGACTCGATGATCCGGTGGGTCTCTTCCAACCTGGTGATTCTATGATTCTATGATTCCTTTTCCTTATCCTTAACAGCCAAGCTGGTATTAGGTCTGGTCTCAGGCAATGGTGTCTAGAAGCTACCATCCAACACTTCCAATTAGGTGGTAGTACAGAGACAGTCAGAAAGCTTAGCACCTGTGCTGTTATGAAATCTGAAGAGCATGACTAATCACTCTTCACAGAGTATTTCTCCCCCCACATTTCCCCTTGACATTTATCAGATGTGGTTGACGTGGCTGTCTCTGATTCCTGTCACCCAGTGAATGGGGAAAGGGAAAATGATTCTCACCTTTGGCCCACATGAGCTTTTATCTTCTAGACACCTCATCTTAAAAAATTACTTACTTAAAATATCACACGAAAAATGAATCGTAATATGATAATGCTTTCTCTTTCTGCATAACGCTCTCTCCAGTTTTGTACTCAGAAGTTATTTAGCCTTAGTGCAAATATCTCTAGGGTAAATAATTGAAAACCTGTATCAGTAAACCTTGCCAGCGTGTCAGAAATTTCCATTAATTTTTTTTTTCTGAGCCTATTCAGTGATCTCAGTCATGGAAGCCAACAGTATAGAAATTGCAGTAGACAGGCTTGTATGAAAGAAATAAATGAATTGGATAGTATCTAGATGAAAGTGATACTTTGGACCATAATCGGAAAAAAATATATCACAGAAAGATGCTCATGTTGAAAAACCAGAGGCAAAGCATCTGTAATTGAACACCAAATATCAGAACTGTATTTATAAATGGTAACAAAATAATATCATTGGGACTGTTTAAATTAAACAATATGAGATTTTTCAGAAAGGCACGGGATGTGCTTCAAGCACCACATCTAGAGTGTACAAGGCTGTACCAATAAGACAATTCAAAGCTGACAGTGCGCCAAAGCCACCTGCATCCAAAGGTCATCAGAGCTTCATTACAATGAGATTAACTAAAGCCTGCTTAAGAAATAGTTATTACAGACAAGGTGAGGGGAAACGCTCTGCAGTGGGTGGTAGAACATGGCAATGCACCGAATTCTCAGAGCAATGACACCATCTGTTGTGTGTGGGCATCATCGAATGTATCACCAACTGTACGGGTTTGGTACATGACAGTGTTGAGAGGGAGAAAGCCCCCAGCCCTGCTGGTGACTAAAGCGCAGCCTCAGCTCTAATCTAAAGGGACTCGCTCCAAGAATTTGCAGCTACATCATCACACAACCGGGGCTAACTGTACAGCAGGCTAAAGACGTCACCTGAATTGTTGTGTTGTTTCTGGATTTAGCCTACAATTTTCTCCTTTCAGCAGAAGGGCTGATGATCTCAGTCTTGGGGGAATATCAAATGGAAACACACACCTGCTAACCTCACTGGAAGAGCTGTATACAAGCAGAGACAAATAGGTCAGGAGTCTTTCTTGGGGAACACGTGGTTCAGTTCAGTTCAATTCAGACTTTCCAGGCGTGCACGGACAATCATGAGAAGGCTGTTTAAACAAATGATTATCAGGAGACCAAGGGTAAATACTGACGGAGAGAGTGGGAATGAAATTGTGTTACTGGAAGAGAACAGGTTTGCTGAGCTTTCAGTGTCTTGCATGGAATTTGGTAAATGGAAAGGTTCTTGCAGTAGGGTGGTTCTAACTGCTTCTGGTTTCTCATTTAAATACGGTTCAAGCTTTTTATGTTAAAATCCCAGCTGTGACTACTCCTTGGGGTTTATTTTAGGAAATTTGCTTCCGTATTAACATTCACCAAGAGCAGAAGTCTGCACCTTTTATTTTTGGACTCTAATTAAGATCCTAGTGTGGAGTATACGTAACATGGAGTAAGAAAGACGAAAACATGCACTTGATGTATTTCCCAGCAGACCTATTTCCCTACTGCCAGGAGGCAGAGAATTGTTCCAATATGTCATTACTCACTGTAGGTTTTTTCTTCTTCTAGGAAAAATATTTATCCCTAAAGAAAAGCCCATAGAAACCCATACAGAAGAGAAAGTGACCCTGGATCCAGAACTAGAAGAAGCCTTGGCCAGTGCTTCAGATACTGAGCTGTATGACCTTGCAGGTTAGATAATATATGGGTATAATTCTGTCTCGTTTCTCAATTACCTCAATTACATGCAACATTTCAACATATTAGATTAATCAGAATCTGGGTTAAATCAACTTTAAAATCAAAACTCTTGTAGATACTATGCTGCCCTATTGAAGAACATACAGATTATCTTCTATACTTCTTGGCTACACCACACATTTCTGGATACATTAGTCTTGGCTCTGAGTGAAATGTGATGTATCACAGAAATCACAGGATTATAATGCAGCTAGCACTTCTCAGGAAGTTCACTGAATGAAGTTCCAAGTCTTGCTCTGCCCTGGTCAGTGCCCAACCATTCATGACAGAATTTGTATGTATCAAAGTCTAATGAAAAACAGCAAGTAGCACAATAACTGATGAGAGTTCTGAAAATAGTCTCTAATAGCAACTAAAGAGAAATTTGATTATGTAACAAAGACTATTTTCCATAAGAAAAAGCAGATGATAAAGTAAATACCTGCATTAAGTTAATAACTTTAATTTCATGTATGATTCTATAGAACAATGTGCAAGTAGATAATTTATGGGAGAGGTACCAGCAAACACTGCACTGACACTATGGCAGTTCATTTGTACAAAAGATAACTTTGTCTTCTACTGAGTTTTCGTTTCTTTTGTCATTTCTCTCATAATAGTTTATATCCTCACTATTTACTATGAAATCCTGGAGTATATTATTTTTTATACCTAAGCACGTTAGCATCCATGTGTTTCTATAAGAAACCCCAGTGCAAATGTCTGTTTATTAAGCTAACTACACATACAGTCCAAGTCTTCTTGGATATACCAAATAATACAACAATGCAATGACAGGTTCGGGTTGTATACTGGGGGAGAAATCATTAGGAGTGTAGCACTGAAACAAGTTACCCAAAGAGATTGTGGGATTTCTATCCGTGGAGGTTTTCAGGATCCAGCTAGATAAAGCCATGGCTGACCTGGTTAATGTTGGCAACACTCCTGCTGGAGGGGGAGGCTGGACGAGCTGACGCGCAGTGGTTCCTTCCAGCTGGCACTTGAGTGATTTGCATACTACATTGATTCAGTTGTTCAAAAACTTCTATTAAAAATGGCTGTGTCTCCAGTACTTAGTCCCCTAAAGACTCTCCCTACGAGCAAGCATGACTCAGAGTTAACATTTTATAAAGGGGGTTTTGTTTGGGGAGCTAAACTAGAATATATACCAGATATTTTTCTGCAGATCTTGTTCCTGCCAATAACATTGTATCCTCTTCCTGGTATTTACATATTTCAGCTGTTCTTGGAGTGCACAACATGGTCAACAACCCAAAATTTGATGAAGGAGGAGCCCGCAGTAAGGATGGAAAAGGAACCGTGAGAAGTAAGCGAGCAGATTTGTGGGTTATGTATCATCTTTAGGGACTTGTACACATACAGGCTGGGTGCATTGGTCTAATTTAGTGTAAGGTAACTGGGCCTTACCTTTATTGATCTAATTAATCATGAAGGGGAGCTCTTAAAGTAAATACAATCTTAAAATTCATTATTTATAATTACAACAGTACTATGCAAATAAATCGTTCCTAAGGAGCTTTGTTTTCCTAGAGAGCAATATCTGGCTCCGCAGAGGTGCTTGAAAGGATGAGAGTATTTAAGAAGCCAAGACATAAATATACTCATTCCAGGACAGAAGGCAGTGAGTTGTAGCTAAGAGGTGGCCACAGCACAGGTCGGGCTATCTCACCCCGAAATGGGGCTTGAATGTAGCAGAATCCCTAGCAAAGTCACATTTGTGACCAGAGCCACATCAAGTTGTGTTCACAGGGAGGCAGAGACTGCACGAATGTGCTCCTGCCCTGGCTACTTTCTCTAATCTACTACTTTCACCTTAGTCCTGTGGCAGCACGGTTAAATTTTTCTGTTATGTGGGTCCTTAGGTACATGGGAAGCTTAATCGTTCAGGATATCCCCCATCCCTGGAGGGGTTCAAAGCCAGGTTGGATGGGGCTTTGAGCAGCCTGGTCTGGTGGGAGGTGTCCCTGCCCACAACACGGGGGTTGGAACTGGATGGTCTTTAAGGTCCCTTCCAACCCAAACCGTTCTATGATTCTATGATTCAGAAACAGCTGTAGTTACTAAACATAGAAATGTTTGCACTAAATAAACGGACCTTTGGTGAATCAGGTCAGCAGCTGACAAGGGGCTGGATGGGGGTAGAAATGGGTACGTCCAAATCCAAATTTTTCTTGAGAGCTGCCAATCCAGAGCTTATCACCTCCAAGCTCTAAGATATCAAACTTCAGTTTTTATGACAGAATTACTAAATGCTTTTTTCCTAGGGAAGCAATACTCAAAAAGTATGTTTTCTTCTTGTAAGGCCATAAAAGCAGCAGCTGTCTTTACCAAAGACTTCCATTTTCATCCTTCTCTACTAAAAGGGAGGTGGAAAAGTAGACAGGACACTGTATCGCTTAATTTTTCTCAAGACTAAGACTGCTCTGCAAGCCTCTCCAGTGGGGCCCTGTGCAAGCTGCCATGTATCTCATAACAGGCAACTGCATGCATTACTAATCCACATAGATTTCAGATTATTTTTGTTGTACTGAGTCAAAATGTCAGCTATGTGAGTCAGCTAAACTATGCTCCAATCACAAACTTAAGACCCAGAAAATCACTAGCAGAACACTTTATTCTTTGGTCCAAAAGCAATACCTTTTCTTAGCCAAGTGAAATACTTCAGCAAAAGAAAGAGACGTCTCAAAAGATACCTATCAATGTGGCAAACCAGCACCATTAATACAGAAACGAGATAAAACTCATGGGAAGAAAAAAAGAGGTAGGAAGTGAAAAATACTGAGTACATGGGGATGTCTAACCTGAGAGCAGGTTTAAGTCTCTCCTTGGCTTCCAGCTTGCAGGATGTTGCCACAAGTGCTTTGCTGTTTTTTGTTTACTTTCCATCCTCACATCCAAGATAGAGTGAATTCTCTATATGCATTTTACCAGTAGTTCTCAATTTCCTACTCCCTAGGAAGGCTGGAGTGAGGTATCTCAGAAAATTAGTCAAAAAAAAAAGTTCAGGGCAAAAGGGGGCAGAGTGAAAACCAGCTTAAGGTTTGTGTGTGACTTCATTTCCACTAAGAGAATGAGTTCTGAAAACTATTTTTCTTTTGGCCCATGATAATAGCATGAACTTTGCCCGGTGCACCAAACAGAAATGTGTAGAACATTGAGACTTGAGCACAAGTCTTCAAAATAACTCCCTGTCTGTGACATAAAATAAAAGGGTTTAAACATACTTGTGGTTAGTAACGTATTCCTTTCTTTCCTCTAGTGTCTTGGGTGGTCAGGGCTTATAAATTAATCTCCACAACTATATGTGTGGGAACTGGAAGTACTAATTGTGTTCCAAGCTATGATTTTTATGCATCTCATAATATTTATAGCTTATAGCTGCCAACATTAAAAATTATCTCTTTAAGCATGAATGTTCAAAGACTTAGTGTTGGCAACTGGACTTGCTTTTCCTGGTTTGATAGCTTTATTATTTAGAAAGTGCAGATGTTGTAGTTTTATAAGAGGTAATTGAATTTATAGTAAGGCAGATAGCATCAGCCTAGAGAAGGAAACGGAGAGGCCTCCTGATCTCCTTTATGTTAGCACAGACTATACACAAAAGTGCAGTGCCATTTTCTCACTAACATAATGGTCAAGTCAGAGCACATCTTCCTTTACAGGTGTTAGACAAAGAACAAAGCAGCCCTTGCAGTATATTATGTCCCGTACAATAATGTTTAAAGCTGCTTTGGGACTTCTGTACAGAAAGGATGCATTTGCCCATGAGGACACTGTCCAGCCACTGTGACCACAGCCTCCACTGACAGAAGGTGCAAAGGACGTGATAGGGATAAAGGGGCCAGTTCTCCTGTTTCCAAGTTTTGTGGTTCATCTGAACCCTTTCTTGAGCGCTACAGTACAAACCTAAATGGGAATTGAAAGGCCAGACTGATACTGATGACGCCTGTTCCTCACATCAACAGTTCATGAGATCTTGTGTTGCAGATGTGGTAAAAGGAGAGAAGGTCAAGCCCATCTTTGAGGAGCCACCTAATCCAACCAACGTGGAAGCAAGTTTACAAAGGATAAAAGCAAATGATCCTAGTCTCATAGAAATTAATCTCAACAACATAAAGGTAGATGCTGTGGTTTTCTTTATGTCATCATAGGAAAGTTTATTCAAGTATTTCCAAAGCCCTTGCCTTTTATCTTTAAATTTTTTCTTTTTCTACTGTTCAGGAAAAGCAGGACACACAGGAAAGAGGTGTGCAGGGAGCTGTTGTAAAGACTCCAAGGTCGTCAATGTTTGATATTGAATTAGATGCCAGCTAAAAGCCCCAAGGGGGACTCCCTCTGGCTGCCTTTCTTTAGGAGATTGTAAAGCAAGATACCTCATGAGTAATATATAATCATCAGCAGCAAAATTCAATTAGCCCACGCATGCAAACAGAGGAAGAGCTGGCATGTGGAGATTTTAAAACTGGCAGCAAAATAGGAAAGTAACTCAGAGGTCGGTCACGAGTTCATGTTGGCCTGACCCAATTAAAGGCAGTGCTGACATTGCATCCTAGTGCAGATCTCCTCAGGTCTCTGTAGGCACTATAAGCAGAGGATGCTTTGTCCGTTCTGAGATACTCTTAAAATGTTTAGATTGCATAGAATGTGGCTATTAATCATGCAGTTGGATAATAATTAAAATCAGCATCTAGCGATGTGACTGGCTTTCCTAATTACTGGCTTTATCTTCTTAATGTAGAATATTCCTATTCCAACACTGAAAGAATTTGCAAAAGCTTTGGAAAGCAACACGCATGTGAAGACGTTCAGCCTTGCAGCCACTCGAAGCAATGACCCTGTAGCTATTGTAAGTTTAAACACTGTTTGAAAAAAACCCACAACCATCTTTTAAATAGGCCCATCTGCTTTAGAATGCATTCTTCATTTTCCCTCGCAGAATTTCCCTGTAACTATGCAAAGCAGAATTGTAATTTCTTCTACTCTATGTCCACGTTCTCCTAAGCCTATTTATGTTTTATATCTTTGTAGGTATTAGGTTATGTTATGCAGACTCCCAGCTATTCCCTGAAACTCTCAATAAGTTATCTTATATTCCCTCTTTTTGCCTCCTCAGGCATTTGCAGAGATGTTGAAAGTGAACAAAACGCTGAAGAGTCTGAATGTAGAGTCCAACTTCATCACTGGGACGGGTATTTTGGCACTGATTGATGCACTGAAACAGAATGAATCCCTGACAGAGATTAAAATTGACAACCAGGTAAAGAGAGAGCTCTGAGTGAGTCCACTTTTGTTTCCCTTCTATATGGATTCCCAGAGGGTTCTCCTAGAGAGCTCTGGCAAAGTCAAGGCTGCCTCTGTGGCTCAGTCATTCTGTAGCTCATGTCCCGTGCAACCAAACAGTGGGAAACTTATGATTAAAACTAGTCAAAGCCGAATACGAAACTCAGAGCAAAATAATAAGGGCTGGGATTCTCTTTGTAGTTGCAGCACAATACTGAAATAGAACCACTTATTTCTCTCTCATATGAAAAAATAAATTTCTTTTCTTTTGGGGACTTTTCACCACCAACAGAGGCAGCAGCTTGGGACGGCTGTAGAGATGGAGATCGCAAAGATGCTGGAGGAAAACTCCAGGATTCTCAAGTTTGGGTACCAGTTCACAAAGCAAGGTCCGAGAACCAGGGTAGCAGCAGCTATCACTAAAAACAACGATCTGGGTAAGATACTACTACATTTACTCATAATTTGCTCTGCCCTGTATGCTCAATACACAGAATAAGGAGGAGATGACTAGGTGGGAGTAGTTCACAGGAAAAAGAAAAAAAAAAAACCAAAAAGATTAACTATGTGTTTTTAATCAATTCCATTTCAAAGAGGAGTGTCAAACCATGTAGTATTGATCCTGAAACTGTTAGTGTCCTGAAACATCCCACCAACAAAGAGAAAAAGACCTTTTTTCCCACTATTTAACCTCTTGCCATTAGGCATATATCCTATACCTAATCTTCATTTCCCTGCTTTTGTATCGTATGGTTCTGTTCAAGATTTAGTAGGAAAGAATAGCTAAAAAAATTCAATAAAATAAAATAAATGAAGCAGCAAAATACTGAAGGTAGACATAAATGACTGATGTTACACTGTAGGCTTCAGAATAATGCAGTCTGTTTGCCAAGAGAGCACTATGGAATAAACCTCCTGATAGTAAAGTAATGGAATGTTTGTACTAATATATTGTTTCTATTGACTTTCTGTAGTGAAAAACATTCATTCATCCAGTTTTACTGCTTTTGTTCTGTACCTCAGCAATTCAATATCAGAAACAGGACATGCCAGTTTGATGTAACATCAAATTTTCTATCACATGAACAGAACCTCACTAGTATTATCTGGCCAAGACTCAATACATTTTTGTTAGGGTGTGGAGTAGCAAATGCTGCCCAACTAGACCTGCTGTGTGCCAGGCTGTAGTGTATCCAAAGGGCTGTAAAAATTCATGTGGGGCTGCTTGTCAGAATAATCCTGCCCACAACACAAAGCTCATCACTCTCTGCTTTGCCGAGTGGCACCTTCAACCAACTTGATTTCTAGTGAGAATCCAGAGTTAATTAACCTACTGTCAGATGCTTGATGCAATCACAGTATGTGAGGTTTAAACAGGTAATTTAAGGTCCAATATGATATCTTCCTTGTTGCTGGTACTCACTGATATCAGTACTTTAGAGCACTTCAAATTATTTTCTAAAAGGAAATGATTATTGCTTACATGTAGTATACACTTGTGCAATTAAGAAAGTTATTAATTTTTGATGCCTAATGCTTAAGTAATCCAGAGCACTGCCTTACAGACTAGAGCAGACCAGTGTCAACTTAGGTGAAACACAACAGCTTTTAAAAGAACAATAAAACTGTAACAAAAATCTAAATGGAGTCACTGGGAGGAAGGACTGGAAATGGTGATTTCTTTATCATCTAAAACCTTTAGCTCAGAATCTGATTTTTATAGAAAATGTATTGATATGAAACCTTGGTGAAATTCTACAGTCTGATATAGAAGAGTGCAGTTTAGATAGAATTGTTTCGCTTTGTTTTGTTTTAAGGTCTGTTAATTACAGCATTTCTGGACATACTCCTGCTGAGGATTTCTTGGAAGCTCTTCCCTTCCTGTTCATATTACTGGGAAGGCAGTCTGTGAGTGAGAAAAGCCCTTAGGCTCTCTGCAAAGCAATACTAATGCTCTTTTTCTCTTTTATTGGTCTAGTTCGTAAAAAGCGGGTGGAAGGAGAGCGGCAGTAGCCACGCCATAGAGGATGCAGGGCAAGATTGGAAGCCACCACCAACTGTAGTCTCAGAGCATTCACTGGTCAGAAGGGAAGGCACTGGAAAACCGTTACAATGGGAGCTGCTTATTTCTGTTAATGCCTCCTTTTAACCTTGAAAACACAACCTGTTTGTTTTTAACTGTCACAGTTAATTTATTTTTTTGGGAAAGATTCATAGTTGGTTTGCTTATAATGGAAAAAATGTTTTGCAGTACCTGAAGCCAATATGCAGAATGTTACTGTGCTACTGAACACAACGTATAGTGACTCTGACCCATATTTTAGACACTTTTTGATGTGTTAAAATATGATCTTGTGTATGGATAAGGGGTTCTCTGCTGAAAATAGAAATTTTAGGGCCAAGTTCTGCAATGCCTTACGTTTGTGAATATTCCTTACTTATATGCAGATAGTCCTGCCGAACTGAATCCTGCAACGGATGCTCCCAGGAGTAGAACTAGTCATGCTGGTACAGGTTTGCAGGATCACACCCCTGAGCCTCTCTTCTGCAGCAAGATCTGGGCAGCTGGAACTGCAGAGGCACAGTGCCCTTCTACCTTCTTGGGTCCCCACCCGTCCAGGTCCAAGTGCAGGATCACGCCTAGATGTATAAACATTGTCAAAGCCTACGTGTTTACATAAGCTTAGGTTAGGTGGATCATTTCACAATGTTACACTGGTATGTGTTATCCTTACTCCACATTGTAAAGTAATGTTAGTGCTGCCAATCCTATAGACTTTGTACGGTTTGGGTTTTTTCCTAGGCCAACAGGTTTTTATTTGCTACTAGAATGCGCAGTTTACAGCTATTAATCTTAATCTAAACAAGTATTCTGAGCAATATTTGTTTTTCTTTGAGCCACGCGTTTGACTTTTTTTTTAGTTCTGGTATTTATGTACATTTGTTAGTATTATAGAACTGTTCTCAGGACCTTTTTAGGTGAAGATTAATTAAATAGTTAGTCCAGGAGAGCAGCTCTGCCACCAGGAAAATACATTAAAAGGGTAGCTGTGGCAGCTATATAACTTACATTTATAGGCTCCAGTTCGAGTTTTGTCCCTGTATCATGAGGCACGTAGTTATTTGCATCGGTGCGTAGCTGAACAAGGGCAGATTTAAGCAGATGCACAAATGCTTTGCTAAGTCAGGGCCTTAACTCAGATGCTGGACATGATCTTAACCCAGTGGAAAACGCTTGTGAAGCGGCAGCTAACCCCAATGCTCAACAGCATCAAAATTTTAGTAAGAATTCATTCCAATGTTTCATTTTGTGTATCTCACAGTCTGAAACTATTCTCCACCACTGTTCTATCACTGCCAACAGCTGCCTAACAGCCAGAGGTTCATTTTGGTTACAGGTCAGCATGCCGTGAGAGCTAAGGGAGGCTGGGTTAGGTGTGTCACACGTACCAATGCTGCAGAAACACACCTAGGGCTAGCACTGCTACCCAGGAAACACCAGCCTCTCCTCCGAGAGCTCCTTCAGAACAGGAATAAAGCATTGTTGCCTTCACCCTGGTGACGGGACAACACTGGAGGTCACGGTCACTGCAGCATTCTCCTGACCCAGGGGGAAAGCTGTGAGCCACTGTGCAACTGGGCATCCAAGGATTAGAAACTGGGGGAGCCCCAGGACCAGTTGGTAAATATTTGACATACTTGTCTGGGTGATGTTTTCATGGCCAGAGTTGGAGTGCAAGCTAACAGGATGAACCCTCCCTCAGTGCCTTTTATAATGGAAATGAGTAGGTCCAAGGCAACACTCTTCCAGTTGGATACTGGTCTTCATACTGGGGTGCAAACTGAATAACTTAAATAGACTTAAATAGACTTAAATCCCACTTAAAATATAGTTTGCTAAGTGGTCTCCTCAGCTGGGATCTGAAGCACGGTATCCTCAGTTTACTTCCTTGGAGAGTTCCCAGTCTTCACAATTTCCACTTCTCCCCTTCCTCAGAATAAGGTGGAAACATTTGCTTTGCAAGTAAGAAACATGACACACAGGGGAGTCTTGCTGAGATTTTCCCTGGAGCCATGCAGGATTTTCTGTGAAAAACTTTGATATCCCATTAAAAAAATGACCAGTTCTGTAATGCAGCCATAACTCTGCATGGGCTTAAATAAACAGTCCTTAAAAACATGTAGATTATGAGGGCGATACTGGGCTTTGCAGCATCAAATCTCATAGGCAGGAAGAATCCCCATCCCCAGAACCAAAAGACTATGGTTGCTGACAAACTTGAGTTATGAGAATCACACTGCTCCTCTTTTCTTCTTTTCCTTTGATCCAACCAAGGGAATCTCAACTATCAATCATTTTTTAAATATATTTTGAAGATTTTTTTATTATTATTATTGGTTACTTTTTGTTTTTGAAAGAGTGGTACATATATGTCTTTAAGGGAAACAAGTGCAATCCATTTCTAGTCTTAATTGCCATTTCAAGTGTTGGTATTTGCATGCAGTGGTTTTACAAGGATGGATCGTTCTGGCTGCTTCATGATGTCTGCAGCGTGTCATCCTGCATAGCTTTGCTCAGAGCTACGTAAGTGGTTGTATAGTCAGGTGGCTCCATTCGTGTCAGATCTAGTTTGCATCATGGACCAAGGTATGTGGCCCCCTGCTTGGGGGCTGGGTGACCAGGGACATCTGTCCTGCCTCTTGTGTGCTCTCCGTGCAGGGGTTTGCTGGTCACCTGGCCTGCAGCACCACAAATCAATATTGCAACAATATGAAATGCTGTTCCATACAACAACAGCACACGACGGTGATGCTTGAAGGCAGATTTTCATATTAATATAGGTTTATTTAGCTGCTTAAAATCTCTGCAACTAACATGAAGCGGGTCAAGACGTGACTAGTTATTTTAAATTCTACTTTCAAGCAACATCTGGCATATTCAATGCTGAATGGGGAACAGGGACAGAAGAGTCCTTTTTTCTTAAGCAAACATTCAGGAGTAACTGTCTATTTTTGCACATCGCTTCTTGCGTTGACAGCTTCAGTTTGGTTTGTATTTTTTATACAGTTATTTTCATTCAAAAGCTCAATTTTGTGTGTGTCCTAACATATGTGTGAATTGTAGCGTGCACTAAGGACCGTGTGTGTACATGTATAACTCTAGGTGAAGATGTTATTTCTGGAACAAAAAGTAATCGCATGCGCACGATGTGGTGCATATTACTCAAGAGGAAGGGAATTACCACGCTATGTAACAGTGACTCCCCAGCATTTTGGTTTTTCTAAATAAATCATCATAAAGGGTTTGGCTTTTGCAGTTTCTCGTGGGTTTGTGACTTGAATTGAGCCTCCCTTGATGTCACGTTCTCCATCCATTACATTGCATTGAAGTCCCTCAGGATTTCGGCTATGAATGCAACATATTCCAAGGAACACTGGTGCTGTACGCCCCCTGCTCACTTGAACCTTTAGTTTAGGAATCAAGTTCTTCACCTGCTCCTGTTTCTTTTCAGAATGAAAGCTGAATATACAAACAGCTGAAAAGTAACTCAGTTACAAAAAGAGGATCATACTATTCTTAATCTCTGAGCGTGCATCTTCATGTCTCTTCTGTTCCGATCTCTTCACCCCTCTCAAGCCTGAGCAACAGCAGTGCAAGACCCAGGTGGTCCATTTTCTACAAGGTCAGTCTCCCCATGACTGTGATGTGGAGTGACAGCCTGAACTGCAGCAAGCTGCATTTACCCCTGGCCATCCAACTCCTGCTGCTGCCACGCAGAAGGTCCCTTGCTTGTGTTCTTTTGGTGCACCTACCCAAAAGTAAAATATCTTCTCAATTGTGACCTATACAGAGACCCTAGTGTGTTTTAATACAACAACAACAGAGGTGCAAGCTGATGAAGTTTTTCTGACATGTGGCAGTAGCTCTGATCTGCCTCTTTGTGTGTTTCCCGAAGCACAGCCAGGAGCTCTGCACTCTGTGCCTGATTGTCAAGCTCCTGCCAGGTCTGCAGAAGGCTGATATCCAAACGCCGCTCATGGAGAGCACCGACTGCTGGGAAGAGAAACCATAGGGCAAGTACTCAGCTGGGTGTGAGGATGTTGCAGAGCAACCACTAAACCACGCAGTTCTCAAATCAACTTTTTAGCTTTTTTAGTGAGGACAGTATCTGCACATTAAGATCAACAACCACCAAGGTTCTGTTCTAATCTGTTCCAGCTATAGAAAATGTTCACGTATGTGTGAACGGAGCAGAACGGTCAATTTGAGGTTTCCTTTTTGAGGAAGAGGAGGAGAGGGAAAAAAAACCCAGCAGAACTGTGTTCGGCTGGTTCCCAGCCACAGCACAATGCTTTAAATATTCATGCTTTTCTTGTCCATTCCAGTAAAGCAGATGAGCACAAACAAAAGCAGCATGAGGGGCCTCCCTTAATGAGGCTCCGTTTGTTTCTTATAGCCAGCTGTCTGACTCTATTGAATCTGACATTAGGTAAACTTGTTCAGTGAGCAAGGGAGGAGAAAACAAGGCTGGGAGACAAAATTATTGCATGTATTGTTTCACTCGACCTTTTCCAATAATGGCTGCACTGATAATATATTAAACAGAAGCTGAAAGCAATATTTCATTCTTGCAAACTGCTTGTTTTCCAGCTGCCACTGCAGGTACAGGTCACCTAAAAGCTGCCTGGACTCTCAACTTATATTGGTGAACACTACATAGAAAGAACTCTTCAAAAGTGAGAATCTTGCATTAATTCTGCCATTTGTCCATCAAAACGTTATGTACTCATCATCTGTGTAAATCTTAAAGTTTTCAGGTGATGATGCTGGTGAAAGCGGTCGCTGCGTTCAAGAGTCTGGTGAACAAGGTTGGGGCATGCTTGGTTAGTCTGCACTCCAGCAGTGCTGGCACACTGCACACACCAGTGTTTGCCAGGCACATTAACTCTTAGTGGTCAAATCTGTTTTCTTGTCATTGTAGCAGTTCACTTAACTCTGCACTCAGGAACAGAAAAAAATTGCAGAGATGAGCAGAAGCTGCTAGCGAGGCTCCCCCCACAGCCTGGACCTCCAGCTCTCCAGCCCCACCAAGCAGCACAGTTGCTCTATCCCCTTCCTGTATTTTTATCTTCATGCTTTTAGGCTGCTTCGGGTTAAAAAACAAACAAACAAACAAAAAGAGTTACATTAGATGTGTCAAGCTTACTGGAAAATAAGGATAGCCCCTAAAAATAATCTCCTTTAAATTTTCATCTTCAGAACTGATTGCTCTGCGGTGTCTGATTAAACCTTCAGTTTAGCTCTCCCCGCCTTTACATTCCAAAGGCACTGGCAGATCCAGGTTAACTGCTGTGACAGCTTCTTAAATGCACCACAAGGAAGTTTATGGCATCTCTTCTGAGCCAGGAATAAGGTCAGGAGCACTTCTTATGAAGCTCGATCTGGTTGCCTCACATTTAAGCTGCTCCCCTTGCCATGATTTTTGCAGCATGCTGATCTCATATATGTATTTGTGGAGAAAAGATGGAGTGCCTGACAGGATGGAAATGGAAGTTTTATGGTCATAAGTGGACAGGAGAGCTCAGCAGCTGTGACAAACCCAGCCAGCAGGGACACACACAATTATGCCACCTGCCAAGAGCTGGCGGCCCTTCCAGCATGAGAGATTCACAGAGTTTGAAAGACCATTTCCATGATGAGAAAGACTGAAGGTTTAAACAAAATATATGACAATATTTAAATGAAAACATATTGGCTTCCATTTGCTGTGCATTTTTCACTAAAATGAGACAGTGGTATTCAATATCTTCCAGTTATTTCCTATTAATTTTTTTGTAACAATGAGAAAATCCTATTAAAAATATGATTCCCCTGCACTCTTCTGAAGCTTTTGAACTGACTCCATAATAAAACGAACACGTAAGAACAAGTTGCTTCGTACAATGGGAAACACACACTGTTTCCAAGGAGAAGGGGTGCGATCCTGCATGCCTGGATGTCATCCAGGACTCAAACCTGCATGCAGCCAGTGCTGAGAAGAGCAGCAACCCTCAGAGACACCAGCAGAAATACTTGCTGCTCCTGTGAAGGTATCGTAGGGCTCTTGTGTATCTGATAGCCTTAAATTGCATGCCACTGCCCAGCCTATAATTTAATCAGGCCAAGTACGCACATCATTTAGAATAAAAGAAGAAAGTTGACACTAGAACTATGTTCCAGAGTATAAGTGCTGCAATGGCAAAAATGAATGTGGTACAATATATTGAAGTATTTCCATGTGCTGAAAGTAAAATCCACCTGGTGCAAAGCTTAAGGTCTCTATCAGCTCAGCTGAGCTGGAGGGATATCAGCTCCAAGCTGGTGATTAAGTTTACCTCTGAACACATAAGCAGTCTGGCACACAAGACCTGCCAGAGATACTAAAAAAGCATTGGCACCAACCCTCTGGATCCTTTTCCGGATGTTCATATTGAACCCAATCATTCACTCTGCTTGGAACTTAACAAAGGAGACCTCAGCAGGCTAATTTACTTGAAAATGTTTAAACCAGTGCCAATCTCATCAGCCCTCTGGATGACCCTTTGAATCTCCTCCCCTGAATAAAGCTGCTCTGAAATTAAAGAGAAATTTACCCCCAAAATAATTTAGATACCACAAAGGGCTCCCAGCTCTGAGGAACGTGGCACTGTGCAACCAGAGTTGAACCTCATCACCATCCAAGTTAGCAACCACCTTGTAGCTGCTTTCCCTCAGACCATGCCCAGCACCTGCAGCAATCGCTGCTGTGCTGGTGGTGCCTAAGCAGGCTGCATCTACCTCGTAGGAGTTTAGAATAAACACTGCTACTAGGCTGAGCTATATGTGGAAATCCTCTCTTATCTACTGCACAGGACACAAATGCTATTCCTACGCTGTGAAGAAAAGCCCAAGCAAGCAGTGAAGTACTGCCCATCCTTGCCTGCTCAGTTTCACAAACCAGGGTTTTATTTCAGTGGGTTTTCACAGAAAATGCACATCTGCTCTGTTGGAAATGCCATAGTCACCTACTATTAATTAACATTAACTGGAGAGGGAGTGGAGGCAGGACTAGATTTGGGCTGAATGTGTGGGCCTGACTGTAAATGCACTGAGATTTTTCCAAAGTGGAGGAGTACAGAAAGCACATAAATACTTTTAAGGTGATGCATATTTACACTTTTCTCTAAACTGGGTATCAATGGCTACCTGAGCTTACTCATTCCCAGAACATCCCCTCCAACGTCAACTTTACACTTGGAAAACAAACTTGCTTTAGAAGGGGGGGACTGTCAATTGCTCTCCTGCTTTGAGTGGTACAGGTGACATTTCAATTTTTGGACCGTCTTTAAACCATCAATAAGTAAGTTTGCTGCATTTTGCCAAACAGGTTTGCTGGGGACATTTAAAAGTACTCAGACAGTAAGTACTGTACACATCCTTCACAGACTACATAGGTGGAAACTTGAGGCACAGATATATTCAATACTTTTTCCCCCATTCATCCAACAAAATGTTAAAAATAGAAATCCCCTTGATGTTTCCTGCAGCAGCTCCTACATAGCACGATGCATACCCTGTCAATGAAGATTTATCTGCTAGTCATGCAGTTGTTGATGATGCATTTGATGAGCATGGGAGCTCATCGGTGCTGCAGTAATGCTTCTCCTTCCCCTCTGATCTCTGCTGTGAGTCACTGAAGCTTTTATCGCTGTCTGGGTAGGAGCGAGAGCAGTGTCACTCCCTCCATACACACGCAACCGGGCATCCCAGCACAGCAGAGGGGAGCAGGAGGAGAATGACTCACCCTGGAGCATCCAGGGTTGGTGCCAAGACAGCAGCTGTGCTTTAACCATTGGATTACTCAGACTAAGCAGCCTTTAATTAATGGCTTGGTTCTCACTCCCTCCTTTCTCTCTCAGCCCTAACGTTTCCTGCGCTCCCTAGGCAAGTCACTGAAAGACTTCAAACAGACAGCAAACAGCAGAGACCACAGCCAGTCCAAACAGCCTTTGGGAGAAAGCCCTGAGCTTCAAGGAGCACTGATGAAGCGGGGTTGGGTACAGCCACCGGTGTGACCAATGTCTCAAGGAAGGGCAGCGGCAAAGTGATAGACACCAAGTAGATCTGCCTAGAGCCAGCGCGTTCATCACTAAGAGACCCGAGATTCACTGCCAGAACCTGTCAGCCTCTAACACTTAGAAAGCCCCTGTGACACCAGAGCAAGGAAGAAAGACATACACTAAGAACCTTCAGCTCTCAAGCATGCCCTTGGTTATATCATTGATGGTGAGAGGAAGGCAGGGTTTGTCCTATCCTGTCAGCATAACTGACACCTACCACAGATAAGTTTTTGTCTGCTGGTAGATGGACAGTAGGCTACTAACCTTTAGGAATCCAGAAATGATAGGCTACAAATCACCATAGCACAGCATTCAAAAGGGAAGACACAGCTCAAGATTATTTTGTTTCAGAATTGGGTAAAAGTCTATACAAGCAATCATTCAGGATACAAAATAAAACAAGAAAAGCTAACCCCCTACACAGGTGTAATTTCTAGCAATTGCACTCTTGAAACACTTTATAACAAAGGATATTCCAGTCACATACACTATGGGAAACATGAATCCAGAACACATGCTAAAAGCCATTTCTTAATGAAGAAAAATCAACTTGAAACAAGGCATACAATAGGCACTGTAAGGATCCACTTTTAACTGTGAGGAAACGAAATTCACAGCCTGGAGTAACAAAGCAGCCTGTGAGATCCTATAGACTATTCAACTAAGCATACCAAGGAGAAAAGAAGATATTCAGAAATAAAACACACTTAAAACAAGCACCAATTTGTTTGCTTTTTCAGATATGCAAACCTGCATTCCCACAGGCCTGATCTAAGCATTTTTAAACTCACATGTAAATTGCTACATACCCAGAACAGCACATACCTATTTTAAGTGTTCAGAGCTGTTCAGCTGTATCATGTTCTCCCAGTAGAACTGAATGAAGCAACACCACCATTCCCTGAGTATGTGACCTTTGCATGGTTAGAATTACAGGTTTTTAGGATTTGCTCCTCAGTGATGACTATTTTCCACAGCTGGAAGATGATTCACCTGTTCTTCATCACAAGGTCTTTACATATGTCACAACTATATGCATATGATCATTGATGCTCATCTGATCTTCAGATACGTCACTAAAAAGTCTCCAGTCATACCACAGAGCCTAGATCTCCTCACTAATTCTTTGCACTTCTTTTCCAGGTGATACCTGCTGCTTGCAACTATTTTTATGCTGCTAGGGGAAGGGCTGTAGAACTACTGCATTGAAAATCTCCATTTTCTCCTTCACTAAAGCACTCAAGTTGACCTCTGCTTTACACATATAAAATAGATTTAAAAATGAACAGTACTGCTAACACATACCAGGTATACAATAGGAAGCAGAACAATGAAACCAGCGTGGTCCCCCTAATCGCCTGACACCCACAGTAAAGAAAATACCCTCCACACTGCAGATCCAACTGCAGCGCTGTTGCTTTCAAAGGCTTTACAATTTGACTTCAAGGTTCTAAGTCTTAAGTGCTTTTCACTTAACGTAGATAGCATAAAAGACTCTTCTCCAGATAGCACCAAGCCTTTAGATGAAAGCTCTAGCTTGTGAAGAGCTCCCTATTTTAAATCTCAACACTGTGTTATGTAAATCAGCATCTGGACTCGTTCCTTTACCTCTCTCCTCAGATGCCATTGATTCTGTTTTCCAGAAAATGCTCATCCAAGGTTCAGGGCTCCTGCTGAACTTACCTTTCTACGGCCAAATGACTGAACTGCCCAGAAGAAATTCCTGAGGATATTCTAAAGACCTGAGCATTAATTTTGGCTCAGGGAGGAGCAGTGACACATTCTTTCTTCAGAACATCACTTTCTCTTGAATAAGAATTATAGAGAAAAATCTGTCTGGGTGCAGATGGAAAACATGACTAACAAAAGGTTCTCTCTAATGAAAGGGTATTTTCTTGTCCTGCACTTCATACCTGAGCCACAGTGGAGTCTGATGTTCATAAGGCAGAAGTAACCTATTTACAGGTATTGTTCCCGAGATGACACAGGGAAGTTCAAACTTTTTATTTAAAGTGACCTGTCCAGTTGTAATCAAGAACATCAAGATTTTGTTGTTTTGATCTCAGCCTATTCACGTGGGCCTCAGAGAATACACACAACACGGAAGAGCAACATGGATATACTAATGGAATAGCTGACAGCTTACAATGAAACTTTCTGGACTGTCATAGAAGCTAAGGTAGATTTTGTGCATGTTGACAACAGAGATGATGAGCAGAAATCCCTGGAAGCAAAAACATTTGCCAAGAGAATTCCTGATTAATGAACGTAGTTAGCAAAGTGACTGAATTACCAATATGGGATGATGTTGTCCACTGCAGAGAAATACATCTTAGTGTAATCACTTTTGGAAAAATAAATTCAATCTTAGCCTAAACCTCATAGGCTTCACCTTTGAAACGTCAGCTCTGAACACACATTCTACAGGATTCACCAATCAAAAAATTTTGATTTGCCAGATTTAACATTCAACAACAGAAGATTTGCCCATTTCCAAAGCCAGGTCAGGAGCTGCTGATGAAGAAACAGGATGTTACAAAATGGACCTAGGGACATAGTCCAGCTGAGGATGAGTAATGGCACCTGCTTCTTCATACGTGCACAAAACCAACCATCATTAAGAGGTATTGACTGTTAATCTTAAGCTGTTAGATTTTAAGTTATTCAAGGACAGAAAGAGTTATGATTCATAAAGAAGCTTTTATGAAGATGAGTCTAAGCCCTGCACTGGAACAGCTCAGGCAGTGCTTTTATTGTAGCTTAGATAATCACTCAGGTCAATTAAAAGCTACAAAAGTAGCTCTAAAGATTGCATGTGCATTTGTAACAGCTATCTATATTTTAAAATGACTAGCAGCCTCAGCTGAATGGGAGGCCCCCATATCCACACAGAGCTCAAATATCTAGCAAAAGCATAGTGAGCACTGCAAAGATGCCAGAAACCGAAACAGTAGATTTATTATTTCTATTTTAGAGTTCAAAATTACAAATGCATGTCTGGGTCTATCACAACTAATGTATAGAAGCCCAGCTCCATTTACCTTCATGTATTCTGCTCTTTCCAGTGACCTCAAGCCCTGGTACCTCCTAAGGCAGGACCAGCCCGGGCTGACTGCCCAGGAACCTCACTCACTCTCCACAGCTCAGCAAGGACTTGTCTCCTGGTCCTCATCTACCACTCTCCTCAAAACCCCTGCTTTGTTTGCAGGTGCTTTCCTGACAGAAACTCCATAGGGGTGACCAGTATCATCGCAATTCCTGAACTACAACTCGTAAGCAGCCTTAGTTCTGCTGGGGAGAAAGATCTGCCTGAAAGAACTTGGGTTTCTTGTTTCCACTTTCAAATTGAATGTAAATATAAAACCTCAAATCCTTTTAATTAAGGAGAAAAGAAAAAGAAGCTTACAAGTTTATACACAAAAGCTGAAAACTGCTGCCTTTTTCAGGACCCTGAGGCACTGCAGAATATCATGTTTATTTATGGTGTGGAGTAAATAAAGAATTAAAAAGTCACTAAATGGAAAGCAGCATTTCTTTAATTTGATTGTTATTTTTTGAACAGAAACTTCTAAACTATTTCCAAAAGGTCCCCTACTGAAAGTGCTTTCCAACTCCTACTTCCAAGCAAGCAAGTTGCAAACACCATGGAATTAAAAGGTCACTGCATAATCCAGTCTGAGCCATTAACATTTTCCTTTGTAGTTATGACTATACAAAAATAATGATCCCAGTTCACAGGATGATTAAACACATCTATTCATTTTACTTCAGTAAAACAGGATGAAGAATCTTTGTATAACCAGGGTAGCTGAAGCACAGTTCACAACAACTTTTCCTTCAAGGAAGTTAAATTTGTCAGTTAAAAGAAAAACCCTAATTCTTGTTCAAACTCAGCGTTTTCTTATTCAAAGCTGTGAAATAAGATTCCAATTTTAGCATCTAATTCAGAGCCAGCATCTCAGAACTACTGCTGAACATTATCCTTCTGTCTGCTAATTTTAAGGCACTCGGTATAAGCCCTTGGAGGCACATAATTGTTTACTATAAGTGTTCTCATGCTGTTTGAGACATTTGTACAAATATTCACTGAGATAAGTGCCCTTGATAGCTGGTGAAAAACCCTGCAACTTCACAAAAATTATGTCCTCAGAGTCACTTGACATCCACAGTCTTATTTTTCTGTGAGAAAGATGATTTTTGTAGACTTTTGTTAATTTTTCTTAGATTTCATGTATTTCTCATCACTAACTTGAACTGACTGCAAGAACAGACCTCTCCCTCAACCAGAAGAGCAATTCATATGTGACATTTCAAATGTTCTTTCTTTCTTGCATATATTTGAACTCAAGTTACATTTTATACTAATTGGTCATATGAGTGAGCACAAATATACTGATAGGATGACATGCTACTTTCAATGAAGGAAAATTAACCTCTTACCCAAACAGACAATTAAACCAGTAATTAATGAAAGCAGGTGGCAACTAGGTCACAACACTCAAGAGATTAATATATTCAGTACTTCTCATTTCTCAGTTCATGCATTAAATACTGGCAATCACCTTGCCAAGTTTCACCTATGTGACTAATTAAATGGAAGTGGGGTGAGGGGAAAAGAGTCTAATTGGCTCTTTTTACAGAAACCACCTCACATTATGCTGCAGAAGGGGATAGAGGCAACAAAAGGGTCTGAATACTCATCCCATGATGCCATCCTAATCCCTCAGGATCCGCCCAAGATGATGACCAAATAATGAAAAAGAAAATATTAAAATAGCTATTGTCCTTACACAGTCATCCAGAGAGCAGAGACACAGCTTCACAGAGTCTCAGGCTCCAAAGGGCTGCTCTGACTCTACTCCTGACGTGTACATGAAGCCTTTGAGCTTTTGTTTCCCCCTATGATGCTGTAGAGGTGAGCTCCATGTTTTGTACACATGAGGTCAAGACGCAGCTCCTAATGTCTTTCCTCTTCTGATGGATTCCTTTACCATTTGCTTTGCGTCCTTCACCTTCTTTTTCTCTTTTTATGTGGCATTGTCTTCTGGAAGCAAGAAACTGAGCAATACACAACAAAGATATCCCTTAGTGATGCCATGTTAGTGACCAAACTGCATGTTTTGATGGAGAAATGCATCCTGGCAGCTGTAACTAGTGTAACAAACAACTATGCCTCAATGGTTTCATATAATGTTACAAGAAAGTAAACTCTGATACCAAATGCTAATTAATGCCATGAAACAAACCTACCAGAGATGCTCACCAGGAATCAGCAGAAGACTGACTCTGATAAGCTGAGGATATACACATATAAATAAGAACCTGAAAAGGCTCCATGATATGGAGTTTGAAATTATTCAGAGTAGCCTGACAGAGTCCAATGACAGGACACTCATAGGACGAGGTTAGTCTCACACACTGCTCTGTTCAGGTGAATTAGCTGACGGCAGCAGTTTGTTCTCCAGTTCTTCCACTCCATCAGGTTGGACGGCCAGCAGTGGAGTTCATCTCAGGAAAATGAAAATCCTTGCTGCCAAAGAATAAAGTGACAGATTGGAATGCTCTATTTTAGAAAAGAGCTGCCATGTCTAGTTAGTATCATACATGGATTCACTGCGCAGTAACAAATGGATGCTGGACTGAGCCTGGAAACTAAAGCCAAAAGTATATTGAGGATATCAGCAGGGACAGGGAAGGAAAAACACTTCTCTGCATTGAATTGGAGGGAGAAAGAATTCCTATTTTACTCATGTTCCCCATTTTGCTCACCTCATTTCTTTTCAAGTTGTTTTTTTTTGTGGTTTTGTTTTTTTTTTTTAAGGACATGAGAAACTAACTTAGATGATGCTATGCATGACAAAATTTGAAATTAAAGGGAAACAAGCATTATTTGATAATCAGTGGGTCTCTATTCCAATTCAGGTTCCAGTCTGGCATTCATGTTTGCAAATTCATAGCATAAACTAGTATGTACCTGGTTTACTACCATAATATTCTGGGGATTTCCTTTCTATATTCTTGCCTGTGGTAATAATGCCCCAGACAGTCTTCTGTACTCTGTTTTGATGGGGTTTCAGATCGTGCTGGGCAAAAGCACATGAAGTGCCAATATGATCATTTGAAAGAATCACATTTTATGGCCAGTACTAGAGTCTTAATTAAGGAGCTCTCAGCAGCTAGAACTAGAGATGTAAATAATTTCTGAGAGAGCTCTTCAGTACAGGCAGTCTTCAGATGAGCCAAATCATCAAGGAAATTATCTTATTAGCACTATTTGACACAGATATTTCACACAGAGGCTCTCAGAGGCCTTCATTTACTCATACACACCCTATATTCACAGACAGGACACAGAGGGCAGCAGCCAGGCAGGACTAAGAGCTAAGAGCTCGAGATCTCCAGTTGGAATCAATCAACCCGTCGCCACTCGAGGGCAGCATTTCAGTAAAAAAACAAAAGGAACAAAAATGAAGGATGCTACAGACATAACTCTTTTATCTCACCATGAATATTTTGTTTGCAGGTGGTTCTCAAAGCTTCCTGTATCTATATAAACAGGGTGGCAATATAAGCAGAGTACTGAAGCGTAAGCAATGAAGGAATGAGATGTCAATACGAGATAAAAAAGAGGAGTCTCTGTGGTCAGGTTAGCACGCAGATGTCTTAGCTACCAGAAGGAAAGGCAGATGAACCCACACCACTGTCTCCCACTCTCTTCCCCAGGGGAAACACATTATCTGAAGGGGAGGAAAAGTTAGTTTTCACTTAGATCACCCAGCTGTCTCCTACCAGGTAACAGAAATTTGTTGTGCAATGATGACTTTAAAAGCTAAGGAAACCCACGCAGAAACTGTCGGGATACGAAAAAATGACCCCCTTGGTCTCCTTGGTCCGTCATCTCCTTCTCCCTATAATGCCACTGTAATACTTCCAGGGCCAACTCCTCGGTGCCCAAAATGAAGAGCCTGTAATAAAAAGAATGAATGCTGCTGGTTTAGTGCCCTATTTACAGCAGCTAAAAATAGTCCCAGGTCAAAAACATACTCTGGTTTTGGATACTGAATGACAACATGAGCTACAAGGCCAATTAAGCAAAATGAAAATATTCCCACAAGAAGAAAATATACACTAGTAAACATCCTGGAAGGCAAAGGGAGTTCTTGGAACAGAAACTTGCTACACAATTTCAATGCACCCTTGTCATTGTTTTGTCTTCTTATTCAAAGAGTAGTTTTCCTGCTGCTCTCTGAGGAGCATCACAAGGATCACCGCCTTCAGGCCCTGGGAAGCTGCAATGTGAGGCATCCTCTGCACTCAATGAGGACAAGTAATTATGGAAGTGACTCACAGCAAAAACCTAATTAGAGTTGCTCTTTCCAAGGCAAGAATTAAACTGTTTTTCCTTGAAGGGAAGTATTCACAACCAGAACCCCCTTATTTTCAGCCGTGGCTCTTTCCAAGCTCTCTTTCCTGCAGGCACACGTATACCCTGCAAGCAAAGGTCGCAAGAGCAAGTATAGGTCGCAAAAGCAAGCATGTGTTTGCTTCTAGCTCTTCTTTCAAGTGGGAAGAGAACTGCTGGGATATCTGCAGGCAGCTGAAGAGTTACAACTTGAATTTCAAAGTTACACTGTCAGTCTCCTCAGTGACTCCACAGAGGAGGCAAATTGGAGTCTAGAAGGACAGACCAAGTCTACTGGCAGTTCAGATTCAGCTCCCTACTTGAAGCCAGATCCAACCCAAAGAAGAAGAAAAGGCAACAAAAAGATGGGAAATGTAGGATAAAGATGGACAGTTAAGAGAAATAGGGTGATGAGCAGGCAGAAGGAAGAAAAAAGTATGGTTTAGTCAGTAGTGCAAGGAGATGAAAAGCTTGATATTCTGATCTTGATTTTTGCATGTCTGCTGACTTCATTCATGTTCTTGGGGAATTTTCTGGACAGCTTCTTTGAATTCCCTGATGAAGCAGTTTGATAAAGTACAGATGTCTTTGAAATCACTAGTTGATTGCTAATGTACTGAACCCAAGAGCAGGGGAAGGATTAAAAGGGCCATTTGATTTTTTTTTAAGACTTCCTGAGCTAAAACAAATCTAAAAGCACGAATAAAAGAAACAAGTTATTCTTGACCTGTTAGAACAGGTTATACAAAATCTGGTAAAAACAAGCCTTAAAAAAAGGCATTGTAATAACACATATAAGTAAGGCAGCCTTTTCCTCTGTGGTTCTTCACTTAAGAAAGTTCCCTTTGGCTCTAGACAGAGCTATTTTAGCAAAGCCACCTGAATAATAATTTAAAGACAAGGCATCCACTGACAAATGAATATTAAAGTAGTTTTTTTAATATCTGTATGACTAAACCATTTTTAGTGCTGAATCACCTGTTTACAGATTTTCCAGTAAAATCATAGGATCATAGAATAACCAGGTTGGAAGAGACCCACCGGATCATCGAGTCCAACCATTCCTATCAAACACTAAACCATGCCCCTCAGCACCTCGTCCACCCGTGCCTTAAACACCTCCAGGGAAGGTGAATCAACCACCTCCCTGGGTAGCCTGTTCCAGTGCCCTATGACCCTTTCTGTGAAAAATATTCTCCAACTGAAAATACTGAGAGTGAAAAAGCCACTCACAGAGAAGTAATGGGGTGAAGACAAGATCCTTCCTTATTACCATCCCTCCGGCTATTTTGCACAGCTCTCCCACATGACAGAGCTGTTTTTCTTATGCTCATTTTTGGTATTATGTATCAGGAGGTGCCATTAACTATAACATTGCGTCCAGATTTATTGCATTCATTGCTTTTTAATTAAAAGAGGTGGCAGCAGGGGTTAACTGCACCGAATTTGAATTCAGCAAGGAAAGGAAGGCATTATTGTTAACTTGGCACCAGAAGGCTCAGCAGCAATAGCAGAGTGGGATAATGGTGAGGATACTGCATATAGAGGCCTCTGGGGGGGTTGCAGGTGCATTTGAACAGAGGAAGCTTTTGGGAAGCAGCAGTTGGACAGGTGAGGCAGTGTGAACAGAATCATATAGAAGTTCAATTACAAACAAATTTAAACTCAGAAGCATTCTGCAATGACTAATATTATGACACAATATGAAAGAACTGATTTTGACATTAATTTCACTTTGAAAATCGAAATAAAATATGCTGCCATGTGGTCCAACAATAAACATTCAGCTGTCCAGGAGTCACTCAAAATGTGGTCTGTTCTTCACATATTTCTCCTTGCATGTTTTCGACACTGGTTTTGGTGTCCTTCTCTGCACTCCTCCAGCATGGCACTTGCAATGCTCACATTACTAACTAGTAGGTGATGTATTAGTAAGGCTAGAGGCAAGGAAGAATGGATAATCATGCATTACAAAGTAGCTTTCAAAGATAATCAGCCCCTGCAAGTGGTAGAGGAAGGGGAATAAACAAAACACTGGCACTTAATGCAAAGCCAAAAAAGTTCTGAGAATGCAAATCCACAGCACTTGATGTTGCAACGCTGTCTTGTAACCTTATTATAGAAACCCAGAGTAACCTCTGCTAAGAGCGTTAAATATTAATAATGGCTCACAGCTGCTACTGCTACATAATGGGCTTATTTTGATGAGGAATATGTGCTCAGCTTAAGTAATGTGCATCAGCTCAGACAAACCTACTTCCCTTATGAAATTCATGCAGGACCCTCTCTCCTTGCTGCCATTAATCGCGGAACCCAGGGCTATTGTCTTAAAAGGCAAGATTTGTCTCTGATCTTTGTCCTACATTATTTTTTTTTAATCAGAGGTTGCAACAGAAGCAGAGGTGGATGGCATAGCTTGGTGCACCACTCATTACCAGGGGCAGCCTTCTTTCTGTCTGTTTTGCTCTAATTAGTGTGAATATGTCCACACGTATACCCCACAATGATAGGATTTTTTTTATTGTTCCTGAAATGAAAACATTCCTGTCCTGCATCAGTATAACTATTATAAATAGCAATGTCCCTGGCTTGCATCATAAATATCAAAGTCAGGAAATGCTCACTGTTTCACTCAACCCTTTACTAAGCAAATTTGGATTTCTTTGCTAAGTATCTGTTGAATATCTGATCATTAGCAGACTCATTACCCAGCTAGAAGGCATTCTATTCTCTACTTACTTTGCCATTAAATCATACAGGCTGCCTTAACAAGACATAGTTGAGGTTGATACTGATCTCTACTTCAGAAAACTGCTTACTTTAGTCTGTTGACTGATACAATACTTAAAATTAATCAAGACCACTGTGCTTTTCAATAATAAAATGGTAGCTAAATATGCAATACTAACTGGAAATCAATGGAGTACACAGGCATAAATACTGTTGGTTATTTACAAAATTAATCCTGAAGCTCTACTGAACACTCATATTCAGAAAGACAGAAGACGTGGTGAGAATTTTTAAATTGAATGATTCATTAGAATTACTTTTAACTACAGCTTCATGAGTAAATATTGTAATATTAGCACCTATATATCTTTTCTGTCCTTATCCAGTTCCTGTACAAGGGTTTTACACAAGAATGCAAAGCTAGTATTCTCTAGGTCGGAGCATGTCCCTGAGAAAAAAATGTGGAAAGGCCTTTCCCCTTCTTCAGACTCAGCTCTAAGGAACCCGTAGGTCAGGCAGGCACTCCACAATGCTTACGTGAGATCTCTGAAATGAAACCTTTCATTTTTAAAAGTATGTTTCTAGCTGCTGTAGTTGGCAGCAATAAACTTCTAAATGTGAAATGAGTAATAGATGTAACGCCTTCCGCCACCAGCCTTGGAGAAATGACTCAGAGCAGTGAACTTCTCTGTCCTGCCTAACTCTGATGAGAGTGTTAACTCCAGTCCCCAGTTACGTGACTTCAGCGCCAGAATCACCTGAAGAATTACTGATTTTAATGCAGGTTTGTGTAAGTACAGCACCTTGGAATTGTAAGCTTCTGTGGGGAAAGAAATCACAGAAGCAATAACAAGGAAACAGGAACGACAGAAGAGAACAGGGAGAACTCCCTTGCTGAACAGAGAACATCATGATCAGGCAGTAAAATAATCCATTAAAACTAATTGCCATATTGCCCCTGTTCATGAAGAAATACCCACATATGTGAATAAGCTGCTGATTCAGAGATCAGGAGGGAGGACGTTGCTACAGGGAAGTAAGACTTGCTATGGGGAACTGAGACTCTCAAACCCACAGCAGGGACTCTTCCTAATGTGGCAAGTTTGACTTCCCTACATTGAACGCTTGCACCTTGAGGGGTGGGTAACCAGTGCAAACCGTTCCTTCCTGCACCCTGACAGAGGAGCTTGTCTGGAGTCAGATATGGGACAACCCAACAAGGAGGCAGTGCAAGCACGATGCCAGTTTACACTGCAATGGCACTCAAGCCCCAGTTAGTTTGACATTGTGAAGCAGATGAGTTCCAAGTTCTACCAAGGGTCAGACAGGGGTCTGCCATATAAAAACCTTTCAGACCCTTTTGTCTTAACCTTAAAATCAGGAAACCCTAGGCAAGCTAGTATTTCCCTTAGGTTTTACAAGATCATAGACCACTCCATGAAGATACTTGAGTATCACAGACACTACATTCTTGCTGCTAACACAGTTTTCTTCTTTAAAAATGAAGTCTCATTAGCAAGACACTTTTAGATTCTTCTGTAGCTCATTTCGAATGTGTATTTAAAATACAGGTAAAAATGGGTTACCTAATTTAAGCTCTGGCTCAAATTTCTAACTCAATTTTTGGTTTAGAGGTTATTCACTTTATGCAGAGAAAAGGCAGACAGCTAATCAGCTCGAGTATTTTGGCAACATCCCAGATCCAAATGCTCCTCTGGCTATAACACAGATTTTGAGGTAAGAAGCAAACATCTCCATAAATTGCTGATGCAAAGAAGAGACAATCCAGCAACTCCAGAAGAAAAAGCTCATCCACAGCTTTGAAAAGGTTTATTATTGAAATCAGTATGAAGGTACTACAGATATTTTAATGTTGAAAGATGCACGAGTGACTGATAAGGAATGATCCCAGCACCCCACCATCACATGAGAGAAGCCAGTGTGACAATCCTAGATTGTCTGAACAGAGGAACTGTAGGCAATGAATAGGTAAGTCAGAAAAGTACAATATAAATTGGTGGCAAGAAAAGCTTCACTTTATTTTTTCTGTAGTTCTGCAATATATTTGGGAAGTTAGAGGCTCCTCAGTGGTGGTTTTTCCAGCTGTAGGAGGAGAGCACCGAACTGTGACATCTATGTGCTTTCAATTCCTTGTGAAACTCCTCGGTCTGCTGGGCTGCATCAGTAATTCAGCCGTGACCCACCTAGTGAAAGAGCCCAACCGCAGGTCAGCATTTATTGAACACGTCTGCTGAGTGTGCAGTGTGGAGTCACAGCTCAGCTTCAGCCGACTGAACATGAGCCAGCAGTGGCCCAGGTGGCCAAGAAGGCCAGTGGCATCTTGGCTTGGATCAGAAACAGCGTGACCAGCAGGTCCAGGGAGGTTCTTCTCCCTCTGGACTCGGCACTGGTGAGACCGCTCCTCGAATCCTGTGTTCAGTTCTGGGCCCCTCACCACAAGAAGGATGTTGAGGCTCTGGAGAGAGTCCAGAGAAGAGCAACAAAGCTGGTGAGGGGGCTGGAGAACAGGCCTTATGAGGAGCGGCTGAGAGAGCTGGGGGTGTTTAGCCTGGAGAAGAGGAGGCTGAGGGGTGACCTCATTGCTCTCTACAACTACCTGAAAGGAGGTTGTGGAGAGGAGGGTGCTGGGCTCTTCTCCCAGGTGACAGGGGACAGGACAAGAGGGAATGGCCTCAAGCTCCACCAGGGGAGGTTTAGGCTGGACGTTAGGAAAAAATTCTTCACAGAAAGGGTCATTGGTCCCTGGCAGAGGCTGCCCAGGGAGGGGGTTGAGTCCCCTTCCCTGGAGGTGTTTAAGGCACGGGTGGACGAGGTGCTGAGGGGCACGGTTTAGCGATTGATGGGAACGGTTGGACTCGATGATCCTGAGGGCCTTTTCCAACCTGGTGGTTCTGTGGCTCCTGTGACTCTGTTGACACGCGCTACCCCCTCCCACCACCCCAAGGGCGCCTCGAGATGCGCATGCGCCAACCTCGCGCCCCGCCCACCTGGAGTCTCGTGCCCCCGCGCATGCGCACTTCCACGCGCATGTAAGAGTCTCGCGGCCCCGCGCATGCGCACTGCCCCCCCCCCCCCACCCCGGGCGCAGGCCCCGCCGCCGCCCGCGCAGAGCGTGAGGCGCGGGGGCCGCCATGCGCGTGGCGGCGGGGCAGGCGCGGGGCCGCTGAGGCGCGATGGCCGAGTCGCTGCGGGAGGAGGCGCCCGGCGGGCAGGAGTCGGAGGCCGAGCTGTCGCTTAGCCTCGCCCGCACCAAGGCCCGCTCGTACGGCAGCACGGCCTGCGTGGCGGCGCCGCTGGCGGAGCGGTACGTGGAGCACCGGATGAGCGCAGGGGACACCCTGCAGGGCATCGCCCTCAAGTACGGCGTCACGGTAAGGCCGAGCGGAGACCCGGGGAGGGGGGGCGGTGTCCGACCCGCAGCGCGCGGTGAAGCGCTGGCAGCGGAGGGATGGAGCCTGGAGGGATCAGAGCCCACTCCGACACCTGAGTCCTGGAGCCTTCAGAGCCCGCTCTGACTCTTGGAGCCTTGGAGGGGTCAGGGCCGACACTGACACCTGAACCCTGCAGCCCGGAGGGGCCAGCATCCCCTCTGGCACCTGAACCCTGCAGCCCAGAGGGGTCAGCATCCTCTCTGGCACCTGAACCCTGCAGCCTAGAGGGGTCAGAGCCTCCTTTGGCACCTGAATCTTGCAGCCTGGAGGGGTCAGAGCTCACTCTGATACCTGAATCTTGCAGCCTGGAGGGGTCAGCATTCCTTCTGGTACCTGAATCCTGCAGCCTGAAGGGGTCAGAGCCCGCTCTTGACACCTGAATCCTGGAGCCCTCAGAGCTTACTCTGACACCTAAGTCTTAGAGCCTTGGAGGGGTCAGAGCCCGCTCTGGACACCTGAATCTTGCAGCCCAGAGGGGTCAACATCCCCTCTGGCACCTGAAGCCTGCTGACACTGACACCTGACTCCTCGAGCCTGGAGAGGCCAATGTCCTCTCTGACACTTGCAGCCTGGAGGGCCCAGATCCTGGTCTGACACCTGTATCTTGCAGCCTGGAGGTCTCAGTGACCGGCTTTGATGGGCAGTTGTGGAAATCTGCCCTGACCAGACAGGGGCCCAGGGCCTTTTCCAGCGTGGGCTTGGAACCACTGGGCACAGGGTGTGTGGGACTTGCCAAGGGAGAGGCATCTGCCCCCACCAAGTCAGCCTGTGCTCACCTGAGAACTTGCTAAGCTCACTTCAAATTAGAAAAACAATGTAATTAAATTTATTTTGAAAGGAGTCATTATTTGGAGGTTGACACATGGGCTGTGAAAAGAAGAAAGAATTTCTTCCCAGTAGCTTCAGGGCGAAAGATTCTTCTATTGTCATTTTGAGGTTGACAGTTAGGCTGCTACAAGAAGAATCAATTTCTTCCAGTAGTTGCAGGTTTTTCCCTTGTCATCTACCTGCCAGCCTAGACGTGATTTATAGCTGGTTTCAAAGTGTTGCTGGTTTTCTCCTCTCTTCATGTAGAGAAGAAAGTTTACTTCTGTGGAAACTGTTGAAAGGTTTAAGCCAGCCTAAGACATGCAGAGTCCAACAGGGTCTTCTAGCAGGCTCGAGCACACTGCCATTTCCACAGAGCAAACCTCACCTGCCCTGCCCTACCTCCCAGCTTATTTGGCGCCTAGTGAGCTACCAGCTGACATATCTGTATGCAGCTTCAGTGGTCCCAACATGCAAAATTGTTTGGGGCCAAACAACTGATGAGGGTTCCTAACAGCATGGCCCTTCTAAACAGTCAGTGTCACTTTCACAGCAGTTGCAGAGAGCACTGGCCAGTTGGGCTCTTTATAGAAGAGGTGCAATGCAGTCCCAAATTAATAAGTTCTAACTGAAATGGGTTTCTTTTCTTTCTCTGGTTCTTAAAGATCTACTGAAGCCTTTCAGCATCATCATCCAGCCTGTGTTGTGAAAAGTGTTAAAAGTCTGTTTCTTTTCTCTTAAGGGAGATTAAGCTGTTTTTTTACCAAATCTTGTTGACAGCAGGACTAATGGCATTGTAGATTTACTTTGGTCCACATTAAAACAAAGTTTTGCTCACTACAGTGGCAAAGCAAAGTGACCTGAACTGCTCATTAGATTTGTTTGAACTTTTTTTTTTTTGACAGCACTTTCTGTAATGGATAAAGTCTCTGGCCTGCACCATTTAGCTATGTTTAGATTCTTCGTTCAGAAGTGTATTTGCTCACAGCAATAAGTGAAAAATATAAACAGATTACCTTAAGAGTAGTTTTCTAGAAAAAAAAGCATTTCTAAACACTTTACAGCTCCCTTTCAGCTGAAGTGATGTGGATCAAACCTGTACAGTCTGAAAAAATAGGTTTAACTTGTGAGCCTTAAACTTTATTTGTAGTATGAGTTTAATAAGCTTTTGCCATGCTAATGATGCATTTAAAGTATAAATGCTGGTCTTTTTAAGTATCTTATTTGTTCTTTTATTGAATGTTGCTGGTGTGCTGCTTGAGAAACCAGAGCTGCATCGTTATAGACTTCAATGGAGAAAGGTTAAACTGACAGAAATACCCCTGAGGGCAATTCCATGTATTCTTAAATCAGCCATTGTGTTTCTGCTTTAATGGGTTTCAGCCCAGGGTCGGAATGTATGCCAACACGTTTGCTTTTAGCAAAATGAAGAACCTTATGTGTTTACACAATGACAAGGACTGACTTCCTCTAAAGAGTCGTTACATTTGCTTCCTACATCTCTTCATGGCTAGAAGTCAGAGTTGATGCAATGGGAACATCATGATTATTTTTGCCCTCCAGTATTCTTGCCTCCAGTATTACTGTTTTTAGAAGTTCCCCCTTGTGTTTTTCCTCACTGGGAGTCACTGTGTATTAAGAGACATCATGTCCAGGACCTGCCTTGGGATGATGTACCACAGGCAGCTTAAGATGGATGAAAATATGTTGTGGGAAGAGAGATGAGTGTGCTTGTTTGGACTCATCCTCTGCCCCCCATCCCCTATATTAACAGACATTCATACTGTCTGTTAATCTGGTGTGGTTTGTGTTCATTAGATCTTCCTTTGAACACTGTTGGGGAAGTTAACACTGAGAAAATATTGTTGAGTATCATATTTAGGGTTCAGTTGGAGTGCCATTTTCCATCATACAAAGGAATCCCTTTTGAGGAGTGAAGGAAGAGCACTATTTGTTACATTCCCAGTAGAAGCAGTTTTGATGGATTAATTTAGCACCAGTTTATGCATTAGTACAGCATCAGTTGAAGTATTGAGCACAAAGGCTCTAGCAAGTGCTTTCACTATTATAAGTCTGTATCTGACAGAGATCAGTTCAGTTTTCATCTCACTAACAAGACTAGTGTTACATCCTGCTCTCCATCCACATGTATGGGGTCATACTGAGTTGTAGAAGGAGCAGTATCTACTGCAAATACCAAGTAACCTGCTCAAGGCTGAGGGATGTTCTTTTTAGAACCAAATATTGCCCATTTCATTGTACTCAGTGCAGAGCTGCACAATCTACGAGATGGTACTTAAAAAGTATTTTAGGACAAAATAACCAGAGGTAGAGTTACAGTGAAGTAGGATGGAGAGTAGCAGTACAGTGCATTATTTATCAGCTATTTAAGCATCACCTTCCAACTCCTCTGTAGGGGAGATCTCAGTTTTCAGTTTTTGTATTACATTTTTAGAGAAAAGCACCAGCTAGCATTTTGAAGATTTTTTGATACCCATCAAGACGGACAGCTTTTAGAGATTTTGACAACTGACATTTACGCTAGTGTCTGATGGCCATTACTAAGACAAGTGAAGCTTCTTTTATGCCCTTTGGATGGTACTCAGCTTGGGAGAGAACCTACACCCTGTACTGTATAAAGCTAACTAAAAATAGTTTCCAGGCATCAGGGGCTGGAAGAGTAATGAGCTTCTCTTAGTTGTAGTAGCTCACTGTCTTACACTGGATGTTAGATATTCAGTTTTTGAAAGGGATTATTAGAGTTAATAATTCCATTGTCTTAACCATCTGCATCAACAGGTTGGGGTTATCTTTAAGTAGAGAGTACCATTTTTGTGTATTTAATGGGTAGAAATGGCTTACTGCTGAGCTTTACTGCACTATTTTTACTACTTCTCCATACACCTGTCCTTTCTAGAGAGTCTTCCTATTTATTGGTAGGGAGAAAGATTTCATTAGGTTTCCAGGACCCAAGCAAATGCCTCCATATGTGACACCAGATCTATAATGGCACTGCACAGATACTATACCGTGCAGTACAGCTCTACATTGCATGTGGTAGTTTATTCCAATTTTGCAAGTGGCCACAGAGTCTCCCATGTGTACAGAGAAGAAAAACTTAACAACTCCACTGCTTTCTCTGGCTTTAGGCAACTTCCCGTGCTACCCTGCTATGTTCAGTATATGAAATGCATAGGCATGTTAAACCAGTTATCTGTTAAGAATGGTCTTTTTGTCTTGCACTGAACTCAAAATACTTCAGACTTTGAAGTAGTCAGTGCCTAGTGCTTGGAGTGCTCAGAGTTTTCTGGGTAGTTATTCTACCAGTAAGACTCCTATTGTTACAAGACTTACAGTCTTTATTCTTACTCAGTTTACCTCCCTTTAGTTAAATAAAAATGAGAAATGCTTCTAATGCAGGCAAGAGGTATTTTCAGTTCTCTTTATACTTGTTTTCAGGCAGGTTTATTTAGAGTGCATTTGTCATTGCAGTTCTGTAGTGACTTGGGATTTTTGCTTATTGCAGTCACCGGGGAACCAGAATTTTTCTTTCACTTAGGACTTTTCCTGATGAAATCATGAGTTTAACTAAAACTGAAAGTTGCATAATCATGGATGCTTATTTCTGTATCAGTAAAGCTCACAGTTGAGAAATAGAAAGCTGTTGTTTACTTGGAAGGGAAATTTTGATAAGTAAGAACTTAAACAACATTCTTAGTAGGGAGACAGTATGAACATTTACTGGTAGCATTTCTTTGCCTGCAAAGCAGCCTAAGAGGCTGTTATGAATTCCATTAACTACAGTACTAGTGGGGCTTTGTGCATTAGTACTCTGAGGATGATGGGGTCATTTTCATGCTTCTGTTATGAGGACGTCTGTACTGATAAGTAGGAAGTACTTTGGGTAAAAGTTGCATAAAGAATATTTAATCATTATGGAGTGGCTGTTACTGTGCCTTATTACACATGTAAGATTGCTGTAAATGATGCTATAGATTCAATTTACTGACAAGTACAGCCAGTAGTCTATGCAGTTTCATTACAAAGTCTTTAAGAGTCCTCTATTCTTTTCAGTGCCTGATTTCTCACTGAAAATCAGAACTGCGTCTGAAGTCTTGAGTTTGTTGTTACATCAGCTAATGGGGTAAATGCTATGGATGAGGTATATACTGCTTTTCCAAGACTCGTGGTGCTCACTGTTGATAATTAGCATGTCCTAGAGCGCTCGAGGTAACTGTATGACCTCTTGTTTGTATTATGCATGCTTTTTACCAGAGAGGTCACTTACAGCAGCTGCTAGCGGCTCTGAGCCTCACTCCAAGTCAGCAGCACTTTTGTAATATAATTTTTATTCTTTGGCAAGTTGTTCATGTGAGCCTGTATTAGAGATTGGAAGACTGTTCTAGATAAGCATCTTGAGGTTGTGCAAGGCTTCAGAGACTGGTATTTTGGAGTCCAGTTTGCATCAAAGGAAGAAGCTAGTGTATTGAGTTAACAAGGCTAGGACAGAACGCTACGGTTTTAACTTCTATAGTTACTGTACTACATCAGAAAGCTAGTACTTTACACTGCCAAAACATAATAACTTATATTTTCCTATCTTTTTCAGATGGAACAAATAAAAAGGGCAAACAAACTGTTCACTAATGACTGTATATTTCTGAGGAAAACCCTGAATATTCCTGTTATGTCAGAGAAACCATTACTGTTCAATGGACTAAATTCACTGGAGTCTCCTGAGAATGAAACTGTTGACAGCTCTCCTTCTTGTGATGAAGGACTAACAACAGTTCGGGATGACAGTAGTTCTTCTCCCAGTCCTCAAGAGCCTGACAATCAGCCTGCTGCACCAGAAGAACTTTCTGCCAAAGACTTCCTACAAAGGTTGGACTTGCAGATTAAGTTATCCAAACAAGCAGCCAGAAAACTAAAAGATGACAATGTCAGGTAAATGCCACTTTTAGTATTAAGCATCTTAATCTCATCCTGAAGGCTTCTTAGTATAAACTGAACCCTGTTTTTTGGTTATCTCAAACAGCATCTGTAGTTTTCATTGTCAACAGCAAGTCTATGCTAGTATCACACACCAGATATCAAGGCACGGTGTGCTCTGAACATACGACAGTTACAAAGGCTGCTTCATTCAGTAGACAAAAAATTGAGCGGGAGCAGTATAGCGCATTTAGGAATTGGACAAGCCTTGTTTGGAGAAGTATCCCTTCAGACAGCTTAAGGTAATTCATTGCCTCTTGCACTCCACATACAACTCTCTCCATTGCCAGAAAGACACTGGTTTAGAGTTACAGTCTTAGGGAAGGCTGGAATGCTTTCACTCTTATTAACACTCTTGTCAGTTGTTTTCTTTTGAATAGATTACATTAAAGAGGAAGAATAGCTGTTGGAACTCAGATCCTTCTATATTCAAGCTTATTCACTTGCATTGTTATATTTGAAACAATGTAGAGCATCTATCAAAAGGTACTGCTGCTGACTCTCAGATCATTACACCTAAGTATCTAACACCGATTAGAGAGGTGTTGAGCCAGCAGTTAAACCGTGTGACAGGAAACCACAGTCCCTGCCAGAGGAAGGCAATTATTTTAACATCCTTTCAACAAAATACCATGCTAATTTACAGAAGGAAATTCACTTAGACCTTGCTGCACCATGAGCAGAGCCAATATAGTGAGAGTGACACCACACAAATAGTGCACTGCTGCGCTACTAATATTAATTTCCTATATTGCTTAAGTTACAACTTGGGAAATGAGGGTCTGGTACCAGATTCCCTCTCAGGGAATAATGGATACAGGAAGATGAGTTACTTTCACACCTCCTGTTCAGATTTAGCAGGTAATTTTGTTGGTTATGCATGGAGCACGGATTTTTGTTGATGCTGCACGAAGCATGAAGTTCAGAGCTGCAGGCTGTCTGCTGAGCAGGATGTTATCCAAAGCTTCTGAAGAAAAAAGCTTCCTGTGTGTCTGATATAGTCTTCATAATGTCACCTTTCACCCCACCACCTCTGGCTTTCAGTCATGGCTCACGTGCCCCAGATGCTGTTATGCATGTTTCAGGATGCCGAAACTAAAGTTAAGTTTAGTGATGCTTTTTATATCAGGCAGTTGAACACCAGAGGTCTGATGCAAAGTCTTTATGGAGTACTTAATATTAGGATGGTACTATGGTAGGCTAGATCATTAGGGCCATACACTGTGCTTCTGGGACAGGTGACATCTTTCTGCGTTTGCGTTTTAGTGACTCATTTTGAAAACTTGTAATTGAATAGAGCCACTCTAATCATTATTGCTTATATGAATGAATATAATTGCCTGGTGTGCAGCACTGGAACAGAACCATGGAATCTTTAGGCTTGAAAAGACCTTTAAGATCAGAGTCCAGCCATGGATCTGACACTGCCACCTCCACCACTAAGCCATATATTGCCATCTGCTCAGTTGCATTGACCTGAATGTAGGAGAGTGGAGTGTAGAGGCATTTGAAACTGATAACTAATTAAGTTAATTTGCCCAGCAATTGTTCACCATCAGCTAACAAAACAGATACCTCAATAAGAGAGGCTGCCCAGGGAAAATCCTATTTTCAGGCTTCCAAAAGCTATTAGCTCACAAACTCAGATTGCTGCCTTGTTTAATTGTGGATTCTAGAAGCATTCAAGCGTTGGATTTGAGTTCACTTGTTCACACTGAGGTGCGCTTGGTCTTACGGAAATGGTTATTAGGATTTTTTATTGTGGCCTGATGCATACAGTAGCTTGCACTAGGTGTCTTTCAGCTCCAGTAAGCTGCTGGCCAAAGTGGCAACAGCAAGCAGATAGAGATGGCACTGTGAAGCATTGTAATGCTGTGCTGTTCCTTTCCCTTTGCCTGAAGGAGAACGTTGCAGTGACTGTTCACTTTGTTGTTTCAGGCATCTTAAAAGTGAAGAAAATTGTTTGGTCATTAAACATACACACACTCATGTTGTTGCTTGTGGGCCCTGAGCCAGAGCTTCTGCTGTGTAATTTTGTTTCCTGTAAAGCTTGGCTTGTTTATAAGACATCATAACAGACTTGTACTTGCTGTGTACAGTTCTGAAGATCTACATTACTACTATTTCCTTGATTTGGAGTAATATGCTGGGGACCTCGTTGCATAGCCTAGCAGTGCAGCCTGGGACAGGTTAGAAACTGTTCTTCTCAACCTTTTCTGCCAGCTACAGCGTGCCTGAGCCTGGCTCAGAAATTCATTTTGCACGTTACAGCCAGTCACTGCTTTGCTTAGTTTCAAGCATACATGGTTCTTATGCCCCTACCACATCTAGAAGCCCCTAAAAGCCGGTTGTGACTCCAGTGCCAGTCTTCTGCCCTCTACTGACAATTGCCAAGTAATTGCCCATAGTCCCAGTGCCTATTGGTGGAGACAAACAGCTTAGATGAACTGTTTTGTTACGTTGATGTCTGAAGATCTGCTAGTATAACATCACAATTTCAACTCTTTCAGTTTTCCATATTCACCTCTACTAGCCACAACAAACAACTACAGCTAATTTCAGTCCAGTGTTTGGCTGTTGCCAAGTCACAATGGATGTTATTCCTATATTAAGGCTTGCAAGAAAAAAAAGACGGAAAGGCTAGTTTTGCCAGCCTCCAATTAGAAGGAGGGTCTATTTACTGTAGCTCTGCCACATTTTATTCTCCCAAAAGGGGAAGCATAGCTAAGAAGTACAAAGTAATTTTCAGTGTACAGCATAGAAAATTGGCTGCTCCCCAGTTAGATGGTCTAAACGCTGAAAATATAGAAGTTCTCCTTCATAGTCACGAACGAGGAGGTTGCTATTTACATCTGTGTTCTGGGCATATGTGGCTAGGAACCCATCACCCCAGAAGGGCATTTGTCAGAGCTTTAGAGTATACTTAGCTGAAACTAAGTATTTCAAAAATGAGTTATGGTTTAGTTTTATTACAGTCCTGCAGTCCAGTCTTGTAAGCTTGTTATCAAGTTCAGTTCTGAAAAAAAATATAAAATGTATTGTCTTGAGAGTCTTTCTCTTCTCACCAAAACACTAAAACTAGCAGAAGCTTTAAGAATAAAGGAACATAGTTTTGAAGCTACAGTAGTAGAAAACAATGACCTTTGGAGAACTTACGGTGCTTGGATGCTTCACTGCAATAGGTTTACATAACCACTTCTTTTTTTAAAGGCATTATTGCCAAGTAAAGAGTAGGCAGACTGATTTTTCCTGAGGATTTTTTAATAGCACTACTACTTTGGTTTATCCAGTCATTGCATTAATAGTAGCACTTGTAAGCATCTATTTTCTCCTAAGAATATCCAAGTGATCAGTCTCAATATTGATCAGTGCACAGGAAATAAACATCAGGGAGCCCACTCAGGGAATATCCTTGCAGCATCAAGACACAGATGCAGCTACAGTTATGATGGACCGCTCCTCTTCCCTCATTTGATCCATCTGCACACCTTGCCATTCAAAAGGCTGAAATAAACCTACAATTAAGCTTGCTTTTATTAAAAAAAACAAACTAAACCCGACAGTACTGGAACTCTGACATGCCCTTCACTTTTTTTATCCTTTACAGCATTTCTTATTGGGCACTGTAGTGCCAAGAATAATTTGTTAACTCTAAATATATTTTGTTGTTGAACTTGTGCTTGTTTTCAGCATTCTGCTCTTGAAACAACATAACGAGAACTCCAGGGATGTATAATGACCAGTAGTGTACTGGATGTAGTATTCCTGTTAGGCAGTGCCAGTCTTGTTTGTTTCGATCCATTAGGAAAACTGGATTTCTGCATTTGCATTACAGTTCTACTCTTGAGAGGTGGTGTGCTCCCAACCTGATGTTTATGATCATTTTCTTTTTAGAGAGGAGGAGAATGAGGAATGTCCCTATGCAACTTCTTCGTATCACCAGTAGAAGACAGATGTGATGGCCTGAAAATTTTCCTTGAAATCAGTTCTTAAAGAACTAAATGGTCAGTAATTCAAACCCCAAGTCTTTTGGACTCGTCGTCTTGATGTACTTAAAACAAGTCATGAATGGGTAATTGCACTGAAATTATGACCTCTTTGCCTTCCATAGGTTAACGTCCTTATGCTATATCAACAATGGGTTTAAGCCTTCCAAAATTAGCAATGGCCTTTATACCCCTTCTGTGCAAACTGTAGCATGGTAGCAACAATATATCCTTGAGGTCACCTTTATGCAGGATGTTGATCTTTAGTAAAGATTTTGTAAATACTTGTTAAAGTGAAATTTGTTTTAAGTATTTAAAAATGTTAAATAAGTTTGCTTGTAAAAGACAAACTACGAGAATAATAGAAATATACATATTCTGCAAACACAGGCAAGTTTGTGGTGGGAGTTTTGTTTGCTTGCTTCAGGGCTGCAGAACTTGCCTCTGAATTCTGTGTGTGTCTGTGTGGTTATGATGTACTCCTAGACAGGGGAATTCAACTTGGTTTGATTAGTGAAAGCCTTTTATGGTTAAACAGCTGTTTGCAAATTGGATTTCTGCTAATAAAAGGGAAGAGTTACAGCAAGAGATTTTTCCTTGTGAGATATGGCATTGGAATATCAGATGTGTGTTGTTGTGTGCCGTTATCTTTTGTGTGGTTTTAATTTAATAAAAAAATACTGATGTGTCTATTCATAATGAATTGAGTTTGGGTCTAGTCTGGTCTTTGTGAAAAATGGTTTGTCTGTTACATGAGCTATTAGATGCTAAGTTCAGGGTAAATAATGTCCTTTACCTTTACCATATAGCTCACCTTCCTAAGTGAGACCTCAAAGAACCATTTGATCTTGTTGTGCTGTCAAGAAAACTGTATTAAGATTAGGAAGAGTCACACAGGCAAGCCTTTGCTATTTTGAGAAGAGATGCCAGTATCCAAGTCTGCAAGTGGACCCCGCCTGAATGAAGCTGAGGAAGGCCGAGTGCAGACTGTAGTCATGTTTGCCCTGGAGTTGATGTATTAGCAACTTCAGAAGCATCCTGCAGTCTTTCCTCAAGTATTCAATAAGCGTCACAAAACTATTTTCAGTAGAGACTTACTGGATCCTTGCCATGACATGCTGTTTCTTATATATCAACTCATTTATATAGTTTATTGCTCCTTCAAAGCAAAAAATTCCTGCAGTATGTGAAGATGGAAGCAATACAGAAAGTTACATGTAATTTACTAAAACTAGAAATAAAAATGCAAAGCTAGACAGGAATTCGTATTTCCCTAGAGCTTGCAGGAACGCAGACCCAGCAGGCTCATTCCAGTTGCCTCTAGCTCTGGTCCTAAAGAGGAGGTCTGTGTTGGCAGACAAGTTAACAACAAGGAAGGCTTAGAGTAGATAAAAGGAAGCATCGATTTTTATTGGAGAGACTGGTGAATTAGTTTCAGGTCTCTATCTTTCTTAAATTGGGATATGTATCTATTCCTTATAGGATAATAAGTTCTGTTGTCAGTTAATTTCAGTAGGATATTACCAGAGCTAGAGTAACCTGTTTTTCCAAAGGCGACCCTAGCTTCAAGCCCAGTTACATTTTACAGTCCTTCATAAAAAATTAATCCTTTTTTACTGAAGACTTTTTCTGCTACTGTTATAATACCCTTCCCTCGCAAGCACATGCAGGAGCAGCGTGCTTTGCTGAGCAGGTCAGAGGCACGGCTTTCCTTGCAGAGCAAGCACACCTGGCAGCTGCATGAGGCTGACAGAGGTCCTGGCAGAGCCCCATTTCAGTCGGTCCTTCCCTGGAGTGCTGCTGTGCTTGTGGGCTCCAGGACAAGCAACAGAACATCGATGACACCATTTACATCTGCTTTTCCTGACAGAAGCACAAGGGAAGAAGCAGCTGTGCCAGCCTGGAGACTTGGTTGGGCAGAGACCCGCTGCTGCACACCTTTCTGCACAAGACTCGGGCAGATCTCCTACCACTTGGGCCAGTGGCAACCCCAGTTGACCCACAGCATCTGGAAATTCAGCCACACCAGCACTCAGCATGGCATCCATTGCAAAATAATTACCATAACCCTGTAGAGGCACCTGTTCAAGCAAGCATCTTCCCACAGGGTGGATTTCAGCGCTGCCATTAGCTGCAACAAAGGCTGCCTGCACAAGCCCCCATCTTGCTGGCCATGGCCCCAGTGCAGATCTCTACTCGTCACCTGCCCCACAGATAGAATCATAGATTGATAGAATCCCTAGGTTGGAGAAGACCTTTGAGATCAAGTCGAACCATACCTGTCCAATACTAAATCATAGCCCTAAGCACTTCATCCACTTGTCTTCTAAATACCTTCTGGGATGGGGACTCAACCACCTCCTTGGGCTCAGTACCAGGCTGGACAGGGTATCAGCTTTGGCTTCCATTCCACTACCTTGGCTCTTCCAGTCCTGTTTACCAAACCCCATGGCAGCCACTCTCCTGCCCTATGGAGGAGGCTACTCCTTATGGTCTCCCAGGTGCTGTGAGCCCTGAGGAGCCCTGGGGCTACCTGGATCTCCTAAGTGGGGCAGCAGCTGCAGGTGCAACCTGGATTTTGCCTGAGCACTGAACAAGATTCTTTTTATTCCAGCAGCCTATTACAGTGCAGACAAAAAGATTTTGTTGTGTTTCATTAATATCTGTTCTGGTTTTCAGGCAGATATGGTTCATAATCCCCAGGACAAACAGGGACTGAACACCCATTTTTTTATACATAGGTAAAATATTTTAGAAATTGCCTTACTGTGCCTCTGGAAGTATCTTATGCCCCTCATTGGCAGGAGATCCTGCAGTCCTGTGCTGCTGTTGGGTGGCTGGGCTGCAGCCCTGAGTGGGGTGACTGGTCTCACTCACCTCCCAGCCATCCTGGTGGGCCCTGGCTCTGCTCAGCCCTGAGTAGAACTGAGCAGATGAGAGAAAAAGGTGCCTGGAAATCGTCTGCGTGTAATGTACTCAGAGCAATTCAAGATAGAGTTTTCCTACTCTGTAAAAAAGGGGTTCTTAAGACTCTGAAATAAGTAAAGTTTTAATATCTTAATCCATATTGTATAATATTGCTCAATAAAATGACAATTTTCCTGTATATTTTATATATTGTTTATACAGGATCCTGTGTATTTTGCTTTTCACTCTGCCATTATTTTTCTTACACTTGTAACTTCATTCTTTGTTTATATATGTACACTGGTCCTACAAGGTGTGGTTTAGGGCTGGAATAGGGCAATTTCAGGCAGGAGTGAAGCACACATTCCAGGTAAAATTCCATGTTTTGCAGCTATTCTGTGGTGGGAAACCTGCATGTTTGTACTTTTGGGTTTACATATTCCTTCAGTCAAAGCTTGGAAAGTCCAAGCCTGGGCAGGCTTTGGCTAGGAACTTTTAAAATGAAATGTGGGACACATCTGATAAAAAGGTTTCAATTGGGAGTTATTTGAAATGTGGCTGGAAGCTACTAAACCCCTCTAAGTTCAGCTAACTCAGCCCTCAGGTGCTGCAGTTGCAAGAGAGGGGCATCCCCCTTCCTGCAGATACCGTGATGAACTCCTGTTGCTCTGTGATGCTGAACATCCTCAAAAAACTGGGCAGTGGACAGAAAAGATGTATTCTCTTTGATACACAAAAGCAGCCTTGTACTACTGTAGCTTGTAGTAAAGTGTTTAATAAAGTACAGTGTCAGAAACAATAGTCTAATAGAAAAGCTCAAAAGGTGAATACCATATATATTGTTACATTTTCAGTTATAATTTAGGGAGTGAAGGATTTCTGAAGGATCCAGCAGAGATACAAACAACACAGAAAATGATTTTTGTTAATTTGGAACCAGAGATGCGCAGGTGTTGAAAATGCTTTTCTCACCAGGAAAAGGAAAGCACTGACAGACTATGATTTACTGATCAGGTATTAAACACACTAGCAGCAAATGTGCAGTGCTAATTTATTCCAAGTGTTCCCTTCAAAATAAGGAGTGATCTGTAGTGCAGGCTGAGACTCGCATCACTCGCTTTGATTTTATTTAGCAGAAGTCATAGCCTTTTAGGAATGCAGAGTGATTCATTAGGGTGGCTGTGTTTTTACTGTCTAGTTTTGCAAGGTGTGACTTACAGGTAGATGTTCATTTGATGTATCATCAGTTGAAGTTGTTACGGGAAGTATTTAAATAACAAGTTCAATGGGTTTGGGCAGGATGGGAAGTGAATCTAGTTTGAAGAATGTAGCTGAGATTGCTCATCTATCTGTCAGAGGGCTTGCTCTGTTCTCATCTAGTCATTAAGTTGCTCTGATTGGTTTGCCTGTGTACCCCAACTGATGCACAGCAGCAGTGCAAACACAGAACAGGCCTGTGAACATGCATGCTCTGAACTAGAATTGGGTCATACCCATTGTTTGGACCTTTTTTTTCTGAATGATGGTATCTACGCTTTGTTGAAGTTAAAATATTTGCAAAACAAAGTAGTTGAAAAATACTGTTCCAGCCTTTTTGTGGACACAAACTGTTCCTAATTGCAGGTTGCTGGTTGGTGACATCTTTCCATTAGTACCAGACTCTTGCGTAGACTCCTGAGAGGACAAAGAACTTAACTTCCCAGAAAAATTGGAAGTATTATTATACTACTCATTATATTGACCAGGTGAAGAAAGTTTGCTTTTCTTTTTTAAAGTAGTCATTGAGAAGGGATAATCTCAATTATCTTTGAACAATCTATAAATAAAGAGAATGGGACTTCCCTGGAGTTCATTTAGACAAATGACTGCTGCAGGGGATGAGTCTCAGGACATACATCTTCTGGAACTCAGTTTACAATTTACTTTTCTGAAAACGTATTTGCCTTTGATCTTGCTTCATGAGTTCTTCATACATAAAATTATCCATTCACTTAAATAAAATAAAACCATAGGAGGTACCAAATTCTTGGCTAATGATAGAATATATGCGCCCCAAAAATTGTTTTCCAAAATATCACTGTCACTAAACACTCCACAGCCTTGATATTCAGAGATGCTGAATAGGTTCCTTAAGTCAAGTCTTTCTGAAAAGCAGGGTCCATGCTCCTAAAAACATCTCTAGTTGCAAAATCCCATTCCCATGCAAAATTACTTGAATTGCTTTCCTTTTTTTTTCTTTAAAGAAAGTAATGTCTATTTACAGTTGTTATCAGGCTACTCACATTAGGAATTCAAACTGATTATGCATGCACAATCATCAAATGGTGCACCAAAGAGAATGTTTATACATGCTGAATGAAGCAACAGTTGGGAGAATACAGCTCTGTAATAAGAAAGGCAGTTGTAGTGTCAAAGATGTACCAGTTATCTAAGGACATTATAGTCCAAGTTATAGAATACTACATAAATAAGAAAGGGTCAAGGAAAAAAAAAAAGTGTATTAGGATTTAAAACCAAGATTTCTTGATATAAAATCATATTGAGATTAATGAAAACTTTAATAGGTAAATTATTTTCAAATATTTTATTTCAAGAACTATGAACTATTTGTAATAATGCCCTTTACATAGTTGCATCTATAGAAAGCTAGTGGAGTTAGAGCAAAAAGATGTAGCATTAAAAGAACTTTCCATCAGAAATGATTGATTTATCTACAAAAGTAAACCAAATACCAATAATAAATCAAAGAGAACATTTCATAAATATTTGCCCTGTCAAACAGAGGTTCAGTATTAGAATTTGGTCAATTTTTGTGAGTGTAGGATAAGAGGATATGCAGTCAGTGCACGGAGCACTACAGGTCTTCATTTCTGTCTAGAAAGTTGTCAGTACAATGCAAACAGAGCATTTCTAATGATATCCTGAAAAATAACAGATCATAAGTTATTGAGCTGGGAGTGGGGGAAGCTACACTAGTTTTCTACATGTGTGGCAGCCACTAGCTTTTTACAGGCTGCCATATATACGTTTAATTACATCAGCCTCTTCCTTGTCCAGGATGCCCTTGTCCACGTAAGCATCAGCTTGCTGATCAATGAACTCTCTCAGCTTTGAAAGATCATAGTCTGAAAAATAAGAATTCATTTCCACAGTGAGTCTTTGCTATTACACCGCTTCACCTCAGAAACAATGTCATTGTAAAGTTTTTCCAACCAATTCACTACAAGGGCAACATGCAAAAACCATTTAAAAAAACCCCACCCACACAAAGTCTTTTTACATGTCTTGGTAACCTTGCTCTTGCTATTCAAAAGGAATGATCATCTCTTGCTCTTGATTGCTTGCTGGCAAATGTTAAAAGTAAGACTTTTCTGGTCTAGAGATTTGATGTTCTAGTTTGCACAAAAAAGTTGTTGTTAAATCCCTACTATTTTCACAACTGTCATGGATTCAAAAGAAAATACTAAGTTTTATTTATTGTTTACTATTAAAATTCCCCTTAATAGTAAGAAATTCCCGCTTGCTACAAACTCCTGTAGTGGAAATTTAAGAAAGCAACTTCCTGAAAATAAATCTAAAGAATGTAATTATTTAGCTTGATACAGAATAGAACACCCTGACATGAAAAATACTGCAGGGAGCAGTTTTTTTGACAGTGTCAGTGTCAAAGTTGTCTTTGACAAATCTTTATATGTCAATCTGTGAAACGGTGCTGAAAGACCCTTTCTTCTTTTCTGAAAGAGCGTTGCATCTAGCAACGTTGCGTTCAACGCAACGAGCGTTGAACAGACTTCCTATGCTGGAAAACGTCACTGTTTTCTATGAAAAGAATTCTACTTTCAAATAACATAAAAAAGGTAACCTATTGTGTAGTTGTAATTCTGGCAACAGATCCCATATATTCACACATAAACACAACAAAAGTTTCATTTTACTGCATAAATTAATTTACTGCATAAAATGTAAAGCTTAATCTGTTAGAATCACAAGTTAGTACTCTGGAAAACATCAATCTCTTAAGTGTTCATATGAGTTAAATGAATTAATGTATTTCACAAAAACAGATTTTTCAGTATAAATTACTTATTCCACAGACAGAACCTTCAGAAGACATAAATACTGGTTTTGTAATGTACTGCACTGTATATCACCATACAGCAGTAAGTGGAAGAACCTTCCTTCAAACTGTAAGTTCTTAAGAGACAATAATGACTTCCTGTCTTTTTATGGTTGGGTGACCAAAACTGGATAAAAATAGAAAGCCAACAAGAAGTAAATTAATTACTGCAGTCATTTTTATGACAGTATCAGACTGTTTCAACTGAGTAATAGAGAATATGGATATTCAAAACTCTGCACACCTGCAGAGGTGTCCCCTCCATATGAGTTAAAAGGATTTTTTTCTGTACTGAGGCCACAATTTCACATCTGGTCTGTAACCAGCATTACTTAAGAGAATGTAATGTGTTTGTCCTTCCATCCTATCTGAGCAATAGGGACAAATAGTACCTAGCAATTTAATAATAAGGTGGTGAGATTTCCTCCATGCTGACAGAATGAGAGTCTCCAGTGAATGATACCACGGAATGGAAATGAATGAAACAACAAATATTGAATTAATAGAAGATCTACACTATTCACATTGACATTCCCAAGCTTATTTTTCTTCCCAATACAGGGAGATGTGAAGGTTTAATTACTAAATGTTCTGTATGAGGTTACAGCCAGTAAGATACTATCCAGTTCTGCCTACTTTCTGTATCTCATAGCTGTTTAATTTCATTTTTCCTAGAAATCGATAACTGATTTCTAATAGTTACTTACAGTCTATTAATTTGGGCAAATAATTAGAAAAGTCAGCTTTGGCTTATATACACAACAGCTGCAGCATTACATCAAACTGTGGCACTGCTTCAGTAAATGAAGTGAGGCCTTATTTGCATAGTCAAAACAAGCCACTTGCCATTGCTATTAATTATAGAATTTACTTTCATTCCTAAAGGGCTACTGTTAGTGTTAGGAAACTATAAACTACCTAAGTATTCTGTGAAAAATCTGAACCTGCTATTTGCATGTATTAGTTACCTGGAGTCTAAATACAGCACCTGCTGGTGGGAGCGATCTTAATTTACACAGGAGAGGAGCTGGTCTTAAAGAGCATTGGTTTCTAAGATCACGCTGGGTCTGGGAGGTATTAAGGACAGGCCCACAGAGCCTATAGATATGCAAAACAACCTTTTGACACAAAAGCCAATCAAGCCAAAATCTAAGCTTTTGACACATTTTGCCTTTAAATCATCCAGACCACTCAAGGTTACTTTCTGCCTTTAATGGGCAGAGTGCAAATTAACATTTCCAGCATCATTAGTCATTGAAAAAGTAATAATTTCTACTGAAATTCATACAAATATTTACCTAAAGAAAACCTAAACCTCTTCAAGTATATTCAGTAAAACAATCCATGAATAAGAGTGGGAAAGACTGGCCATTTTAATACACAAATCACTTTGTGAATCACTTTTCCGCAAGCTCCCAGGTGTTAGCTGGAAGGGGAGAAGTGATTGATGTACACATCAATACCACCTAATCTTGTACTGAAGAAACACTGTGCAATGCATTCATGGTTAGATGAGCTTACCCTGACTGCACTTCCTTTAACATCATCCCAGGAGAACTGAATTAGCATTTTACAAAAATAAAAAGCATGGAAAGGCACCATAAATATAATGTATCCGAAGAGTAAGAGCAGTGTTCTAATTCTGTCGTAACTCACGCTCACTTTGAGGCCCATTTCCATTGCCAGAGGACAATAAAGATATTTTAGTGCAAATGAAAATCCATCTACGCAGAAAGCGTACATCTTAATGTATTCACAGGCAGATAAAATGCTACTGATGTGCAGTCATAGCCATTTTGAGACTGCAGCAGTGCAGAGGAAAGGTTCCTGTGAGGAGTATTCTTTATCAGTATGTGTGATACAGAGAAATAATTACACATGGCTGAGACCTAGTTATTATAATCAGTGCATTGGAAAAAAGAAACTTGTATTAGAATTGGCAGGAAAACTCTTGAGCAAATATGTATTGCCTGCTGCTAATTGCCATTGCTGCCATTGTGTGGAAACAATTTTACAGATGGAATTTTTTTAAAAGTCCTTTCTATGACAGAGTTTCTGTATATGAAAATGAATGCATTGGGCTGTAGGCATGCAGTCATCTCTGAAATGTAATTCATATGGACCTCAACTCACACAGAGGGTGGCTAAATTTCCCAGGGCTAATCTCATTTCACATCCCACTTTTCTTAGCTGGTGAAAGAAGGATCCTTCTCGCCAGGCGCCAGTCATGCCCCAGGGATAGATCCCTTGGCTAGGAACCTTCACTTACAGAGCGGGTGATGGCAGAAGACCCAGCAGTGGCAGAGAAAATGGACAGCAGGCTGGGTTTATGTAAGCTCTTGGGGGCAAAAATTATCTAGATAAATCAAGATCTGTGAAAAATAAGCCAGAAATCCTGCTGCTGTTAACTCCCTCCCTCCAGCTCTCATACAGCCTCTGAGGAAGTCAAATGGTGGGGCAGTTGGTAAGCATATCCCTAGGCAGCTGCTTCAGTCACTGCTCCACTGCTCCACAGCTTTGCGTGTGAGAGCTAGAAGTCATTAGAGTTGATTTGGGCTGTAATCCAACGTATTACAGTGCTAGTGACATAAGTTCGTATCTTAACTGTTTATGGTTATGAAACAAAACTCATTGCTGTTTGTGCTGGTGCGCACCATGCCAGCCAGATGCACTGAGCTTTTCTAGAAACAGCCTCATGCATAAAACCGTAATTAAGAGATACATTAAAATAACAAATAAAGCACTAGACAAAACTGATGTACTGTTACCTGGTGACAACCAGACCACTGTGACTATCTAGACAGCACATGACTAATTCCTGGTTAGTCACTGTGTATTTTGTGGCCAGCAGCTGTTTGAGCCAGTTTACATCACTTTGCCTTAGTTTACTATTTCCATTCATTGATTTAGCTCTTACAGGACCTGTATTACTTACCTCAAACACCACTGATTATCACTATAATCTAGACAAGCACAGTTTCACGTTACTATTATTTCATTTATAACTTAATGTAAGTTATACAACACAATTTAAATTTCACGCTTTGTAACATATATGGTGCCCACCCCAATGTCAAGGCCTTTTTACTTCATACCTTCTTTGTTACCTTGTTTGTTGTGTTTTTTTAGCCATTCTATGTTCTTCCTGATTGCTTCCAAATATGCCTCAGCTTTCCCTAGAGGAAAGGATGAGAGAGAAATCAGGCACTTACATCAATGATTGATGCAGCTTGCTTAACTGGGTGAAGTTGCTCACAGTGAAGGCCGATTAAACCTATTCTTAGTTTCTGTTTAAAAGCTGAGTCCTGTCAGCCTTCGTCAAGCAAAATTCCCACAGATGGCTAGCAGGTTCTGTCTGTGCAAGAGCAGTCATCCTAAACTTAGGATCATGGCTTTTTTGATCTGTATACATAACATCTGGTGGCAGCTGCGGATAAAGGCAACCTGCAGCTTTTTGCTCAGAATAATTGCTTACCGAAGATGAAGCTGCTAAGACAGTAAGGAAGGACTTAAATAAGATTGAGGGCTTTGAGTATCAGTATAAAAAGTGTTGGAAAACTCCATCCACACAGTAGCACTAACAGCATACAGCAAATCTAAGATTGTGATATTTTGGCAAGACAAGTTGAAATATAGCCAGTTACATTTATTGAGAAAAAAAGATGTATTACAATTACCATGATAACTCCTTGTTATCCCTGAAATTGTAAAGGGATGGCTATTTTTGGACAAGAAAGCACACAGAACATACTTAGTTCAAGGACTACCTAATAAGGCCCCTAAGGAAATAGTCCAGCTAATGGATTTTGAATTCTTAACTTGCCTGGTGCTTTATTGATATGATGTGCTTACATTTCTCAGGAAAAAAAACCCTAGTGTGATTAGAATGTTGAAGGCTATTTCTGCCGGCTGTGCATGTCTGGTCCCATTGGATACAGTATTATATATACCGTAAGTTTTGAGCTGGGAGTGCAGTTAGCTTTATTGTAAGTTACTCTGTGAAAGAGCAAAGGATATTGCATGATGAGACAAAGAACCAAATAATGATCCCATTTAAATTTCTAAAAAGCTATTGGGCTGAACATTTTTTATGAAGGTAAAAGAAAACAGCCTAAACCAAACTGAACAAACACATCTCCAACAGACAAATGAAATATGTTATTTATCACTTCCCATAGGTATTAAGACAATTTTTCTTTACTGTGAAATTAGACAGCCATCCTGAGCTTTTTTTCTCTTCTGAGCTCAAATGATCACTGCTGGAAAAAATGCCACCTTCTATCTGTGAGTGGCTAATAGTTTATGTCTGCACTGCCCACAGGACTGAACCAGGTGACCTATGAAATACAGTCAACTGTAGCCTTGATTACTGCAACTCATTACTGAGCATGTTGCAGTGCAAACACCTGCATCCAAAACAGTCTGAGCATAAAACATCAGTGCAAAATAGATTAGAAGTGTGGTTTTTTAACCAACTGACTACAAAACATAGATGCTTATGCTGGATCCTTAGCAATAAGAACCCCCTGAAAGGTTTCTGCACCAACTAACATCCTCCTTCAGAAGTTCCACACTGCGAGGAGGCAGAAGACAGTTTCTGTAGATTTGTTCTTAGATACAGCAGCTCATTCACACCCCACGGACAAAGCAATTTCAGCCCATACAGTCTAACATAGCATGGCATGTGGCATTATGTGTAATGCTGAGGCAACTAGGATAATAAAAATACCACTATGTTAAGTTTGCTTATTAAGACACTAACTCACTGTAACAGGTTTTCAGAGTTATGTAAAACAGGTTAATTGCTGATGAACCTTAACCTCTGCCAATGGTTAAGCAAATTGTTTCATTTTGCAGAACTTTTCAGCACCAGCTTGTTCTAACATAAACTAAAGAAATCAACTCAGAATATTGAATGATGATCTGATTTCACTGAAAAGCCACATATGCAAAGAAGCAAAATCTCTCTGCACTACTGTGTTAAAATGCATTTCTTATTGCTTTCGAAAGGGGTATCAGTTCTGTGAAAGATTATGCCCTTACTCAGCAAGGATATAGTTTCATATGTGTAAAAGTAAACACGTGTGCTGACCCTGTAACTATAAACTGAAGGCGTTTATGCTTCCATAATGGAAAAACAATACCGGAGTAAGGAAGAGGTTCGAATCAGTTGGAGCACAGCTATGTAGCAAGAACAATGGCTATTTTGTACCTCTGGGCTCTTCACTGTTTCCTGCTGCAGCCTGTTCTTCATTTTTTGTAGAATCCTTTGAAATTTCATATTCCTTTTCCATTTTAGCTGCTTCTTCCTTCGTGCTGTCTGCTTCTTCACTACTCTTGTCTAAAGGGATAACAAGAGCAATCTTGTATCCAATGTACCGAAAGCATTTCTAAAATACAGCAATATGATCTTTAGGAAGTAAAATGTTTTGACTGATGACTGAGGAAGAACCTCATTGGAATCTGGCTCGAAGTGGTTTCTGTAACCCATCTATACCCCACACCTCTGGAAACACGAATGCCTAATTCTGAGCTTACAAACAGTAGCTGAATACAGGTGACTTAAGTGCAGTAATATGTAGTTCATAAAGGCTCGCTCCTTTCTGCAGAGAAAAATGATAGGGAATTCACATTCACTACATCCAAGGTTGATAAAGAATGAATTTTTAATTATTTAAGTCTTAAAAAGCATGGATACAGCTTTCTTTCACACACGTATAATGAGTGGACTCTACTGAAGAGAAGGACAGTGATTATACCTCCAAACACTGAACAATTAAGTAAAAATTCCTCTCTTGTTGTGTGTTTAGTCATCCAAGCTGTGGCTACAGGTCCTTGAAGGATTGTTTTTTCAACTAGTAGTGTGGCTTCTAAAGCAATCTGTATGCTTTTAACTGAATAGGTGAAAAAAGGTGTTATTCTAGGAAAGAAAATTGTAGAATAAATACCTGCTGGTAGTTTTGTTCTCGTCTTAGCAGAAGGGTTCTCAAGCTTCTTCTTTGTCTGCTCAGCTATCATGGTATCTAAGTTTTCTAGAAATCAAGGCAAAACAAGACAAAACCTCAGGTATTCTTCAACAGATATGACGCAGAACCTATTTTCGGCTACATCAGTTTGAATGGTAAAAAAATAGTCTCCATCCTTGTCTCTGAAGAATTAATGCAGAGCCAACACTAAAAGAACAAACAAAAAACTACACGGGACTTTGATCAATCTTATGGAAAAAATTAACAACTAAAAGATGACAACAGGAGCTCCAAATAGAGCCAATTTTCATAAAGACAGTAAATCTGTGCATATATATTCTAATTAAATCACATAAGTCACGAAATATAGACAACGGCATCTGTAGCAATTAATTTTGATGAAAGCAATGAAAGGGTTTAATTAACTCCACAAGACTATTAAATATGTGTCTCATCCTGGTGGGAAAATACTATCCTGAGCTGCTTATCTGTCTGGATTTTATATGGTTCATTGGAAAAGAAGTCAAATAGATTCATTTAGATCACATAATTAATTAATTAATTCAGATGAAATATATGTGTAAGTTGAACTGACGGAAACAAATATTTTTAAAAGCTGCTGAAGTCAAGAATTTACCTGAAACCCAGTGACAGCCGTGGCCATGTATACAGCTCTAGAAGTCTAGAAAATGTTTTTCTATTTATATTTCAGGGCTAAACTCATCTAATTTGGAAGTAAAAGCACCTTTTCATTAAGATGGATGTTTCAGATATAAACATTGTATGCTTATGTGGGAAAAAAATAGTCCTTTCATACAATACTTAACAGATATTCACAAATAGAGATCATCACACAATCTGCCATTTCTCCTCAGTCATATTACGGACAGGTGTAGAATTTTCTTTATCAGCTTTTTCTAAAGGTTCAGTTGAACACGGTAGATGTCAGCTAGTTGCTGGGATATTTTTGAGACCCTTGGTTTAGAATTGTCAATATTCCCTTGATATAAACAGCTAGAGTATTGAGTAAGAGATACGTAACTGCGGCAGAATAGATTTTACAGGGCTAGTAAATGCCTTCTGTGTAAGGCCAAACCTTTTCCATTGGTAAGATGTTCAGCACTGAAACCTAAAGATTAGTTGTTTAGCAAGTACGTTGTTCTTCATGGTAAATCACCAAAAGCAGCTCTGCCTGCCATCTGATGAGAAATTGCATAATCCTGTCTGCCCGAGTCCTCTATATTTTGTTATTTACACAGAACTAAAATGGAAACAGTTTTAGTTGGCAGCCTGCCTGATTGCACCCTGTCATTTCTACATCACATTAAGTTTCCCTTCTGAAAACTATCTTCATTTGCTTCATATCCTTTTAATGTGATTTCTGACCTTGCCATATGCCCTAAACTAAAGAGCCATGGGGTGGGTTACAAGCTGGATCAGATATGCTGAGGAAGAGAAAAAACAAGCTAGAATTACAGTGGTGGTATTGATGCCTCACTAATCACTTGGTCCAAACCTTATTGAAAAGACTGTAAACATTCCTTTCAGCTGAGCTTAAAATAATATTTTTTATCCCAAAGCAGCACCATACTAGTATTCCAGCAGGAATATAAGTATTTTTCTGTTGCAAGAGGCACAGTTTTTAGTATAAGATTATACAGCTAAGAACTTCGTGCTTCATTAAAGATATCTACAGGAAAAACAGCATATTTACCTGGTGTTCACCATTTAAATATGTTCACTTAAAACCCCTCTGTGGCTTCAAGTGAATAGATTATTATTCACTAAGTTACACAAATGCAAAAATTTCACTGATTTTAGGTCTTAATCCAGCAAAATCTATTAAACTAGCCTTAATTTTAAGGGTAAACATAGTATGTTAAAATAAATAGGATTATTTTAGATGTTTAAAATGACACATATATGTAAGTGCATTGATTCATAAGTGCCTTTCATGCGCTATCTTAAAAATGCATGCATTTAGGCACTGCTGCAGTAAGCTTGTATTAACAGAAAATAAAAAGACTTCACCACAAGACGGATTTATAACTCCCTTAGACATCTTTAGATTTAAATGTCTGCATACTGATAATATTTCCAAATGTTTTTGTTTATGTTGATAGACTGTAGCGGTTAAAAATCGTAGATAGATGCACATCCAGCATGTGCTACCGAAGACAATAGGATTCATGCTCCTCCATTATTCCGTAACTTCTATAAATCCCATCAAGAATTCTGTTTCAATTTGGCTAACAATTTAATTTGAGCTCGATATATGCATAATAAACAACACTTATTACTGCTTTGTCACGTACAGTAACATGGCATTTTATATGCACTGAATAGCTACATCTGCATATGAGGTATAATATGGCACCGTAGACCATTAAAGCAAGATGGAATATGATAACAGCTATATTCTATTTTCAAAGATTTATTTCATCCATAAATGTATGGACGAGTTTATATGACAGGCCTTTTAATAAGGACTACATTTTACAGGAGAAATATTGGAGCTATCTCGCCAGCTGGGCTGCGCGTCAACAGGAATCTCAATATTTCATAAGCAGCTCTATTTTCTGTGTGACAGAAGTTAACTGGGTAGGATTGTTCATGTTTATGGGGATCATCTGGTGGACCTACATGGATAACGTAGAGAGAATGTCAACGAAGAACCCCAGTTCTTCTTAAACAGGATTTATTGCCTTTTTTGCCCCTTCAGAAATAATGCCTTTAACAGCTGGTATTGTTTCAAAACACGTTTGTACTTGTCATATCTCCTAGGCCAGGGCAGAACAACGTTAGCTCTAGGTTACACTGATGGAGTGAGTCATCTTCTCAATTGAGAGGTGCCTGGCCAACAGCTAAGCAACTGCATGGCGTATTTGAAGGTCTAACAAGAATTGATTGCTTTTCCGGTATCGTTTCCCTAGCAACGTCATTTTTAGAGGGAGAGTTCAGAAAGGTACTGACCTTTCCACAGAGCCGGCCACTTATTTGAAATGGCACTAATTAAAACAACGGAACAATAACTACTGAGCTAATGGAAGTGACCTACGTTGGTAAAATAGGTCACTCCTCTGGCAGCCAGCTTTCCACGGAGCGGTATAATCTCATCACTTGAACCAGACACCAGGAGTTAGAAGGTCTGGTTTCCGCCTCGCCTCAATCTCTGCCTTGCTCTTTGATCTGCAGTGACGCACTGAAGAGCATTCATGCTGCAGGAGGACTCCTATTTTCAGTAGGCATTTTGAGGTGTCCTAGGGCCAGTGCCCACAGGCGCTACACACCAAGAGATTCTATTTGCACCTGGAAATGAAAATTCCCAGCACTTTTGAAACTCTGAAGCCCTTTGAATTGGGCGTTTGGAAACCTGAATCGCATAAAAGCAGAATGTTTATCCTTACTCTAGGAGAATGCACTGCGATAACACCCTTTATATCTGTGGAAAAAGATACTATTTAAAAAAAAATTACAAATTAAATTACTTTGTTCTTTTTAGACAGGCAGAAATTAAGGTACCCATCAGAGTATTTAACGGAATTGGAAATGGAAGCCTGAAATGCACATTTCTCCACAGATAGACAGACTCACGGTGTCTTCTGGACTCTTGCAAATTTTCCTGCAAGGTATTTTTCCATCTGCATCGTTTTCTTGCATCTGGGAGGCAGTTTCACATTCTATCCTCATCAAATTGACTGAAGCTGAGATTCCATGTCATTAAACTACTGCAGAAAGACCTGCTTTGCTGTTCTGTTTTCATACAGCATTGAAAGACTGTGTTTATTAAAGAAGAAAAAGGGATGATCATCTGAAATCAATCTTAATGACAGTTTAAAAATGAGTTTACTTAATGAGTTCATATACTACAGCAGCTTCAGCCAGAAAGCTTTGTGCTGATGACTGCTGTTATGTGATGCACCTATTTTAGGCACTAAAAAAGCAGTTCTCCCAGGGCTCTTCTGTCTCCTGCAGCAGATGAGCCTTAAGGGCTTACAAGGCCCTTTTCCATCTGTGACAAAACCCAAGACATCTCAGCAGTTGCTTGACAGTTCTGTGAGGAACAGCATACCTAATTAATTCTTTAGCCAAATCTTCCTTTTAGATTACATGAGTGCATGTTCAAGAACCGTCAGTATCCACTGAATTTTCACCAATGTAGCCAAAAGCAGAGTTTGACCTTTAGTCAGCTCATATATGCAACATGCATATGTCACATAAACTGCTTAAACTGCAGTGAAGAAGAGAAATGACTCCAGGTCTGCTAGAGCTCTGTGGCACAGTCCTTTCCTAATGCCTTCTCATCCTGAGGCTGCTATGCAGCCTGTGCACACCTTTAAATACTTTGATTGCGTGCACTTTATAAGCATGATGGTTTGGGAGTGAAGCAGCACACAGACGCCTCTACTGCAGGCGTGGGATGGAGCTTAGTTTTGAAAGTTCAGTGACACCTTCTTCATCCCACACCCACATCATCATCTCAAATCATAACTTATGGTCTCCGTGCTCAGCTGTCAATGCTGAATTCAGATATTAAGCGTTTTTTTATGCAGATATTAAATACAGGGAGAGAAACTAAAAGAACTGCCCTCCTTTCTTTAGAAAAACAAACCACTTGGTAGGATGAAAAACCTAGATTTTCAGGAACCAAGCAATACACTTGTCAAAAGAGACACTACAAGGAGATGGAGATTTCTCACAAAGTATGCAAAGCACAGAGGAGGCAGTGAAGGGAAATGGAAGAAGAGGCAATATACTTGCAAGACATAGTGCAAATTTAAAGGAGAGACAGTGATAAGCGAAGGAATGAACTGTAATATGTTGATTTTTATTCTAGTACACATGATTTGATAGTCACGCAATGTGGTGGGAAAAAAGAATTAGTAAGACTAAAATTACTGGATTTCTTCCCAAAAACCTGTGAAAATTTAGATCCTTTGGATACTGGAAATACTACGCTCTCACACATAGTGTCACCCTCAGGTGATGCCCATTTTATTATACTGGATAGTAGTCCTGTTTTTCAAGAACCATGAGGGAAGCTGTCATAGACTTTACACAACACAGCTGCCCATTTTATTTCTCTGCAGTGAGAGTCTGAATGGGGAACACAGGAGATTAGATCTAACCAGTGCAGTCAAAAAAAAATTCATGTGTCTGTGCAAATGCAGAAGTAGCATGGGACAGACATGGATGAAGCTACAGAAATATAAGCTATAAAGTTGCAGTAGGATCTGCAACCAATATGCTTCCTGGCTTCCAATATTGTCTGGGATCTTTGCATACTCTCCGTTCCCATATCCCTTGTCTTACCTCAGTGCAAATTCATCTTGGGTTTAACTATTCACATATACTTTATACCATCACTACCCCGTCTAAGGTGCTTTTCAGATATGTGAGAGTCATTGATCTCCCTAAGAACAGTACAGCATACTGGCATCTGTGTCACCTTAGTTCATCAGATATGAAATAAATAGTAGAGAAAAGAGAGCTGCCTGAAATTAAATAACTCCCACTGGCAGCTGTATGGATCATTCATATGATAAAGTGATATTGGGCAAGGTAAATCACCAAAGGGAAATTCAGATAGGGAAAATCGATTAGAGATTTTAATGCTTATGAAGAAAACCTCCAGAAGCAAGAAGGAGCCCTTTAAAAAAAAAAGGACATTAAAAAAGAAACAGAAGGCATTATCCAAGAACAATTCCCTGACTGAAATACTGTCAGTGCCCTTCACCTCCCGGGTCAAAATTTAGGAAAGAACAAAAGGTTCACATATCACTTGCAGCCTCTGGCATTGGTTTAGCCACACCTTCCCTCACTCCTTTGAAATCACAGTCCGCATCAGGGAGCATCTGCTCCTCAAGACAGAGAGTGAAAGACAGTGAGGGGAAAGATGATGCCAGTCCATGCTGTGATCTGCTCTTTGCCTCACATCCTTGGCTCCGTGCCTGTTCTTGCGCAACTAAACAAATATCAGGATCAGACCTTTAGCCTGCAGCATCTGTGCTGATGAGACCCTCAGGGATTAGTCACAGTATTCAAAGAAGTCCTCCTCTCCCAAGAAAAGGCCAGATTGTGTCTACTGAGCACTGGCCTACGTCAGGGAAATTGCAGAGCTCTGTCTTCATCAGAAGTGGAGTTGTTGAGGGTATTGAGCATGAAATGTGAGAGGCAGAACAGCTATTCCGTATTCCTTAGCACGGAGAGACAGGGCCATGTTAAAAATCAACACGGGATTTTCTGCCTTTTCTGTTTCTACCTGATTTTTTTTATGCAGCCTCCACCTGGCTAAAAGAGAATATTATAGTCAAACAATACCCCAACAGTAACATTAGAAAAGGACCAAACTAATAAGTGTGCATATGCCTCGGTAATAGCTCACCAACGAACCATCCACCGCCTTATTTAGCACGTCTTGCAGTTTGATCTTCATCCCAGTTGTCCATGGAGAGCAAATGATGAGGGGGTAGAAGAGGTAAACAGAGACATCTGTTCATGCCCATTTCTAACCAACACAGTCTCCTACTTAGTCACGGGGGAGAGCGTGGATTCTGACAGTGAGTCAGAGCCAAAGGGAGGCGGTGTGAGAGGTGGCTTTGGTTTGGTCTATGGAAGGAGGTAGCTGTGACTCAAACACTGCATACTGATGAGCTGGAGCAATTTCTCTGTTTTCCCTCCTAATTAAAGAGGGGTTTGATCCCCAGTCAGTCTGCTGTGGAGTGTATCTTGTACACTGGGGTTCCAGTAAGCCAGATGCTCTACAAGGAGGTGAAAAGTATGATTCCCCTCAGAAAAAGCAAAGCCACAGTGTGCTTAAACTTAATTTCCTTCCCATTTCTTTGCCTCTTTCTTTTCTCTAATGTTGTTCAGTTGTGAAAAATACAGAAGCCCTGATTTAGAAACTGAAAACAAAATGAGCAACCTCAATTATAAGACGCAATAAAATATGCATTATGTGCAGTATCACAGTGAAGCTTCTCTACATCTGTGAGACAGAGAGGTAATGATGGAAAGAGTTTGTGCTACATGTATTAGTCAATAAATGAGAACTCCGTGCAAAAATACAATGTGCACATAACTAACTCACATTTCTAGGGTAACAGGTCGTTGGATAACACAACTCTCATTTGTTTGGGGTGGCAATGGATAAAATTGCTACAAATCTACTCTTGTAAGCAGTGTACAGCAGGAGGATATAATCAATGCACCGTGTAAAAAGAATTCATATATACACACTGTTGTCTCTTAGGAATTTGTCTACTCTCTCTGAAAGCACTATTTCTGCTGTGGTCCACTAGGCTCTAATCACAAATACTTCCTAGAATGGTTCTAAAAATCACTCATTACTCCTTAGGGGGAGAAGATTTACAAACATATCTGAACAAACTGGCAGAAACCATTTGTTCCTGCTTCTAAGCTGAAAATAATATTATTAAAATAAAAGCATTACAAAACTATAGTTTACATTATTACTATAAATAGAGGTTTTAACAGGGTGGTTGTGTACTGATACGCTTTTGTTTTAAAATTAGCTAAGTAGCCTGGCATACCCAGGAGAAGTGACTTAGCACACAAAAATTTCCTCTTTGTGTGGTGTAGACAAAACTTTTCCCTCATATTTATCTGATCTGTGATAGACGGCTCTGATAGAAAAGCCACCAGAGTGAATCTCCACCAACAGACAGAAGGAAAACGAAGGAAAGTAGGATATTATTCACAAAGTAATATTCGAATGGTACAAGTATCTATGCAATGCATTCCTTATCCTGCTCTGCTGAAATCAAAGTGAGTTTTGCTACTGGCTGAACATCATTTTTACCCTTGAAGCACCCAGCGCTGTACAGGATACAGCCCTTTCAGTTCTCCATGGAAAATTTAGTATCAGCTTTTTATGCAACAAAAGCACTATGGATGCCATGAATAATGAAATATATCATGCTGAATCAGCCATAACCTCCCTGAAAGCTTGCTGCTTCTTTCCACTAGTCATTATGTGGAGAGATTCCAACTCTTTCATTCCACTCTGTCACTGCAAAAAGCAGTCGCTGTTTCAATAACCGTCCCAAGTCCCTCCCCATACTCAGCCTGTTCAGTGATAACAATCTGTGCCTCTGGCAGGTTGGGGCAAGCAAGAAGAGTTCAGCTGCTTGGGCAGGTGGTTATGTTGATACTGCAGTCGAATCTAATCCACAAGCCACCTTGTGGTCCTATATCATATAATTGATTACCTCGTGTTTCCTGTACCAACAACATTTGTCCATTCTTGTAATTGAAAAAGATGATTTTTTTAAAGCAGCTTTCAATCTTCAGAGCAGATAGGCTTTCTAAAAAGATTTCTGAAAGCTTTTGAACAGGCTAGAAACACATCGTGAGGCTTTCACTCCACGGAAGAATTTCCTCCCAGTACATAAAACACAGCATTCATAGTTAAGAAAGTAAAGAGTGATAGAAGACAGTGGCATTTTACCACCAGCAGGGCCATTATCGAATATAATGCATTTCAGCTGAACATACATTTTCTATCAGTTTGTTACAGCCTCTCCTTAATGCTTCCAGAGCTATCCTTTCTGAATACATTCTGTAAAAGGTAAGCAGTACTTTTTCTCCTTTTTCATATATCTGAATATGCTGGGTTTGGCTTTCTGGGTTTTGTGTTATAGATTATATTTATCACATGAAAAGCTTTTAAATATGTACTATATAATATTGAATATGTGTATTAAAGCATGAATTTCCTTTCCCTTACATTTGTACGTGTGTGCATGTGAGCTTTTCTTGCACCACACTGCAGTTAGATCCTTTGTAACTTAAACCTAAACCTAATAATCACTGCAGCAGCAAGATACTTTTCCCTAGAGAAGGATACAATGATGACATAATGCTGTGGTTTCCAAATCCCAAACCAGCTGTTACTGGTATATGCATTCAAATTCACTGTCTCTGCATCCATGTGAGAAGCGCAAAAGCCTAGTGATTGAGTTCAGTAAATGATTTATTATTTTGAATGTATAATTCAGGGACATAGCTTATGCATGGCTTCAGCCACAGAGTGGGGAAGTTATTACAATTTAGGCAGTTTCCAACAGTAATAAAATAGAGAAAGGATATAGTCCATCTGCACAGCCTCAGTAGCTATTTTCCACCAGCTAGCATGGGATCTGCTCACTGATTTTGGACTGAGGAAACAACTAAAAGCTGCCAATTTTTTAAACTGCTTCTTCTCTCTGACAGACATCCACACCAGTTCCTTTATCTGTTATAAATAAACACAGCTGGGCATCAAACCCTTACCCCAAACTGCACCAAGAAACACAGGACTTATTCAAGTACTACTGGCTATATTATATTGTAACTTTTAGTTGAATAAAGGGTAGCAATAAAACTGCTGCCAGGCTTATGGATACTGCAAGAAGCTAAGATTCTCTTGTGCTTGCTGTTCTTGAATATTTGAATCATTAACTCAGTAAGTGAAGGTCAGCTTCAAAGTAATTTCTTAACAGCAAGACTGAAGAAAGAATACCATAGGAGCAACTTGAGACCTATGAGAAAGCTTTTTCCACTACAGTAAGTTGTTTTGATGGAGTACAAAATACATCTCTCTGCAGAAATCACTCATTTGCAAGGCAGAGCCTGGATATATCAGTTGATAGTCTTATTTTAAATCCAGACTAAATCAGACCTCTGAAACTCTTAACCTAATCCCTGCCCTCTGTACTATGTCGTCATGGCAATTTGTTTCCAGGGTTACAGTATTTATTTACTCAAAGTGAAGCCAATGTGAATGACTGCCCTGAATTTTAGCAGGAAAAATGCATCCCTAGTGTAATTCCATTATCTGAGTGTTCTTGCGTCAGGGATGAATACAGCCTATTAAGTTTTGGCACAACACTCTCGGTGATGGCAGTGTCTGCTCAAGCCGTATTATCTTCATTTGTAGAATGACACTGAAACCACTGTGCTTGTAATCAATCATTTCTTTATAAGTATCTTTCTTTAAAGAGACAGGCAGTCAGGGAAATAAAGAGCTGAACTGTAGCATAAGTTGTCCAAATATTCCAAAATTTGAGGACTTCTCACACAAAATAAACAGATAATCTTGGTCAAATAGATATTGAATTCTTTAGAGAAGGAGGTGCAGTCATGCAGTGAATGTGAAATATGATCCACTGGATTTTTTGTAACCAAGTAATTGATAATCAATCCATACAGTTAACAGCTGCATCAATCAGTCATGTATCTGCAATGGCCCATATCAAACAAGCCAGCAGAAGTCACGAAAGATCATTGTGAGTCCTGTCTCTATGACAGGCTGATCTATTAAGCTGAGAAATTGCCTTGATATAAATAAAAAGTTTTCTGGGAAATCCAGACCAGCAATACTTCGGAAAAACAAAAAGGTTGCGCAGACCTTATGTGGATAAGCCTCTTTTCTCTAGCTCTGCTTGTTTATCTAGAAAAGCTACAAACAGTTAATATAGAAGAGTTTGTAAAAGCCATTAGAGGTGTGCAAGAAAACAAAACAACTGAAAACCAGGCTGTTCCAAAATCCCTCTTCGGGAAATTTTACAAAATCTGCATAGCCACAGACTCTAAAATGGATCCAGGAAAGAGTGCTTCAGAAATCACTCCCCTGCCAAGAGGTAACACTTCCCATAGATGGAAGGAGTTTTACTTGGTAGAAGACCATAGCCCCTCTACTCTAGGTACTTACAGATGACAGGTTAAAGGTGCTGAAGTGCTGGATCCTTTCTGGAAAATAGAGGTACCTGATCCACCTCAGTATAACTGAGCAAAACACTAATCTTCCCCTGACATAAAGCCATTGAAATCAAGTGCCCTTCCAGTTGTGCAAGTGGAATAATCTTCTAAACACATATCTGATAAAAAAACCTTTCCTTCATTAGATGGAAATATTAAAGCAGTATGGAATTCAACATTGCTATAAAGAATGATCAAGCATTTAGAAGTACAGCCTTAACAGTTTGAACTAACAAGTCTGAAACAGGACTCATAAGAATAAGGAAGACAACAATATAATTATCACTGTTGTTAGAGTAAGAACATAGCATGAATAACACTGTTGCATAAAGTATTTACTCTCACCCAGATAGGAAACACCTTCTTCTGGTGTGATTGTTCCATATTTAACCATCATCTTCACAAAATCAATCAAGGTTTTCATGATAGTTATCAAGGTCTCTTTCTCTTTTGCCTCTGTCTCTGTGTGAGGGGATAAAGCAAAAATAGTCAAAAACTTCAGGCAGGTCACAAAAATTCAGTTCTGCAAACTCTGTATAGACTTCCTGCATAAAAAATGACCTACTCACTGAAAAGTAGCAAAAAGAACTCCTATACGTGCTTCCCTTTAAACCGTGGCTGCAAAGTACAGCCAAGCATACTTTAAAACTTCAAGGTTTGGTTCTTCTTTATAGCTTTTTGTCGTAAAGGTCTGTGTTATGGAAGGCAAATGCTTTTAATTCCATTTTAAAGATTAGAACACTAAACGCAATGACATGAAGAGACTCGACAGAGTTCAAATTGTTGGTCAGAGAGCAGACACAGGTAGAGTTTTCCATAGTCTCTGTGGAAAACTCTTTTCTTTAATTTTCTGTGAGCTACTTAGTAGACCAGTCTGGCTCTGTGTAAGGAAGATGGCTCAGAGATCTTTTCTCCTACAAGTTCCATGGGTTCAATGACAAAAATATAAAATGTCTCAAATGAGATTGTTACCATGCAGAAGACCATAACTCAGGTACTGGAAAACAGATTATATGGGTGGCACAATCATGACTGTAGAGTAGTATATGAACAATGATTTTTCATTGTTAAAATCCATCTTTCTTGCTCATATATATCTCTGACTACCTTGACCATCACTGCTTCTTAGCTTGCTTTCTCTACTGCGCTTATCTGCTGGACAATATTACTTCTATTTCTGCATTAGTAGCATGAAACTCCTCCATGACACAGTTGCACAAGCTCTTCCCACACCCCAGGTTGTCACGAAGGACCCAACAGAGCAAGGTTCACTGTCAGACTGGGACAGTCAGAAATGTACTCAGCCTTGGCAGAGGGCCAGCTCCTTCGGAGAGCTGCTGAACAGGTTTTTTATTGCTGCCTGCATCTGTAGGATGTAACTGAATCCCCTCTCCTCCTGCTCAGTACAAGCCAGCAAGTGAGCAGAACGAAGCAAGAGACAAGGCAGAGCCATGCAGCCAGTGGCACCTGGTTCTATTTGCTTGATAACCTCTTAAACCAAACATGCCCTTCTCCTTTGTCAGTAGAAAAAGAACTAGCACACAGAACTACCATGGAAAAAGAAAAGAGCTGGAAGAAGAATAAGGTTTGTAGATTGGTCTTGAGCAAAATTTGCTCTGAGGTCTTCCATTCTAGCTCTCCAATCAGGTGTATATGGGGACAGTCTAAGGAAAGATTAGGGCTCCTGCAGGACAGGGAAGCTACAGAATAAATTGTTGCTGAGGGTGCTGGAGAGAGCAGAAGATAGGCTGGCTGCAGAAAGTGAGAGTGGCTGTGTGGTAGAGTGTGCTGATAAGGGGCTGTGGTGATTTGCCATAATCTTGCCTGCAATAGCTGGAAGGCAATGACGTCCAGCACCGGAATAGGAAGAGACAGGCAGAGCTTTCATTGCAATAAAAAGCAAACCTGTGGTTTGTGAAAAGGCTGGGAAGCTCAGACTCATTTACTGGTACCATCGTTGTGAGGATTCTACTGTGGCTTTACTTCTATCCCTGTTGACTTAGAAGACACAGATGTTACTGAAAAGATCTCTGGAGAAAACAACTTGCCAGTTTTTCATGATGCCCTTACGGGAATGGAAAGAATTCAGGATTCCTGAATCATACAGCACAAGATGGGAAGGGCTACCTAGGTCACACAGTTCTGAGCACTGTTCCTCTCAATGTTTGGCCATATGAATCAAGTTATTTTCCTTTATGCATCATAGAGAACATTTTTAAAGCATGTGATCTCTTGCAACTAAGGAAGCTCTAGAGAAAGGAAGGGAAGGGAAGTAGGAAAAAACAGAGAGAATCTGAATTTTTTGATTTTTTTTTCCTAAATACTTCTGTAAGCACATGATGAACTCACCTGAGTTAAGACTTTTTAATAGAGCATAAAAGTTTGGAAAATATTGCAAGTCTTCAAAATTATCTTCAGAAGGCAGCTCATTTCTTCTTTCCAAGACATTGGATGATGACCATGTGTTATCCAGTGTATCATCAACTTCCCCATTAATGAAACTGTCCTGATCAGCTTTGCTTGGTGTCTCCACAAAAGACATGGAAAAAAAAAAAATCAGCATGTTGCTTTCGGTGCTAGAGTTAACAGAGCAATAAAAAACATCATAATCCTATGCCAATATTTTCCTAATTATGAGGTGAAAATTATACTATTTTCTCAAAGTCATTTCAATTTGGGATCTGGCTTAAACCTCCAAGTAACTCACAATTAATTTTTCTATCTAAAGGAATTTCTTTAAGAACACCTTTGGTTTCCAGATTGAACTAATTATTGCCTAAGCAAAGGAGTGTATTGGTCTACTTGTACCATTCGGCAAGTGAGTCAAAATGATTAGCTAAGAAATTACCATTTTTTCCCGTTGCCTTTCTTTTGTATCACTGTCTGCTCTGCTTGGAGGGTAATCAAAATCTTCAGACTCCTTCTCACGGTCCTTTGCTTCATTTGCAATTAGCTGTTGTAAAACCTCTGCCACTTCATCCTCCAGGGTATAGGCCTGACTCTCTGTGATCTGTTAAGATATTTGTGCAGAGTACTTATGGAAATTGTGGTTTTACTTGATTAAATGTCAATATGAAAACTGAGCTTTTGTAAATAGGTCACTTCAAATCTGTTTGCTTCAAAGCTGAACGTAGTCATATTAGGTGTAACACCTTCACTGATGTGTGTGTGTATACACCTAGACATATAGACATGTTTATATTTACATAAATGTACATATACACACGTGCAAACACACATCGAATATGTATGTGTCCATTAAAAAACAGCCACTCACATAGGTTCCAATATGAAAACAAACACGTATAGAGCGTAACACAAGGAAGACCAGCTTGAAAAATGGACCTGCAATGCAGTCCACCTTTACATGTACATGTGTATGTGTGTGTATACAAATATACGTGTTCTGCAGCGTGCCTATATACTATTGGATAGCTACAACAGAATACGGTAATACAGAAAGGAAAAAAGCAAATAGCTTTCTACAGCATCATCAAAATGTTCTCTCTTTGCTTTGTAACAGCTGCCACTTGAAAGAGAACTCCACCTCGCAGCTATCCAACATCTCCCTTTGTAATCAGTGGGATTCAGCATGCAATAGCTAATTGCCAACTCTAGTGCAGAAAGGATAAGGTTAGTATTTTAAAATATAGAGATCCTATATAGCTGTGGCTAAAACACCCAGAGATTCAAGACAAACCCAGTCTTGCTAAAATTCAGTAACCATGAGAAATGTATCCTCAACTAACCAGCATCATTATATGTCAGCTGATGACAATAATTAGTAGGTAGGTAGAAATGAGCTCAGACCTTTCTCCATATGCATCCAAAAGAAACTAATAGTACAAAAGAACTCAATGAGAATCAGAAAAGAAATTAAAGAGAAAAATGAGGGCAAACATGGGAGGAGTACAGTCAGTGAGTGTTTTTGCGACACCAGAAACACTCTGCAGTTTGGTCTATTTTGTTGCAAAAGCCACCATGGGAACAACAGTGTTATTGCAGAACTGAACCACTGTACCCAAACGAGCCAAGAAGCTTCCCTAGAGCCTAAATCCCATTTATTTTCACTCAGGTCAGCATTATTAGCTGGACACAGTGTTCATCCAAATGTTTTCTTAAAAGATCATTAAACCCACCCCCAAACAGCAAAACAAAGTATTAACAAGATACTTACTAGCCCCAGATTTAGAAGTTTGGAAACAATCTTGTCAAACACTCCTCTATCGTTTTCCTCATATATTCTTGCAGCAATTTTTTGAACAATGTCTTCAGCAGTCAAAGGAGTGCCATCTAATTGATGGAGGCCATCTGGATCATCTAAAAAGATTAGAGTTTAACTCTATGCTGACTGTCCTAGCTCGTTTGTATTAGACATCTCATGAAAAATATCTGCCCGTATCTCTTTCTCTCCAGAACAAAGCTGCATTTTGTAGACATCTTAGGAATATAGTTTGATCCACATTTTGGAATCCATTACACCAGTTCCAATGAAAAGTTCTTCACATCCATTTTCTGCATCTGAAAAATGACTTTCTCACTGGCTCTTGTGAAAGAGCAGAGATGAATGTCAGGAGTGCACTCTGCTGTTTATAGTAAAATTTGTAAGAATGAGAGAACACTGCTCACATATCTGCTCACATGCATCTGCTTTCGTTGTATGGCCAATAAGATCAAAACAGACCATAGAATCATAGAACTGTTAGGTTGGAAAAGACCTTAGAGATCATCAGCTCCAACTGTACCTGTCTGCTACTAAACATGTCCCCAAGCATCTCATCTACCCACTTTTAAACACCTCCAGGGATGGGGACTCTACCACCTCCCTGGGCACCTGTTCCAGTGCTTGAGAACCCTTTAACCATGCCAAACACCATGCTATCTTCTTGTTTGGATTCCAGCAAATGAAGTTTTAATTATGTGATCATTAGTTAGGACAAAAAATATCATCATGGAGAATGGGAAAGTGAATATGATGAGTAAGCTTTGGTCTGTGATCAGCATCCTTTGATATAATTAAAAATATCCTGAGCTAAATGCTGCTCAAAACTCTCAGAGGACTCACTTAAACTACAAGTCAATTAACTACTCCTGTAGTAAAGGGAAGTATTCTTTGGCCTTTGGTAACTTTTTTCAGCTTTTTTGATGAGGAGAATTATCTAACATTGCACATAGCATTCCAAACAATTATATGCAGTTATGTAGAAGTGCTTGTTCCTTTCAAACCAAAATAAATATATTTGTCTTTAAAAATATCTCTCATTTTCCTTCCATCATATCTAAACTGCTAAAAACCACAATGCAAATTACACAGTTGGATTTTCCTCCGCAGAAGAAGACTGTGAAAATCAAGAGCATTTCATTCAGATTGTGTTTCAAAGCCTAATTGTAATACAACAAGCTTCTACAACTGGAAAAACTGACACTCCGATAACAAATACAGGTCACGTTTAGTGGTGAAGACAACATTTATAACTCCAATTGGTTTGCAAGAGAAGTCTAACCTAAAAATCACTGAAATATGGTTATAGAATACCTTGGAATTTATAATCCAGTCCACTTTTTGTGGAGTCATAGTCGTCCACAAGCCTGCGGTTCTTGGTGGAGTCTGCATCATCAATGGCCAGATGCTGTTCATACAAAGAGCTTCTAATTGACTCCCTCTCCTTTTCATTCCTCTCTCTTTCTGCTACTGATTTTAGCAGGTTCAGGTCATCAACAAAGGAGTAATTCCTGAACTCTGGCTTATTTTCTGGAAAATATAGCAATGCCCAGAAGACATAAAATATAACTCTCTGAATACCATTATGAATATTGCTATTAAACCAGGAAAAGCGTTTTACCTGTGGGAACTGCTTTCCTATTCTTGTCTGCCTCAGCTTCAGCAATCTGACACACAGAAATACAACAAATAAACAAGCAAAACAAGGAAAACGGGCAGGAGTGGATACGCTTTTATGAGAGACCTCGTAATTTATCAATATCAGCAGAAGCCTTAATGCCTGATCTTCACTCCTAGTAAGAAGTTTGCCTCAACAAATTGAACATGATTAAGTGCTTGGCACTTTTTGTCAGTACCACCGCATCCTCTGAGCAGAATCAGACATTATGAGAAGCTGCAATAGATTTTCCATTTTAAGATAAAGTCCCAGGTCCCACTATATTCCTGTTGGATGTCAATACAAAAGGGTTACACACCTGTGAGCTGTTGGAGATAGCGACCTGCTTTCTGAAAGCTGGACAGTAAAACTCTCAATGCCAGTTTTTAAAAATTATTGAAACCCTATTCTGTACCCAACACCATCAATATTTACTTTGCTAACAAATCAATTCTTAACTCATTTGTTAAGTATTAATGGATCTGGTACCTGAAGTCTCAAAATATTATGAAAATATCAAACCCCAAAAAACAGTGTAAATATTTATATTTCACTTACCTGTTCCTCCAAAGGTCTTTCTACGCTTAACTGTCTGTTGTGTATAGCTTTATCTAGAATAAACACATATATACCCAGTTATATGATCCATGCGGCTTACAAAGAGACAGCACATTTTTTTCTTTATTTACAGTTTTCTCCCACAAAACACGGTGTCTTAAATAGAATCATAGAATCACCAGGTTGGGAGAGACCCACCGGATCATCGAGCCCAACCATTCCTATATATCTAATGGTTAGGTCTTGTAAAAAAATAGGAATGGTTGGACTCGATGATCCGGTGGGTCTCTTCCAACCTGGTTATTCTATGATTCTATGATTCTATGAAAATCCGAGCTCTTACAAGAATGAGAATACAGTAAAAAAAAAGTCAAACGTTTAGACAAAGCATGACTGCTTGGGGCAGAAGGAAAGGTTCTTCAAAAGATCTAAGGGAAATACAGATATAGACTCAGTGACCCCCTTCCGATGAGAAAACTCATAAACAAATTGGGGGGGAAAAATGCTGTAAGAGATTGACTAAAATAGCACTAATCGGATTGGCACCAGCGAGAGATTAAAAATCTCTTCCATCCAGGATAGCGGGGGGAGACAGGGAGCAAGAGAGAGGGATGAAAGAAGGGATGCTGCAGGAGGGATGCAAACATCGCTTGGAAGAGATTGAAGAATATTAGAGCTTTTCCCTCTCCCGGCACCTCTCTTTTCACTTTCAGCGCCCGAGCGTCTTCGCGGCAGGAATAATCGCTTCTAGCTGCGGAAGGAAAGTTTTTAGTCCCCTCTCTCCCAACCCCCCCGCGGAGAGAAAGGCTCCCGGGCAGGGTCCTACCTGCGGCGGGGGGTCTGGGGAAGCCGCGCCCGCCGCCCGCCAGCAGCGCCAGCAGCGCCAGCAGCGCCGCCCCCGCCCCGCGCCGCATCCCGCCCGCCGGGCGCTGTCCGGCGCCGCCGTGGTGCTGAAACCGCGCACGCCGACTGCCGCCTCCGCGCCCGCGGAAACCAGCCCGGCCCGAGAAAGGCGGGGAGGAGGAGACTGGGGAGGGACGAGCATGCGCGCCCCGCTCCGCTTTCCCCCTCCTCGCAGCAGCAGAAGGCGGGGGGGGGAGGAGGCTTGGCCGTGCCAGCGGCCGGGATGCGCGACAATGGCTGGGAGAGACCTTTTCCTGTCACTTCTCCCAAGGGACAGGGGACAGGACCAGAGGGAATGGCCTCAAGCTCCACCAGGGGAGGTTTAGGCTGAACATAAGGAAAAAAATTTTCACGGAAAGGGTCATCGGGTACTGGAACAGGCTGCCCAGGGAGGGGGTTGAGTCACCTTCCCTGGAGGGGTTTAAGGGACGGGTGGATGAGGTGCTGAGGGACATGGGTTAGTGATTGATGGGAACGGTTGGACTCGATGATCCGGTGGGTCTCTTCCAACCTGGTTATTCTATGATTCTATGATTCTATGATTCTATGATCAATGCTGGGAATGGGCTTCCGGCACCCCTGAGCCGCTCGCCCCACAGGTGCCGGTTGGGGGTCAACTCCGAGGGGGGTGGCACATGCTTCATGCGCTGCGACAGGGCGGTTGGGCCCCGTGGAGGAGGTTTGTGAATCATTTATTGCTGTTTAACACACAGCCCTCAATAGTTCTCTTTTCTACAAAGAGAAGACTTAAAAAAAAATTATAGCGCATAGTACTCATAAAAAATGAGAATCAATCAAAGCAAATGACATTTCTGTCCATTCTGGCCATTTCCCTAAATTAAAATTTAGCCCTTGCAGACACAGAACGGCAACAAATCCCCAGGGATCACAGGAAGACATTTTCACCGCTTTATGGCAGAACAAAGGATTGCAGCGGTAGCTCCTTTCAGAACTATGCGACCTACCTTTAAAATGGGAGATCAATCGCAGCGTTTTTTCTTCAAATGAGACCTCGTTATTTTGTAGTCATAAATGAGTGCCCTCCGGGGGCGGATGGAAACCTTTAACATTAGAAACCTCAATGCTTGCTAAGTGCTAAACCAAAATACCTGAAAACTGCCTGACGAGATAAGGAGGATCAATGTTTTTACAAGTGAAAGCCAGGAACACAGTGGAACTGTTCAATCTCTTATCAAGGTATAATATTATTATAGCTTAAGATGGGAAGAACACAGAATAGTAGGAGAATGATAATTCATTGGACCACAAGCACTAAAAAAATTACAATTTCTATTTCTTCCGTGTTAGCAACCTCTGTATTTAAAACTCAAGCCTTTCCATATAATTTAGATGAAAATTCGATAAAATCTGATGCCCTAGTTTACATCATTCTTACTTCTCTAAATCAACTTGCCTATGATCCACAGATCCAGAGCAGTGAAAATAATGTTCAGAAAATCACTGATAACCCCGGAATCTTTACCTATAGTCGGGCTCCTATTCTTGGAGCTGTAACAGAGTTAGGAATTATAGGATATTTTGCATAAAAACCTTTTGAGCATAGTTATATATAAGAACAAAATAGCCTTATTTACATATTGCCTGATAACCTACAAGGAAAATTATTATATTAAACAGAACCTCCCCCCACTTTAGAAAACCAAAAGTCAAACAGCTTCCACAATAAGCTCCTGCCATCTTCAGGACATATATACACCTCAACAGGAACCTCAAAACTACAGAGTGTTACTGGTACAGAAAACTGAAAAGATAAATTCTTACTTCATTGCGGATTGATATTCTAACCCAGATTTGTATTAATTCAACAGTCCATTGCCTACCTACTGTTCTCAATGTTCAAAATAATGTGCAATTTCTCTTCACTTATGCTTCCTGATATTTACCTCTAGACCAACTGAACATTGCCTGCGTGACATTGTAAACATGCACCTCACACATTTAGTCATTCAGACAAAAGTCACCATACAATACAAAAGCAAGAGATGTATTTTAAACATGCTAGAATCAAGATAGCTGTAAAGCAGTAAGATTGGAAAAGAAACTTTAACGGGTGACATTAGTGTAAAGAAGTTGCTGATTAAAAATACACCTATTTATGTGATACGTCTACACATGGCTTTTTGTGTAGAGTGATATGTCTAATTGTCTTCAAATGTGTTTATTTTACACAATATACTTCTGGTGATGCGATAAATACTCATATTTACAGGACATCTTTTCTGTACTTTTCCCCAATTCCAAGCCATTTGTTATTTTACCAGTGTCAAATCACCTCCTGCTTGACCAGGGCCAAGAAATTACGCAGAAGGTCTCTTTAGGGGCTGGGACTGATGATGAGGTGAGAAAAGAACTCAAAACCTGCCGTCATCAAGAGACCATGACTGCAGTAACCACTCTAGTGCTTGACATTGTAAATGAAGAAAAACGTGCCAGGAAAACCAATCCTAACACTTTGGGCACGAACCATTTCCCCTTCATAAAGACGTTGACAGAGGTGATGCACGCACAGACGCTTGCTGTAACTGGCCAGCACAGAGCACACCTGAAATCCCATGCTCTGGTTTTGCACAGTTGGCCCAGTACTCTTGGCTAGCGCACTGGTAAGCTTGTGTGACACATGACAGATAATACACAATTTCTGCTAGCTGTGACAAAATATGTTTAATCATTGTAGGAAAATGACTCGGTAAAATGCTGCCTTTGTTCCTCACGACATCTCTGTTTTCATTTGGCATCAGTTACATCGTCTAATACTACACACTGCTCTTCTCAGTCAGAGACAAAACGGTGAGGAGCATAAGCTCTTCTATTTTGGATTCTATTTTGGCTCACCCACAAGCAACCCATTTTCTATTCTAGAACTATTTATTTACAGTGATGGTTCATGAGCCAGAAAGAATACCGCTTGCCTGTCAGATGCCAAGGAGAGCTTACAGGAATGGCAATTAGAATGTTTTTTTATTGTGGTGAGTGCAGTTGATACAGAGCCTAGAGAAATAACTGAAATGCAGCCTTTCTGTGCTATTTTTATAGCTGTTTTATAACCACACTTCAAGGTTTTTAATCTAGCTGATGAAAACAGAAGGCAGATGAAAGCAGAAAAAAACAAACAACCCACCTTGCCAAGTTTATGCCTAGATAGTTTAGACATTTCATCCTCTTGTGGATTTGCTTTTTCTACTGTATCTTATATTATGCTAAATGATAAATATTGTACTGCTTGAAAGAAAAGAAAATGCTGAAAGAGTTACTGTTGATCTTTATGCAAGGCACTATATTTATCTGTAATTATCTGACAGTAAGACACTATTTTGCACATGTGCACTATGAATAGTGCTCTCAATTTCAATGTGATCATTAACAGTATGAGAAATCAATCACACACGGGCCTGAAGGTTTGTACTCTCCCAGTCAGTTTACATACAGTGTTTATTTGTACACTGCCTAAAGTGAAGGACTTAAGCCCCTACAATCAATAACAATAAAAGAAAAAAGTCAGACCTATTGAGAATTGATTCAAGTTCTATGAGCTTTACCAGCAGCTTTTCCTATGCTTATTGAAATTACATTTTTGGTCTGCAAAGCTTCCAAGCTTTTCTAGCATCTACAACATAATATCATGTCTTTATATGAACAATTCTTAACTGAGATGTTCTAAACGATTCATTTCATAAAACGAGCTACAAAGAATGCCAGTTCAAATATTTCAAATTAGCCTCAAGGAAATGCCAACTTTTAACACTCTAAAGCTACTGACCTCAGTTTGTTCCTTTTTTTTTTTTCTGATAGTAAGTCATGCTTCAAACTTTAGCATGATTTTCTAACCAGACAGAAAAAAATTTTCACAGAAAGGGTCATTGGGCACTGGCAGAGGCTGCCCAGGGAGGGGGTTGATTCACCTTCCCTGGAGGAGTTTAAGGGATGGGTGGACGAGGTGCTGAGGGACACGGGTTAGTGGTTGATGGGAATGGTTGGACTCCATGATCCGGTGAGTCTCGTCCAACCTGGTTATTCTATGATTCTATGTTGGAGGTGGAGGGATACTTTTTTCCTAGGAAACACATAGCTCAGAAGGGATTACTTCAGTTTCTTCCCCACACTTTCTAGAAAAATAAATTACTTTTGAACTGAAATGCAAACCAGAAAATGTGAAGTAATTTTGTTTCAGAAAAATATCTATAACCAAAAAAAAAGACATACATGGGTTTTAAAATGGAATTAAGCATCCAAAACTACATATAGTATTTATTTGTCTTATGTCTTTAGCAAGACTGTTGACTCACACATATAAGTAGCGCTATGCTTTTCACTTGTTTGCAGGAAAAACTGTGAGAGAAAAACAATTCTGTTAAAAAACACGATAAAGGATGATCCGAGGGCTGGAGCAGCTCCCATACGAGGACAGGCTGAGAGAGTTGGGGTTGTTCAGCCTGGAGAAGGCTCTGAGGAGACCTTAGAGTGACTTTCCAGTACCTGAAGGGGCTACAAGAAAGCTGGGGAGGGGCTGTTCACAAAGGCTTGTGGTGACAGGACGAGGGGCAATGGGTATGAACTGGAGAGGGGCAGATTTAGACTAGATATAAGGAGGAATTTCTTCACCATGAGGGTGGGGAGGCCCTGGCCCAGGTTGCCCAGGGAAGCTGTGGCTGCCCCATCCCTGGAGGTGTTCAAGGCCAGGTTGGATGGGCCTTGGGCAGCCTGGGCTGGTGGGAGGTGTCCCTGCCCATGGCAGGGGGTGGAACTGGTGGATCTTTGAAGTCCCTTCCAACCCAAACTATTCTTTGATTCCATTTTGTCACAGAGCATTGGAGAGGTTGGGCTTTTATGCTGATGGTTCTTAGCACTAAAAGCTCCCGTGGTAACACTCAGCTCCACCTCCCGCCCCACCAGGGCAGGACAGGCCGCTCGGGGCAGGGAGCCGCACCGGGCACGGAGCAAGCGCGGCTCCCGCGGGGTTCGAACCCGCAGCCCACAGGGCGGTGACCGCCCCGCGCCTCGCAGCCCCCGGGGTTCCGGGGCGGCCCCGGAAGTGGGTGTTACCGGAAGTGGGCGGGAGGGGCGGTGCTTCCGGTCGCGGCGCGGGGCCGGGGCCCGGGAGCGGCGGGGCGGGTGTTGCGGGCCGAGGCCGCGGAATGAGCGACGTGGTGGAGCGGACCCTGAGCGCGCTGCCCCGGCTGCTCGGGCAGCAGGAACTGGGCGCCGGGCCGGGGGGACCCGTCGGGCCCGGCAGGGTTTCGTCCACCTCGCGGCTCGGGAGCCTCATCCGGAGCATCACGGCGCTCGGCTCCAAGCATGTACGGGCCGCGGGAGAGCCGGGCCGGGCGTGGGAGCGAGCGGGCCGGCCTTTACTCCTCCGCCCGCTTCCTTCTTTCTTCATCTTTTTTTTAGGAAGAAGAGAAACTGATCCAGCAGGAACTGGCCAGTTTGAAAGCAACAGTGTCTGCCCCCAGCACCACGCTTGTAAGTGCTGTGAGCGGTGCCCGGCGGGGCAGAGGATGGGGGCAGAGCTGAGCTGGAGAGAGCTCGGGGGGCCTGTGGGGCAGGGGCTCGGTCGCCGGCATGGAAAGGTGCCGGGAGCTTTGCAGCGCGGGTAAAACAGTGAGGGCGCTGATTCTGTGCGATGAGAACTGTGACAGGATGGTGCCCAGAGCCTGCCCTTCGGTTTCTGAAATAAGCCCCACAGCCACAGGGCAGCCTCCCCTCCAGCAGCCTCTCGGCTGAGGCCACTCTACAAATTTCTACTCACACTTTAGGAATAATATCATAGAATCATAGAATAACCAGGTTGGAAGAGACCCACCGGATCATCGAGTCCAACCATTCCTGTTAATCACTAAACCATGTCCCTTAGCACCTTGTCCACCCATCCCTTAAACGCCTCCAGGGAAGGTGACTCAACCCCCTCCCTGGGCACCCTCTGCCAGTGCCCAATGACCCTTTCTGTGAAGAATTTTTTCCTAATGTCCAGTCTAAATATCTCCCATAAGCACTTACAAATCCTCCCACTGCTCCATCTTGGAGTCTGTGTCTTTGTTTTGTGATGCTTGGTGATGAGCTGCTTCCATCCAGTAACGTGGTTTGTGGACTGGTACTGTTTGTACAAAGAGCATAAAACATGTCTGACTTAAAATTCTTAGTAATTTATTATTTGGTATTTCAGAGACTGATGAAAGAATGTATGGTGAGACTCATCTATTGTGAAATGCTGGGATACGAGTCTTCCTTTGGATATATCCATGCAATCAAGCTTGCACAGCAAGGAAATCTTTTGGAGAAGAGAGTTGGTATGTCAGTGGAACTGTAGCCTTAATAATATTCTCAGACTTTTTTAGAAGTTTCTCAGGGTTTATAATATATGTAAAAGTACAACTTAATTTAAATGTTCTACTTTCTTGATCTTGTTTCATAGAATCTCACTTTTCTCTAGAAATAGCTAAATCCCTTCTTTGTGAGCTGCTCTGTATCTGCTTGTAGAACAGAAGGCATAAGAAATTAATTTGTTTGAAATCATCAGTTGTTTGGAATTGCAGCACAAACCCACATAATTTAGAGAAACTTTTTTATTAAAAAACATGTCAAGCTGAAAATGAATTTCTGTCAGGACCTGGGTTTTTTTTTTTTTCAAGCACTGTAGTAAGAGATTGACAAATATGTTCATGTCAGACGTTTGTCAAAGAAATATTTACTGGTTTATTTTTTTAAGGATTTTTAGTATACAAACTGTTGTAGGAAATGAGGCAAGTAGAGAGATGCTTATAGCACAGGTGTAGAAGTTCCTGAGGATGTCTGAAAGGCTTTTTCAGATTTCTTTGATGTTTCCTTCCCTGCCAATGTGGTTGTTAACTTGTTTCCTGTAGATTTAATTTGAATTAGCTGTCAGTCTGTCTCATCTGGACAATTTCCTTGCAGTTGCTGGTTCAACTGCCAAGTGAAGACATTTCTTCTTGTTTGCAGAGAAAATGGTTTAACTCCAAGCAATACTATGTCTGCATACACAGAAGGAAGGCAGTGTCTTGCGGGATATGCTTGTTTGGTATCCTTTGTTTGAATTTCATCTGGATCATCCACTCGAGTATTGGATTTTCTAAGAATGTGTTACAAGTGATGATGTAAAGTTGCTTTATCCCTGAGTAGTGAAAGCCAGTGGACAGGTACCCTGCTAGGGATTAAGAAATTCACTTTTCACCAAACCTGGGAGGGTAGGTGGTAAGCTGCTTTGAAGAAAACATTGTGACCAGAAAAGAAAACATTGTATCAAGAACCACTGTGTGTCTTGTTATTAATCGATCTGAGACCTTTTCATATTAAGGCTCTTTTTGAGAAGGCTTTGGTGAAGCAGCACTTTGTTTTTTTTTTTAAATGTAGATGGCTTAAAGTCCTCTGCACCCAAAGTCCCCTTACCATTTTACCAGATCAAAGTTTGTTATCAGGACTGTGTGGATTTGGGGTTTTTGTTGTTGTTCTGTAGTTATGTATGAGGGTGACCTTGCCTGTTCTTGGTGCAATATACCCAGCTCTGTACTGAGGAAGCACAGAGCTGATCCAGTGAAGCTGAGTTGTGCTTTTACCCACTGTGCTTCCATGGATGACAGCGAACTACATTTCTGCAGTTGTGCTGAGCTGGTCATGTCCACGGTTTCACAAGTGGATAGATCAGTCTGATAGCCTAGGCAATACAGTTATTTGTATCAAAGTTGTTTGCTTTGATCCCAAAGCCTCAGATGAACCAAGACTTTTTTTAAGATCTACCTCTGTGATACACGTATTGTTTTGAGTTGTGGCACACACTTTTTGCTTCCCCCCATTTCCCCTTCAGGTAGTTCAGTTTAAAAAAGAAGAGGAGTCTTGAGGAAAAAGCTTTCTGGCACATTTCTTTTCTGGGGTTCTGGAATTGTTTCCTTATTAAGAAAGAATGAGGGATTTTCTGGCACAGGATGGTGAATTTACTTCTGTATTCCGAGTTGAATATGCAGTCTTATTTGAAATGGAACTTTATTTTTTTAAAAAAGAGAAACAGCTATAAGTGTGTTGTTATGTAGTCTAGAAGGAATATACTTGTGCCTGTGTAGAGAAGGTATAAGTTTTCCAGGAAATGACTTCTCATGGTGCTCTTGGCTGCGCTTTAGCTGTAACAGTATTGTAATGTGTCTTATTTCTTGCATCTTATGAATTCTTAGCTGTTATTTATTGAGCTTTACTGCGACCTAAATTTAACTGGTTTACCCATAATTAAAAAGAAAGTTTGATACTTAAGACACAAGTAACTATGATCCAAAAGTGTGTGTGCGGGGAGTGTTGGGTTTTTAAACTGAATTAACTTCCTGTGTTATGGACAGTCTCAAGCTTTCTATCTTGAAGTTGCTTGTTGCTTGAAAGTAGTAATGGAGGCTATTTTCTTTTATAGGTTATTTGGCAGTTTCTTTATTTCTACATGAAAACCATGAACTGCTGCTTCTACTCGTGAACACAGTTGTGAAGGTACAGTGTTTTTGGAGGTCTGGAGGTAAACTAAACTTGGACCAATTCTTCCTTTTTTATGTCACGCATCTAAGCTATGTATTGATTAGTTTTATCTTGCTCTCTTAAAGCTGCTGTTTCTTTGGTTAGCAATGAAAATTTGAAATTACTTTCCCTGGCTTTTTAATTTAATTTTGGCAGGCCTGTTGTTGAAGCTGTATTCTAAAAACTTCTTTCAAAGGAGATTTAACATGAAATATCCTTTATAAAATGTATGACTTATATACATTCTCAACTCCAGGAGGAGTTGTGCATGCATATTTCGATGTAAACAGCTGCATTTAGCTGCCAGCAAGTACCTGTTGGCTTCTTTGAGTTCTTTTGATAATGTTGAGAGTAAATGGAAACGTGCTTTGGAATGACACTGAAAATCTGTTACCTAAGAATATTTCACAGGTGTCATCTTCTGTATTACTGCCTCTTACATGGAGCAGTTGTGACTTAAAACAACTCCTTCTGCATAATGATTACTTTTGTACTACAGTTACGTGAATTATAGCCTGAAAGTGATGCTCATTTTGCTGTTGTGATGATAACTTTTCATAATCTTCAAAAGTCTCACTTGAAACTAGTAAGGATACAGAAAGAAGTAAAAAATACGAGTCCACAAAGAACTAAACCAGAATGAGCACTGAAAACCTGTCTGGGAAAAATTACCAGAGCGATTGATGGTGCAAGCTGGAAATCTTAGTTGTTTCATTTTGAAAAGTAATTCCAGTCTTGTATTTCATGAATTCATCCATCTTTTTTCCTTTGTTTTAAGGCTACAGTGAGCTATAACCACTATTTTTAGTCATATTTTGGGATAGGTTGTGAATTTTTATTCTTTCTTTTGTAGAATGTTACGTGTAACTTGAATTCTCTTCTTAGGGAGTAGGTAATGTCTTATTTTAGTGTACAGATTTGTAACTGGCAGTATTATTGAGCTTGCTCTTTTTTTCTTTCTTGTTTTCTTTTAATTCTCTGGGCACTAGAGAGAATACTGTTGAATTCTGTGGGAAGTAGCTCATCCCACTGATCCAACAGGGGACTCAGAATAGTTTTGCAGTTGTCAAACTATTTCAGTAAACAAACATTGATTGTAGCTCTGTGTGTTAATCTTGCATGCGTTTAAAATATGAATGTAGTTCTGTAACACAAATGTGAGGAGCTGCATGTTCCCCCTTCTTGTATATGAGAAGAAGAGAAGTTGATTAGCTTGATGAGACCTGACACTTCTCGAATATGAGCAGATGAAAGAATGGCTGACAGCAGGGTGGTTGGTGTAGGTGGGCTAGTTCCAGCCTGCTTGTGAAAGATTTGGGGTATGCCTGGACACAATTTAGGAGTCTAAATGAAAATTGACTGTCTTATTTCAATGATTGTAACAGGACTTACAGAGCACTAATCTAGTAGAGGTGTGCATGGCATTAACTGTTGTCAGCCAGATCTTTCCACGGGAGATGATTCCAGCTGTTCTTCCCCTAATAGAAGACAAGCTCCAGCATTCTAAGTACGTATTCATTTACAGAATTTCAAGTGGCCTTGTGTGGTTGAATGTCTTAATTTTAAAGGTGTTTTTAGTAAATTGGTGTTTTTTCTCTGAGTTGGTCTTTATAATCATTACCTTCAGAAATTGTTCCTCTGAGTTTTTCTCTTGGATTCTTATCTTTTTTACTTGCAATCTTGACTGAGTATTGGATAGGTATTAATTATTTTCGTGATCAGTTTTTTTGGTGGGTAAATGTAACTGAATTTATCTGCTGGAGTCCTTTTAAGAAGTATATGTATGAAGATGTTTTTGTAGAGTAAGTGGAGAAATAGGCTGAGATTCTTGAGTACTTCACTGATACTTTTGTTTTACAAAGCTCTTTATACAAACTTTGCTGAAAGTGTACATGCAGGTACCAATACTCTTGAATTGTTTGATTCTTAATTTATAATATCCTGTACTCGGAAGATAACGTAAATATTGTGTTGATTAGAAAGGGAACTGCAGAATCAGCTGACTCAGTAACTTCTAGACGGGTATTTTTTAGAGCTGTGCATGTGACCAGAACAGATTAGCAGTTTCATTGCTTATTTGATGGCAATGAATGTCAGTCTAACACCAAGCCTGACTACACAAGCCTGCTATGTCACTTCCTTAGTTTGATCGTATTTACAAAGTCATTTGTTATCAAACAGATAAATTGTGTACTCATCTTTCTGCAATCATGATGTTCTGATGGCTGGCCCCATAGTTTTACATTGCTGGAGAAATGAAATGTAGAAATTGTTTTGTTAAGTCAAGTGCTTGAAATACACAAGTAACTTCATTTGTTTTGTGCAAATCTCATTTGTCTTCAGGGAAATTATCCGAAGAAAAGCTGTTCAAGCTTTATATAAATTCTATCTTATTGCTCCTAACCAAGTTCAGCATATTCATGATAAGTTCCGAAAAGCCTTATGTGACCGGGATGCTGGAGTCATGGCTGCTTCTCTGCCTATTTATCTTCAAATGATTAAGGTAGGTAAAGAATTAGAAGCACAACTTAGGAGCTTTTTATATACTTGTTTTAATTTTAAATATGCAATGTATTGTATGGAAGTTGTGCAGAAAAAACTTACTTGTGAAGCAGGTTAATTTACATGATCATGGCTATCTGTTATGGTTTTTTGTGCTGGCTCTTCTTTTAGCTTGACAGATCCACTTCCTGCATGATCCAACTGCTCAGCATCATTGGCACCCTAGCTAGAGGATCTAACTTCTGTGTGTATTAAAGAGTTTGCTGGAATTTGTAATTTGTTTTTTTACTGTTGCCTTCAAGTTACATTCACTCCCTTTGCAAGCAGGTGAGAAAATAGCATAGATACAAAGTGAAGAGCTTACAAGTGTTGGGGTGTGAGAGAAGAAGTTTGATTTAAAGAAATGAAACCATCAGTGTAGATATTTTGATCTTACTGCATTTGTGGATCATTTTTACTTTAGAGCTGCTGTATCAAAATATTTGAATTGTATTTCTTTTTCATTATGTAGGAAAACTCATCTGGATACAAGGACTTGACGGGGAGTTTTGTAACCATCCTAAAGCAGGTAGTGGGAGGAAAGCTCCCTGTTGATTTCAACTATCACAGTGTGCCAGCACCATGGTTACAAATTCAGCTTTTAAGAATATTGGGGCTGTTAGGAAAAGATGATCCAAGGTAACCAGGTCTTTCTCTGTAATTAATATTTTGAAGCTACAAAGAATGCAGTCATGACCTCACAGATAGCTTTCGGTTTTGGGGTTTTTGTTTCATTTTATTTTTTTAAGAAAAGGATTTCAGTGTTGAACAACATTTCTTATTAGCCAATATGGTGTGCAGACACTTTGTAAACTGCAAAATTAGTTTCTTAGCTTCTAGATTGGCTAAACAATTGATGATTGTGAAATACCCTTGAAATATATTTTTGCTGGGACTTCTGCAACTCGGTTAGCAAATAACTGAAAATCCATAGTAAAGGTACTTTAAAAAGTGGTTTCATTTTGTCCGAGATCCTTTTCCTGTTTGTTTTATTTTTTTACACAAGCAGTATGGGAAGTGTTTTTATTCTTGTGATATGGTAAATGTTTCTTCTGAAAGCTGCGAACATCTTGTTAGATGCTGTTTAGAAACACATTACTGAGCTCTTCTGTGTTAAAGTGAATCTGTGGATATAACCATTTGTGTTACAGATTTCAATCCTAGTGTTTGAGCTGTATGGCAAAATAATACTACACGCTTGTTAGTGCTGCAAATAATTCTAAATATTTTTTTTCTTGTTAAACAGGGCAAGTGAATTGATGTATGATGTTCTAGATGAATCTTTAAGAAGAGCAGAGTTAAATCATAATATCACATATGGTGAGTGAGATTATTTTGTGTAGTTATAAGTGTTTGAAAAATTGAAGATGTGAGTTGTTGGTGCTAAAATATGCAGTACTTCTGAAAAATTTAATTATATTCTTAATATACAACTGTATTCTTAAGTGTATGACTAGTAAATTGTGAAACAAGTGATACATTGTTATGCAGTGCAGTTTTTTATCATTGAAGTAATACATTTTTTTACTGGGAAACTGTTACTGAAAAGCCTCTGTCCTATGTTTGTATTGTACTTGTCCTTAAATAGAAAAGGACAGCTTCTCCGTGAAAGATCTCACTGAATGTTCCTTGAGCTGAAATAAATGTAAAAGAAAAATCCAAGGTGTGCACCCATGATTGTTAGAAAGGCTGAAGTCTTCCTTTTGCAGCCTTTAGAAAGGCAATAAAAAGCGTGCAAGAGCGACAGCATCAGTTCTTTACAGCTGCGTAGGACTTTTCGTCTGGCCACAGTTAATAGAAAATACACCTCCACAGCTCAGTGGTAGTGATGCCTCTGGAAAGATGTTTGACACACATCTCAATTTAAAATTTCTCGAACATTATAGAAAAATCTTAGTACCATTTTCTTCTGATCAAAGAAAACTGTTTTTGTTGCTAGAACAAAGTGAAAGGAATAATAGTGCCGTGAAGTTTTTCTAATAAAAAGATGAGCAATTTATTTGGATTTTTCTTTGCCTTCCTCTCACCAGACATTAATATCTTCCCAAATACCTAGATCTGATGTTCTAGAACCCTACATTGAGAGCTGGTTCACTATTACAAGAACCTAACCTCCCCATTAATTAGTTGTTGAAGTAAAGACCCGTAGATGTTGTTGAAGTACAATGGAATGGAAAGAAAATTGAGACTTTTTTTAGAACAGCACAGGACTGAGGGGGAAAAAACCCAAGAAACATGGCACAGAGCTCTGTATGTCTAATGCCTGCTTGCTACATGTTTTGTAAAGCAATGACTAAGCTTCACTTCCACTAAAAAGAGAAGGTCTGGGGAAGGATTCTCTTTTATTAAGTAATATATGAAGAAGCATCTGTCAGATATGTAGTGTATTCAGTTTACTGCTTCTATTCTTTTAGGCAAGAACATGAAAGATCTTTGGAGGTGCGTTGCCTTATAACACAGACAATTTGCACTTGCAGTTGTGAAGAGTTAAACAGTAAATTTGTTTTAAGCACTTAAGGGACCAAAGTGGGCAGCTTATTAAGAGTTGTACAAGGGCATAGAATTTAGGTATGTAGTTTTTGTTCCCACACGATAAGCTTTTTATAAAGCAGTTCCTTGATACAGTCAGTGAGCTTGTTTGCTTTTTGAACATTTTTGCATCATAGAAGTATGTAATATGCATCAATGACACGTCCTTTCCCCTCTCATCCTGCAGCTATCTTGTTTGAATGTGTCCAAACGATTTATACCATTCATCCCAAATCTGAACTGCTTGAAAAGGCTGCCAAGTGCATTGGAAAATTTGTTTTGTCACCCAAAATTAATTTGAAGTACTTAGGTAAGGATACCTGATTTCATTAAGAAGTTTTAAATTTGATCGTAGTAGTACACATTGTTTAGGTCATTTCCAATCCCTTGTCTTCTAGGTATAAAGGCACTGGCCTATGTTGTCCAGCAGGATCCCAATCTGGCTCTCCAGCACCAGATGACAATAATCGAATGCCTGGACCATCCAGATCCTATTATTAAAAGGGAGGTCAGTGACTTTTTAAACATTAAAGATAAGATTAAGTTAATTTTTAAGATGGATAATAGGGTTTTAAAATGAGTAGCGTAAAAGGTGTATTATGTCTCGGTTATTGTGATAGAGCAGTTATGAACAATATTAACGTGACAAGCTATGTGGGTAAGCAGTGTATTTCATCAAAGACTTGCCAAGTACAGTCAGTTGCTCAGTTCGGTATCATACTAAAATGTTTCTGTTTGCCTGCTTCCTGTTTGGAGTCATCGCATCCAGTTAAATAGATTTTTTTGCTTTCTCTTTCAGACTTTAGAGCTTCTCTATAGAATTACAAATGGACAGAATGTAGTTGTCATAGTTCAGAAGATGCTCGACTACTTAAAAGAAAGCAAAGAAGAATATGCTATCATCAATTTAGTTGGCAAAATAGCAGAACTAGCTGAGAAATATCCTTTTTTTTTTTTTTTTTTATGAAACTCTGGAGTGAGCAGAAGAAATGCGTAGTAAAATGACCACGATATTTCTTGTAGTTTGCTGAGAGAAAATAACAGCACTCAAAATACGTTTTTTTGGCTTTGGAGTTTAGCATTAAAACCTTGTGTTTTTAAATTTAAACTTAGAAGTCTTAACACTGCTGCATGGAGAGAGATACCTTAGTGCTACATTAAGTGCTGTTCTGTAATTGTGGGAGTGTGTTTCCTATCACTGAATTCTTTGTTGATATATGGACTTCAAGAATAACGCATAGAAATAAAAGAAAGGATTGTTTAACTACCTGACCATCAGCTTTCATAAAGTTTACAGGGAACACTTTATAAAAGATACTGGAATATTTTTCTCTTTAGTTTTACTGAGCTGATATTTGACCATGAGACTCCCAGCTTATTGAGGGGAGCAAGATAAGTAGATTATTTGTGGAGAATTTATTTCAGTAGGAAGAGTGCGAAAAAAGAAAGTTATGCCTTAGCATGCCATTCCTTAACATGTGGACAGGTATGCCCCTGACAATGAGTGGTTCATCCAAACGATGAATGCTGTCTTTTCAGTTGGAGGTGATGTTGTACATCATGATATCCCAAACAACTTTCTGAGGCTATTGGCTGAAGGTGAGTAACTCCTCAAATGCTCTGAAGGATTAGACATGTTCCTTAATCATCTGGCATTTTCTCTTAAAACACACTTTGAAATATTTGATGGGAGGCTTTATTTGCATTTCAGGCAAAGTATATATTATTTTCTGTATCTAGGATTTGATGATGGAAAAGAAGATGTTCAGCTGCGGATGTATGCAGTGCAGTCTTATTTAACGTTACTCGAAGAGGAAGGTGCACTGTATTCACAGAAATTCCTTCAAGTTATGAGTTGGGTAAGGTAGACGGTCAAAATTGAATACAGAGGTATGAGGAAACTGTCAAAGGTGGTTGTTTTTAATAAATATTTTTAACTATTTTGGTTTTGGTCATTAATATTCTATTTTTAATTGAAGTCAAAGCAATATGCTGAAAGCTATATTTAGTGGCTTCTTTTGGTGCCTGAGGACTACTTAACTTATCATAGCTTGTGGAAAATCTGACTTTCTCCCTTTAAGGCAAATGACTATGGGAATAGATTAGAATCTGCATGTGTCTGTTTGCCTGCTGAGAGCAGGCAGACAGACACATGGTTGTGAAATGCATTTTTAGCCTTGGCAGGTGACTGGCTGTCTGCGATGCAGTTATTGTGTGGAGCCTGGGTAAGCTTCAGCTTCCACCCAAGGAAGAGGCTGCAGTAAGAGCAAATCATGTTTTCTAAGGACCTAATTGCTAGGTTTAGCTTTCTTTTCAAGACAGTTATTTGATTTTTAAGAATCTAAAAGTTGGAGTCATCTGGGGTAAAAGCAAAGATAATTTCAAACCTTTGACATTTATTTTGTTACCATTTTGTGTTCTGATTTAGAACATGTTCAAATACTTTTTCCTTGAATGTGAGGTGGATTTTATTGTGTTATTTAGTACTACATTCTAATTCCAAACCTGAAAACATTGCTTTGTGTGACTAAATGTGTATTTTGTCTGTTCTCTGTGAATAGGTGTTGGGGGAATATTCCAGTCTTGTTGCAGATATTGATCCAGAAGCTATTTTGACAAAGCTACACAGCCTGCTGAAGAAATCTTTTGTTACTTCTGAAACTAAAGCATGGATAATGGCTGCAGTCACCAAGATAGCATCACGTACTTCCTCTTCAAAAACAGTTGACAAACTAATCCAAGAATTCAGCAACTCTCTAGATACTTGCATGAGACAATATGCCTTTGAATTGAAGCATCTGTGTGAAGACAAAGCAGTGATGAAAAGCTTGCTTCCATTCGATGCTAGTTGCAACGACATGGTGGTAAGACACAGTGTGTGTTCTTCATGAGCTTCTTTATAGTTTAAGAGATTGAGTATTTTGCTAAAGCGTTTTCCAAATGAGTGATATTTGACAGTTTCAGTGCCAGTCATTAGTCTGCTTTAAAGTGAGTTTTCAGAAACATACTTTTTCAGGCGTATGTGATGAATCTTTATGTTCTATATGAAAGATAAAGAAGATAAAGATCTTGATACTGAAATGTCCATAATAAATGATGGAAAATATTACTGATATTGCTGAGGTTTTTGAATTCAGTATTTTCATAAAACGGAATGGTCGGCTACTTTGGGAAAACTCCACTGTGCTTTTTTTTTTTTCCCCCCTTCTTGCTTGGACAAAATCAATAGTGGATGACTTAAGTTACAAGTCTTTAGCTCAAAGTCCATTTGAATATACTTACTTAACAATTTCTGTTAATACAGCAGCTTTACTAGTAGATATGGGAGATGTGTAACAGAAGATCCTGATTACAAATTCTTCTGGTAACATATGGCTCGTGATTAGAAAATATTTTCATTACTTTCTCACTCTACCTTAATTCTGTGTAGGTAGATGCTTCCTTATCTTTTCTGGATGGGTTTGTGGCCGAGGGACTTGGTCGTGGTGCAGCACCATATAAGACTCATCACCAGAGACAAGAGGAGAAACTTTCTCAGGAAAAAGGTGACTGTTATTTTACTGGATTTATTAAATAGCTGGTCAATTACCTGGAAAGTATTAACGAAAAATCTAAGTGTTAATACTATCTCTTAACGTAGTTTTACCTGAGTCTTAATACATCTTTTGTCTGTAGACATCCATTTTGAATGAGGATAGGATCCTGAATGGAAGCCTGAGAAGTGCAGCAGTAAAATATATTTAATTTCAAAAAATAGTTTGCTGCTTACCTTTTTATGTGTCATTATCATTCTAAGATTCTGTCTGTCTTGCAGCTCTGAATTTTGAACCTTATGGATTGTCATTTGCTTCAAGTGTGTCCTCCTCTGGCATCACGGGCAGACAGTCCCCCACTGGTTTATCTTTTGGTTCTGATACGTCTGGTAATAGTGCTGAAACAGGGCATAAAGAGTGAGTTGTGTTTGAAATTAAGTACCCTTAAACTTCTGTTCATCTTTTCTTCTTCATTACGTGGAACTAAAATAGAATTTTCCAAGTTCAACTGTATTTATCATGTAAGAAGAAATTCAGGATGGCCTCTTTGAAATAAGTAGGAAAAAAGCTAATGCAGTCAGACTGTTTTTTGATTTTCTTCACAAAGTACAGATTAACTGATAGTTAATGCTTTTAAATCTGGGCAGGATTACCTGCTGATTACACAGTCAAGTCTTTTTTCTTTGGCTTCTTTCTTTTTCTTACAGGCTACCTTTACTTTTGATTGGCTTACAGCACTGTGCCTTTTAAGTAAACTTTTTTAGATAAAAGTGTGCCTAAGATTCACAGTATAAGATACTCCTTTAGAACACTAAAAATAAATTCAGTATCCATAATTTCATACAAATTAAGAACTTCATTTGTACTGTGATAGATTGGTTTGCAGGAAACCTTGGAAGCTTTTTCAAATTCTCTAACCAGTTTGTGTAAGAAAATTTGAGTGAGGCTTTTTGCTGTATGAGTTGCAGCATTTAACCTGTGTTTGTTGGATTAAACTCTGCAAGAGTTCAGGGTGTCCGAGAACATGAACCGTTTCCATAAGAAATGAAAGTACTTTCTGGTTCTCTTCTAATTTTCAGACTCTTATGTAGGCCTGCATAGGCCTACACTTAGGACTATCTAGCCTAGTCCAAATTTTGCATTAGCAGTATGTTCTAAAAGTAATGAGTGACATTACTAACATAGAACTTCATGCAGATGGCAAAGTGCTTGTTTATATTCTGCTACTCACTGTGTCTGTCAAAGCACCAAAGTTGTGAGTGATGTTTAGAGTGTTGGCATATTTTTATGAATGTGATGTTCATGTAGTTGATCCTGCTTTGTTTTGTTTCCCTTTTTAGGACGAATACTCTGAAACTTGAGGGAGTGCGCAAGCTATGGGGAAAAGAAGGCTATCTTCCAAAGAAAGAAAACAAATTAGGGAAAGAAATTGAGCCACAAACTGATTCTTGTGGCAGCTTATTAGCAACAAGAGGGGGTGATACCACTGTGTCGCGGTCTGATCAAGGTGCCAGCTTCTCCGAGGAAGACAAAGAGAAGCAGCAGTTAGCATCGAGTTTGTTTATTGGGCTAGGATCAAATGCTGGTGTCAGCCTGGTAAGTGGTTCTTTTGTGACTTACCAGATGAAAGTTTATATATTGCCTTATTTACAATTACAGATATTTATATGTAAGTGGAGGTTGAATTAGTGTTGTGGTAAAGCTAGGCAAGTGTGGTGGGTTGGCCCTGGCTGGACACCAGGTGCCTACAAAAGCTCTTATTTATTTAACCCCCACGTTATCCTAGAGGTGCTACCACCGTAGCTGACTGGCTTGGCTGTGGCCAGCACCGGGTTTGCCTTGGGGCCTATTGGTATTGGCCCTATCAGACGTAAGGGAAACTTCTAGCAGCTTCTTGCAGAAACCATCCTTGTAGCTCCCCTGCCACCACAGGCCTTGCCACACAAACCCAATACTGCAAAAAAAATCCTGAGTCATTGAAAAACTATTGAAAATTACTTTTGTGATCTGATAACTTGTAAAGAACTTGAAGTGAGTTGGCTGTTAATCAAGCAGCCTCAGGAGCAGACCTGATTAGGTAACTAGAATGTCTGTCTGTTTACGTGTTATGCTTCAAGTTTTAGTCTGATTTCCTTAACTAATTTGGCATCCTTGGACCAACTTTGAAGAGCTGTTGGTACTTGTTTGGCAGTAAGGATAGAGCTTGACACTATGTCAAGACCATTTTTTATTTATGTATCGTAACATGCAGAACATTAAAGAATATATCATTAGGTGATCTTTTTAAGACTGGCATTATCATATTAGCCAGCTCAAATCTCGGCATTTATCAGTGCTTTAACCAGAAAATGTTTACAGGTTCTTGCTTTTTTAATGGGAACTTTTAGCTCATATTTCTGAGAATCTAGAGTCATTCTTGGCTAATACAGTCATTACTGGCTAATACAGTACCCTGTAAGAAACAAAACGAACAAAAGCCTGTTCCTGTAGCCATTAAAATGTTTGGAATCTATTTGCATTGTGTCCGAATTGATTCCTTGGTCATTATTTGTCCTTGCTCACTCTGTTCCATGCTGTTAACAGCGACACAGCTGGTTGCTAGAAACTTCACAATCTGTTTTTTTTTTGTTTTTTTTTCTGTTTCCTTTTCAGATGGGAAGAGCAGACACTACTACTCAGAATTCCAAAAGAAAATCTAAGATAAATGAAACTCAAAATAGTGAGGAGGTGTCAGACTTCCAAAATAGTGCTGCCTCAGATTTTGGTCCCTTACTTGATACAGTACCTATTAATATGGAAGACTATGAGGGAGATATACACACAAGGTTAAGGAAGCCCTCCTTGTGTTCTTCAGATATTCCAGAAGATAATTTAGCGTTTGAAACACCTCAGTCCCTAAAAAAATGTGAGGTGGATGACAGACTGTCACAATCATCTTTGTTTGCTGATAGTAATATTGAAATTTTTCAGCCTTCTCCAAGTGCTCAGTGTGCAAGTGCCAGTAAAACACTATTGGTACCTTCCTTACCAGAAGAGCTAGAAGAGCTCACTCACTCTGAACTAGTGGAACTTTGTCAGAGCGATGCCTTAGCTCTATATTTGTGTAAAGTGTGGACGGGTGACTCTCTGTTGCTCACTGTTTTTGTTTCAAATAAAACCACTTCTGCACTTGATGCTGTGAACTTAGTGTTTGAAGAATCAGAACACTTTCAGGTAAGAGACTTTCTTTGATTATATTTGAAATTCACTGGAATATTCTTGCTTTTTATTTGCCTTTAACGATGCAATATTTGGTTTAATGTAATAGCCGTGCCTTTTTCTCCAAATCGTTTCCTTAAAACCTGTGGTATGACTATAACACATCCTGAAGTGTAATGAAAGAAATCCTGGTACTAAACTTAGTGTCGCTTGGTGTAAAAGTTAGCCTCTCACTTTTTAATTCACCTTGGTTTCATTTCCTGCTGCTTGCCTCCGTTTAATATATACATATGATTTTTTCAGTTCTGAATTCGGCTTTTTCCTGGTGTCTTAAGACTGAAGGCAAACCTAACCAGTTATGCTTAGGATGCTATGACTTGAGTTGTGAAAGAAATCACCATGGAGCTTGTTTTGTCTGGGTGTCAGTACTGGACTCGTGCATTCATTCGTTTATCTGATAGGCAGACGATGTAGTTCCTTCTTTCACATAAAGTTGTGTAAGCTTGCTCAAGTTTTGTGTGGTTTTGGTTTTTTTTGAAGGCATCGGTCCTATTTCAATTCTTGTTCTTACATGTTCAGTTCGTGTTGCAGAGGTGTTGGTCAGTGTTTTTTATGGCATTGGCTACATCTGAGATTTAACTATGGTTGGTAAAAGTATTGATTGAAATTCACTTAAGTAATTGGGAAGCTGTTTAGGAGTTGCCTGTCAGCGTGACCGTGGATTTTGCTGAAAGAAGCACAAAGTTATGAAACCTCAAAGACATTCAAAATCATAACTGGAAAAAGAGAATCAAGCAGGATGCTTCTTCTAGAAATTGACTTAATCAAGGAACTGCTAGTTGGTTATGAAGTCTCCCTCCTTCCCACTTCTGGCTTGAATCAAACCTGTGAAGGCGTTGATGGAAAGTGAGCATCTCATGTCTAGTTTTACCTTGTAATTCATTTAAGCTTCCACACGGATCACTACCACAAGTAGAATATGTTGCTACTTTTTTTTTGGAAAGGCCAGGGACTGCTGAGTAGTCTTGAAATGATCCTTGTTATTGGGGATTTCTCAACTTCTTGCTTTCAGCATATAGCTTGGTGCATGCAGCATTTTATGTGCTCTTGTTTATTAGTTGATTGTGGGACTGAACTACAGAATTCAGATTCTTGGTCATCTGTTCTTTGTCTCTTTGAGCAATAATTAGAGGGGGGAGGGGGAGCCAACTCACAGAAGGAGATTGATTTCTCCAGTGTTATAATTTGCCATACATTTTTTATAGAAGTTAGTGATTGATTTATTCTCGATGAGAGCTGAGAAATGATAGCTCTGTTCACTTGACAAATAGTCCAAGAAAAATCGGATTAAGAGGTGTGTATGCAATTTTACAGCTGTATTGTAACCCCTTATAGAACTTGACAACAGGACTTATTTTGTATTTCTTTCAAAACTTACACAGATTTTGGAGAGTGCCACTTACCAGTTTCCTGCGATTGAAGCTCAGAGTGTGGAACATTGCAAGAAATGTGTGTGGATGGACAAAATCTGTGCGCAGGGAATTCTTTCTGGCTCTGTTAGCTACCAGTCAGATGTAGAAACTCGCCTTGAATTTTCAATAGCTTTATCATTGTTGGACTTCATCAGGTAAATAAAATAAGCTGCAGTTTTTAGAAACTTGTCTACTTAGAAGTATTAGACAAGAATAGGATGATTTGGGATTGATTATGAAAATAAGGCTTCATCTTGAGCAGCTAATTTTAATCTAATTGAGATGACTATTAAAGATAGTAAATCGTTATTTATACACTTAAAGGGGCAAAGTTCCAGGAAGAAGTACAAACCCAGTGAGTATATGGACAGTAGGTGCAGGTTAGAATAGTCCTGAACTACAGAATGTGCTTTTGAGGAGGCGAACAGAAGTGAGTGAACAGGAGGGCATGCTGGTTTAAAATATGGCACGATATAAACACATCAAAATGGAATAAGTGATCTGAGTACAGAGACCCATACGTTATATGAAAAGGCTGACAGCTTTTGCAGGGGAAGAAGAAAGCTCGTTCTGTTCATTTTTGAACACTTCATTTGATTTAGGAGTAGAAAAAGCTAAGTGTTCTTTTCCCAATAGACTTCTTTGTTTTATAGTGAAATCCACAGTTTTCCATAGTAAAGCCTACCTCTCATTGAAGTTCTGTCTCTTTCAAATATCCCAAGACCATTCAATTTATTCTTTCTTTTATGCAGAGTAATGTATTTTTTAGAATTTAGTTCTAAAATGAGGAATAGAAACTTCTCTTAAATGTTAAGCAGGGAAGAGGAGGCGTTTGCTTAACCTGTATTTGCTTATTGCTTGCTCTTTTGTCCAGTTGCTTCCAGATAGGATTTTTTTGGGGATACTGAATATATTCTGAATAATGTATCTTATTTTGCCAAGATATGTGGTAAACTTATTTTTAGGCCAATGGAAATGAATACAGAAGACTTTGGGAAGCTGTGGTTATCCATTTCCAATGATGTGAAACAAAATATAAAAATGTCATCGACTCAAGATTCCCTTTCAGCAGCTCTGAATATACTGCAGCAGAAGCTGAAACTCCATATTGTTGATATTATAGGTGAGTAAAAGTATACTGTAAGATTGCTTACAACCTATAATTTGTCCCAGGTAAATAAGTGCATGGAAGGAGGAATCTTACAGTTGAAGACAGGGAACATCTAGGAGTGTTGTCCTATGAATTTTATTTGCCTTACTCAGGGACATATGTAAAGGTAAGTTTAAATGTGTAGGTGTACAGCAAACAGTGAATTTTACAAGGGAGCAAACTGTTGCACTGCAAAGAGCTTTGGACAGGACAAAAAGATGGGAATGAAGCTAATATGACAAATTGAGTCTGGAATTGCATGCAGGAGGCATGATTTTTAGTGATGTGTTAGAGAAGTAGGGATAAAAGTAGAAGAGAACAACGGAAGTGGAATTTGGCAGATGTGTATTTTGTGAACTATACTGTAGCTGTTGTTAATTGTTACTTCGTTTTCTCTGTGGCCTCTGTTTTAAGGTAATGAGGGGATACTGGCCTGCCAGCTGCTTCCATCTGTGCCCTGTCTGCTGCACTGTCGTACTCACTCAGGGATGCTGGCGTTGTGGTTCAGGTCACCTTGTTCTGCTCTTCCAGATGGTTTGCTTTATCAGTGTCAAAAGGTGATGGAGGAATCCTGATAACAATAGTGCCTGCCTTAATCTCTTTGGTGTGTGAAAAGCAAATCAAAGACTTGCCCAGTTGCACAGATAATTACCAAAGCTAAATCGAGATACTGCTTCTCAGAAGTACTAGAAGTTTTCTTCCAGCTGGCGTATGTTATGTGGACTTTTGTGGGAAGAATGGTGACCTAGATTACACCTGCAGAAACATGCTCAGGACTGTACAGTGTCTAACAAGCAATCCATTGAAGTATTGTTAACCTGTTTATGTGAAATGTATATTTCTTAATTTTGTTGTAAATGACTGAAAATATTTATTTTTATTATGCAGCTTTTACAGATGCCAACAGTTATTCCTCATAGCAGCTACTTGATATGTTTTCTTCAAAATCATATTTTCCATTAGGAGGTCAGACTTGGTCAGTTATCAAGATCATCTGATTTTATTTTGATAATTTTTGTGAAGCTATTTTTAAGCACTGCTGGCAACGAGACCCGTACTGGTGGTTATATAAAGTAACTTAGGCAGCAGCAAATACATGTTTTGAAACTAGTTAAAAGATTTTTAGTAGCAGCACACTTCCTATGATCTTTACTGTTTTAGTGGTGATGTCTACATAGGTTTTTCATAGGAGGGAGGCATGCAAAATTGTGTTAAAGGCACCTCATGGGGGATGATGTAAAGCACGTCAGGTTAGTTCCTGTCTGCAGTTCTTCCTGTCTCATGTTTCAGTCATGTTCCCTTTCCTTAAGGGTCTGTGACAGTCACTGAATTTTGTGCGTGTTTAAAAATAAGTTGTGGATCAAGTCTGAGATGACTCTTTGGGGGGGTAATTGGCTGCAGACATGTGGGCTAGTTGGTGGCTAATGGACATGCTCATCACTCTGCAGTCGATACTATAAATTTAATCTGGCCAATATAACATTTGGATGGAGGAAATTTTCATTTATTTTCATTTATTTCTAGCCTCAGTATGACTCTTCAAAACTTTGACTTGCACGCATGTGGCTGTATTGTGTGTGCCTGTCTAGGAGCTGCAGTAAGGCGTAAGAGATCTAATTCAGAGCAGCATATGCGATAAATACGTCTGTCTAGATTGTCTCCTTTTCTTCCTTGAGTAACTGCAGAGTCTTGAAAATCCAGCAGTCTTAATTTATTTAGACATTAAATGAAAACTTTAATGCTGTTTAATATTATTTATAACTGCTTCTGGCTTTTATTTTAAAATATCAATGATTGTACATGGTGTTTGGCCACAGTAGAAATGGATTCTACAGCAGAATTCTCTCCTTCTGTGTGTTCAATATTAACAAGGACATTCTTTGTTATATTACACTGTTAGTGATTCTCACCTGATCAGCTCTGTTTGTAAAGGAAAATAAAGTATTCTGTTACTTTGCTGGTGTTTTGGTAAATGTTCGTGAGGTAATCATAAGAATGTTGACGTTCTGGTAGTTTCTGTTTTCCTTTTTTTCCTTTGGTTTTTTTTTGTTTGTTTTTTCTATTTTTTTTTTTCATTGTTTTTTAAGTCAAGCCACTTGTGTTATCACAAGTACAGTCATACAAGTAAAGCTCCTTTTTTATTGCTGTTTCAGTACATCCTTACTGAAGAATTTCAAGTGCACTGAACTTGTAAATATACTTAATGTTGTGCATACTTCAATGTTTACTTGGCACTTCAGAGAGTTTCTATAAGTGAAAAACTGATTTATACTGGAATTTTCAGCAAACAATTTCCCTGCTGGTAAATCGAACTTGTTTTATGCAATTGGGCTTTTGTAGTCATATAAACTATAATAGAAGCATCTGCTTCTGGCCTATGCATTTAAACCATTTCAGCAATGAGATGTTTGATGTCCTAGTGTTTAAAAATAACAAAAGACAATAATGTCTTCTATTGTTTGTGTAATGTTCTTTATAACCTTTTTCACTGTACGAGTAGTGGATGTTAAACTGTCAATATGTAGCCGTGAAGAGCTTTATTTCAACATCACATACTGGGGCTTGCAGGGAATTGCGTCTGTGTCAGTCTTTATTTTCAGATTGTCCAGCAAATATTTGTCTTAACCTATCGCCATCTTTGCATTCTTGAAGTTCAATAAAATTCAGTTTCATAAAAAAAATTAGCTTGACACTCATTAAATATTATTTGCTACCAGATGTAGCAGTATTTCTGCATATTACAAACTATATTCTAATTGTTTCTCTTTGCATTGAAACAGAGATGAAGAATGTAACATTGCAGAAGTCTTGAGTCCTTTAGTGATCTAAATGTCCTGTGTCTAGTGGGAGGTATGAAAAAAGTGAAGGAGTACACTTCAGATCTGAACAGCGTTCTGTGTGCCAGCTTGCAGCAAACTTTTGCACGATGATGGGATTTTAGGCATTGCAGGAGGCTTTGGGGTGGTGTTCACAGAAGACAGCAATAACTTTTTTTTCAAGTCCAGTGCTAAGGTGACTTGAGAAGAAGTTGGGAGTTCAGCAAGTCTGACAGAATTGCTGGATTGAAGGTGGTTGCAGCCCTGATCTAAATCATGAGGCTCTTTTGTTTGGCGTTGCTGTCGGTGTATGACAAGAGTACATGCTGCTTACCATGGGTAAGTGGTTCTGTTTGGTCCATATTTTGACTGTTTTGTCAGTTTCTCCCAAGTCTTTTTGAATGATTTTTAATCAAACAAATACTTCAGTAGTGAAATTGGAAGTGCTGCATGGCAGTATGATGCAGTATGTTTTCCTAAACATAGCTCAAATCTCCTGTTGTGTTATATTAATTTCTGCTAGATATTCTACAACCCCTTCTCATCCTTTAAGGACCTGAGAGAATAGATTTGTGTAATGGATGCCACCATCTTAAGGTTTTTCTGTACTTGCAAGTAGCTGATGAATGTCTTTACCTGATGGTTTCCAAATACTGGGGAGGTGGTTATCTCCTATGGGGTGCCGCTGGCAGTTTTTCAGCATAAAAAGCTGTGCAATCTTTTTGATGTGGATAAGGCTGCATTGTTTCTTTCTGGCATTGAGATATGTAAAAACTGCTTAGGTCATCCAGTTAAGTCTTGCTTTAGCATTCCTGTTGCTGTAATAAGAGTTAATTGTGCTTTACCTCTTGGTTCTCTTCAGAGTCAGCTGTTTATTTGCCTTTCTGTGAGAATGCTTCTCTAACACAAATAAGATGACTAGTTCAGCGAGAATTCTGTGGTACAGGTCCAGTTGCATTAAGATGCCAGAAGTGGTCATTCCCTAGGGAGTTTCTTGAACGTTAACATTTTTCTCTTTAACTTTATGTAATAAAGTTGGCAGAGGTGGAACAGAATATTGTGTTCTGCCATGCTATGTTTCATAAAATTAACCTGACAAGCAATGTTTTATCAGCAGCGTGGCTCGAAACACCACTTAAGAAGATTGCTTTGGACTTTTATTTTAAGGTAGTTGGCAGTTTCCTCTTTGTGCCAGTCTTTAATTGCTTCCAGTATAATTGCCGTGTGAGTTGTTTGCAAATCCTGAGCTTTTTCAGCCAAAACAGTCTGCCTTTTCTGGGAACAAGGGTAGGACAACATATGCTTGCTGTTGTTAAAACATTCTGGTAGGTTCTCGCATCTCCACCTTTAGGGCAGGGATTTGAAACCTGGCAGGGATGTGTCTTCTGTCTAACTTAAATCACATCTGGCTGGAAGGAGCTAAAGAAATAATGGGAACCTTTCAAGGAGGTGCTTGGGAGAGAGCTCGGTCTTGGCATGTTCCATCTGCTCTGGCCCTGACACAGGCTGCCCATGTGTCTTCTGGGCATTGCTCAGGCTGAGCCTGCGGAGAGGCTGATTGGTACCTGAAGGCAAGAAGCTTCTCCCATTTCCTCCACGTGGCTTGTGAGGGAGTTTCTGAGTCTGGTGACCAAACCGTGCTACTAAACACGTGGAGCCAGCATCATTTTTCAGATTGAGTTCTTGAGAACCTTATGGGAAAGCAGAAATTTCCTTTACTCCCAATGCATTTTGTGTTGCGTGTGTGATGTGACAGAGAAAAGTGAATTTCTGGTTTTCTTTTAAATCCTTGAACTGTCCTTTCTACCTCCTACCTTCAAAAAATCTGGCTGGCAAGGAACATTAAGATTGCAAAAGCTGGAGGTGACAAAACTTATATTACACAAATTTCTTGGTTTTTTTTTTTTTCCTTAATTTTAGTTTACATTGGATGGTAGAATAAATAAATCAAAAGGAAACAAAGGGCAGTAATCACGCATTTTTAATCCACAAATATGATAATACATCATATACTGAAGGTGACTTGAACATTGCTTTTATTTTGGCAATGTTTTACATACCGAGCTACAAATACAAAAGTAAACAATGAATATACAGGATATGCAAGTATGAGAAATACTTGAAAACATTCTCTTTCCTTAAGGCTACTCAGATTTATAAATAAAACAACAGATGTTGAGCTGGTTTGTCTAAAATACCAGAATCTGGGTATTGATACTTGCAACACACAAGAAGAAAGTCACAGATACAGGATATCCCTTTCCTTTGGACATCTTTAATGTTCAATAATATCTTTTTTTTTTTTCCTTTTTTTTTTAAGTCACTTAAAAAAAGTAGAACTTAAATTTGTTTGCCACAAGTGAAACAAACACGCAAAATCTGACGTGTGCACTGGGACAGGAGTGCTGGATACAATAAATACTGTTCAAAAGCATCAGTTGACAAGTACGTGCTTGGAAAAAAATGCAGCTAATGGTGGATACAAGTATGAACTTGCTGAACTCGCAACCCCAAATGTAGGTATTTCATTACTGTGCTGTGTTGCAAAGGAATGATCCGCCTTTATTACTACTAAACATAGTTTTTATGGTTAAAAGAAATACGCGAGGAAAATGATACTGTTACAAGCTGCTCTGGTAATGTCTTGTGCTGCTGTTTTTATGGTGTTTCTGGGAACAGAAAAATTCATCTACCACGACCCTAGTGAATACGGGATCTGGATGTGTATATTCTCAGCTGTACAAAGGCTTAATAGTCAGAAATCTTGTTGCAAGAGATACAATATAGTTATTCTGGGGTGAGGAAATACAGAAGAATAACATTTTGAACAGTTTTCTCTACCACTGTAGTATTTTAAGACTTTAAATGACACACATATATTTTTCTTATCCTAAAGTAACAGGTGATCAACACCAGAAGTTTTCTTTAGAAAGAAATGGCTTTCAAATATTTTTTATCTTCATTAATTTTCAAGTTCATGCATCTCTGTAATATAATATATGTGATATGGAAGGTGTTACCTCGAGGTGACAGGATTGTCTGCTATCTGTGTCAACTAAAAGGAGATGGTACATGACAGTGAAGTGTCAGTAGAGGACAAGGAGAGAGGAGAGATTTCCAAACATATTCCTTTACATAAGGTCAGCCAGCACTTACCCTGCTGGAAGATTCTGCTTTATCTGCTCCCATTCTTCCTTAATCCTAACAAAACTGTACAGAAACCAACATTTGCAAAATGTTTTCATGTTTGAAGACATCAGTATATTTTCTTTGAAAAGGAAAACAAAACTCACTGAAATGTTCTAGACAAATCTTCCGTGTAGCTCACCAGTGTCACTAGGACTGTTCTCTTCAGACCACTGCAGATGTATGACACTTAGATGGCTCTGTGAGCACAGCAGATGGGGTTCCTTTTCTTGTTGCACCTCTCTTTTACTGTAGGCACTAATTTAACATCATGGACTTATTGAACCAAGAGTTCTATCTAGGCTGTGTATCTGTAGGGGTTGTAAACATTGCTTTGTTGCTCCATTGGTGTCTTGGTTGTGCTCCTCTTCACAACTGCACTTTCAAAATCTTCACAAAGAGTGTTTTGTTCTGGCAGGCAAAAGAGTGAGGGCACTAAGAGCAGCGCAACCTGCAGCCTAAACTCATTTATTACCAAATACACAAAGCCTGAGAGTGAGGAGACTGATGTACTACTCTATCTCTATTTTCTGTTTACCTTTGAGCTTGCTTTTCAAAATTAAAATGAACTCTGTTATTAGCAGGTGTAACACAAAACTCTCTACGGAAAATACTGCTTAATGGAGCAGCTCTTTAAATTTTCTACTGCTTCTACTCATTTTTTATTATTTGTTTAGACTTAAATACTACATAAAATCAGAGATAATCTCTTGTATTGATACCTGATTCTTTTGAAAGGGGTGAGCTTAATCCATTACAGCCCTACTTTGTCTAAGCTTTTTCATTTAGCGTGGGAATCATAAAAACATATGCACCAAGGGCAGCCTGGGGGTACATTCCATGCGTTGCTCTTTTGCCTTCACCTGTCTCTTTTTACATAGCCACGTGTTTGAGTTTCCTTTCTTTTCACGTGCTTAGCCTTGAACACAAAGCTAGTAAGATCAGGGTGTATTGCAATCTGTTTCTGAACAATATATATCAGCAGCCTTACTCACTCCGCTCCTTGGAAAAGACGGAATTATCTGAACAAAATGTTAAAACCGATAGCTTGCTTTCTTAAGTTTTCCACTTCATCATGAGCCTGGTGGGCACTTTCTGGCCCCTGCTGGAGAGTGTAGTAAGAGACTGCTGGGAAGGAAGCTCGCTTGCTCACCATGGCTCATGAAGGGTGGCCAGTTCTAGAGACAAGTTTTTGGCTGTTTTCTTGGTTCTGAGTGTAGTTTCAAAGGATCTTCTCATCAAGTAGCTTGTTGATGCCATCACAGATCTTTTTGAGGTACGGCCGACAATCCCCATCGAGACTGTACAGGGCAGTTAGAAATTCCACATCCGCGAAGTGATTGAAGACATGGTTGATGCGCCCATGGGATCTCGGTGTCAGGTGTCGATCTACTAGTTCATGCACAAGGTCTTTACATTCATTCAGAAGTTCTGCAAGAACGTTTCTGTCAAAAGTGTATTCTACCTCATAAAAACTGACAATTGTCATGGCAGTTTGGTTCAGCTTCTTCCTGAACTTGTCTACGATTTCCAGCTCTTCTTGGTTGAACTGATTATTTCGATAGAGGATCCCGATTTTTATTGCCACTTTAATCAGGTCTTTCATAATTTTATGGGCTTCCTTTTTGTTTCTTGTGTGTTCCTTTGTTACTTTGTACAGCTCATCGAAGATTTCGCTGCTCGTATCATCGATTAGCATGTTAGCCATGGTTTTTGTTGCCATTTTACTCAGGATCTTTTTCTGGGCTTGTAGTGCAAGATTCTTGGAACTGAAACAATCGGGGCCTGTTTTGGGATAGCAGAGAAGGAGGAAAATGTCAATTTTATTTGGTCAATACTTGCACAATCGGTTAAGAAAAGCAGTACCGATGTGTTTTACTGAGACATTGCATCTAGTGCTGATCATTACACATAGTCACGATTGCAGTAACGGGAACACTTCCCATGCTTTCCACACCTATTTCCAGGTATCCTTGGGGTCCATCCGTGGACAAACATCGGTGCTTTGGGTCTTGCTGTCACTGAGGGGTTTTTTTTTGCTTACAAGCTAAGAATGGAATATTCTGACTAGCACTATCTGTGCTAGTCTTGTATTAATTTTGAAGTTCAACATTAAAGCTTTCTTGGCAGAGAGATCTGTTGAGATGTTGTGGTCAAAATAATGCTTAAGCTTTCAGAGACAAGCAAAACTGTGATGCTGGCAAATAAATACACGAGCCTGAAGGAGTTATACTTATGGGCATTGGGAGGCACTGTTGTTCCACTGTTAGACTCTCAGCATCTCCGATGAGGGTTAGTAAAGCAGATTCATAAGCATGGAATTATTTTGCTTTAACCGTTAGTAAAAATGCTGCTCTTATTTTTTGGCCAATTTGCAAAATTATAGAATGTGATTATTGTAAAATGGTGCTTCAGTGTGTGCAGTTCCTGCTGGATGAAAATATCTGAACTATTTGCTCTACATTTATCAGATAAATAGCTTGGATTTTTTTATCTTTTACTTATCTGTGCAAGTTTCACTCAGAATAGCACCTGAACATGTGGCTCCTCCTGATGGATTGCATCCAATGAGCTTCTGTAATTACTGGCAGAAATTAATTTGACCTTCCTCTGTTTTTCACATTAATTTTGGTTTCTAACTGACCCTAGATGGACAAACGAAAGGAAATAATCACCCAGTTTCATACGAGGGCAGAGAATTCTCTGGATCAAAGGGAGTTTTATGATTGTAGTCAAATGGGGATGTTCAGTATGTGTGTATTCGGGCAGCCTGAGCTGCGCCGTCGCTCACACTGCTGGGGATTCACTGCATCCTCTCCTCCCTCCCCATGCTCCCTACCTCCTTGCATGAAGATAAAGGGCTGCTGGGTGCCAGTGCTCCCTTGAAATAAGTAACACTGAATTTAAACGGTCTTCTGTTTAAATCCTATTTTTGAAGTGGGCTAGAATATTGAAGTTGTCATCTTTCATTGTGTGCTGTAGCTGTACTACTGAGCAATATGGAAGAGTAACCTTTAATTTCAACTGAACCACCACCTGGAAAAAAATAATTCAGTGTGCTTAAAAGAATTTGCTGTCATTAGGAGAGAAAATTGTGGGGCTGAGCTGCTGACTAGAGGAAACAGAAAAACTGTGATTTAATCTAGAAATTATAAAACCAGGATGAAAGCATTCTTTCACTTAGCAATGCATGGGTATATAAATAGTACCTGTGATGAATAATTACGTGCATTTGGCAGAGTGAAATGGGAGGTTAATATTAGTTACTGTTAGACAGCAAGTGGTGCAGTTGTTCAGTATCTGTTTTGATCAATAACTGAAAATAATTGGGAAGGGACTGTTTACAAAGGCTTGTGGTGATAGGACGAGGGGCAATGGGTATAAACTGGACAGGAACAGAGGTAGGCTAGACATAAGGAGGAATTTCTTCACTGTGAGGGTGGTGAGGCCCTGGCCCAGGCTGCCCAGGGAAGCTGTGGCTGCCCCATCCCTGGAGGGGCTCAAGGCCAGGTTGGATGGGACCTTGGGCAGCCTGGTCTGGTGGGAGGTGTCCCTGCCCGTGGGAGGGGGGTGGAACTGGATGATCTTTAAGGTCCCTTCCAAGCCAAACCATTTTATGAATCTATGATAATTGCAGTAGATTTTTAGAATATTAATTTTCCTAAAGTTTGTGACCCTTTAGCCTCTGTGTGACTCTACCAGGGTTGAGCACAGTTGGCTGCCGCTCTGCTCTGCTGCAGGGAAAGCTTTGCAGAGGTGCTGCAATTCTGTAGCTCTAAGCAAAGCCAGCAGTTTTGGGAGAGGAGGTGCCAAGTCCCACGTCCCCCATCATATGCCACTGCACCTGTGGGAGAGCCAGGACCAGCACAGCCACCAGCAAATTCTCAACCAGACACGCATTCAGCTGCCCTCCCATCTATGTGATTTCTGAGAGACAAAATTTGATGCTAAAATAGCACGTAAAAGCTTCTAATAAACTTATCAGCGGTGATGTTTGCCTGCCACACAAAATAAAGTGGTTCCAAGGTATGTTCCTGTATTCGAAGTCCTGGCTCTCAACCACAGAGCTGGATAGAGTGCCATCTACAAAGATGGGTTTCTTCCCCTGTGACACCACTGCATTTGGTACCTCAAGTGACAAAAAAATAACCCAGCCCCCAGCGAAAGGTGCAAGCTGTGAAAGGGGCAGTGAAGCCAGAGAGAATCAGGCTCAGTTTAACTGAAAGTTAAGAGCGGAGCATTTTTCCATGGCAAGTCCCAAGTGTGGGATCTGCTATTTAACAGCATGAGACTGAGCTCCTTCTCGTCTTTCTGGAAGTAAAATAAAAAAAAAATCTATTATTACAGGAGAGCTGCTGAAGGGATGGGCGGACGAGGCGCTGATGGCATGGTTTAGTATTTGATAGGAATGATTGGACTCGATGATCCGTTGGGTCTTTTCCAACCTGGTGATTCTATGATTCTATGCTTCTCCCTGGAATCTGTATTCTTCCCTCTGTTATTTCTTTTACCAGGCCCTAATGTGTCCTCTCCCTTATCTGGTATCTCTTGCTCTCCTCTGCTCAAACCAGGACCCCAGTTTCATGCCTTCTATCCCCGCTGTGGCCTCCTTCACCTCTTTGTGCTCTGATCTCTCTAGCCTGTCTCCCCATGGCATCTCTTGCACCTAAGCTGTGTCAGCCTTGAGTGCTCAGACCCCTCGGAAACCAGGCAGATCCAAATACTTTGTGCACACTCCTTTCCCCCTGTCTCCTTCCATCATTTGTGCTGCTCTCTGTATTGTAAAATCCGTAATAGCTGGTAATTAGTTTCACCACAGTGTGACTGCCATGCGCTCTCTCCCGGTCAACTGTACCAAGCAGACGAGGTCCTGATGGGGCAGGGCAGTGCTTGGTGAGGAGACACAGGACAAGCTTGTGCAGCTGTAGGAGACCGTGGTGCTCTGTGTTAAATCCAGAAGCTGCAGTCTCCTGCTACAGTCCCTCCACCGTGTTGGGAAACCACTGAGAAGCTCAGGGAGAAGGACAAGGGCTGTGCCAGCAAGCTGGCAACCTGGCTGCTGGGATTGGAGCTCTGCAGAGCCTCAGTCTGTGGTCTCCAAGCACCTGCCAGCGGGGTCAGACAACGTGTGTGCGATGTGGAGGAGGTTGACAACAGCCATCAACCCATTTGTACGGTTTAGACAACTTTGTGGGGTCTGTTTGCAAAGGGCTATGCTTGATGTTGTTTAAATCTGGGGTGTGCAAAGTTTTACAGCAGTTGATGCTGGGTGAAGCAAGAGAGACCATTTGGATTGATTGTTTGGATTCCTGCCTCCAAAATCACGTAGTGCTCAGGCATCAAGGTGACGCTTTGCCTTTCTGAGATCGCAAGTGGTTAGCCACATGATTAAATTCAAGCTTTCATGGGGACTGCAGGTCTACTGTGGCAGTTTTTTCTTACTGCTGCACATTGCTTGTTGCACAAAATACAGCTTCGCCTCCTACATACAGCAGTTCTATTTTCTGCTTTCTTTCATACAGGAAAACACATCAGCAACAACATTAGAGATGCTATTAGCTTTCAGGAACATTACACCAAAGCTAAAAATGAAAACCTGACCTCTGAGCATACTGCTTTGCTGGCTAATGATTGGCTTCCATAATAGAAATCCTGACATCTTGGGTTTTACTAAAATAAGGACCAGTTCTGCCTTCAGATCTGCTCTCTCCCTCTCTCTGTCATCTAGAGAGTTGTGTTTCAGAAAAGCTATTCTAAAAGCCCCACATGATGAGATAGCAATCTTCCATCCTTCAAAAAGTGCAACTTTTTGGATCTGTATTTCTGCAGCTGTGATGCTCGCAGAGGGAGCGGCACGTGGCCAACCGCAGGCAGGAGGGAGGCGAGAGGCTCCCGTGCCTGGCAGCCTCGTGGTCAGGGTGCTACCTTGTTCCCCTCCAGGGACAGCCCAGCTTCTGGCACACGGTGCTGAGCACGACAAAGATGTCTCACATCCACCAAACTTAATAACAGGATGGCTTAATAACAGAGTTGCCTAATAACAGAAGTGTGGAAAAAGTTTGGCAACTCTCGAGAGAGAATGTAAGAGTTTTATATTTTAAGAGATTTTTGACAGTGAAATTCAAGAGCATCTGTAATATTCTCAGAATATTTCGATTCCAGATGGCTGTACCAAGCACAAAATGGTTAGAACTAAATGCTCAGCAATACCATTTTCATGTAAATATCCATTCAAGCGCTCTGTACAAAACACACGGCAGAACCAGTGAACCAGAACGTACTCCCACTATGCCCAGGAGAAAGCAGGGTTGACTTTTTCTGAAACTAATTACACGGACATAGAACGCCCCCTCGCTGCCCCCCCAGAGGACATGAATCCTTTTCCCTCCCAGTAAGCCACTTCTTAATCAAAGCTTTAATAAAGTTTGGCAGCCAGGGTATTTTCTCCTCTGGCAAATGCCTGAAAGCATACTGAAATGAACTCTGAGTTGCTTTACAGGTAAAAATGGAGAGAGTCAGAGCTAATCTGCAGAGTTTCTGTGGAGTTTGTCCAGTGCGTTTTTCACTGTATGCACAGGCTTGCTTAGAGGGAAAGGATACAAACCAATTTCTTTGGTTTTGTTGCACCTGTGGAGTTCTGTCTGACACCGGGAGTTGTTCCTGTTGTCTACTGCAACTTGTACTAGATAATTATCTCAACCATTGATTTCACCTGGTCTCAGACGAGTCACAGGTGGAGCTACGTGTCTTATGTTTCACTTACAGGGTGAGGGTAACCTAGCACCCAGCAGCTGGTGGTGGGTTGTGTTTTCGGGCCACTGCCAAACAGTGACTGTGTGGGAGGCACTGAGTCAGCTTGAGAGCATCCTGGAGAGGTGAGTTGAACTGTTTTAAGATAAGGGACTGAGCTAAAAATGTGAAGAGGTTGCAGAACTCCAGTGGACTTCTGCAGCCTGGATGGGAGGTGATGGGGATGGAAAAAGTCCTTGCATCTGTGCTGCAGCTGTACTGTAAGTGAGCAAAGGGCTGAATCTTAACAAGCAGGAAATACATAGGAAAGTGAAGATGATGAAGAAGCTGAAATATTTTTAATACTCCTGAATCCTCAGTTTTCAAATGCAGTGCAGCCTCTGCAGCAAAAGGCTTGCTTTAAAGACTCAGCAAAGCTGCTGGAAATGTGGGCATCCCTCCAGCTGCTAGTGTTGCTCAGGCGGGTGGGAGATGGACTATGCCAAGGGACAGGGTCTGCTGCCATACGAGAGCTGGGTTGTGAAAATTGTTGTAGGAATGTGCTGCTTTAATGATTTCTGTGACCCAGTTCGAGTGCATCTGTGTATTTTAACCTGGTGACGTACCTGCCTCAGAACCTGGAGAGCCTGGGAATGCCAGCGAGAAGGAATGAGGCAGCTGTATCCTAAAGCTTTTGCAGAGAGTTAAATGAGTAGTAAATATCCAAGTGGCTAATTCAGTGTTGCTGTTGGTTACACGATTCACTGGGCTGACAGTTTGTTTCAGTCTAACCTGTATTTACCTGTAATGTCTCTTTTTTTCTGGATGTAAATAGTTAATAAAGCACAAATAACCTTTGAGGAAAACAAGACAGGAAACCTTATTAAGCTGTTACATAAAGCTAGCGCTGATTTGGAAAGGAGAATGTAGCAAACCAAACAGAATATCTAGTTGCTTAACTTGCAGCGTTCAGACAAAATATTTAGAGGCAATGAGCTGCGAATTTGGGTGTTTTATTTATTCTTCACTTATTACTTACATGCTGTAAGATTGATTTGAAACGTGAACTGTAGAACTCGGGATTTCAAAATAGCTCTAAAATCAGATAGGACAAAAATGCTCTAAAAGCACTTCTATAGTATTTTAGTTCTGAGCAGCCAGGGAGCAAGCTCTAAGTGTGCGTATTCCTCTTGGACAGCTACAAGATCACTGTAGAAGAAGCATTCAGTGTTTCCAGGAACTTCAAGCCAAGAAATCCAATAGACCAGATGGAATATATCAGCTTTCGGGGAGGGCCAGTTTAAACATGTGTAAGCACCAGGGGCCTGGTGCTCAAACTTTTAATGCATCTGAATTGTTACTATGAACACAAAAGGGTTGCTCATTTCTGTAGTGGAACAGGAGGTTACAGACTAATAATTATATGATTCTGGGAGAATGTGCTGGTATCTAAATGTCTGAAGGTAAATCTTGGACATGCTGGAAATAGCAACCCCGTACAGAGGGAACGTGACTGAATGGAAAAAACCAAAAAAGACCATTTTTTCCTTTTGGCAGTTTATATAAGCAATAATCATGCTGCAAAAAAAAGCACTGTCTGGGAATCTAGTGACCGGAGATTCCTAAGGATAGTCTTATTTCAGCAGCTGGCTTGTATTTGGCACTTATTTTACTAAAAATATATTGTCGATACATACTGAATTGTGCCTTTCAGCACCTGGCAGAGGTGGTGGTAGGTTGGGGAGCTCCTTTAAGAAGAGGAGCAATGAAAAACGAGTGGTTAAATGCTGTTCTTGTCTTGGTAATGCCTGCAGAGATGCTATCCAAGGGAAGAGGAGTTCAGCTGCTATTTCCATCAGCTCTGGTGGAGCTGCCAAGAAAGGGGCTGGCTAAGCTGTTTTCCTGCTACCCCCAGTAGCTGGCTGGGAGTTGAGCTACACCGCTGTGCTCTTCTCCCATGTCTAAAAGCAGTAGCTGGCAAGCAGCATCTGGATAACCGTCCTGTGGCTGAAACTGGCCTGTGGTGTGGAAACCTTCACAAGAGCTCCTTTGATTGTATGGCAGAGCTTACATGGTGCTGTGATTCTGTATGGCTGCTATGTGACATTACAAATGAGACATCATACTCTGTCGTATCCTGAAAACTTGCGTTCAGCTTCTGAGAGAGGAAACCGCTCCCTGAGAAAGAGGCTCGGTGAGGACCCTGCAGCGTCCCTGTGCCACAAACCACACGGAGGTTGCAGACACCAGCTGCTCTGCTAAGGATGCAGCCCTTGGATCTAGTGTGCCAAGTATGAGCTTGGCACGTGCAAGTGGCCAAGTTACTGCTCTGAAAGTGGCTGCCAAAGCTCTTAATGTTTTTTTTTAATCTGATAAAATAAATCCTCAGGCAGGCTGAAGCACAGGGAATGGTACCTTTCAAGAGTGAGTTTCAAGTGTTCAGTTTAAACTGTGCTCCTCTCATCGTGTAGCACGTGGGGAAGCTCTGCCAGGGCAGCAAACGCATCTGGTTAACTCTTGGCAATTGGTGGCAAGTGTAAACAGTGCAGAGTTTGCTTACACAGCACCCCGAGGTACACACCCAGGGAGAACAAGGCTTTGCTCTTATCTGGAAGTGCTCAGGCATTACAGAAATGAGTAAGTCTGTCTGTCAGGAGTGATAGCAAAATACTCTGGTGTTTGGTTTTTTTTAAGCTTTACTATCCAACTAAAAGACCTTTTGATAAGCAGACCACTATTTTATAAACTGGTTTCAAGTCTTTCAATGTCAGCTCATTATGTTGAGAGCAATTGCAAAATATATTGGAAAGACTGAACGTCCCTACCCCAGAAAATGCTGTTTTAACTCTGCCTGATGCTGTGCGACAAAACACTTGCATACGGATGGCAAAGGTTAAGTGAGGGAGGTCTTTGAATTACATGGGGCCGTAATAGGCTAGGGTATTGCTTGGGATGATCTCATGATCCGGTGGGTCTTTTCCAACCTGGTGATTCTATGATTTTATGATCTTTAAGGAATGGGCATGCAGGATTGGTTGCAATGATCCTGCTCCTGTATTTTGAGACAGATATTTGTGATTAAAACACCCCCAAACACTAATATAAAGTGCTAGCTTTGGTAAAAAAACCCTCTGTTAGAGCGGAGAGGCGTGCTGACGTATCCAAAGCAGCACAGCAGGATCTTATGTAAGTGTGAGTAGGTCACAAGCCCCAGCAGATAGTGCTTTGGTGGCAACAGGGGACATTTTACATCTTGAATTAGTTAGGAGTTTTTGGCCTTCAGACTGTCAGTGTTCGGGTTTTTGCTTGTTTCTTTATTTTTAATGTATATGCTGTATAGCAAATGCCGGGCAGTAACTTGAAGAGTTTAACTTCAGCCTCTGAAACATTTTGTGTTTGGTCTCCTTTGTGTTCTCCACAATTACCTCGTTTTTTCTACCTTCCTTTTAAAGACACTGCATTTAAAAATAAGGTATCATGGTGACTATGTAGCAAAAATGTCTACTTAGATGAATAATTATTCTCTCTATAAGAAGATTATGCTTGTTTTAATGTCTAGCCATGTAATTTTCACAACAGGGTAGTAACAAGTTCTTTGATATGTGCTGAGGAACTGGGTATTGGTTAGATGGGCAGAGCCTCTGGTGGACCATGAGGCAAATAATGAATGATAAGCCAGTTAACTTGTTAAAGCAGCCTCTGAGGCTTTTTTCCTTAAAAGTACTCACGTTCTTCCACACAAAAGAAACAATGATCTAGAAAAGAGAGGATTTTCTTGCCGAAGTACTATTTGCCACTGACACTCTTATAAGCTATGAGAAACCTTTCTAGATCTTGCAGGTATCCTGTTTGTGTCCAGATGCCTTTATTGCAACAACTTCTCTTTTTAGATGATCTGTAGAACTTGGTTGCGGTATTACTTGGTGGACGAGGTGCTGAGGGACATGGTTTAGTGTTTGATAGGAATGGTTGGACTCGATGATCCAGTGGGTCTCTTCCAACCTGGTTATTCTATGATTCTATGATTCTGTTTTGAGTGAAAACTTGAAGAGGAAAAAACCCCAAATTTTGCAGGTGCTGAGTAATAGAAAATGAGTTATCTAAGCATGGGGGATATAGCTACGCATCCTGGAAGCCAGCAGCTAGCGTTGACTTAAAGCTGCTGAGGCTTTCTCTATTCAGTACATAATTTTTTTCTTGATCCAGGAATGTAGTAATAACTCAGTCTTTTCCTTTAACTTATTAATACAAACAAAAAGCCCCCAAACACCACACAGAGAAAAACCAGCCAGGACAGCCAGTGTAGAACTACACGGCAGGTGCTTTCCATGTGTTATACCCGTGCTTTAGGATTCATTTGCAGTAGCCCAGAAGCAAATCTTCTGGTTCAACCTCTGGCTGCGTTTTCCTGGTATACGTGGGAGATTTGGTGCCTGGGAGTAGCTATGCCCTTTTCCTGGTGTTTAAACCTTTGAACAGTGCAACAGTCGCAACAGGTCCTGGGGGGGATGAGTGCAATTTCATCAATGACTTGGAAGGAGAAGGATTATGGAGGTATCTGTGCTTTTCTGGGCTTGGTGCTAAGTAATAAACAACAGTCATCACTCCTGGTTAACAGGAGGTGCAGCCTTCTCCCTGCTTCTGTAGCTGAAATGCTTTCTCTTAGAATCATAGAATAACCAGGTTGGAAGAGACCCACCGGATCATCGAGTCCAACCATTCCCATCAAACCTCTTTAACATGCAGGAGCCAGTCGTTCCCAGCAGGAACAGAGTAATATACTGTTCGTAAAGCAAGACCTGGCAATATCAGCCCTAAACATTAAACAAGGCCTTTATGAAAGATGAATGCTTTAAACAGATAATGTGCAGCGAAGAAACAAGCTATTGGGTACTGGTTCACTGCTTCTTCTTCCCCCCCAGCTTTCTCATCCTCTGGGGAAGAAAACTCGGAGGGTTTATTTTTGTACCTTGAAATGCTTGTTGTTGCAGTGCACCGCTCTTTCTCCAGAGATATAATGTCCTTGCCTTTTACATACAGTAACTCTATTTTTGACTCGTATATTAAGAATGGCATGAAAAATAACCGCATCTATGCTCTAGGGATGTACTAAATTCCGTAAGAAAGCAGGGAATCAGGAGCTCTGGTCCAAAGATGCTGTGAAACTCCAAGATGGCATTTCTCTGTAGTTTAATATGAGACTGAAAGAAAATGGGGGGGGAAAGCAGTTCTGCTAAACAAGGTCAAGGTGAATGAACTGTCAAAAAAACCCACAATAAACTGCAACTGCAGAAGGCGTCGAGCAGCTGCTGGCTAAGCCAGCTGCCCAGCTGTGCTCGCCTGTGCTTTGCTGCATCCAGGGAGAGAGAATGGGAATGAGCAGCTCTGGCACCATGTCCCTGCAGAACTACACCAGTATCTCTGCAGAGCGTACAGTTTTCTTCGCCATCCTCCAGAACGCTGTTCAGATACACCCAAAAGAGCCCACCTTGTCCCACAGAGGGGGAGTGATTGGGAGCAAAACTGAAATGTTTCTTCTTGTGGTTTTTTTGAAACAAAACCCCCACTGATGTTACTGCTTAACCTTCTTCACTTGAAATGCTTTGAGGACACTGACACGGTGCAAGTGCCAGGTGGTAGGGGTAACGCTGAACTGGGTGCACGTAAATGAGAAGAGGCCAGGGATGGAGGGTGAGGTGGAGGGAAAAGGCAGGCTGTTTGAGGTTGGAACTGGTGTAAGTTAATGGCATCTGTGGATATAGCAAATGAGGGAAGATATATTTTTATGATAGGAATGGTTGGACTCGATGATCCGGTGGGTCTCTTCCAACCTGGTTATTCTATGATTCTATGAACACCACATGCTATTGTTTTACCTCCTTGGTATTTGCTCGCTTTACCCCGCTAGGTTTTGGATTAACAAGGTGATGGATAGGAGGGAAATAAAACAGTGGCAGAGATCAGGCACATATGGAAAAACATACTGTGAGTCCCTAAATAAAACAAGAGGAGCAGTTGATTTTCCCCAATTAATTTCAGCCATGCTTCCAAACTCTGTTTAAACCAGAGAAGAAAGTCAAATGAGGGGAAGATGAAGAGGACAATAGTGGCAAGAAGTGTCTGCCGGCAGTGAACTTTCCCAAGTCAGAAGCAGACATTCTAGACTGATCATGACATGTTTAAAACTCTTAAGTAAGTTTAATGAGACCAATGCATAGACTATTTATTATCTCATTTTTATTCTTTCCTTCTGTGCTTTGAGGAAGTCAATTAAAAGAAAAATATTTTGAAGATCCCGATTAGTGCTTACAAATCAGCTACTACTCACAGGACTCTGGAAGATGAAAGCTTACAGGTTATAACATATTTGGGTCTGCTGTTTGTTAGTTAACAAAGAAGCACAGCTATGGCTATAATACAGTCAGAGAGTAGGACCATGATGTGACTATCACTAAAGAAAACAAAAGATGTCAAATTTGCTGCAATGTGAGGGCTTGATAGGGGCATAAAGGAGTTCAAAGCGTGGCTTATCCTAGGACTGACTGTTGTTCTTAACCAAACTAAACAACCTCCCCAAACAAACAAACAGAATAAACATTAGATACCCTACACTGAAACTCCTGATAGAAAAGACTCTGCAGGTGTCTGAGTCAATTACTAAAGCAATATTCCTCTGAACCTTACCATGAGTCATACCTAGTTACATGATTTTGTATGTCACAGCATCACTACTTCCAAGGTATGCGGGTGTTACCTGTGTCTGTGTATTTATAACAGGTTTCATTTCCTCCATGGATGCAAAGGTCTAGATTTGTAAAGGCACCTAATGTATCACTAAGTGTAGTCCAAAATATTAATTCCTAGACTGAGAATATGCAGGAGGGAAAAAAAGAACTACAAAAAAAAATCTAGAAAAGTTACTGCAACATGTGAAGTCTTTTAGGGTAAGGAAAATACTCCTGATGCATTCACCATTTGCTGTACCTGGAGACCCTCCTCCTGCCTTGTGGCAGCTGAGCATCCCTTGCTGTCTTTGCTGATGTCCTTCTGCCCCAGCGTGCGGCGCCTTGGCAGGTAGCCGTGCACTATGTTCTGCTGCGTGCCCGCTGCAGGCTGGAGAGACTATCAGCCCTTCTGACCCACCTTTTCAACTATTACGCTTCACTTACTGTAATCGGTTACAGGATTCAGGCTCATGCTCTGCCCGCACAAACACAGCAGTGAGAATTGCATTGCAATTTGAAGCAGACAGTTTTGTTTTGCCTGGCTGGATTAGCTCATGCTTTGGGCTGCAGCTTTAAATACGGGTGCAATACCAGATGGGAACGTTCCTTGTGCAAATCCATAAAAGACCTGAGGGCATCTTCCCTTTCTGAGTAAGAGCTGCTGATAATATCTGTCTGAGTAGTGCCTGCTCTGGTTTCTTTTAACCTATTTGAAATACTTTTCCCCCACTAAAAGTTGAAAGATTTCCTTAGGGAATTCTAACACCATGGCCTTCCTGAAACAAAACTTATTTGATTATAACCCTGTCCTTCTATTCTTCTGTTATGAGACCTCATCCAGAGTATTGTGTCCAGTTCTGGAATCCTCAATGTAAGAAGGAGATGGAGCTGTTGGAATGGGTCCAGAGGAGGCTACAAGGATGATCAGAGGGCTGGAGCAGCTCCCGTATGAGGACAGGTTGAGAGAGTTGGGCTGGTTCAGCCTGGAGAAGAGAAGGCTCCGAGGAGACCTTAGAGCAACCTTCTAGTACCTGAAGGGGCACAGTATACCTGTGCTATACTGAAATAGCTGCCCACGAACACTGGTGCTCTGCATAGCTTTACAGGAAAAAATCTAAACTGAATGTATCAGTTCTGTCGATCTAGAGTGAAATCAATGGTTTAAGTCTGACAGTGCTAGAGAGGTATTTCTTAACAACAGCAAACCCAAAACTGAAAAGGCAAAAGACATTAATTATTAAAAAAGAAAAAGAGTCTGCTTATGTCTCTTTACTGTTGTTCCCAAAAGAGGACAATAAAACTAGAAGAATCTCCATTTATTTATTGTTTTAAACAATGCACTACTGTTTGCCTCATTTTTTAAAAAATATATATTTTTACAGTTGTAGAATATTGGGCTCTGAGGAATCCTTGACATTCTTTTTTTGTTGGTTTTTTTTTTTTATTATTATTTTTCTTTCTTCCCTGCCTCTAGAGAAGGATTAGCTGCTGGGGAGATGGCCAACCCAGATTGTAAATGGAAAACTCCTGACCAAAAGAAAAATTAGCACCGGTCAGTGCAGCTGGGATTCATCACACTCTCCATCTCTTACAAGTTTTTGTGCATCTGATCCGTGATTTATTGTTAGGGAGAAAGCACGTGTTGCCTCCTGCCTCAGATGCGATCTATAACCCTGTTTTTCTTTAAGATGACACCTGATTTGGACTTCAATATATCCTCTGGGTGATGCGCTCTGCACTGCTCATCTGCAGTGTCAGGTCAAGCATCTGATCAAGATGCAAAACTGCTAAGAGCAGAGTATGTGATGACTTTCATCTCTGTGAGAAAAGACACAGACTAGCATGTTTCTGTCCCACATGAACTAGAACACCTGCTGTGTTGTCCATTGTTCTTCTCTGAAATACTGTCATAAAGACTGACCGGTGTTTATCCAGCATTTTCTTTAATAAAAAGGAATAATTTTTAAACCGTTAAAACTGTAGTATAGAAAGTCGGTTCTCTTCTTCCTTAATTCAAGATCTGCATGAATAACATCTGCCAAAACTTAATGTCTTGCTGTCTTACACTAATGAAAGAAAAAAATCCAGAAGTTATACTGGAAAAAAGGGAGGAGAAACTAGTCTAGAAATGTTTGTTTCCTTGTTAGGGCTTTAAACTGAAGTGCTAAGCGTGGTGTCAATACTTTCACAGCAATATAACAGACCCAAGTACCATAAATTATATGTTGCAGTCAAAGCTCCTGTAGAGGATAAATGTTCATAAAGATAATCTGGTTTTATGCTTTTATCTTGTTTATTATGTGTTTGTATTGCAAAACGTATTATGCCAGGAGGAATATCCTGATAACGGGGACACTTTCTCTGTCATCAGGGAGTCTCTAATAATGGCTTAACAGCAGTAGCTGTAACCACCCATGGTGCAGAAGTTCACTCTTTATTTCAGGAAGGCAGAAACAGAAAAGGTGCTGGAAAAGTACTGAAACAGTCAAGACAGTTCTTAGGAGGCTTGTTTGATTATTCTGAGGCACATGACTGCAATGTGTAGTGCATTTTTAATATATATGTGTGTATGTATGCATCCTTGTTTTATGATATTGCAGCTTTATGGAGTCAGGATTGAATTTGCAGAGGAAAAATCAAAAAACCCCACTGCCTTTATGTTACCTAAAAAAACCTCTGAAAGGATAAGCCTTAATGATAAACAAAGTTAAGCAGAATGTGCTTCATGAGGTTTCAATTCTGTGAAATCTGAGTACAAATGTACTGAGTTTATTTGTGCTGATACCCACACACGTACTGCAAGCAGCCAGCTGAATATCCAGGATAATACAGAGTTGTTACCTTCGAATACAGCAGCCACAACAGTCTCTAGAGAGAGACTGAATCAGGCCCAACCTGATATTTAGAGGAAAATGTAGCACAGCCCACGTGCTGTTATCATCTTGCTATTTCAGATGCCAGCAGAACTGCTGCCTTTATATCTGGTTAATGGTAATAGAATAATAGACGATTCCACAGCTCTGCTGAAAAATAAAAATAGCGCCTAGGAACAAAACTTCATTCCACCAAAACAACTGCTACTTACGAAGGTAATTTGGTCAATTTTTCTGTTTCTTAACCTTAAGCATGATTTTTTTAGAGTGTCTGTGGTACACGCTGAAGGAATGGAGCCATCAGTATGCTACTTTTTCTTCTGGAGCTGTTCTTTGGATAGGCAGCTTCTTGAGACTGATCAAGAGAGGTTTCCAAAGGCAAGTTTAGACCCTTGATCTCTCCTGGATTTGACATGGTTCAAAAAGTGAACACCCTTTGGAGCTTCCTTAGATAGTCTTGCAGTTGCATGAGGAGAAACACTGCTTAGTTTCCTCTTACTGCTTTTTAGGACTTGCTAAATCCTTCTTTCCAAGAGTCCTAACCTTGCATTTCGTCATCCTGCTCTAAGGCCTGGCTAGGTTCAGTGCTCTTTCTGCCTGAAGAAGCGTGACAAAACCTACTTCTTGCTGAGCTCTCACTGGTGTCGTAGGAACAAACTGGATTCTGACCAATCTCATGTTTTACATTCAAATTTTTCTATAATGAAGAAAAACATTAATTCTTTTTTTGAGAGGGACTCGTTCTGGTCTGTACTGCTCTATAGGGGTAATCTCCTACAGAGGACTTTGTTAGGAAAGGATTGGCCAGACCACTCGGACGCCAATTCTGATAACTGGTCCGATGTCCTTTAGCAGGAGTGTCTAACAATCCCTATCTCGTGCTTGTCTAGAGAAATAAGACTACTGTGTTTTGGAGGGTTCAGCTTTTCCTGAAACCACATCTATCTGTAGTTCCTGCTCTGTACTCCTGCAGTTACTGTAGTGTAACCCAGGGATGTTCACATCTGATCATATTAACAATAAGTGGGATGCAGTCACTGCTGCAGAGAGCCTTCAATCAAATGATGGATTTGTATGCTTTTAAATGGAGACTGGAGCTTTAAAAAGGAATGACTGTATACCCATCATTTGTTACTAATATTTTGTATACCAAAATAATCTCAAGAGTTTCCTATGGGTTTGTGCCACAAAGCCTAGGAACAACAATCCAATGTTTGTACTCTGAACGTAGGTATTGCTAGACTGCTCACAGGGAATAAACTCTTAGAAGAAACACTTAAATAACTCTGTCATTGAGTTGAATGATACTCGAAAAAAAAAATTAACTGTTTTTAACAGTCATTATATTAATTTAATGAAACTTCTCAGGATGATTTAAGCCAAAAGAGGGTTTGCAGTCCTCCTCAGAGCTATAGCATGTTACATATTTAACATGAAAGGCCTGAAACAGGAGCCCTTTTGTTTGTTCTTATTTCAGTGCAGTTAGTGCTAATTTGAGCTACTAGCGTTATGTTATTAAGCCTTACACTAGGATATATTTGAAGCTTCCCTGGGCAAATAACTGAGCTGAAATTTAACTCGGCTGACCTCACCTTAGTGCCAGACTCAAGAGGTGACATGCTCTTATTAAACCCAGCCCCTTCCAATAGATTCTTTTGCAGCAATCGGTTCTCTTCCTCTGGGCCTGATGATGTTGCTGCAGCCCCCCCGGCACAGTGCTGACTATTCAGACCTTTGGGGTGAACTTGCTCACCTGCATTTCTTCTGCTTCTGTCAGCATTGGGCCCTCCCTAGTTACAGGTGTCTCAAGATTTGTTGTAGGAATGATGCTACCAGCATCTCTCCATCAGTTAGCTGTCTCTTTATCCCTTCTTCAAGCCTAAAGCCTACTGCTTTTCAATATTCTCTCCTCAAATATTAAATACTCTCATGCTTTCAGAAAAAACATTTCAGGGGGCTGAAGCACCTCCCATATAAGGACAGATGGAGAGAGTTGGAGTTGTTCAGCCTGGAGAAGAGAAGGCTCCGAGGAGACCTTAGAGCGACCTTACAGTACCTGAAGGGGCTCCGAGAAAGCTGGGGAGGGGCTGTTCACAGAGGCTTGTGGTGACGGGATGAGGGGCAATGGGTATAAACTGGAGAGGGGCAGATTCAGACTAGACATAAGGAGGAATTTCTTCGTTATGAGGGTGGGGAGGCCCTGGCTCAGGTTGCCCAGGGAAGCTGTGGCTGCCCCATCCCTGGAGGTGCTCAAGGCCAGGCTGGATGGGGCTTTGAGCAGCCTGGGCTGGTGGGATGTGCCCCTGCCCATGGTAGGGGTGGAACTGGATGATCTTTAAGGTCCCTTCCAACCCAAACTATTCTATGATTCTAAAACACACACAGAAGCTTGGCACACTGCTGTACCTTTCCAGCACGCTTAACAACCATCCCTCCGATGGAGAACATGCTCATGATAAAATCATATTTTCTGAGAGCAAATGGGCACCCCAGTGAGCCTCTCAGACTAGCGTCCCACTATGTGAACTCTCATTAAGTGCAGCCCAGTGGTGCTACCATCGTGTTGCATTAGTTGATAGTTATTTGACTTTAATACACTCAAAAAATTGCTTGTAAAAAGCTTTTATCAAAGAAATAAAACTCCAAATGCCAGAGCCATCTCTTATATAATGAGAGACTGCCTAGAGACCTGAGCAGTGTGTTAGAGCTTGCAAGATTTCTGACAAGTGGAAATAGTTGGTAAAAGAAAAGAAGTTGGCTGTCATTCCCTACATTTTGATCCCATGATCATTCTCATGGCTGGAAGATGCATTTTCTTGCTAGAACAAAGGGTACATCCTAAGACAGCAACTGAAGAGAGATTTGCATCCAGTAACTGTTGGTTAACTGAGAATATTAATGCTATAAACACAAGTCTATAAATGTGATGATACACCACAAAAATGTATTCAGGGCGGCACCAACTTTCTTAATCTAGATAGCTGTAATAATTATACTGCTTTGTAAATTGGTCAAATGGAAGCTGATAAATCTCATTAACGATGTTATGGCCTACAAAAAGCTATAGGTGCTTGATAATTCTTCAGCTATATGCTTTACTCCAAAATAAAAACCAGACCAACACCATAAAAGCAACGTAGCATATTTCAATATATAAACAGTGTACACTTGAATGTCTTAATTTGGATATGCCTGTAATGGTTTCTTGTAGTTGAATTTAGTTACTTTCTTATTTTCCATTTATGCCTAAAAAAATCTTTATTTTAAAAAGCAGACATTATTTAATACCTATGTACTGACAGAAGAATCATGGAAACCAGCAGCATTTGGAAACAGCGCTCTCCTTCATTTTCTTGCAAAAGAGAAATTTACCAAAAACTTAAATAAATGGCTAAGATGTCGTGGTAAGTAGTTATCTAGATATCTGCTCAGATAAACCACAGAAAACAAAATGTTTAAAGAGAATACTTGCTCTTTTTTTCTTTACAAAAGTAAAGAAAATGCTACCTTGTGGAGGAACATTTGCTGTATGAGAATCTGAAATACCTGTAGGCACTTCATCCTGAGGTTGCATACAAGCAAGGAGTTTTAGGACCCAATTCCACTTCCTTTTGTATAGATCACAATTCTTTTGCTACATTCAGAGTTTCATGAAAGAACATCTTTACTGATATCAGTGATAATGGCCTAAAGTGGCCATGAAAAAAACATGATGCCACATGTGATGACAGGGAGATTATTTTTCTAAAGATGCTTCTCTAATTTCCAAGTACTGAGTTTTGTCTCTAACCATTTCTCATCCAAAGCTGATTAACATCCAGCAGGTGCTCTGTCCTATTTCTTTTAGGGGGGACTTGCTATTTAAAGGGGACATATTCCAATCAACTGTATTTTTTTTTTGAGATTCCCTGCATGATGTTTCTCAGCCCGTAGTGTCTCTGCACAGGATATCTATTATCATTCTAATTTCCCACAGCTATCAGAGAATAACCATGCATTGCACGGTGCCTACTGCCTGAATTCATGTCCTGAATCCCAAAAGGATGTCTTCGTTGTACTCAGGCTCCCATCCTCCAGACTGGGGACTGGATCAGTATATGCAGAGAAGCACCATTTCCTCATTTCTTTTAGCTATGTTTACTTTTCACTATGACAACCTCCCAAGCAGAGGACAAGCTGAAATCTTACTGTGTCCGTTCTTGCCTCAATCCTCCTCTTTTTTTTTTTTCTCCATAAAATAATCATGCAATTCATCTGGAATATGGGAATATAAATTGCTTGTGTCAAAGGCTAGATTTAGGAGTGGCTTTTAATGGCATTATTTTTGCTTTAGCCTTAGAAGTAAAGAGACAAAAGGCACAGCTCACCAAAACAATAAATGAAAAAGCTGCTTCAGAGATAGGGATGGAGAAAAGTGTGCACTGGATGATTTAAAAACCCCATAGCTCTCATGATTTATCAGTTCTATGGAATTCTATTATTTTTTTGGCTGTCATTCTTAACACGTGGTACTTAATGTGGTTTGGTTAAATACAGGCAACTGTAATTGCACTCTATTCTTCAAGTCCTGCTTGTGTAATCTTTTTCCCTTTCTTTGTTATACAAGAAAAGTAGACTTTCCTCATCAAATAAATACCCATGCCAAAACCAGTTTAGACCTCTGATAATGTCTAGTATGGCCTAAATGATGAGGGTATATTTCTATGAAATTTAGTATTCTTCTAGGAGTGAATTTTGATTTTCCCAGCTGATTGTAGCGCTGCCTAGATATTCATTTGACCTGGAAAATGTACAACACATCTTGGTTTGCTTTCCCTAATTGAGATGTACAGAAATTAACCGAATGTTCCAAGAGGTAAGTGGAGCAAAGTGATGCTTTTGAAGTCCTAACTAACTGTGAGAGGTTAGTTACACCAGCAAAGCCACCTGAATGGAAAAATATAAAATCCTTATCCTTTGAACAGGTACAATAATGAGCCTATTTGACTTGGTTAGTCGTGACTAACCCACTGAAGTGGGAAAAAGATGAATGAAAAGCTGTTTCTTTGCCCGTTGCCAGAGAACAGTGCTTTTCACTGGTACCCTGATTAGAATGGCTGGCTGCTTAGCGGACTCTCAGTTGCCAGCCTTGGCACCTCCCTGATTTTTAGCACTATTTGTTACTTTTTTTAAACCCAAAGCAAGTTGAAACTAATCAAAACAGGCTTCTTTAACAGCCAGGGATTTCACGGCCAAGCCCTGCCTAAACTTACTCATGTAAAGAGCTTTACCATTTTATTGGGTATGTTCTGAGTAAAATGAATAGACTTTAGTGTGAAATTGAATTTAAAATATCTTGATTTTTTTTTTTTGTTCTGTTTCTCTTTCCCCTCTCTCATCTTTCCAAATGCGTCCTAAATTTTTGCCTGTGCTAAGGTAACCTTGTTCATGCAATGTTTAATGTTTAATAACCATATTGAATAATATCCCAAAGATGAGTCAGAGCTTCGCTTGAAATTTGCACTGAAGTCATAGAAAAATATAACCCCTGAATCAAGAAGAATTTATGGCCTCTCCTACATCTCCTGTCCCAGGGTACAGATCTGGCTTCTGAAACTGTTTGCTTTTCTTTAAAATAAGAAACTAAATCCTCTGGTGTACACTGGCATAGTTCCACCTGCGCTGATAAGCCAGTGCAGTTCTGTACCAAGGGAGGGAGCACTCACCTCATCAGATTTAGTTTTAATAGGTTGTCTGAAGAACAATAATCACTTGGGACCTAACGAGACTTATCACTGGACAAATATCAAGGCTCTATCTACTTATGTAATTGAGAACAGGGAAATTTGTGAATTATGGGCTATCTCTAGCATTAATATAAGATGGAAATCTTCTTATTAGGCTATTTTGATGGAAAATGTTGACTGGTTAAAATATTGTTGGAAACGCATGTATTTTTTATAAAATTCCATATGATTTCCTGTCAGTCTCCCAGCTCTTTCTTCCTGCATCTGCTGTTTGCATTAGCTCTGCTGCATAGATTTTGGCTGAAGAAGTGAGCTGTTCCTATTGTGCAATAGGGAATCCAGCTTTCTGCTCCTCTTCAAATTAACAGAGCTGATATTGACCTTGGTCTTGTAGATGGAATGTCCTTTTGGGGATAAAAACCCAAACAAAATCAAAACAAGACCCCCCGCCCCCCCAAATATGTATATATGTGCCATAAGTATGTACATACACACATTTAAATTTTCTCTTTTTTCATTCTTAATGACAACCCAAGCACCACCAGGTTTTGCCAGCCTTTCAGCAGCGTGAAGACTGCCTTTTAATCAGGTCTAGTCTTGCATATGTTTATATAGATTTCCCTAATGATACTGTAATTTCCTCTCTCTGACACCATAGGACTGACAGTAATAATTGCTTCAGCATTTTTTTTTATTACCTCCTGTCCAAAGCCTTTGTCACTTCATAGGATACCAAATACATTTATTGGGATACCCTACTTGTAAAATACACAGCAGAGACATTATTGTTGTCATGAAATATTGTAAATTTATGAAGCGCAACGGGAACTGCCTCGTTTCTCACAAGCTCCGTAGGACTAAATCACATACTTTGGGAGAACTGTTGCTTATTAAGAAAATATTTATGAGTTGAATTATATCACTTCTATATATATAAAGAGTTGGAATGGCTTCCAACAATTACTAAAGAAGCCAGCCAAGTGAATATTTCCAATTAAATCAGGCTGACTTTTTTTCTAACTTCTTCATGTCCTGTGTTCTTTCTTCTGTTTTTATTCTTGGTTCAAGTAGATAATGATTAACCTCATACAGCTGAAGTCTCGCACGTCTCCTCTTTGGTATCCTTTCATGTGTTGGTGATCAGTAGGAGTCCCTCTGTAGGCACTCACTACATGAAAGTTTTCTTTCTTGTCCATAAAACTGCTGCTGGTGATGTTTAAGTTCCTGCTTTTATTTAGGACTAGTTGTTATACAGAGCTTCAAAGACTGGGGCTTCTGATGGGTTGTTTATATTTGTATTGTTCATTCTTTGATAGTGACCATATTAAAATACCAGCAGAAAACAGTGCAGCACAAGCACTAGCACAGAAATCAGTGTTTTCTACGCTGTTCAAGTTATGCAAGGAGACAGGTGAAATGCCATGCCCTAATTTACTAGCAGGGGAAGAAAGACAAATTAATTAAAACAAAAATGCTGAACAAAAAAAAAAATTCCACTAAACCATAAAGCATTCCCTTTCCCACTTGTATTCAATGAAATTCAGATGTTTATGGAGAGGTTGTGCACCACTGCTCATCTGCCCTTGTACCAGCTCTCTATAGAGTAGAACATTTCACAACCCTCCACAGAGGTTTGTGTTTATTTCTTAAGTAAAGCATATAGAAAGTACAGTCCAGCACTCATCCCGTATAAGTTAGACCTGGGTGGACACAGCCAGACCAGAGCAGACCATGAACTTTTTCCAAGATGTCAGTGAAAAAGGTAACTAAGAAAACATAATCAATTTTCTGTATATTTAAATTTACTATATAGAATCATAGAATAGCTCGGGTTGGAAGGGACCTTAAAGATCATCCAGTTCCAACCCCGCGGTGATAGGCAGGGACACCTCCCACTAGATCAGGCTGTCCAAGCTCAACTGAGTACATATAACACATACGAGCAAGCTCAACTAAATAAAAGTTAAGTAATCTGCAAAATCAAACAAAACATTGAAAATCACTGCAGGAGATGATTGGGTGAGTGTTTATTCCTTATTCCAGCCTTCCCATAGCTGGTTATAGTCACCATTGCTGCAGAGATCACATTGTTCTATGCTAAAGGAGTTTGCTCCAGAGCACGCAGGTCCTGCCTTTACTGCTGGGGTTGCAAGTTGGCCACTCAAAGAACTAACCAGATATTTTATATTTTTCCAGCACTTTGGAGCAGATAGCAAGCTCATTTGTGTGTTTTGCATATTTATTTAGCTCTGTTACCAGATCATCTAGTTACCAGTGATCGCTTGCAAGATTTAAGTAAAGGTTTCTCCTCTAAGTGCTGGAAAATGAAACCAGATTGCATTACTTGGAAAAATAATTTAAAATGATGGAAATTTATTCTTGTACAAGACAGACAGAAATAGCCCAACACTAGTGTATTTCTGAGTTGCCAGTTGAAACAGCAGCCTATTTTGTGCTACGCCTTTATCCAATTCATTTCTAGGGCTGTTCTCTAAAAAGAATCTACAGTTAGTGGGTCTGAACTGCTGCTCTCTGTCAAGTGGAAACCGAGTGGCTATTCCATTGCCTTTTTCCAAAAGCTCCTTTTGAAAGCTGAAACACTGGAGCACAGAGATCTGCCAGCGAGTGCCAGTGGGAATGCGGGACTGCAGTCCTTGCCTAATGTCTGTACGTCCTGCCAGCTCCTCCCTTTCTGCTACAATTCATGTGCTGTAATAGTGACTATCGCTGCTCATGCCGTACGTAGGAGTTTTAGGCAGCTGATTCATGAAGCCAAATCCATTTGTCATGCATCCTCATCTCCACCAGCCTTTACAAGAACTTCCCTGAAGCAATGTTTAGGAGTACTCGGTCTTCCAGGCAGAGCGCAGCTTGATCCAAATCGCTTTCCTTCCTACAGAGTGGAATTACCCTGTCATGCTGTTCCATGTGACCATGTATTGAGGGGTTGGCACTTATAGAACTATTGGCACTTACAGAACTATCTGCTGTTTTCAATAAAGGCTTCTTTAGGTTGGTTTCAGGACCTCAAATTTTCTGGGCACAGAACTACCATCTAAATTGATGCTTTTAGGACATTGCAACCATCTCTGCATGGGCAGTTCTTGCTGAAACTGATGGGATTAAGGCTAGGGGCAAGACAGTTTCTGAACGTGCACAGAAACCTCTGCTTCTCCTTTATGTTGTGTATGGGCAGCCAGAACTCTGGCTGTTCCCAGTGAATTCAGTTCTCAGCCTAAAATTCCTTAGGAGCGAGCCAGAAGAGAGTTAGTCTGTGAGCCATTAGCCAAAGAGCACCCCCAAGATAGTGGAGGAGTCTGGGTTTATTATACCTGAGCTGCTCTAACTCATGGTTAGTTTTATTCACAGATTAATCTCATAAAAGACAGTTTAAAGCCACTGTGTTACGCTCAGGTAGGGCTGTGAGCCCAGTGGGTAACATTCCTTACCATCAAAGATGCATTAGATTTGGGAACTGGCAACAAAACTTACCATCTTATTGACTTACACTCCAGCCTGCTTCACAATGATGTTCAAAGGGCAAGGCACACTAAAATAAATATTTATGTTCTTTAAACATATGCCCTTTAACAGATTTTTGTGAAACATCCACCATTCTCACAAGTCAGCAAGCTGCTCTAAAACCTTTACCAACCACGATCAACCATGGATAATCTTTTATAGCTAGAATTGAACATTTTTTTTTAAATATTATATTATCTGGGGGTAATTGGGCATATAAAGAATCCCTGCAAGAACTCTTCAAATTGCTTAAGGCCAATATAAGCCCTTAGCAGTATATGAACCTTAGGTTCTTACTGACGTGTATCTTACAGAGATCTTTTTTACCCATATGAATTTCAGAGTCGCAGATGGGATGGGTAGGGAAAGGAGTGGGAGAAGGGGAAGTCTCATCCCCTCTCACCCCCAGATTGTATCTTCCTCTCCTAGGTCAGGGCTGCATCCATCTCTGCTGATTACATGCTTTAACCTTCTTATGCCCCTTTGACAATAGCCAGTTGTTCAGCTGACTTCCAAAATAGCACTAAGCCACTCCAAAAATTATCATAGCTTCTCTTTTGGGTCGCAGCCAACGTGGCCTCAGTCAAACTGTATATTTACAATGCATCTTAAAAGCCCTCTGACGTCCTCATCAGTAGTAAAATGAAATAATCATCGATTTCTTACAAGATGTATCAATCTTTATACCATTACAGGGAGAAGGGAAAACAGAGGCTTGAGGATTAATCAGAGTAAAAACTTTTGAATCTCAGTCTGGAAATAGCAATGAGCACACAAAAATATATTCACATGCATATATTTGCCAAACAAGGATTTGAAACATATTTTCTATGTTTTTATAATTTGAAAGCTCTCAAAGCATAATAAACAAAAACCTTTCAGTTTTTGGTTGCAGCGTTTATCCTGCTTAATAAACCATCACTGCGTATCATGTTGACTTTTATAAATAACCCCTAAAATGAAAGCTGTCTAACAGAGCGTAGATCGAGCTGGTGATTAATGTTAACACTTAGCACCTAGACAGTCTATGAGAGTCTCTGCTCAGTGAGGACCGAGTCTGTTGTGTCTGTTTTAGAAAGGTCTTTCTGTAACATCAAGATTTGGAAAAGAAAAAGATACTGAAGCAACTTTTTTCTTTTCCTTTCCTAGCAGACGTTCTGAAAATCCTCTCCAGATAAAAGGGAACACAGCATAGGAGAAGAAAAAAAAAAAAAAAGGCTTTCGCAGCCATCCTTGTCTGAGGTATTTAAAATTCCCTTACCTGACTTAGTTAAAAAGTAGTATTACTGCTACCACAAATTTGCTAGAAAGATAATGACAGATCTGTTCTGAGCTTCAAGTAACAGGCACTTGTTCATTGTTCTTTCATAATGAAATACCAAATTTTCACTCATGTTTGGAAATCAAATGACAAAATCCTTTGACTACAGCTACATGCGACAAAGGCACTAATTAGAAAATTCCCTGGCAAATGACAGAAGCTCATTTCTGTTTAAGGCCGTGGTGTTTAAACTTGTTCAGGTAAATAAGAAATGCAGAAGACAAGGATAATCAGATATATTTCTGTTACCTGAACATTTTCATTCTCAAATAATTTGTTCCAGATTTTTTAAATTTCCATTTGGAAAGTATATTTTCAAATTTTCTAAAAAAACCTCAGCAGCATCTTTTACTCTCTGCCTTCTCCTAAGATGTAAACATTTTCTTGCTGTATAAATTATCCATGGCAGAGGAGAATACCTTTCTTTTTTCTTCTTTTTCTTTGTGCCCATCAAATTTCACACTCAAGCTGAGAATTTTCATTAAGGTCTGCAAAAGGACAGGGTTTGGGACACAGCTAATTAGGATTCTGTTATTCTACCTATGTATTACAAATACCTATGTATTAGAAAACATTCTGAGAAACAGAAACTTTCCAATGCTTTTGGCCATTTGAACATTTTGATTTTGCATGAATCCTCAGTTCTTCAGTTGTATCAGTTCATGCATTTAAACATAAACTTTCTCTCTTTCTTCTCATGCTAGGAATCCCACTTCACTTCACACATGGGCTAATTAGCTACAATTTAGAATGGAGTAGGAATGATTACTCTACTGTAATGCTGCTGTTTCTTAGCAACCGTGAAGGATACGGTGAAGGATGTGAAAGAGAGACCCAAATAACATGATTTCCAGATTGAGACCTTCCACCTGGGCTTACCTGCTAGTGGGATAGTTAATTTTAAATTTCCATTTGCCTACTTCAGTGCTGTGTCCCCTGTGGACTCTTGCAGGGTGATTTTCACAGTCCAAGCTGGCACTTTTGCATTCAGTTTCCACAGAGCTGACAATGCCTGCTAGCTACTCCAAAAAACTTGTAACATTTCAGTAGGGAAATATTTTCCTGCTTCCTCCCCATACAGTGACTTGTATCCAGCACTAACTCCTCACTTGATGGGATTTTTACCAAAATCAAATGGCAAAGTTAGGCTTTGCCTCTGTGTTAAGCAATAAACAAGATTTATTTTATTAATAGCAAATTATGTTTGTCTTCATCATGTTAATACAGTACCTTATGAATTTAAATTGCTTTGCTGGACTCGGAAGATACTTATTTCATGTAGCAACCGACTTTACACTGCAAGACAAACGACGCTGTCACTGATTTTCAGAAATACTAATAGAATTTTAAAAACAGCCTGACACTTGAAAGTCCAATTAAAAAACAAATCCCTTTGATAATTGCAGGATCTTTTTCTGTCTTACTATGTAGTCGTACTCTGTAATTGCTGCTTCCACATGACATTGTTAATACTGTAGATTTACTTTTTACTCTAAAAAGGATGGAAGAGGTTGGTCTCTGCTACTGTATTTATATTTTGTTTGTTTGTTTGAGCATGCGAATGTCAAAAAACCACACAGCAGACTTCAAAGTACCAAAATGAATTAATGGTTCAAAATAATATGAACCATGTAGTCATATTTTGGTCTACGCATCCGAGACACATGGAACATGCAGTTGTGGGAGATACGCATGGTAACACTGATCCTTCTCACAGCCTATGGAGCTGGGAAAGCCCCAGAAGGAAGGGATGGAGGTCAATTTAAATACGGATAGTCTCGTGGCTAATCCGAGGGTCACAACCCCTAATAGGATGCAATGTCTTAATAGGATCCTACGTCTTTACCTCTAGTGTGTAAGATAGTGCTGCAGCCTGTCATGAGAAATGCATCTGGCACAGAATAAGCGAAGAACGGTGGTTCCAGAATGCAACGCGGTAATCCACCAGCCTTTCTGCAGTAAGACCTTCCTAGGAGGGAGTTCAGGGCAAAGCACCTTACTGCTGTCTCACCCAGAGCACAAGGTGCTTCTCATCAGCAAATCAAGGGCTTTGCTGACCAGCTGCACCTGGTGCTTGAAATGGCAGGGAGGGAGGAGGAGAAGACAGTTGTGGGAGGATGAAGGGCAGCAGGAACAACTCGTAAGGTGGATATGCAGCTCCTTGGGACTGCTGGTAAGTCTTCTAACTTGGGAAGTCTTGGGGCCTTTACTTACTAGAGGCTGTGAGAAATTGTTGTGTTAATATTGTGATGTACTCTGCTCTTCTTGTCTGGGCATTCACTGTTGTGAGAAGTTGTCTACTGGGCTGGAGAGAGCCCTGGTCTGACTCAGTGACCATTCTGCGCAGCCTACTACAGTGTGCTGGAAAAGACAGGAGCTTTTCCACGATGCTACAGTGTGTATAGGGGTTTTATGGTCCTTTTATGTTGGTCTGGCAGCAGGCACAGGTGGAACTGGGGTTTCGCTGGGTGGTCACTACAGTTTTGTTTCATTATCTTGTGGAACTGAGAGGGATCCAGCTATTTGTGTAAGTTGTGGGGTTTTTTTGCTGTAAGCAGCCATTCTAAATGTATAAAAATCCAAAATTGTAATTTATTAGTCATAAACTTACAGTGGTGTCTAGCAGAGTCCTGTGCAAACCAAGAAGTCTCCTCTGAAGGTGCCGTGTGGCAACATCTTCACTAGCCTGTTTGATTATATGTTTAAAGGACTCCTGTTTGTTCTATGACTTGAATATTAAGGTTAGTTGGCAGTGTTTGAATTTTTGCTTGTTTAGGTTGTGTGGTTTTCCAGGGGTATGTGCGTTTGTTTTTTTCAAAGCAGGCATAATCCTTACTAGCCCCAAAGAAAGAAACTGTTGGATTAGCCAGTATAAGCAAGTACATGCCTGTGGTCAAGAGGTGTTCATGACAATGGTATTTTCTTGCTTACATGGTTCCTGGCAATTCTCTTGTACCTCAACTTCTTTCTATTGATGTATTTTATTCTCTTCCAAGAGGTAGATGGATGTTTTAACGTCTCCTTTAATATTAAAATGAATATAATCAAGGCTTGATTAGTTTATTTCTGGTAGCAGAATAGCAGAACATTATGCCAATTGCCTTCAGTAGCAGCCTTGCTCAGTAGCATTATATTTCAGTAATTTTGCTCTGATGTGCTTTCCTTGCGTATCCAGAGTGACTCTGTAGCACTGCAAGGAAAATGGATTTTTCTCTTGTCTCCCTCATACAATAAAACTTAAGAAAACCTTTATGTTCATAAATCCCAAACTTGCTGCTGCTGTCAGCTGGCTTGCAGGTAAATGGGAGGCAAGATCATACGTGGTTTGGAGTCCTGTCCCCATAAGGCTGCCTGAATCTTTTTTTCTTCTGTAATCCGGAGCTGAAGACATCCTGTTTTCTGAGCTTTGCCATATTTTGAATTAATAAGAAGTGAATGAAAGATAAGGTGTTCCTGACCATAGACTCAGGAGACCAACTTAAGACCTGGTCCTCACAGCTGAGTGACCACCTGCAGGGCATCTCACCTCCCTTAATTTGCATGAAAACCAAAGTTTATGGGAGGAAGGCTGAAGTGTCTTAGGAGTCAGGGTCAGGATAAGGCTGGAATTCACAACAGGACTCTGGAATACTCCATCTGTTAAGATGTAACCTAAAACCTACCAAACTACTCATTCTTTTAAGTGAAAAAGTCTTCCTTTCCCCTATACCCTCATCCATCAGTCCCCTTAGATATAGCACTATGTTATAGTGCACTATATTATAGCACTATGAAGAAAGGAGTAAGGCTAACTATAATTCATGGTTTAACAGTCCTTTTTTTTAAACTCCTGGCTAAGAAAATCAGATTCCTAAGACAGGTGGTCTGTTTAGTCTGTTTTAGGTCACTTTAGGAACAGTTCTACTTCTGTAAGACTTCTTTCCCCTGCTATATATGGCTTTGTCATAACAAGATTAAAATAAAAAGACCCAGATGTTTGATGTATAAAACCATTGTCAGGTTTGCCAGAAAGTGTATCTGCTCCTCAGCAATTGCACTTGATATTAATTTGCCTCCTGGCCTCACTGCACTGTCAAACCTATAAACCAGTATGTCACTGGTCTGTAGACTAGGAGTAGATGGTGTATTTTTAATTGAGCAAAAATACACTTTTTTTTCCAGGTGTAATTTACACCCACATCTTGTGGGCATTGGGCAAGTTGTACCTACAGTTCCCTACAGGAGATTGTGAAATTTTAATGTTATTTAAGGGGGTGAAGATTGCCAGTAGATGTCAACAATGGCTGGTGGCTATATGGTATGTAAATACGAGATATTATTGACAGATCTTCAGGTATAGCTTGCTGATGACTTAGACTGGCTCTCTGTCTGCTTTCGAGGCCAGCTGGCACAGAAGGTGGCTGCACCTGGCTTCTGGAGGAACATTATCTTCTGGAGAGATGAGTGCAGGCAGCAGCCCACAGGGCAGTGCCTTCTGTAGCAATTAAGGATCAGTAGCACCTGAGGCTGTGCTGGGAGAGATTAATCTGAATCGAATCTAGGGAGGTGAGAATGGATTGTGAATGTGATCTGACAGGATGAGATACACATAAGTGGCATACCTTGATCTCATGGCTTAATGAAATCTACAGTTTTTCAGCTGGATGCAGAGGAGATACAAGAATTATCAAGTAGTCTAGGTTTTTTTTCAGCTGCATCTTTATGAGCCTCTGCAACTGAGCTTTTACATTTCACAAACTGCATTTACACTTTGGTAATCAGTGTAGTCAGCAAGTGTTGTTGGGTTAATGTTAGGATCAGTGGGTGCTCTCAGTGTTGAAAATGAGGTTGAATTAAGGATGGATTTTTGGCAAAGGTTAACCTGTCTGCTCACATGGAAAACAAAGTCAGGATAACAGTTTGGTTTGGTGTAGAAAATAGTTGTTTACGTTGCTGAACTAGGCTTCAAATCGCTATGTGTTGTTCCAGTATTATAGAAACAAGAGGTTGAAGCAAGAAACTTTTTATCAATCGCCTAATCCTTTCGTTTCTCTGAGATAAGACTAGCAAGTCAGAAGAGATACATCTCTTAATCCATTCCTAAAGACCAACACCCCTTCGTAGCATAATGCGGTACTTGCAATTCTTAGAAAAGTTTTCCTAATGCCAGGCTAAATCTCCCTGGCTGCAAATATGTTGAGTGCTTCTTGTTCTGTCTCCAGCAGACATCGATCCCTGTGCATATTAACTATCTTCAGCAAACTTCTAGCATGTGTGTATAAAAACACTGTCTTGTACTGATTTCATTTCTAGATTAAATAAGCTAATCTTGAAGTCAAAGAAGGAAAATAATATTATCCCACTACAGCTGTTTACTAGCAAACCTTCAGCCTGTGTTTCTATAGGCAAGACTACTGTCAGAGCACTACTAATATGCCTCAGATGGACTTTGGAGTCTGTTATATTTCAGGCCAGGTTTCATCTAGCTTTCTAGAATACAAGATTTAGTGCCAGGTTACCATATCTTGTCACCTTAGAATAGATTTTATTATTCCTTCCACTAAGGCATTGACTGAGATGAAGCGATAGAGGGCAGATGGTTTAAAAGCACAAATTCACACCCTAGAAAGCCAGCTTCCTCCAGAAAAGTCTTAACAGACAGGATCAGAAAATGTCCATATTCCTTGGCTTGCACACAAGTGATCTTGGCAGCAAGCAGTCTCTTCAGAAGACTGAAGTGTAGGTAGGTTATATATGTAAAGTCCACACAAACAGTTTCATGTGGAAGAACTGAAACTCAGGTTGCGAAGAAAATAACGACCCTACGTGCTGTGGGGAATACTTTTCCCTCTGTGACGTACAGTGGGTTTCTTAGGGAGACTGTGGGTTTGGACTGTGGGGTGTGTACCACAGCCATGGAAGAAAGCCTGTGTCCTATCACTCAGTTGGGATCTCTTTTTGTGCTTGATCCCACCCCATATTTTGGAAGACTTGTGTCGGAAAATATGCTAGCAGTCAGGAGCACATTAATACTGCCAAATTTTTGTTCTGGTAGATTCTCTTTGGGTGAAAGGCTTTCCTCTTTTCAGTAAGAGGCTCATGTATTATAGGGAAAAGCAAAACGGAACAACACCCAATAGTTTCAAATTGTGGGTTCTAATTTTATTCCAAACATGCTTTCACTGCCTGAGAGCTAGACAGTTGGAATCGGTAGCAAATGGAAAGATGAGGGAAAAGTATGAGAGTGTTCTCTTCAGTTGAAATACTGGAAAATCGGAATTTTCTACTTCTGTTTGTAACATTCCTTTATTGTCTAATCATATGCTCATTGTAAAAATAATTGCATTCATCTTTTTAATATGACAAAAAGTTAAGTGTGGCTATGATAAATTAGTTCTGAAACAGCAGCCTTTTATGAATGACTTCAGAAAGACCATATTGAATACATCTGTATCTTCCATGTTGAAGATGATCTGTTAACTGCAGTGGTGTAGCTGCTTTCTCAGGGTTGGAAGTTCTTTCATAACATACCTATGAAAGTACCTGCTGTGATTATCCAGTGTGTGGATATTGGCAAATACTAGCTTTTAATTAAGCAGCTTGGAGTTCTTGCTGCACAAACTCATAAGGAAAGGCACTCCTGACCTAAAAATAGTGATGGTAAATAAACAAAGCAAGCCAGGAATGGGATGAGAAATACACAACTGAAATACTTGCTTAAGGCTGTCATTAAGACCCTGCTGTCAGTCCAGTACTTCATCCATCAGATTTTGAAAGACTATCATATGGGAGGCTGCACAAAGAAATGAGACTTGTATCTTTAGTGTGTCCTTACATTTCAAATCCTATTTGCTGTGAAATTCAGGAAGGTGTTACTTAAACTCTGCCACTTCTGTTCTCTTAAGAGATATACGAATGATGGAAACCTTTTGCAATGTATTAAATTGGTGGGCAAACGATTAATATGGAAGTCTGGGTTTAACATGAATACGGTATTACCAGTACACACGCCTGCTCTGATATTACATGAAGAAAGGAATCCTGCCAGTGTTTGGGTTTTTTTTTTAATGGTGGAGCAACTTAAAAGGAAAAAAATCCTGGAAAACCTTACTTGGATATTTTCTTTCCATCTCTTTCCAAATAAGCGTGTAGAGATATGGTGAAGCTTCTTGAATACTGCAATATCTCTTACTCTGCAAGCGTCTGTCCCTGTGTACTGTGTTAGAATAGCTCTGAAATATATAAACTCCAAATCAGGGTTGCATCTGTTCCTATATCCTAGAAGCATATTCCCTCTATGCTTTATCTATAGCCATCTAACATCTTTGTGATGCCTTCTACCTGGGTACCAGTGCTATTGCAGAATCGCTCACCCTGCTTTCACTGCCTTAGGCAGAACCATCCTGACATGAACTTCTCTTTGCTTTTCACTGTAAAATGTTTTGGGCAAGGTAGCCATCGGTTTCCTCCTTACCATCATGAAAGTGGAATGTGTGTATATACCAGCACAAGTGAAAATACATTTAAACACTAGTTTTGTGTGTGTCTGCATATTTAATTTTTTTTTTTTTTTTGTGGATCTGCTAAAAACAAAACAGAAAATTCCCAGTAAGCGAACCTACTCTAACTCCTGGCACAATCCAGGTGTGCTGTGCTCAAGGCCTAAGAGACAATTTCAAAAGGTCAAGAGGCAGGTATTTTCTAGCATAGTGGCATCACGGGTTCCCCAGGGAGGCAACTGATTTACCCCAGTAACTGTCTGCAATGTCAACAGCAGGTTCTTTTCTTCCCCAGAGCTGTTATCCTACATTGTACCTCTCAAGTGTTGCAGAGCCTACACTTTCTATGGCTCATTTGGGTCTTCACATTCATTAAAAATATTTAAAACTTAGCTTTAAGTCTTACATACTGATGTGTGTGCACCTCCCATTCATGGAAATGGGGTGTGAATGTTACTAGAGTGAAAAACATGAATCAACAGGATAATGACTTCCATTCTGCAAAATACTGTTGTCTTTACTTACTAAGCTGTTTCTTTGTTCTGTGTATTCTTATAAAGGAAACTGCTTTTATATTTATTTGTAGTTCTGCCTCTCTAGGGATGATGTCAAAAGACCTGCTGAGGCCTATGACTTGAAAGTATTTAGTTTTTTTCTATATATAGCATTTCCTTAAGGAAAATTATTTTAGTCCACTTGACATATGTATTAAAAGAACTTAGTTGCATTATATAACATGTTGTTTCTATTAAAAAAAAGTTTTTAGGCCCCCAAGAATATTAGACCAAGGCAAGTTTCAAACCAAATGAATTAAAGTAGATAGCTGTAAAACTTTCAGCAACAGTTGTGCTTTGAGTTGCATAAGCTTTATGATGTCATGTGTATTTTTATCATTTTACTTTGGTAAAGAAGCCACATTGCTTTAAAAGAAAGCTATGTACTTATTTAACGATTTGTTTTCAATCTCTTTAATAACATTTGATCTGTAGAGCAGACAGTTTGTATTTTAGTCATTGATGGAAGTGCCTCAGCACAGGAATCAACTGCCCCTAAATTATAATCCTATTAAGAAGCGTAACTGCTACTTTAATGTCTGAAAAAAGTGAGGAAAGAAACAAATTCCAGAAATAGTTGTTTAATATAGCGGCACACATGCTATCTGAATTTCCATCAAATGTAGCTATGAGGAAAAAGGAACTTTACAAATGGAGAAAAGCTCATTCAGTAACAAGTATATAATCAAAAAAACCTCTTGGTCTGTGGTTGCCTACATTGGTTATCTGGTATGTCTAGTCATGCTTTATTTCTACCTCCTTGTCATTGACTGCAGTAACTTCAAGGAAATCAATTGCTGTTCTATGAAAATACGGAAAACATTGAATAACGATTCCCCCCCATCGCCCTAAATTCTCTTCCTACGCATCACTTGTCTCTGTCTTAATACTGCTCAGCTGTTGCTAAGGCAATATTCTCCTAGAGAAGTTCTAAAAGGTGAATAGACAGAGTTCTAAGCAGTGCAAGAGCAACTGTTACTCCTCTTCTGTGCGTGGAGGGGCGAGCGTAGACGTAGCACTTGGGGATGTGAAAGCTGCACAAGACATGTTGGCTCCAAAGTTGGGTAATATGAGTGTGTCTTTACTGCTGCCCTGCACCTGCAGACGTGGAAGGGCTGCACCAGGGTAAAGCTGGGCTCCCCCTTTCTGTCCCCCTACCTGCTGGGATGGCTGCCTGGCCTCTCGTGTTCTGGCAGATAACACACAAGGTGCTGCTGACTGGAGCTGAGGTGAGATGCTGTGGTGGAAGGAAAATAGAGCCCCTGTTTGTAGCCACCCTGGTGATGAGAGGTGAAACCTAGGTGCCAGGGTGGCTGCTGACCCTGCAAAGGGCAGACTTCGCTATGATTTGAGTTTGATTCAGCTCACTGGTGGAGTGGAAAGGCGAATGCAGGGGCTGTGTTGGTGTTCTGGTGAACCTGTGCCACCTTGGCAATTCCCTACTTTCAAGTCCTTTCCCTAAAGCCTTGCTTGATGTATTTCTGTGGTTTCATCCTCATCTCATTGGCAGAACATTAAAAGAGGCATTCGTGTCTGAAGTGAAGAGTTTAGTTTCTAGAAGCATCTCTCACCATCACTGCCTTTTCACAGATGTTTAAAGCTTGTGCTCGTTTTCCAGAGGCAACCTCTGTGAGTTCTCTTGCAGTGTCTTTTAATTTAAAAATATTAGAGCTTCTAAGAGAATCTGTTGGTAAACTTGAGTAGCAGAGATCTGCACACCATCGTTCATCACAATGCTCTGCAAAAGGGCTAGGCGCTGTTTTTCTTTATTCCCTGTAATTAAACGGTGTCACTAGAAAGCAGTGTCCTCTGAACATTGATCAATGACAGTCACGGGCTGCTGTACCTGCAGAGAAATTAAACTATCCCTGGACCTGTTATTTGAGCCCAGTGATTTGATCTCATGCAGGTGAGGATATAATGCTTCTCCAAGAAGGTGTTTGTTCAGAAATGCACTCTGGAAATAACGGGAACCTCTTGTTCTGTGTGGAGAAGCCCCTGTGTTCTCACTTTCTGGTAAATATTGCATCTACTTGTTTCAGTGTTTCAAAATCAAATTAACTTTCCTGTTCTCAGCATGCTTTACTAATCAAGATGATCTGATTTATAAGTCAACTGTCTGTATTTTTTTTTTTTTTGCCAAAGGAGGCAGGTTAGTTCCTCAGGCAAGGCAAATCTAATACCTCTGGTTACAAAGACAAGGCAATATCTTACTCCCATCAGTTTTCCCTTTCATGAAATACAACTTCCCTGCATTTACACACTTTCATCATAGCAGAAATCATAAATCTAAGGATATTTGAGAAGAAATGAGTTAAGGAAGAAGAATCTGATCAATACTGAAGAACTGAGGCTTGCGAAAGAAAACATACTGGCTGAGGCACAGGGGAAACAAGAAGATTGGTTATGTGTTAGGAAGATATGGGTATTTGGAGAAGGAACGCAAACAAACTCTTAGTGTAAAAGGTGAGGATGGGTGGAAAGAGAGAGAACTAGAAAAAAAATCTAGAGGCTAGAAGATGTAGATATCAAGATTTTGGCTATATTCTCTATTTCTTCAAGGGACTTAGCCTTTATAGTAGCATGTGGCAGTTCAAGAGAGGATGGAAAAGGGCTTTTTACCTTCCTTGCCTTCTGCATGCCACAGTACACTGGGCCTTTTTTCAAAGCATGAGGCATTTCTGCATGTCCTCCCAAGGTTCAGCACCACTCACTGCTCTTGATGTAGTCAAAACATCCATTTTTACCAGCCCAAGCTCTTGCATGTAGCAACATAACATTGAAAGTGCCTACTTTCTGGCTCTTCCTAACTATGCTTTTAAACAACTAGCACTGAACATGAGAAAGCTGTGCTGATTTTTAAAGTGAATTATACCAATTAGTTATAAGACAACCCCTAGTTCATAGTTTGGAAATTGGCCTCAGAACTACAGGAGGCATTCTGGTCTGGAGGATAAACATACCAGCTGATTAAAAACTAAGTACTGGGACTGCTCTAAGCTCTCAGACATCTATTTTAATCCAAGTTTTAAAGTTAAATTGTGGAATTATGGAGAACACTGGTATTCATCTCTCATTAGGATTATTTGTTTTTGGCTTTCCATCAATTCTGTATGATTTCTGCAAAGGAAGCCCTTTGTGGAGAAATGCCAGCTTCTGTTATTGTTGTTTTTGTGGGGTTTGGTTTTTTGGGGGGGTTGATGGGGGCTGCACTTAAGAGTGAAACCTCAGCCTTATCTGTCCCAAGGATACAAAATGTTACGTTATTCCTTCTTATGCAGGATGACCAACTGTTAAGAACTGATATGGAAACAGACTCTTAAAAACAAATCCAGATAAAAGAGAAGCCAGAGAGACCTCATAGCTGAGGTCAGGCTAGGTTTATGTAATAGAAGCTGGTTTCTGATAGACATGAGCTTTAATCACTGCATAAAAACTTCCTCCTTTAGTTATAGACCCTGATATATTTAAAGGGCACCAGTTAGTTCAGGTTGGTAAGACCGGGGCGTATTATCACTCTGAAGTTTGTGGAAGTGGTCTTTAAGTGATCTTTATGTATAGTTAGCCTTGAACTTTTTATCCCATTCCTAAATCTGTAATCCAGGTCAACGTTTTTCCTCACTTATTCTGTTTTCTAAGAGATACAGTAGCTGTGCTTTTGCTGGTCATTTTTGCCTTTACTACTAACAGTTTCTCTTAACACTGGAGATAATTACTGAAATAATGTATCGAAATACTGGCAAGTATCAAAATAGCAAGGCACCAACTATAACTTGCTTTGAAGTGAACATGAAGGTTGCTCTTGATACTTTTAAACTGCTTCCCTCTGACTTCTGGGAGTGAAGGGGAAATGATGCACAAATACACAAAGTTAAAATTAAACGCGAGTAATCAAACCCACAGATATTCACCTGGCATAACACTGTGGCACAGAGGTTTTGTTGGAAAAATAATCTGAACGATTATTATCTTAACTAAAATTAAAATGACTCAGAAAAACCTCTCTTTGAAAAGTCCAAGGAACTTGTATTTGTTTGATCTGCATCTGTTGGTGATCTGACCATGTAAACTATGTGCTGTAGAAGTAAACAGAAAACTACTTGGAAAGGAAATGGTAACACGATAATAGTGTTAATACTTTTCTTCAAAGAAAAAGGGAGAAAATATAGTTTCTTCCAGTAACACGATCTGATTGGATAAACTAAGTTAGTGCCAGAAATGAGATGATGATTTTTCTGCTAATTTTTACTATTTGTGTTTCAGAAGATTACCTTTCATATTAAACTAGCACCACTAAGAACACCAAAGGGAATGTCTCTGTGGTGAAGTGTTTTTTTCGTATCCTAGATGGTGATAATCTTCCTGCTCTATTTTTTGTTGCTGCATCAACAGTTATTAGAAAAAACCTCTGTCTGCACAGAGACCGGTCCCCTTCTTCCTCTGTAGAAAGGCTAAACCCAATTTGCAAATCTTGACTTAAAACAGAATCTCTACCAAGAAGAGATTAGTGATTGCTGGAAAGGACAGTCAAGTGACTTTTGCCCTTTCTCAATAATTTTCATTAAAGATGGTTGCCTAGCAGAAAAATCACTGGCTACGAGCCAGCATCTGAGCTCGGCTCGGCTTTTCAAGAAGTTTGACTCTTGGGTATAATAAAGTCATAATTATTGTAACAAGTTAGCCTCAGTTTCTGATGAGTTTCCTTCAGCTAAAGTTGTAAGCCTATAAGATGCCTTCCCATAATTTAAATGGCAGATAGATTTCTGCATACGAACAGCAAATAACACACTTTTAATGGGGCAAGGCTCCAAACCCAGGTCTTGGCCCAAGGCAGCCTCCCTGGGTGAGCTTCAGAAGCAACCCAACAGCCTGGACGCCTCGAGTGGTGCATCAGAAGTCAAGGCAACAGTGAAGAATCTCTGCACCCTGCTCTGACCACAGGGTCTGTGTCTCTAGACTGGGACAGAACGTGTTGTACACGCACTTTACTGCCATCTGGATGCAAGATGAATTCGTTCCCACACGCCAAATGTTGTTTAATTCATGCTGGCCACTGTTATCCTCTGTCTCATGCCAGGATGTTTTGTGGGAGGCTATCTGGCATGGGCTGAAACAGTGCCTGGAAGAATATTAGTAGATAAACAGTTTAGATGATTGTGTACCGCTGCTCTGGCCCACAGCCAGGTCCTGCTTAATTTACTAGAAAAGCTAGTGAGCGCTCTTAGGAAGTTACAGGTTTCTCCTACTTTCCTGGAACCTGGGAGGACCTGTCACCCCAGTGCTGGTGCTGTGGGTAAGTGCAAGCACAGAAGGCTTCTTGGGCAGGCTAGGTCTTCCAGAACACTTTCTCATCAACCTGGTCAATTATTTTCCTTTTTACTTGGGGTTTATAGCTTTGTTCTTCTCTTACCAACAAAATCAGGTGACCTACTATTCCTACCATGACTTCTTAGTCTTTGATGTAGATGAGAATGAAGGAGAAATAATTTATTTCTTCAAATGGGAAGTGTGAGGTTTTTGAGGAGATGCATTCATTGCCTTCTACGGGTCATTCGTGACTGCCAGGATGTCATGTCAAATGGAATCCACTCTCATCCTATCTGGCAACTTAGATGGGAAAAGGTGATGACTGCCGTGTGGCAGGATATTGCTTCACGTTCCTATCTAAGAACTTCATCTGGCATTATAAATTCCTTTGCCAAGGCTTGTCCATATGTACATCTTAGAAAAAGAAGAGGCTTTCTGTTCACTGCTAGCAGCATCATAATTTTAGGTGGTGATAGATCACTTTGTGGTTATGAAAAGCCCCTTACATCCATTATTCGAATAAGTGTAAAATCAGCCTCTCTGTCTGAAAAACAGGCTATCTCTGACCTGGAAGCATTAAAGCTGGCCTCGGCCCGCTGTCAGTGTGTCTGGGTGGCACTAGCATACCCTGTCCTTGAAGTAAGTAGTTCTGATCAAGAATATCAAGTATTTATGCACTAACATAACTTAACACAACACCATGTGTCTCTTACCCCTACCTGGGAGCCAGTTTCTGCTTCACCCATGATGCCGAGTCCTCCTGAGGCCACATTTTTCATGTGCCATCCTCTCAAAAGTAGGAAGAAGCTATCAAAGCTACTGAAAAGAGTTGTTATATCATATCAGCTATTGCTGCTTAGCAGCCTCATCCACAGATGTTGCTATTGCAGATGAACTTGGGCTTCGATCCATACTTTGTGAAATTCACATTTCCACTTGACTAAAAAAACCAAACAGAAGCCTGAAGAAGTTGACCTGTTCAAGTAAACCATTCTGCTTGTCCAATGGTCTATTCAACTTGACAAAAACGGGGTTATTTACGGTCTTTACGGCAGGATTAATTTATTTTATTTATTTTGTCAGTTGGATAAGGTTCCCAGTCTGAGAGTCGCTGTGCCACAGAGGGGTCTCTATGTAAATCAGCAGCCCAGGTGTTTCCTGGAGGGAACAGTAAAGTTAAAAAAAAATGCCACCCAACCAGGCTCTTGGCTCGTGTGCCTGCGTTAGCTGCTCTTACAGGCAATTGCTGCCTGCTCATCCCACAGCGTCTCTGGCACGCTCTGCCTTGGCAGGGAAACTTGGACACATGCTTGTCTCAGCTTGCAGCGCGATCCCAAAAGGGCTGTAAGAGAGTTTGGAGCATGGGTTCCCATGATGTGCTAGTTCACATCTGTCATCTGTCCATCTTTCCTCAACTAGCTTTGTTTTTCCTTTGTTTTCCAGCAGAAGGGAAAGCCCTTTATTAGACAAGTGCTAGGAAGGACTTCACTACAGAATCATCTAGTATAGAGTCTGCACCTTCCACTCAAAATAGTTTTTTTCAGTGGTTTTTATTTTTTCTAGCTTCTATACTGACAACATACTGTTACCTACCACTTCTGCTGGCTTGCCTAAAGTCCAAAAAATATTATTGCATACCTGACTTAAACATTTTCCTGTAAAATCGAAACAAGGCTTAGTTAAATCAATCCTATCTTTGCTCAAATTCATGAGTATTCCCTGGGGCAAAGTATACCTTTTGTCTTGATAAACACTGTTCAAATGACCAGTTTGATACTGCAAAAATAGTTATAAAATGCCTACTTGCACTTTATGTCACATAAGCAATCTACTGATGCTTCAAATAACTATGTGCTAAGTACCTTACAGTAAGCTTTCAAATTATTTTTATATTTACAAGGATATATTGGCTCTTGAATGGCAGTTAACAGTGATTAAAATATGTAACAGGCTTAAAAGATTAATATCGCAAAAGCACAGGCAGTTCACATAGCATGCTAAATAATTTGCAGGAAAAGTTATTTGCTAAGCATTGCAAATCAAATAATATTACAGTTCCAGAAAAATTATTCATGTCTGTTGGGGCTGTTTTACAACAATAAATAATGTATAAACGTATTGTTGTTTTTACTAAGTATATATTTATTGTCTAGAGTTCAGATAATTTATAAACTTAAATGCATTAATATTTGCATGCAAGGAGTTGCAGGGTAAGATCTTGGCCCTATTGAAGAGCATAATAGTGCCCCCACTGCCTTTATGGATGCAAGCCTCGTGATAATTTTGTCTTAATTTTCTTCTCCCTGGCATCATAGAAAGCCATAGGCTCCACAGTGTTAATGTTTTTTTAAAAAAATAAAGCCCACAACCCCAAACCAAAACCTGTCACCAGTTTAGAGCTCTATTTGCAGTGCCAGCTGCTCTCTTCCCTAGGCCAAATGTGTCTTGATTTCAGTGGGAGGAAAGCCAGAGAGGGGACCAGCAACAGTTTACTCTCCTGGATATGTTAAACTTCATAAAAATAGTCTGTATGGTTTCAAAGACTATACAGGCAATTTAGCCTCTACTTAGCATATGTTAATAGCGTCCTATTAAAATAGTGTCCTATTAAAATAAACGTGGAAATCTGTGTTCTGACTTAATACCTTGTAAGGGCTTAAATCAATATTGCGTAAATCTGCGTGTCCAAAATCCTGCCTATTTCAGCCAAAGAACCAAGGACGAGGCACAGCAAATGAAGCTCTGCCACCTTTCTCTTGCATGCAGAGTCTCCAAACCCACTGCGAAGTCATTGCTTTTGGAGATGACCTGGATTTTTGTGAAATGTTACTCTGAAAGATGGCACAGAGCATCATACTTTCATGTGGTATCCTACCTATGAAAGAGTCCCTTGGTCTACTGAGGATTTTTTCTATAAAAAAAAAAAAAAAAAAAAAGCAGCTTCTCAATAGGTGGACATTAAAAAGGAGAACAATTTTCTATTTAAAGTTTACCCGTTCAGTTATCAAAAGCTTAGCTGTAGGATAAGAAATGACATGCGACTGGTCAAGTGTATAGTAAAACTCCAGAACTCTCACAGCAGGTAGTATGTAACTCTTATGTTTTGCATTTAAATTTATTTCTTCCACAACTGCAAAGATCTAATTATGGCTTTTAATAGGGGTCTGTATCAGGAGTAAGTTTTTTTGAAAACAAACAAACAAAAATATTTTTTCCACTCTAGATACCTGAAATTTGAAGCAGTAATGGATGGGTGTGAGGAGGCTGATGGAAGCCAGAGCTGTGGAGCCGGATGCTCTAGTGTGCAGAGATGTGGTGCTTGTTGTTTTACAGTACAGCTAACATCTTGCAGCACTCCCATAGAAGGAGCTTTTCGTTTGCACCAAAGAAATAGGAAGATGCTATCGTGGCAACGTGCTCAGAATAAATACAGGAAAAAATACTTCTCCCTCCTTGGAGACTGAGCTTTAAGTGGGCTATTAAAGGAAGCGAGGCTGCTGGGATCTTGGAGTGAGACTCCAGCTGGCTCTTGAAGCCAAGCGTGTGGCAGATGGTGGCAGTGTCCCAGGTAGCCTCCTGTCCTGCGCACACCAGGAGTGGCAGGGGTGCTGTTCCACCAGGGGAGAGCAAGAGGCTGAATAAGTACTGCAAGAGTAATGGGTTAGCATCGTGGAGCCCCGGTGACCAAGTAAACTGTGTCACGCAGGGCTTGAACAATCAGACAACCTAAAAAGTGGGCAACTGTTTAAGCAGAAGTCATTGCTTTCAAACTTGGAAGTGCAAAGACTGGTCACGAAGAGAGTTAAGCTTAACATTCATGTTGGTGTCACTTCTAATACAATAATCCTACCTGTTTCGAAATCGATAGCCGAAATCAGACCATTACTGTGACTTCATTGTAAATACTTCTCCGAGGTGCTTGGCTTGCCCTATAAACTGCAGGTAGGATGCCCCTGGCCACTGGGATCTGGGGGGAGAGTGGCACCTCCCCGAACAAGGTGGTGACTGGATCCCACACTATAACCCCTCAGCTTCTGCGCTTGCGATGGTGACTGACAGTGTGACTGCTCAACACCCACATACTGAGAGATGCTGCGCTGTACATATGGCAGAGTGCAGAAAAAGACCAAATGAAATCTAGCAAAAATACATTTTCCAGAAGAGGATGGGGGATACAAACAGCAAGTGATTCTTTAGTGCGGAAAAGATGAGGGCAACCGGTTAAGACAAACCCACCAAGTTTTCACTCTATTCCAGTTTTATTCTACTGCACAGGCATCTGCTACGTATGGTCAAAATACCAGATTTTTCTCCTCTTGGATAGTACAAAGGAGGAATAGGAAAGAGGAGAGGAGAATGATGAACATCAGCTCTTGGCAGCTCGCAAGTGATGACATAAAAAGCACTTATGGCAATCTCTAAGCACAGTTATTTTTAATTTATTTAAAAGAAAATCCTATTAAGAACAGGAGTGAGTTGCTGGCAGGAGCTATGTTACATTAATTTATCTAGAAATGTAGTGTTTGTAACTTGTGCTTCATGCATTGCTTCGAATATTTGGATGAAAAAGTACAGCTGTTGGTGGTCTCAGTTAAGTTCAGCCTAGTGGAGCTTTCTGAATATAAGGAGCTTTATACCTGTTGCTAGTCTTTTATTCTCTAGTTCTTGAGTAAGAAAATACAAAGCAAGATATTGCTAGTAAATGCTACTAATATTTAAAACTGAGTTGGATTTAAGACTATGCTATAAACACATGTTCTGTTGGGAGACTAGAGCAGATGACACCTGTTTATCTTCCAACTTCCTACCGTTGTTCACCACTGTATTAACAGGACAGTTTAAATATTTCACAAAATACCTGGTGTTTTTTCCCTTTTTGTAGTTAAAATGTTTTTTGGTGTTGAAAAACTTGGTTTTGACAGGAGTCGGGGGAGGTGCCAGATGGGGTAAAGGATGCCTAAACTGGATGGATCAGAGTGAAAACACTTTTCTCTGAGATGGTAATGTAACGCAGGAACTTTCTATTTGGGTTTATTCTGATCGCTAAGACAATTTCAGCCCTCGTGCTAATTGTGCTTGGGGGTGTCTGATGCTGGCTAAATGGCTTCGGAGAAGATTCCTGTGCCTGTCACCATGGGAAGCTGGAGGTCGAGTGTGTCCCTTCCGTGCCAGCTGTGTGTGTGGCAGCACCGCAGCCCGTCCCGCGATGGCAGGGGACGCTGCCACGGACCCCAGAGTGAGAAACCAAGAGACCAGCACTGGGATGCAAACCTGCCTCTACGTATGCTGGATTTCATACAAGTTTGTGGTCCCCGTTTACTGTTCGTGCAGCCTTTGATGACAGCACGTCAGCAGTGATTTCTGTGCAGGAATGTGGAAATCTGGAAATGGCAGGAGATATTTTAATTTTTCTCCCTGTGTCTCATCTAAGAACTATGTGGCCTGCAGTGGCTACGCAGCAGTGTTTTTATGTTTTGGGTTTTTTTAAAATTTTTTTTGGTGACAACTTAGGACTTGAAAACAAAAGCCTGGTGGCCCCAGGGCCCCACATGCTGGCCTCTGAGGGGGTCTCTGACTGCTGTGGTCCCGCAGTGACAGCAAAATGACCCTAACCAACCCCCAAAAACTTTGCAGCCTCTGGAGACACAGAGCACAATGCATCAGACTCAAGCCAACACGGCTCATCTCGCACGCCAGGGTTGAAGGCACCTCCTTGGGCAGGACAAGCCCCCCTCCTCTCCTTTTGCACCCGGGGGCATCTCCCTTTTCCTCCTCTCCTTTGCACCCGGGGGTAACTCCCCATCCTCTCCGTTGCTCCCCAGTGGTAGCTCCCCCTTCCTCCTCTCCTTTGCCCCCAGTGTAGCTCCCCCTTCTCCTCTCCTTTTGCTCCCCGAGGTATCTCCCCCTTCCTTCTCTCCTTCGCTCCCCGAGCCAGCTCCACCTCCTTACTCTCCTTTTGCTCCCCGGAGCTTCTCCCCCTTCTCCTCCCCTTTGCACCGGGAGCATCTCCCCCTTCCCCCTCTCTTTTGCACACGGGGGCATCTCCCCGTCCTCTCCTTTGCTCCCCGGGGGTAGCTCCCTCTTCCTCCTCTCCTTTGCTCCTAGTGTAGCTCCCCTTCCCTTCCTTACTCTCCTTTTGCTCCCCGGGGCATCTCCCCGTCTTCCCCTCCTTTGCTCCCCGGGGTAGTTCCCACTCCTCCTCTGCTTTTGCTCCCCGAGGTATCTCCCCCTTCCTTCTCTCCTTTGCTCCCCGAGCCAGCTCCCCTCTTCTCCTCTCCTTTGCACCCGACGTAGCTCCCCTTCACCTTCTTTGCAGCCGGTGGAGCTGCCCATCCTTTCTCTCCTTTTGCTCCCCGGGGCATCCCCCCCTCTCCCCTCCTTTGCTCCCGGGGCAGCTCCCCCTCCTCCTCCCCTCTGCCCCCGGGGTCTCTCTCCCTCCCGTGCTGCCGGGCAGGGCTCGGAGGGGCAGGGGGAGGCTCCCGCAGCCCCGGGACAGCTCGTTTCTCACCTCCCCCAGGTGCCCCCTTACCTGCGGGCGAGACCAGCTCCCCTTCGCTGAGCTCCCCGGAGTCCGAGTCCATCCTGCGGCTCCCGGCGGGGGCAGCTCGGCCGGCGGGAGATGGGAGCGAGCGGCGAGCAGAGCCGGCTGCCTCCTCCTCCTCCTCCTCCTCCTCCCTCTCTTCCTCCTCCTCCTCCTCCCCCTCTCCTCCCAGCCCGGGCGCTGGGTCGGCGCCGCCGCCTCGCTCGGTGCCATTGGCTGCGAGGAGGAGCGGAGCCGGGAGGAGGGAGCGGGGGCGCGGCGGAGCCCCGGGCTCAGAGCAGCCTGTTACACAAGTTCTGCGGTCGCCGGCGAGGGGAGAGCCCGGGGCTGCCCGGCCCCGGCAGCCGGGGAGGCGAAGGGGGCTCCGGAGCGCAGATCTGCCCTGTGGGATGCCCCGTTTCCTTGGTCTTTTCCTCCTTCTCTTCTCCCCCGGGCATCTCCTCCGACTCTTGTCTCTCTCCCCCCTCCTTATCGCTCGTTTCCCTCAAAAATAACTCGCTAGGACTTTGTAACTTGGACTCTGTGTCCTACAGGCCACTATGGTCCTGAGCCATCCCTTAACTCAGGGGGCTGAGGCCGCTTGTTCAGCTCTGACATTAGGTAGGTCTGTCTTTCCCTTTGCTTTTACTCCTTTATCTATTTTTTTCTTGCTCTTACAAACCAGACAACACTTTAATTGTAGTACAAGAATCCCAGCAAAGTAGTAAAATCATAGAATCATGTAATAGTTTGGGTTGGAAGGGACCTTAAAGCCCATCCAGTTCCACCCCCCTGCCATGGGCAGGGACACCTCCCACCAGACCAGGCTGCCCAAAGCCCCATCCAACCTGGCCTTGAACCCCTCCAGGGATGGGGCAGCCACAGCTTCCCTGGGCAACCTGGGCCAGCGCCTCAGTACTCTCATAGTGAAGGAATTCTTCCTTATGTCTAGTCTAAATCTGTCCCTCATCCTATCACCACAAGCCTTTGTGAACAGTCCCTCCCCAGCTTTCCTGTAGCCCCTTCAGGTGCTGGGAGGTCACCATAGGTTCTCCTCAGATTCTTCTCTTCTCCAGGCTGAACAACCCCAACTCTCTCAGCCTGTCCTCATATGGGAGGTGCTCCAGCCCTCTGAGCATCCTTGTAGCCTCCTCAACAGCAGTAGGAACGCTTTTCTAATTGGGAACCAAATGTCGTCATAAAGCAGACCTCACGGATCTATCTAATCCATAGATCTGCCACATCCTGAAAGCCACCCAGTGCCCTGAACACTGACCTGTGGAATACTGCAGTCTCCAGCCAGAGGTTTATGCCTGTAGCAGTAGGTCATACATATCTCTATTTCTCTGTAACTCTCTCCCCCAAAGCCGTGCAGATGCTCACCTTGCTGAAGGAAGCAGTGCCTGGAGGCCACTTTGAAGCGGTGTGTATGAAGTTGTTACCACACTGTGCCAAGTACTCTTGACAAATGTGAAGTCTTTCTTCATTAGCGTATACAGTGACATTTAAAAAATGTGTTAAAAAAAGAGGATTCTTTCTAAACTTAACAGGCCTTGTCAACTGCTTTCTAGTGATGGCTTACGCTGTGCAATGCTGAGTGTAAGAACTACAATAGTAAAAATGAAGCCAGAATTTGCCTTATGTTCTAGGCTGAATATTAACATCCTCCCCTGCCTTCAAACCAGGTTGAGCCTGAAGAGGTGATGGACCTCAAGCTTTCTGGTCCTGGTAATACACATAGTACATTGAATTTAGGCATTTAATTCTTCAACCTTTTGAGTGAAAAGCTAGGAGTTAGGTAATTTGGCATGTTGCTGTCATACTAAACATATTCAAGTCATACAACTGTCATGTAGTGTTGAGACACTCTTGGGTTTTATTCCATGAAAACAGATTCTGACTCATTTGTAATAGTTTTCATTAAATCTAAAATGACATCCCAAATACTGCTGATTAGAACCTTGTAAATTAGCATCGTGCTAGAAAAAACACCTAAATTGAAGTGATGAATCTATTGTGAGGAGCCAGTGCAAAATCTGAATCTATGGGGACACATTGCACAGATTAAACGAAGACAGAGGGAGTCTACAAGTATGATGTAAGCAACGTAGCAAGAGCAAAATGCTTAGATTAAATCATGAAAAATAATCCCAGATACCACACCAAAAACAGATCTGAGAGATGGAAAGAGTTCAGTCTATCTCTTATTTTGTTCACTTTTTACCAGCATAAATACAACCTAAAAAACTCGTCTAATAAGAGTATAGCTGTTCAGTTCTGGTAGGAGGAGTGAGATGGTATTTGAATACAATTAATTAGTTTTTCTGGCATGTCTTTAATTGCTTGAAACTCTAATGTTGATTTCTAAACTGGACAAATTCTGACTTTGTCATGACAATCACGATAATTGTGTCAGCAAAATCCAAAATGTGTTTTTGCAGGGATGTGTGTAGAGCAGAACCATTCCTGCTCCTCTCTGCCATCTACAGTATATTCTGGGTCACGTAAAAAGTAAAAAGCTGATACAATGCAGCTCTGTACGTACTTCGAAGGTACTCTGGGTACTGCCCTTACTCTATTTTCTCTGTGTTTTTTTTTTCCTGGGTGCATAACCTATACTATAATTGCAATTTCATGTTTAACTCTGAATACCATGCTTCTCCTCAACTGATCATAATTCACTTGGTAAAAAGATTATTTTTCACTTCATTGTTTCATCTGAAAGACAAAAGTCTTGGCATGGAACTCTTAAAATGAAAACTGAATCCCACTTATTTTAAGTCCATGTCTTTTTTTTTTTTTTTTAATCCTTCTAAAAGCATAATAATAAAAGTCAGGATGGAAATCCTGTAATTGAATTGATACTGTGTTGCATCAGACTTGTGATGTATACATTGGGCATTCTCATTATGATGCTGTAATTACTTTCTATTCCACAGTAAATGCCATTTCAAGATTACTTTCCCTCTTTATTGCTTCTAACTGTAAAGCAGTTCTTAAAGTTTTCAGCTGTAGCAGACTGAGCATATTGTTTCATTTCCAAACATATGGTTAGAATTCAGTTTTTCCCCTTCTTAAAGTTCTCTGCCCGACAGAGTCCAGTGCTTGGTTTAACATGTGACCTGGAAAATTCCATATATTTAGAGCTCTGAACTTCATAGTTTCCGCTCGTTACAACATTGGCACAGAGAGGTTTGTTAACAGCAATATATGCCCTAGCTAGATGCATATTAAATGAAACTCCACATGAAGAAAGCTGACAGTTCGTGGCTTATTTCTTTTTTTTTTTTTTTTGCATTTAGTACTAATTGTGCAGTTACACATTTATTGTTTTAAGTTCTGTGCACTGTAGCTCCGTGCCTGGTTCCTTTATTACTAGGGTAGATTAAAAGTTTGTTGGGATATTTAGGAACAGGAACGTAGTTTCGCAAGGCTCAGTTAATATATTTGCCTGCAAATCTCTACAACTATGACCTACCAAGGGAGCTGGTAATACAGCTGACTGGAGCTGCCCCATGTGTTGCACGTATTCCCAGTTATTTGACGCTGTCTGTAGCGGCTGCATCGCTGTATGGCTTCTCCATTCACATTTCAGCTGCATCTGGTCTTCATCTCCATTCCATATGGAACTGATCTGAAATCTTTCTCTGCCTACTCAGTGTAGCTGAGTGCTGGAGATCTGCCTGTGAGAGCTTTTAGGATTCATGCTTTTTCACTGTTCTGCCTGAAAGTCATGCTTACGTGTTCACAGAAGTACAATTTTATTGTATTCTAAATACTTTAAAAGCCAGCTACCTTAGCATCTCTGTCTAGTATATTTATCCTTACTGTGAAAAAAGAATAATAGAATTTCTCTTTTTCAGAGGGAGGGAGATGAGGTAGTGAGAGGCTGGGATTTCAAGTTGAACATGGAGCATAGACTTCCACATTAATCCCAAATGAAATAGAGTAGCATAGAAAAATATTGTATGTGATAATTTTGTCAGAAATTGATATTTTCACCTACTTTAAATAGGCTGTGACTGTGGGTTGACAGGCACAGGAAAAGTTTAATAACAGTAAGTAATTGGTCAGATCCAAAATTCTGACTACTCATACTAAGAGAGGAAGAGGAACAGAAAATACCTTTTCCCTTGCGCTGATGCAATACTGACCAGGGGTGGCAACTTTTAAAGAAGGAGCAGCAAAACTGGGAGGCGAGCTTGCTAACATCCGTGCTTGCAGACAGAAGGAAAACAGCACATCCAGAGTAGTGCTCACTTTGTGTGCGTTCATTTCTTTTGTGTTTTCCCTCCTAAAGCAGTAACTTACTCTGTTTCCTCTGGTGTTATAGAACCAAGGCTCTTGTGAGAACTGAATGGCATAAATATTCGTGTCCACTGTTTGGTCATGAGGATATCGTTCCTTTTCTTTTCACTTAGAGTAGGATTTTGTACATAGAATAAGGCTTTCTCTATTAAACTGTAATTTTGATTGCCTAGGCATTCCATAATTTTGTACTACTTTGGAGATACCTTTTGTTTGTTTGTTTTAAGATATTTTACCATTCTTTTTTTGGTCCTGGGATCAGAAGATGCTTGTCTTGCAAATGATGTATGCTTATGTGGATTTGCCACAGATTGATGAACTCTTACATTCATAGCATTGCATTCTAAGCAATTAAAGAAATGAAAGCTGCTTTCCCAAATTGAAAATGCACCTGTTACTTGTGTTGGTGGAAAATCTATTTTGAAGAAATTCTGTGTGGAAATTCTGTTGGTTAGGCCATGAGCCTCACTTGTTTTTAAGAGCAGGGAGTTAGGCATTATTGTTTATAAAGTCCTAATAAATTAGATGCTTATTTTACTTGCAATTTTAAATTTCATTATAGATGGGATACTAATAATATTAAAGGATAAGACTGATGGGCCAAGACATGAACTTTGTTTCTTCTCTCTCTGTTCTGGTGTTGGGAAAATGAAGTTTAAAGAATTCTTCTCAAGTGAATCACTGTAAAGTACAGGATAAAGCAGGGGATTGTCCTTTGTTTTATCCCTATTCTGATGCTGCATAGAGATTGTTAGGGAACAGCTGCCAGGCAAAATATTTGTCTTATCTACTACTGTCTTTGGGAAATATCTTTAATTATTGTGGTGGTAACTGAAGTTACTTTAAAATATGCCACATTTCTTACTTTCCATCTTATGTTCTTTGTTACAAGGGTTGATTTTCCGCTGGCTGCATTTAAGCTTTTGACCACGTCTAAGATGCAAGTAAAATACAATTAAACCAACAACAGATGCTACTTGTTACTGAGCCGTGTTTCAGCAAGCTTTGAAACAGTTTCATGCTTCTAGTTTGTAAGATGGGTCATCCTCTTTTTCATCCCTGATTTCAAATTAAGTGTAGGAGGAGGATTCCACAACTTTATGGTACTCTGAGAAAGCAGAGAAAATTTTGTTGCTAGGAAACAATGGAGGACCTACACCGTGCTGTCTTTCCAGATTATTTTATAGTTAGCATGTCGTTTCATTAATTTTTCTAAGCGTCTTCTTTATGTGGACAGCCACGCTTTTCCTATAGTCACAATGCCTTCTACAGACTTCTGTGTTCTAGAAAATAACAATAATAAAAGAAAGTAATACTGGAATAAACACTGAAAGAACATGTGGTAGACCATGCTTTTCTACAAAAGCCATGCTGAGATCCAGAGTTGCACAGAAACTGAAGCTGCATAGAAACTTAATAAACATTTTTCTAATTAGGTATTATCAGGAAAGGTCTTAAGCATATGATGTTTTGCAGCTGACTATGTCTGGTTGTTCTTTTACACTGGATGCTCTGACTCCCGCTTTACACCCATAATATGTATCTGCACATTGGAAAGGTGATTGAATCAATGCTGTAGATTTCAGTCCAGGAGTGATGCATCTGTGACTGAAACATTGATGCAACAACTGAGATTGGTCTTGGTATAGAGCTTCTGCTAAAAAATTGTAGCACACTTTGGACTAAAAGGAATCACAATCTCTCAGAGGCAAGCTTAGCAACAGAAAACGTTTTGGTTTTGTTTTGTCTTTTTTTGTGGAGCAACTCACCAACATCCACAGATATAGTTCAAATGGCAGAAAGTTAATATACTTGTTTGTGGCTTCTGTAGAGCTTAATGTGATTTTTAGAACAGTATGGAAACATCATCTTCATCCAACAGTGCGTGAGCATCACTTCATAACCATTTATCAGTGCATGGCAGAAGGCTCTCTGCTACCCACCTATCTATAAATAACGAAACATCATCAATCCAGACATAAAATTGCATTTTATGGGTAGTCTTAGGAACATGCAATGTAGGCGATTAGATTACATGTAGTTGTACGACATTCCCAGTAATGAGAATGAAATTACTTAGAAACGTGCTGTCCAGACCACTTCCAGGTGAATTATTTCTCTTGCACACACTGAGGGACTTGGAATGCCTGTAAATACAATTTATGAATGACTTGAATTCAACTTGGACAATACAAAATTGTCTGTAGATAGGTAGATCTAGAGCCTTCTGTACTACTGACTCGTCGATGCTGGGTCCTCTTGGCAGCTAAGATGGGTGGAGGGGGCTAAAGAATCAGTATATAAAGGCCCTTTTTAGTACTGGTGGAATTTTGAAGGAAATGGAAAACGTAAAGGACACTGATAATTTTCTGAAGTCCTTCTGTGAGCTCTACAGACTACTTGCCATTGGCGACCGCTAAGGAAAACCTATCAAGATTGGCCTTCAAGTTGTGATTATTTTTTATAAGGCTGCCCCTGAAGTCTTTATGGCTGTGTGTCTTTAGGCAAATCCTTTGCTCAGCTAGTGACTCCTGCTTTTTTTTTCCCCTGAAAAGAAGAATTTATCAAAAAACTTTGATAAGAACCTTACTAGTTCCATCTTCCCTCTTCCAACCACCATCATCCTTCAGGGAAAGCCGTGGTTGATAAACAACCATTTCATTAAGCATTAGAATTGGTGTGGTTATTACCAATGATTTGCAGGGGTGGGGAGGAATATAAAATCTGATTAAGAAGGATTTTAAAGTTGGGGACTGAGGAAAAAGGTATTAGGTTAAAACTTGATGAATCCTCACAGCTTCAGTAGGCTCTTGGGAGGCAGATATTGGAGCAGGACTGGTATTGTAATAATCTTATTTACTTATGGAAGTAGAGGAATAACATCAACTATATTGACCACGTACTTGGACAGAGAAATCTTTACTGGTGTATCTTGCTGAGGAATTGTCTTCTCCTACTTACCTCTGTGTGGGATGGAAAAGAAATGTGTTTCTCTGCTGCTAGAAGTGTTTGTATCAGGAAAGCAAATAGATCATGATTACTGTTTCTGCTACTTCAAGAAAAAGAAATCCTAATGTGCCTCCTCAGGAAAGTAAAAATATCCTGAGTTTATGGCTTTCATTGCTGCTTCATCCCAAAGACCTAGAATGGATAGTGGGGCTTTAGGACAGAGCTGTGATGGAGAAGCTTAACACTTATATGCTTGAAGTCTCAAATCGCTTTCATTGCATGATGGACTCCCTTTACTCTTCGACTGCTTTGTTTTTTTAAAGATGTACAAAGAAAAGGATCTGTAAAAAAGATACAATGCATAGTACTGCAGTGCTGCATTTAACTAATATAGTGTTTATGGTTGCCAGTCAGTCTGAATGGGTTGTAGTGGGAGAAGTAGTTAACATCATAGGGTAATTCAGGTGGAAGGCATCTCAGGAGGTTTACCAGCCAAACCTTCTGCTCAACGCCAAACTCTGCCAAAGGTTTGTCTTTGTTAAAGATGTAGGATATAACATTTGTCAATGGGACATGTTCTCTCTTGGTTTGTTATGTATCTGTAAAATAAATAATTAATAACTAACAAATTGCACCCGAAGTTGTAGGCAGGGAAGACTCAGATCCATTATCTGCAAAGCAATTTAGAGTCAAAGATGACAGTCTAGCCATTACTATAACAGCTGTTTCTACCAAGCATCTTGTCAGACTAGAATTACAATGTCTAGTGAATTGAAAAGAATGCCAAGTGAAGAACCTGTCACAGAAGGATCCAGAACGTTTCCCATTTTCAGGCAAGTAAGTAGAAGTAGAGGCTCAGCATCTCATAGGAAGCATTGAGAACCACAGAGATTGGACTCTGACAAGGGAACTGATGTGAGGGAGGCTAGTGTGGGATGATTTGATCAGCAGCATGTAGAGAAAAACTTGAAGAAAGACAGCACTCTGTGTTTCAGAGTGTGATAATCCAAGCCCTCTTTCTCTGTGCATGGCTAAGAAGCCCAGTTGATTATTGAGAACAAAAGTAAACCACCAGATTTCAGATAGTATCCACGGGTTGGTTATGTAACAGCACTTTCAGCTCTGTATCAAGGGTTACAATGAGCAGCAAGATGAGTCACTGCAGAGATTCATCATGGATATAGCAAGCCCAAGGGCAGATCAACTATTGCAGCAGTTGTTATAATGAAAGCATTTGAAGAATGATAGAAAGCCGTCACAAAGTCTACAATCTGAAGTTCTGCATGAGAACATCAGGGTACTAAAGCAAGCATGCTATTTCATTAGCTGAAGAGATAAGTTTCCCACCGTTTTTAAGGACAATGAACTGTGACTGTACCCCTTAGTTAACAAGAGATCATGCTGAACAAACACCAATCTTGTTAATGAGACCACATCTCCCTTAACAATGTGTTCAGAACTTTGTTAAAGTCAGATAGATACCAATGTGATGAGAATTTCAAGAGAAGGGCCTGAAGTAGTTAGTAGCTGATGTCACTCTGGAGATAAAAGTGTCTTACCTGGGGTAAAACCAGGCCTGGCTACACAGGTTTTTACCGAGGGAGAGTATTCTTTGTTCTGATGAGTTCTTTGGGAAGGAGGCACAGAGCATGTGGTGGTGTGGTCACCTCCTCACAGCATTGTACAGTAGGAATGAGGATTGATTCCACCACTGCAATCAAATTTTAACGTGAACTACTGGAACTGTTAGGAGAAGTGATCAGGTAACTGATGTTTCTAAGACTGTTTCCAAGCTAAGGGTAGGTTTAAGAGATAGAACTGAAAATAAACCTAAGAATTACAAGGGTTCATACAATAAGCTCTACAGAGCATGCACTGAACACTAGCCAAACTTATTTTGGGATAACAGATTCCATTTCAGAAATGGGCTTTTGTTTGAAGTTAGGTAGCCTTGATATTGAAAAATACTATAAGAAAAGGCAGCCTCACAGAGCATTGGCCAAAGCACGTGGGCTGGATTTAGGCAGCCCGTTTGTTGTATCCCTCTCACATGCTGTGATAAACTGAATCCTGAAATACCTCGTGTAATGACTCATCTGATATTAAGATGTGTCAGTGTTCATAAACAACGCTGTTCATCTTCTGTGTGTGTATGTGCCTGTGTAAGAGGTGTAGGTGGAAGCTGGAGTTTTAGTTGTGATGACTCAGCCTTTGTTCACTGTTTCTCTTATTTCTGATTTATCAAGACATTGTCGTCTTTCCTGTGTGCTTAGGTAGGTGAAGTTCCAGGGTTCAGTGAGGAATGCAATATGTGTGTTTCCTGGAACAATCCGGAGATTTTTGTCTCTGGTATTTGACTGTTGAAAAAAAAAATCAGCCTCCTGGCACAGTGTGTTTTTTGGCCCTCATTTCTTTACTCTTTTTCTTGGTAGTCTATTAGAGTTAATAGAGAGGCTTTAACTACCCTCTTTTTGGTCAGATTTTACGTGGTTTTGCAGATAAAGCTTATTAAGAGAAATATACCTTCTATGAATTTCATATTCTCAAAGTAAGTATTTTCATTTTGTAATCCTGGCAGACTGTTTGTTAAACCAATGACCAATTAGGATACAATGGAGAATGTTTATGCAGAAATTATAAGGAAAAGAACAAATAGTTTTGGCAGTGATTTAGTTCTTAATTGGTAAATAGGTGAGGTAGTCTATTCAGTTTCCAGCATGTTTTTCTTTTATTTTATATTTCATATATATATAAAATATATATTATATATATTTTTATATTTTATATTTCAAAGTTTTAGATTCTTTAATATGTATAATCCAGAAGCTGATAAAATTTCCTTGAATAAAGTATGACAAAGGGCACTTGTCCTGTAATAGGACTGAGTTCAGACTGAGAGCTCTCATTCTAAATTTTGTATTAGTGACTTGCAAGAGCATGGGCTGAGTACAGCCAGCAGATGGAGGGCTGTACCAGCTGCTTAAAATTGGAGTTGTCTGGCTATCCATGGCAGAGACATTACAAACTCTCTGAAAGCTGTTGCAGTTTTGATGCTTCGTATTTCCTACAAAGCAAGCATCTGTGTTTTAAAAGATGGACTGTATTATAATTATTTGAACTGTCTTTTCTCCACAATGATGTACAGCCCCATTTGTGTCTTTTAAACCATTGTGGATGGTGATGGCTCTAAGAAACCAGGCAATCGATGCAAAGTTGGGGCATGCATATGTACATACATAAATATATATCTGTGGGGGTAGGGGGAGGTTGTCTGCATTTGTTTTTAACATCATGGAAACTAAAAGGTCCATAATGGGAATATACCTGCCTGCCTTGATGCACTGCAATGGGATGAGGGCTTTTCTGTTTCCTTTCTTTGTAAATGCTGACCAGTGTAATTCACCACACTAGATGAAGTTTCCCTAATACAGCATATTGGGAGATGGCTAGTAACAGGACTAAGCTGACCTTGTGTCACACTCCCCTTCCTCTTTCTAAGTGCTGATACTCTACTTTTGCCATTAGTGTCACAGTGCTGTCCAACTCACCTGCGATCTCCTCCCAAGAGCCAGTGAAGAGAGTTAAACTGGCAGAAAAAATAGCTTGTCAAAATAAAAGTGAATAGGTTTCTACTGATTTAGTTAATTGATAAATTTAATATGAAATCACATAATTATCACTGAGAAAAGGGCAGACGTTTGTGATCTGCATAAAGAAAAGGAAAGTAGTTTTCTGTATGCATAAAAGGTGCCATCAGTATAGCTCAGAACTGATAATACTTTGAGGTTGCAGGAAAAAATGTAAGTACATAAATATACACTAGCAGTTGCAGTTGCCCTGTAATGAAGGGTAACTGTTGACCACAGACTTTGTTCTGGAACTTCTTGAGGACGTTGTTGTGCCCGTTCGACCAGGTGTAATACTTGTTGATATGGTAATCCCTCCTCTGAAAGTGTGCTTGGTGTGAAACCTCCTCTTACATCTTTATTTTGTTACCTGCTTACTACTTGGATGGCTAAAGCAGCTTCAGTACAAAAACTTAAGGAAACAGTGGCAGCCTAAGCAGTGACAGTAGAGAGGAAAGAGGCAGTTGTGCCAAGTGTTGTTGGTGTGCGAATCGACCAAGGTTGTCATTTCTTTTGCCAATTTCCACTTGGTTCTGAACCCTTGCACTTCAGGGAATAGGGGCAGCAGTGACAGAAGGAAGCTGTGTATGATCCCCCCAAAGTTTTCCCCTTCTCTCCTCCACAATGGGTCTGCTGGACCATCTCCCTCTTTCTTTTTAGCTGGACAGCCAACCCAGCATGACTTTTCCCTGGCTGCCTACCATCTGCCTGTTGACTCTCTTCCCCTTTTGTTCCTCTTTAAAAGCTCATTCCTGTGAGGCACTGAGAGTCCGCAGTAAAATGCTAAACATGCATCTTTGCTACTGATCTTTAGAACAAATGGTTGCTCAAAATCAGTTAAGAGAGTTAGTATCTTGATACAAGGTGTGACTTGTAAAAAGGACACACGAGCAATAGTAGCTCAGTTCGAGACACGTTTTAATGATGTCCTAATGAATATTTATCGTTATTTGTGAGACTCTATTTTCAGCTGTTGTGTATTATAGTAACAGCTGGCAAAATATTCGTTTTGGTTTGTAATGAAATTGTCTCTGTTTTAGCTATTTATTATGGTGGGCATGTTGCTCCTATACCATTGTGTTTGCCATTGTAACACAGCTGGATTACTGGCAGGCTAGCGAGTTTAAAGGCAAATCTGAGTAGTTCCTTTCTTGTCCAGATGAAGGTCTCCAAGTGGAAATGTTAACTCTTTGTACTGTGCGTTGATCTTGTAGCAGAGGTGAACAAAGTGTGGTCAGGTTTGGGTTTTTTTTAGCATAAGATGCATTGTCATTTCTTTTAGAGACTTCAGTCTGAGTTTCTCTCAATGGAGAGAAGAGCTTTAAATAAATCAATCCTACTTTTGGGAATACTACCTCCCTTTTCTTAAATATTTTTGCTGTTCTGAGGATGCTCAATTTAGACAAATGACGTTTTATATAAGAAGATACTTTACTGGAAACAGACAACCAGCTCTAACTTGATGCTCTATGATGGACTAAACCATAACGTTGTCTTTGCAGTTTTAATTGTGAAGCTTCAGATAAAAGCTGGTTTGGGTTCAGACTCAATCATATAAACTGGAATGCATTGACATTTGAGTGGAAAAAGAATCTGAATGATTGACTCCACCTTTGGCCAATCTCCCTTTCACTAAAACCTGAGAACAAATAGGGCTGATTTTGCTGTAGAAAAGTCTATTGCAGTTGGGTTTCGGCTCTTAAAACAGAACTTGGAATGATTTGGAGCTGGATCCCATTTGTTGTTCACAAATTCCAAGGACTTAGCAGGGAGAAAATATCTCTTATTTGGTCTGTATAACAGAGACTATGAAGTACCTTAGTTTGTCACTGCAGCGCATATTGCACTACATCTGGTTTCTTCTTGCATCCTCAATTTAGAAATTCAGCTGTTACCATAATGAAAGGAGAGAGCTATGCTGGCATTTTAATATTTAAAAAGCACATTCTAGAATACTTTAGTGAAAGCAGGAACATTCTTTCCAAATGATTGTCTGTGTTCCTGTAAGAAGATGTAGAAAGTGTTAATAATATAACACAGCATAGAAGACCAGATGTCCCATGGCAAAGTTTAAATAAAATTGGAAGAAATTAACACCCAGTTTGCTAATGCACAGCTATGGAAACTTTGTTCTACATATGGGGGTTCAAGCTTGGGTGCCTACATCCCCTCCCCTTCATTACTGAACAAAGAGGAAAATAGGAACACAACAAAAATAGAAACTGATAAATAAAGCTCAATCAATGTGTTCATTTTTATCCTGTAGCGAAGTTTCATTTGCTGATCTATTTTCTTTGCATAATTACTGATGAATTGAGCTCACCTTTAATCTCTGAAGCACATCTCTTAATTGCATTAATACAATATTTAAAGGCACGCAACATAATCCCAGTTCCAGGATGTTGTTACTTTGATCTTTCCCTGAGCTCTTATCTCACTGAATTTATATCTCTGCGAATAGTCTGCACTCAACAAAACTTGGAAAATGACAAAATTGGATTAATTCTACCTTTTTTAAAAATTGTGAGTAGTTTTACACATGATGGCTTTGCGAAATTTACAGGTTTTTGCCTTCCTCACAGTTCAGAAATATATGTATACATCTATTTAGTATCCAAATCTTTTCTTCTTTATTTGGTGTGAGCAATATCGCAGTGCAATACTTAAGAGGAGATGCCACACAACCCCCTTTTTTTATGCATAGAGCTTTGTTGGAGTTACTGTTTTTGGTTTTACGCTGTATGCTGTTATAAAGAGACAATAACCTCTCACAGGTGTGAGGACTGCCTTGGAAATGCAGCAACACTCTCTCACACAAACGTTATCCTGTCTTGTGGATGAACCGAATATTTATTGCTAACTTATTCTCAAATGAGCAATTCTTTTGCTGCCTGTGGACAAATGACAGTTGAATTACAATTATTGGCTGCTTAATCAAAGTGATCGTTGAATATCAGTCCTTTTTAAGGCTTGCAGAGTCAAGGAAGTACGATTAATTTTGCTCATCAGAATAAATGAATTTACCTATAACAGTCCAGGATATCAGAATTTTACAGTTTGAGCCACACATTAAGGATTGTTTAACTATGTGTTAGTCTGAGAAGCTGGCATTTCTACTACGTTTGGTAGGTGGGAAAACGCTGTGAGAACTGTGTTGTGATGACTGAACAGCAAAAACTCTATGAAGATGATTATTGCAGTACCTGAAAGGGGCTACAAGAAAGCTGGGGAGAGACTGTTCACAAAGACTTGGAGTGCTAGGACGAGGGGCTATGGGTCTAAACTGGAGAGGGGCAGATTTAGACTAGACATAAGGAGGAATTTCTTCACCATGAGGGTGATGAGGTGCTGGCCCAGGTTGCCCAGGGAAGCTGTGGCTGCCCCATCCCTGGAGGGGTTCAAGGCCAGGCTGGATGGGGCTTGAGCAGCCTGGTCTGGTGGGAGGTGTCCCTGCCCATGGCAGGGGGGCTGGAATTGGATGGTCGCTTTTAATCCAAACTATTCTATGATTCCATTCAGAATGAAATTTAAAGCTTTTTCTTCTTTAATTTTTTTAATTCATTTTAGAAAGATTTTGTTATTTTAAAAAGGTTTATTGGAGTCTTACCCTTCAGTCTCTCAAAATTTGATTCCTTTTGTGAGTCCCAAGCATTAGCTATTGTTCTTTCTCATCCAGAAAACAATAGATCAGTTTAATAAATCTGTTTAGTCCTCTGCCTCTGCTCCTTAGTTCTAATGAAACTTAATTAAAAGATGTAATGCTCCTTTTACAGCAATTGCATTAATTAGACTTTCTTCTGGATATAATAATTCTGAGCATTTCAATGCTTTCAGCTGGATAGTTCATTACATTCAAGCAGAGATTTTGGAGCAATGTTAGCATCATTCTGTACATTTCACCTTGTCACAAAGAAGTTTTAAATTTACCCGTTCAGCACTTTTGAACACCTGCCTGAAAAATAGAAATCTTAGAAAGTTCGGTGCGTTGAATTTTTGATTATCTACTCTGTTTGTCTTTCCATTCATGCGCCTGGTTATAAGAAAGGGATTGTACTCCCTCCTTTAATTCCATCCAAGTGTTGAGCAAGCGCTGTTAGACAGGGCTTGGGAAAGGTGGATTCAGGCTACCTAAATACCTAAAAGAGATGGGATGTTTGGATTGTGGTTTGTTTTTTTTGTTGTTGTTGTTGTTAGTTTTCTCTCTATTTCTGGCTCCAAGGTGACTGCAAGAACTTAACTGCAACTATTGTAATGTCGTGTTCAAACTACCAAACCCCACTGAGAAGCAGGTTTGTTGTGGAGCTGATGAAGGGGCATGATTCACTCCCAGGACAGACCTACTGACAAAGCATCCTCACACCTGCTTTGCAAATACCCCGTGGGTATTAATGGCAAGACTAGGCAGTTATGTTTTCACTCAGTAATTTAGCGAAGTGAACCTCAAGTCTAGAACTACTCCCTACCATATAATTTCTACTAATGTTTTAAATCTGCTTCATTATTTTATGCTGATTTTCTAGATTAATTTGTAAAAAGAGGATTTGAATGTGAGTGTGTATAGTTCAAGAACCTGGACAAGGAAAATCCGTTTTACTTCTAGAAGAACTCCTACTGAAATATTAGTCTGCTCAGTGTATCTTGCTCAAATGCCTTTTGGACTGAATACAGCTGCAATATTTTACCCTTTATGGAGCATTGAAAATACAGCAGACAGCTAAGTATGTATTGATCCACTGTCTAACCATTAGAGACAATCTTGATCTAAGTATAAAAAAGCTTAAAGTGTAATACAGTTGTCAGCTTATTTTTTTTTGGAGGAAAAAAAGCCCTGAAGCATTATGGAGTGGTATGTGTACAGGGACTACTGGGAAGAGATGTAGTTAGCACAACTTTTAAACTGTAACGATATGTGTACTTGATATTGTTCTATGGGGAACAATTGAAAAAAAAAGATAAAGTAGCCTGTAAGTCTTCACGGCTGCAAGATTTTTGGATGCTTACAGTGTCCTGGTTTCCTAGAATAACTTGAATGTCCTTAAAAATAATCTCTATAATTTGCTAATATAATAGAGGAATTTTGAAAAATGAGCATCAAACCCTTGGTTAAAACTCGATACCATTTCAATAAGCCTTTGATTTCAATGAAACTGCACCGGACTAATGGTTCAATTCCTCATGATCAAATGTGATGAATTTACAAAAGTATCGCTTAGTATTTGTCACTTATAAAAAAAAATGCACTCTGTAATGTTTGATGACAGACAGTTTATATTCCCAGTTATGGAAGCTCTCTTTGGCTTTAGGGCAGAATACTTCTGTTATGACAGAAATGTATTGACACAGGCAGCAAAGAGCGAGAGAACCTATTGATGGCCATGTACCTGTTTCAGCAAGATTTTCTGTAGTCTAATTAATCCATTTCATGTATTTTACTGGTTTGGCCTACGGGATCATATAGAATTTTAGTTTTAGTCTCTACACCTGAGAATTATGTGAAATATCACTTATTACTGGCTGCTGTGACAAGTGTCTGAGGTTTGATGCTAGACAAAAGATTTTTGAACCATCAAACAGCAACTTTGATGAAAATCAAGGGGAAGAAGCAGAGCCTGTCAAAACTTCTCATCAAGAGGCAGACTAGGACTAGGCCTTCAGGAGAGGAGGGAATATTTTTTATTTTTGAGATGATGTTCCAACAGGACTCCTAAGGGATGTCTTTAATTTTGATAAAAGAACCTTTCACAACTTGCTGTGGTGATAGAGTGGCTCCCACTGCCATCTGACTTTGAAATCTGTGCAATATGTCCTACATAATAATAGTTTTAAGAAGTACAGTGGCTTAAATGTCTGAGTAGTAAAAGGGAGAATTTTGATAGAGGAGAGAGAACATAAGTTCTCCTGGTACTGTTGAAGGCCAACCATTATCTGCTGGCTGCTAGCTCACTTCAATAAAGCAGAATAATACGTTACGTCTCAGGTAGAAACCCTCAGATTTCTGTCTCTCAGCAGTATGTGTTAAATAGGAAAACACCCTGATTTCTGAAGACTGTAGGTAGGGAAGACAGAGGGGCACATATTTATGAAGAAAGGTGAGAACAGCCTTGTAAGACTTTTTGATAGTAAAAAATATCATAGAATCACCACGTTGGAAGAGACCCACCGGATCATCGAGTCCAACCATTCCTATCAAACACTAAACCACGTCCCTCAGCACCTCGTCCACCCGTGCCTTAAACACCTCCAGGGAAGGTGACTCAACGCACTCCCTGGGCAGCCTCTGCCAGTGCCCAATGACCCTTTCTGTGAAGAATTTTTTCCTAATGTCCAGCCTAAACCTCCCCTGGCGGAGCTTGAGGCCATTCCCTCTCGTCCTGTCCCCTGTCACTTGGGAGAAGAGGCCAGCACCCTCCTCTCTACTAATAGTAAATATAGTAGTAATCAGTAGTAAATATATCAGTAAATATAATTTACTACTGATTGATTCTTCAGCTGTTCACTGTGATGGAACCAACTTCATTTGATTAAGATAGTATTTCTGTTCTGGGTTTTATTGTTGACAAGCATGGCAGAGCTCTTCAAAAAAATGAGAGTAGAAGCATACTGTTTATAAAGCATATTATTAAAGCTTTATTGATTTGACATTGGGATGGATTGTGAGGAGGGTCTGTGTGCCCTTGTGATCCAGAGAGCAATGCCTGATGTTGTTGTAACTCTTAGTAAGGGAGCAGGATAAAGTCTAGCCAGGCTTTTGTTTTCCTTATTTACTTACTTTTAAATTTAAATGCAGCCAAGAGGTCTTAGATGATCTCGTTCGTCTGCCTGTTTTGAGGCAAAAATTTTGTTGTATCTTTTGAGACCTTGTGTGGGTTTTTTTGTAACTATTTTTGTTGTAAGTGTCCTGACTAAGCATCCAGTGAAGTCTTCTGTGGTTTTGCCATTGACTATACTGGATAAATAGAGAGCACACCTTTTCAATACATACGCATACCTAATATTACCACCACCCCTTAATAATTAGTCTTTTGATATTCTTTAACAAAAACCTAACATTATAATTGTTATGAGCAACTCTGTTTCTTATCAGCTGTATATCTTGTGCATGAGCATTACTCTACACAAATAATTATTTTTGTGAGTAATTGTTCTAGGCGCAATGATTAGCCCACTTGGCAAAAACATATTGCTATTAAAATGCAGCTTGCTCTGAAATATGATTTAAGCCATTTTGCAATGATTACTTTGTTCTCGTTGTTTGTCTTTAGAAGGCATTTAATTCCAAAGAGGTATTGGAGGCTGGGGGTTTAAAATAGATCTGACAGAGCTTTTTCCCTAATTAATTTTAGAAAGTCTTGATGTAGCTTCTTTTGTACAGTTAATTTTGAATGCAAAATGGGCTCTACTTTCTCATATAGTTATATTATCTGATATTTTTAAAAAAGAGGCATTATTAAACTGAAGATTTTTTGGGAAGTGTGTTGTCTGAGCATGACTCTTGCTGGCTTTACTTCATCTACGTGTTGCTCTGCCATCTTCTGGGGGATAACAGATGAGTTCGAGTGTCCATCCAGTTTGTTCTCAATAGAATAAATTCTTTTTGTTTAGTAAGTTCAACAGTTTAGATCTAGTTATCCATTTTTAGTCTTTGCTGCTGTTTGGGCTTTACAAGGGCAGTTTCTCTCCCTGGTACGTGACTCCCTAAGAGCTGGAAGGAAGACGCAAATGTTCTGTTTAGTAAAACCAAATAGATAGTTCTGTGGCACCAGGAATAGGGATGTCTGATCTATTTCTTGAGCTCCCTCTTGTTTAATGGACTGTGAGCATGAAATTTGGATCTATGTAAGGCTCATCACATGTCCATTAGACATCTTTTGATATCTATTAAATAGTGTTTGGTTTTAGTTTTTTTTTCAGTTTCAGCGTTTCTCTCTTCTTTCTTGATGCATGTTTTTGAAAATTTGTAGGATTAAAAATATTCCTAAAATATTCTTTCCTTCATCTTATTTTTTTTTTATTGCAAATTTTTTTGGGGGGAGACCGCACAAATAAAATGGATGTGTAGCTATATAATCCTTATTTCTGGGGTAAATGGGATTAGCAATGTGTATGTGTCATTCTTTGATTTCCACACTTATAGATGCATGTAGTACATAAAACGATGCATGTTTTTCCACTTCTGTATCCTACTGGGATACACACAAAAGATGTGATGCATCAAAATTCTTTTAACAACTGCACAGAAGCATCATTTGTCAGGGGAAGGCAATTATTTCTCTTCATTAAACTTCTAAGTGCTTATTTCAAAGTAATCAGGGGACCGTATGCTTTATGGTCTTGCATAGCTAATGCATGTCCATTTATGCATTTTCTAGAATACCAGGCTTAAAATTATGCTGAAGGCTTGAAACATATCTGTGGTCATATGGTGATTTCAGAAGTGGTTGTTAAGAGGTGTCAATTAAATTCTTAGTTTTGCTAGACACGTGTTTTAAATTTCAAACAGAGATAATACTGATGTCTAACTGCTACAGAAACCTGTAAAAATATGTCACTGAACATTACCCTGAAATTAAGTCTCTGAGAGCTGAAAAGGTTTAAATATTCTTTTTTTTGTTTTTGTTTTATCCACTGGAAATGCATTTGAAGCCAGTATCTGATATGACAGCCTATTTCTCAAAGGGGCTTCACAATCTGAACCTATTTTACATGCCAGTCTCTCAAATCTACTTTCTACTTTTAACTAAAACTAAAGAAAATTAACTAGGCTTAAATAGAGAATCTTAGGGTTTATTTGGCTTTATTTATTCTCTCAGCAGGTTATTTAAATGTAATTTAGTAGAGGCGGGGGAAAAAAGCTTGGCGATTATAATCAATTCTATTGGAAATAAACTTTATTCCTAAGGGCAGTGAAACTCCTAATAATAATTTGTTAGTGTAATAATACAACACAATGAAACTGAAATAGGAAGTAGTTATACAATAGTAAAATATATGTTACAATAAAATGATCACTGCAAAAAAAAATGCTTGGACTTGGTGCACAAAAGTAGATTGTGGCATAAAGTACAACCTTAACATTTCAAAGTTAAAATGCTATGAGAAGTAATAATAGCAATTGTCAGCAGATGAGGTAAAGTGTAAAATATCTCATCTGACAGTCTGAAGGAAAACTGTTATGTTAGGATTTGTGTTGTACATAGGTTCTGCTGTTTGTTGCTAACCAACTAGAGGAACATGATGTCTTTGCTCTTAATTTAAATATTCATTTAGAATTAATTTTTCATTGCTCTCAAAGACTATCATAACACTTAAACTTCTAAATCCTCCTGACCTGACATGACATTTCATTAGACTTGCTCAGAATACTGAAATGAACTCTTGTGAACCACACTTTGAAAGTTCTAAAAAGGCTTGCTGAATAAATGTCTCACTTCAGTTTATTTTTTAACTTTTCAAACCGTGGACTAATATATAAATACTCATTGGACTTGCAAAAGCTCCACTGCAGTAATAATCATTAAGAGTTTTTACTCTGGTCCAAGTCCAGTCTGTGGTATTTCATTTGAAAGACTATGGTGTCACAGAAACACCACGCTAATTAATCAGCCTCTTCAAAAGCCAAATACTGAAGCAGAATTTTGGATTGGTTTAATCTCCTATTGCTCTATTCATGTTCATTCCCTAGGCTTTGTTCTACAGAGAACTCCTTGAAATCTCAGAGGAGAATCAGGAATTCAGAAATTTAACAAAAGCAAAAAAACTCTCCAGCAAAACAACCCCCACACGAGCCCCCCAGGAACAAACAAAAAAAGTGGAAACAGAGTAATGCTAGCCGACTTCAAACAAAAACTTCAATAAATAGGTTGATATATAAGTAGGTCCAATATTATGCTTTAAGCTTCTCACAGATTGGTGTTGTGTAGCTTGACAACTTTAAAGAACACAGCAAACTCGGGCTTTTGATTGTTTATAATGTTTGGAGGCTGTTCCTGCGCATCAGTACTGCACAAAGAATGATAGCCTTCTCTTTCCAAGAATACGGATGGTTGTGCGTAGGTATCTTGGTTTGTTTATTTTATTTTATTGCAATTACCTGAACTTGGATTCTGTTGTTACTGGTAGTAGCTAAATTGTGGCGCCTTGGCCTCAGACTCCTGCTCTTCCACAGGGCTTTTGAGGAATGAGCAGTTTCCAAAGGGCACAGAGAGAACCCAGAAGAGAATTCTCAGAGGAGTAGATCTTGTTTGTGTAGTCTACATAAGCTTCCTTGTCCTGTGAATCACAAGCCTCACTCTTCCATGCTAGTATTTTGCATTAGCATGCTGTATGAAAAATTTTTAACCCTGCAAGATATAGTTCTCCAAAACAATTAAATCCTTTGTTGGGCCATGATACAGTTCCCGTGGCACTTCTCAGAAATGATTGATGACAAATGACTCAAACCTAACAGGATTTCAACAGGCTTTTGTATTTGCTTTGTGACGTTCTCCTATTATGGCAAAGAGCTTTAGTGTGTAGCTGGAACTGAAAATGAGAAGTTTTTGTTCCTTAATATAGTTTTAAGTAGCTGTTAAAAAACCCAAGCAACCTTGAAAAAAAACCACTTGATGTTCTTGGTTCAAAGCAGGATACTTGCCAGCACGGAGGGAACGCCACATGATACAGAGTCAATAATTTTCTGGTAACCTGGTAAATGACAGTAGGCAAGAAATAATAAACCACAGCTGGTGCATTTTGGCAAGCTGTATATGCCCCTCTGAAGTGTTTCCTTTGCACCTTGATTATGTGGCATCACAAGGTTGATGGCTCCTCTTCCCTAGCTGGAGTGTCACACCAAGACATTAACGTCCTCAATTCAGACAAGTGTTATTCCTGATGGTGTCGTTATCTTCATTACTCATGGGTTCCCCTGTTTACCTTCTCATTTTTCTTTGTTCTGCAACTTCCTACTGTCCCCGAGTTTCACTGTACCTTCTAACCCAAGTGTTGTCATTCGTTATGTGTTTCCTGCTCTACTAACCTTTGGTTAAATTGTTAGCTCATATGATTTACATAGTATTAGAGAAATATTTACTATATACATCATCTTATTTACTCACACTGTGCGTACATCCTCATAGATGCAGGCTCTGGCCATATATCTTGGCATCTAAGCAACTAACTGCATCATGGTCCCAATATAGAATCATAGAATCACTGGGTTGGAAAAGACCCACGGGATCATCAAGTCCAACCATTCCTATCTTGGGGTATCTTGGGGTTTTGATCAAAGATTGTCATCTGAGTGAAGGAGCCCTCAGGAAACTCATTTCTGAGCTAGACAGTGAATTGTTTTTTACTGTAGCCTTTCTCTGGGGCATGGATTTAGCAAGTCAGCTGTGTTTTGAAGAGTTAATTGATACTTATATTTTGAGATCTTTGGGTGAAATAATATAATGGATTGATAACATTTCTGTCTTGTGAATTTATCTTTACGTTGTTCTTCACGCAAAACCGAAAATGATCAATGAATATAGTTTCATTTGTATTTATATAGCTAAGCTGGTGAAATTTCATTTGAAAACATTTCACTTCACATCAAACAGAAAATGATCCATTTGCAGCTGCTTTGGTATTCATTCAGTTGCTAGATCTAATCCTTCTGCAAAATTTAATTACGTGCTTTCTGAAATGGAATTAAGTGGCAATTCTCTTAATGCAGTTAGCACCTTACTTAATATTCTAATAATACTGGTAATACTCTTCTCATGTCTCTCTTGAACTATTGTTTAGCACTAAAAGGTATCTTCTAACATGAATATAAATAGAAACACGCATATAGGTGTTTGAAGGTACAGTTTCTGAATATAGCTATTCTAATCTATAATTGTTGAGAATCTTTCGATGGCTGCTGAATGGAGAATGAAATTCAACTCCATCTACATATTCCAGGGTAAGGATAAGTTTATAAAGCATTGAGTGAGATGCTAATCAGCTCTTCTAAAACTAAAGAGGGATCAAATGATTGAAAACCACTGGGAGGTGTTCTTAGCTCTAATCAGGCAATTCAATTGAGTCGTGCACGTTGTGCCAAATGTTTCCTTTTTTTGTAGCTGAGTTGACTGATTTAGATTTTGACTAGCAATAATTTAAAGAACAGAACTATTCTGAAGATGTGTTCTAATTCTTGGTCTGATATATTTGTAACTATTGTACAAGCGTGTTGAGGCTGCGTGAAGTATTCGGGACCTGTATGACTCATTGAAGCATCAATACACAAACCCCAACATTCCTACAAAGACTCTAATGTTTCATTAGAGATTCCTGTACTAGTGTGGATTATGGAAGAATGCCATAGAGGCACTAAATTAAATTAATGAAACAACAGGGTAAAATATCATATAAAAGTATCGCATTAAGAAAAAAGTGATTTAGTATCGATACATCAAATTAATTAAATTGAGCTGAATTACACTTAAGATACCAGCAGAGCCTTACAACTTCTCAGAAATTTTGGAACTTCCTAAGCAGGGTTCTATCAATCCTGATGCCAAATGGTGTATACAGATTCCACTCAAGAATACTGGGAGAAAGATTTTAGTTTAAGGTGATATTTGACAATAATGGTCCGATACCAATACTAATTGGAATAATGTCAGGAAATTCTGTCCACACTATTAGTGATTAGCTGTCTCTCCTCCTGTATACTTTCAGTTAGTCTAGAATGACTCCATATCTTCCCAAAGCAGTGTTAACCACTCAGTAAGACCATAGGAGCCTGTTGTCTTTTTGCTTTTGTGTATCAACAGGAATCTTGATAGTGCATAAGCAGTTCTTGTTGCATGAATAAATTTTCTCTGTGTGCCATCTGCTGGACCCAGCTCGGAGTGCTTTGTTAATTCATATAGAATCATAAAATAGTTTGGGTTGGAGGGGGCCTTAAAGATCATCTAGCTCTAACCCCCCTGCCATGAGCAGGGACGCTTCTCACTAGATACCTTTTCAATTATATTTGTAGCTAATTAAAGTTATCTGCAACTGAAGAGATAATAACAAAAAAACCTGAGCAGCATAACATCATCTTGCTTTATGAAAGCAATAGAGGTTTCTTGGTGACTGCAGTTCACAACGTATATTCCTAAATAAGGCAATTCTGGATGAATTTTTAATGCATTGATATATTTGAATGGAATTATTGCTATAGTGGTGTAGATCTATGGAATTGTGTGCTTGTCTAGATTGTAAAATTAAAGAACTGTGATTGAAAACATTAGACTTTAAACAGGATACACCCCCCCCAAAATTATTTATAGTTTTATAAATAGATATAGTGAAGTCTAAGGATTACACTAGTAGATGGGTAGTGTGTTTTGAGCCCTAAAAGTCTTAACCTCTTAAGTCCTGGGTCTCTAGAACTTTAAAATTAGAATGCCAGCAGTGAATTCTAACCTTAGATTAGAGAACAATTAGAACATCCCAGATTTCATCCTTATGTCTAATACTTTAATAATCAGTTCATGGATGCATACACATTTATACATTGAAATAATTCTCTGCAATTCTCAGAGCAGGAAAACACAGTGAAACATGATTCGACACTAGTTTTTTTGTGCATACAACTTTTATTTGATGATTATTTTATTTTCTAACAACACCCATGCTTATGTGCTGTTAGCAACCCATAATCACAGTGATGTATAAAACAGCTTCAAGTCCAGCCTGTGCTGGAGTATTGATCATTAATGGAATAGTCACTTGATGATAGAAGACTTGATGTGGTTTTGAAAGTCACTTAAATTTTTACAGTACCTAATAATAAAACACCATTTAAAATCAACGCTCTGTTTTGTACAATGGCATATGTACATCCCAAAAAATTTAAATTGTTTATATCCACATGGCAAGCTTTGAAATGCTGTTTCACCAGCTGCAGTTCTCAAGCATATCTAAGCGTATGAAGAGGGGAAGTGGACCTTATTGTGCAAATATTCACGCAAATAGACCACTGTGTAACAGCCATAATAAAGATGTAGCGAATGGGGCTCAGATTTGCTAATGGCTCAGATTAATTAACCGGTCTTTTGTCCAAATGTGGACAAAACTAAGTACTGTAGAAATTCGAGGACCAGAAACACTATATGCAAAGCATATCAGAAAGAATATACTTAAAACCAAACGAGGAATAATGCTGTGGGCTTGCTTACAAGAAATAAAGCATGGAACTGCTTTATTTTTTCCATAGAATAATTATGGTAATTGTGTTTCTGAAATTCCAGCCTACAAATTCAACGATATGTAATGCATTAAAGAAATCAGAGCAGCATGCATTTTCTCTATATCTACATGATTTCATATAATTACTTCAAAATTTGAATGATAAAAGTAATTTATTAATTCCAACCTTGTGAAAAATTTTACTTAGAGAGAGACCTATAATTATGAGATGGAAAATCAGAGTAAATTATGGCTATAAAAATGTCTTTGAGTGTGAAATAAGCAAAGATGCGTACTGTGTATAGAATAGTAGTTTATTCCCAAGGAAAAAAGACTCTTCAGTGGATTTCTTTTTAATGTTCTTATAAAAATGAGAAATGAGTGTCCACTGAAGTACTGGTTTTGGTGTTTTACGATATAGAAAGAGTTAGAACAGGATTTAATAAGTTTGGCTTTTTCTTTTTTTTTTAGTGTTTTTTCTTTTCTTCTCCCAACAGGTTTAACAATTTCCAGTTGAAAGGCTACAACAGAGAATGTAAAAATAGAGGTTATATAGATGCCCTAAAGGTTCACACCACTATGTCACTTCATGACTTAAAAAATAGAAGTTCTAGAATCATGGGATCGTTTAGGTTGGAAAAGACCTTTAAGATCAAGCCTAAGCATTAAATCCTATTTCTATCCATTTCCAAATGCCAAATTGTATCTTTATTCACAGGTGGTATGGGATTGTACTTCACTGTTGTCACTTTTGAGTACCATGCAAATACTATACAAAAAGCTTTAAAAGCAATCTGGCTACAATAAATTATCCTGCTTTCAAGGTTTCTTGGTTTTGGGGGTTTTGTTTGTTTTCATTACTCTATAAAATTGACATGCTCTTTTGAGAAATGTAAACTAAAAAAAACCCAGCCTACCTCTTGACCCAGTGTCTCACTTCTTATGCGACTGATTCTCTTTAAATTAGTGGATGTGAAGCAAGATGCTTGAGAGCAGGATATTGCCCAGCGTTCTTTCAGGAGAAGCAGCGAGAGATTTGTGGGTGATTAGGGAGGGACCTTCTCCCCTGCTGCAGTGCGGGAATGTGGGCAACAACTTCACATCTTCGAATTAGAATTGAATAGTTAAAACTAGATTGGAACAGGATTTGGTACTGCTTAAGCAGCTTAGAGAGAATTTGAAGTTCATCACCAACCTGAGGTGAGGTGGGAAATTTCTATACTTAACTAGTTGAGGAGAAGCTGGATGTTGCCTAGTCCTCCCAGCGTAATCACCTTATTCTCAGCTGGTCTTTATCAAGATGTTTACAGATCCTCTCTAGCAGGATGCCGGGTTTTAAAAGCATTGAATGGTCATCTCAACTGTTGCATTACCGAGTACTCTGAAAATTACTACCATTGCTAAAATCTATCTGACACTAAGTCTTTTGTATCTATGACATGTATCTATGTATGTACGACAGCAAAATATGGTGAAGAAAAACATTTGAATGTCTTCTTGTACAAATGCTGTTTTATAACTTATCTGTCCTGAATATTTTAATTTTTTTCATAATATCATCCATTTAGGTGTTTTCAAAACCATATAATTGGAGCTTCTATAGCAGTTCAATAGTGCTGGGTCCAGCTTCGGAGAGGTGGGAGCAAAGGGGACATATGTAGTCCTGGAATTAGATACATGTCAGGCGTGTTCTTTTGTTGACCCCCAAACGTCTGAACTTGCACTGTTTAAAAAGCCAGGCATAACTTTGAAATTGATGGTTTTAAAAAGTAGCCAGGAATCCTGTATATCGTGTGGCATCACCTAGCAAGAGGGCTATTTTGTAATTTTAGTCTTACTTTATTACATCGAAGTTGTGGCCCGAACCTGAGCAGGCGGAACAAGTTTTCATCTGGAACTGTAGTGATTTAGGGGCAGTGAAATGTTTTACTCTATATCTTCGCCCAGGAACGATGGGTATTTCTTAGTGGCTGTGGCTGACAAAGCCCTGTAACTTTAATGCTGATCCATTTTAGTCACTCTGGTTCTTGTTTGTGTATCTTCTTGGTGTGAAAACCATCTCCAGCAGCGGCTGCCTTTCTGTTGGGTGCATGGATAAGTCATTGCTTTTCTGGATGTTGTTAAGGCCTCTTCCTTTTGTTGTCTGTACTCTGCACCGCCTCAGAAGAGTCACCAGAATTGCTTTCATCATTACCATGGCAATAAACTTTCCTACACAGCCCCGAGGGCCAAATCCAAACGGTTGGAAATAGCGTGAAGGAACCTGTACAGAACAACATGAGAAACAATGTTTAAGACAGATCTTTCTTCATAAAAGTAGCCAAAATTATGCTGGACGTTGGTAGTATATGTATTTTGAAAAGTGCGTGAAATAAATCTCTGAGGAGTAATTACTTCTTCCCTTCACATTGAACAGTCCTTCCATGCAGGTCAGGCCAAAAATACAGAGGCACCTACAGAAGGTGTGACTTTTGAATGCCAGGGTAGCAGGGAACGTAAAGTTAGGCAGTTGAATTCTGCCCATGTCTTTTAGTCTGTTCATCCTGTGAACCACAGGGACTTTAGCACAAGCTGTGAAACGGAGCGAAGCTTTTGCCCTTCAAAATTCATTAAAGTTCATTGAAAACCTCTTCATAAAATGTTTCTTACAGAGTTCATAAGTGTCTGAGATACAGGCTGATGCCCTATCTAAAGATAATCATAAAGCCATACACCTGCTACAATTGTCATTAAAAGGCTAGTCTTCCTGAGAATGAATTTGTCATAAAATGTAATTTGAAAATTATATTTGATGGCTAATAGAGAGATAACAACTATGAAAAGATTGCGTCCTGTAGACGAAATGCAGGATTCTCAGAACTGTTGAATAATGCACAGCCAATTTCTGCTACTGCGTTGACGTTTAATAGATCAGCTCTCCAAAAGATTCCCAACACCATGAATGGTACTGTTAGTGAGCTACAAAGGCAGTTGTTATGAGTAAGGAAAACCAAGTCTGGCTATAAATAAATAATTTTTCTTCATCTGTGTAGCTTTATTTTTTAATAACTAAGATATTAGCTGTGATCTGACTTCCTATATAACCCAAGAGTAGAGTAGAAAAGATTGCTTTATATTAAATTATCTTTATAAAAAGTTTCCTTTTTTTTTTCTCATATTCAGACCATGACAAATGTTTTCTATTTAATTTTTTTCAAATAATTTGAGCTGGACTTTTTGAAAAACGATGGGTAAAGACAAATGTTTATAACACTGCACAAGTACAGCAGCTGGCAGTACAGCACAGTAGCATATGCCCAGCCTGGGAAAATGGAAAACTGCTTAGATCCTAACAATGCCATCTTATCATAAATAATAGTGTGGATTTCTATTCAGACAGAGAACTGTGTGAAAATTGTGCCTGCTAGAATAATTATGTGGCAAAGAGAATGCGTGAAGTCAGATAGAAAATGTGTGGTTAAATATTTGGTCAAGGGGAAATATTTTTAGCAGCAAAGTACACTTATAAAATAAGCAAGAAATCAATTTTGATAGAAAGACTCAAAATAGTGGGTGGTAAAATGGAAACTATTCACAGTGAAGAGTTATTTCAATTAATTTAATCACTCTCTTCTGGAATTTTCTACAATGACTTTTCTCGATCTGTTGTTTTTAATACTGTGTATGGAGTTTGCTATGGGCAATCAAACAGCAGTTTAGCCACGTTAACCAGGTTGTTTGGTTCTCGTTTGTGTGTGTGACATATATGGGACACCTAGATTTTTGGTAGGAAGGATGTAAAACTTTAGAGGCATGTTTCTGGGCTTGAACATTCATATCATTTATTTCTTCGTGTTCCTATTCATACAGTCGTAGAACAGTTTGGGTTGGGAGGGACATTAAAGATCATCCAATTCCAACCCCCCTGCCATGGGCAGGGACACCTCCCACCAGACCAGGCTGCCCAAGGCCTTGAGCACCTCCAGCGATGGGGCAGCCACAGCTTCCCTGGGCAACCTGGGCCAGCACCTCCCCACCCTCACAGTGAAGAAATTCTTCCTTATGTCTAGTCTAAACCTGCCCCTCTCCAGTTTATACCCATTGCCTCTCGTCCTACCACCACAACCCTTTGTAAACAGCCCCTCCCCAGCTTTCTTGTAGCCCCTTCACAGGTACTGGAAGGTCACTCTAAGGTCTCCTCGGAGCCTTCTCTTCTCCAGGCTGAACAAGTCCAACTCTCTCAGCCTGTCTCCAGAAGCTTTTTACTAGTAAGCCTATGTTTTGTATATCAAAGTGGGTTATCTAGTTGTGTCTCTAAACTGAAATTACTGTCTGTGGATGCTCATGTGTGCAGCTGCTAACATCTCAAAAGAAAAATAAAGCCAGGTGATAAAATTATTTCCTAACATTTTTAGTTAGACAAAATGAGAACTGTGACAGTTGTATAAAACACTAGTCCTTTAACTTCAATCCCACTCAACCTTAACATTTGTCAAGGCACTAGAAAATGCAAGAGAGCTTGCATACCAGGAAAATGTGTACGTGTGTGATAGCAAGGCTAACAATTCTCTGAAGGGAATCTCAGCTGCAGAATAAGTTGATTATGTCCTCCGCTCTTGCATGGCTATTTATTCCAGAGATCTTTCTAATTCCCTCACAGGGGTGCTAAGCAAACATTACTGTTTTTCATATTTTGTACTCTCTGCCACGTGGGTAGCAGTACCTTCTGCTTCCATCTGCACTGATTTACAGTCAAAAACAAGGAGTCAAATGTGCCTCTGAATCAGTCTATTTTCTTTTGATCCAGTTTTAATCTCTCTAGATGATTGTTGCTAAAGAAATACAGTTTTGCAAAACAATTTGTTTAATCAATAATCTGAAGAACAGAGGTCTAAATTAAAGTTAATAATCAGGAGGATGATTTACAACAGTAGGGGATTACAAATAGGACGAAAAGTTCACATATTGCTTTTGATACATGACTCAGTAATGCAGACTAAGGAAAATTCCAGTTCTTTTGGGATTTCTATACTCCCTTAAATTGAAATTCTGTGCTCAACTGGGACTGAATTACTCAACATCTACTGTATTCAAGTGGTTAAAATTTAGGATTTTCATTTTGGTCTATAAAATACATAAATAAAATATGAGTGCTGGGTTCTCAGTCTCCAAGAAGTTACTATACTGCTTCACGTCTCCAGGGAATCCTCACGTGGCCTCAGCTCTGTGACGTACTGCTTACATGGCTCTAGCTCCCTGAAGGCTCTTTAAATTGTCCAACGTCGCGGGAGGGGGTATAGTGAGAACTATGCGTGGCCAGTAAATTTTATCAGAATTTTTTAATCAGATTTAAGTTGTCTGGGAACACTTTATTTTTGATATCATAATTACTTTTTAATTAAATGGCACTTTGGTAGGAAAATACCTGCCTGGCTTTAATAATAATAATAGTAATAAGCAAGTATAGCTACCTAGGCTTTAGAGAAAGGGAAAACAGTCTTATAGTCACAACATTCTTGATAAAAAAAATAAGAGGAAGAGGCATTGTCAGTAAGTAATATCCAATTTCCTGTAAGAAATAAGATAGACAACTTACATTTTTCTCAAAATTTTCAAGAGAAAACTCATTCGGCTTTGGGAAGAATTCAAGCTTATGCATACGTCCGATATTAAGAATAATGTTTGTCCCCTTTTTCACAGGATAGCCATCAATTACATCATCTTGTAAAGCTTTTCGCATGATCAAGTCCACAACTGGCTGGTATCTCATGCTCTCATAAATAAAGTTCTCCACAATTTTTAAGTTGGGCATGTCATCGCTCTGTATGTCTCTGTCACCTTGAGGAATAAAACAGAAGGTGGAGAAGTTGGTTATGAATTTAATAGCTTCTTTGTACAAATACCAAAACATTTTTGGAAGAATTTCAGTTCCTGAAATTGTAGGAGGGATCCAACATCTTCTAAGGAGTTTTATGTAGCCTTACGTATTCAGGAAATCTGTTATATTGTTCATCAGCATAAACCCTAGTTTATTAATTTATGATGTTCTCACCACCTTCTTAAAACATTATTAGTCTTTGTTCTGCTTTCTTGTCAGTGGCAAAACTTTGAAAGTCCTTCCCTGACTTTTGTATGACTGAGAGCAAGAAGACGTAACAAATCTGAGAGCTGACAGCAAATGGAATCTGGGAATAGTCTGCAAATGGGAGATAACTTTATGGGGGCCTTAAATTTTCACCATGTGATTGAGTTTGGCTGGATGTACGGCTGGATCCTACTGTGGCCTGACTGTTTCAGTTAGCATGAGTAACTTCCTCCCAGCTTGATTCTATCAGCAGCAGTATCAGCATCACGATATTCTGCCAGCAGGAGTCTTACTTTAGCTTTCAAGCCACAAACAGTTCACAAACTACATGCTGACCGCTGCTGTGGTAGGTTTTCAAGATAAAAGGCAACTTTGCTAGCCCAGTTGGTCATTTGCTTAAAGAAAGGGCAATAAGGTGAATGATGAGTATTCAGCTCTCCTGGGGACAGTAAAATAAGGTTTATTAAAAGTAAATTAGAAAAAGAGTAAAAGATTTGTTATACGCTTTCCAGTGTTCAACTGGCCAGAAGTAAATCTTCAATAAGAATGGATGAAATTAGTTTCTATATTAGTTCTTTTTCAGGCTTTGAATGAAGTCTAGAGGAAAGGAAGAATGTAAATTTGGAATGGCTTGATTGTGTTTTGAATTGTTAGTAATTAGTACTTAAAGGGGAGTCTGGTTTGATATCAGAATGGATGACAGCAGAATATAATTTAACTTTTCTCTAGTCTTTCTCTTCTGTGGTCAAAGTGAAACTTAAGTTCTACATATACACAGAGAAGTGTTGGTGATTGGAAGTATTTGAAATGAGTGTCCCCTTTTGCTATTTCAAGGTAAATGAAAATAATTTTAGTGGAACTTAGGAGGTGAGTGCTGATTTGCCCTGCTGTTGCTGAGGAGTGAATGTAGCACGTTCTTTCTAATAGATTGTCAAACCTGACAATTCCTATTTGAATTTATCTTAGAGTTGTTAACTTTCATTTGGTCTTGTATAAAATCTTTTACATATAATGGTTGTTCATGTATTTTACAGCAAATTCTTCCGTTATAAGAAAAAAACGAGAATTTTCAGCCTTTGAATAATTGAAATTGGATCCCTGCTGAAGCAAAATTACATTCTCACATCAGAGACTTTGCAGCTCCTGCTTACCCATAACAGTTTCAATCTCTCTCATCATCTCCTCTTCCACTGTGGGGTGCTCTGCAATCAATATTAGCATAAAGAAGAGAGTCACAGACAGGGTATCAGGAGCAGCAATCATCATCTCCAGCACACATTGGTTCACATTCTCGGCAGTCAGATCCCCTCTGTTCTGAAAAAAAAATTGGAAATGTTGTGGACAATGTTGATTGCTGACCTTTGATGCCAGAAATATTTTATAGCAGTAGAACGGGAAGAACCTAAAATACCTGCTTTAAACAAAAGGAGAAAATCTCTGTCTCATAGGCTAAATAGCATTTATTTCCTGTCTTTCAGAGAAAAACAGTAAACTCATGCTTTGATGGGTGTGCGTTATCTTACAGAAAAGCAAGTGTTTGTTCTTAGCTTGGATTCTTATTGATTCATTGTCTTTCCTCACAGAGTTTGGGAGCTGTCAGAGATCACACAATGTAGGATTTACATAGCATTTGAAACCTTTGCAAACAAAAAGCAATACGTCAAGATAAAATACAGAGGTTAGGGAAAGACTGGAGGACATTCAGGGATAGATGCAAGAGTTATAAGGATGTTGTTTAAGCCATGAGAAAAACTCAGAGAAGCTCCTGTTCCAGAAAATGAAACTGTTTAAGGTGTGAATCACTGCCATGACTTTCAGACAGATACAGGGAGTTTAAGTTGTAAAGCCAGTGTTGTTAGGGACAGGAGAGTGTCTGAAAAATAAAAGTGAGCTATACTCTGAGTTCATTGCCAATACCTGTGCAAAAATCAGTTGGGAGGCAAAATCCATGTGTTCATCCAACTTCTCAACAGTGGAAAGCTTTTGTCTTTTCTGTTCTATTAAGATTTCCATTGCTCCTTTTAGGTCCTTGCTGAAAAGAGATGAAATCAACATATAGCAAGCAACCTTCCAGTACCCAAAGGGGCTACAAGAAAGCTGGGGAAGGACTTTTTACAAAGGCTTGTAGTGATAGGACGAGGGGGAATGAGTGTAAACTGGAGAGGGGCACATTTAGACTAGACAAAAGGAGGAATTTAATTAAAACCTTGTGTTTGTTAGTGTTGGGATAGAAAATTTGATTGAGTTTGTAGAGGTAAATGTATTTAAAACTCCAGTCCTGAATAAAGTTCTTATCTGTAATGTCTTTTCTATGTTAGAACTACAAAGGATCCTTTTTGCCAGTTTGTCAGAATATCAGAAGTCCAGAAATCTTTATCATTTTTTTCACAGTAGAAATTTATGAGTAAGTCCATTGTAATGGGTTTGCTTTTGAAATATCAATATTTGCCTGCAGAGGTTTTCTGGTAATAACTGGGCCCCCATGGTTAGCTCTTGTTAGAATCACAGGATAAAGCACTAAGCAGTGCACAATAAAACTGGCCAGCAAATGTTGAAGAAGGTAGGTCCTTTCTCTGGGTCATGAGAGCTGTCAATTACTTTAGATGAACCTCCGTATTCCCCTTGAAGCCTTTATGTTGCATAGTAGCATCAAAACAATTTATCACATATGTTTCATAAGTAGTAGTTTCTCTCACTAGATGGAATTCAAATCCTAAATGAACAAAATGATTGCTAGAGTTTTTTTTATAGCCAGTCCCCTCTTGGCAGAAGACAGCAAATGACATTATAAAAATAGAAGAGACATTTTGTATTTTTGCAAAGAGGAAGATGGCAATACATATTTGTTCCTTATTTAGGAAAAACAACCCCTTGAAATGGATTACCATGGTAGGCACCAAGTTTTCACAAAAAAATCAGTTGTTGACTCAAAAATTCATGTTGAGGGAACTTATAAATAGAATTATACTCAAGAGTTAACTCTTCTGCGACGGTGCCTTGAATGTAGATAGGTTTTCCTGTTTTGATGACCTGGACCGTACTCTTTGTCCTGGACTACACAGCAAATGTAACTTCCCCCAGTATGATGGCTTTTCCTTGTCTCTCTGCACTGAACCTGTGATTTCAATTTACTTTGATATTTGAGCTAGTATTAATTAATATTTTGGTGAGTAAAATAGGACTGAAGAGACATAAGCTTTAATTTGTCCTGTGAGATCAACCGCTTTGTAGCATCAGTGGCAGATCTCATTCTGTTACCATCTGGGGTCTGCAGACAGGGGACTTCAGCCAGACAACTCTGCGAGTTTCCCAATTTATTATAAAGGCAGAAGAAAATGTCAAGGGACATTTGCTTCATGGAAAGAAAGAATCTTATACAAATGATTTGTAAAACAGTCGATACTTACACTGCCTCTTCGTATTTCTTGCACAACCAAGACATCTTAAAAAAGATGTCAGGCTTTAATAAAAGTGCTTGCCAAGCATCAAAGTAGTTTTGAATCTTAAGCACAATGGCGTGTTCTGAAAATAAACGTTAACAAAAAGCAGTATGAAATATAACTCTCAATGGTGAAATAACACAAATGCTTCAGAAAAAATAATAGTAAGGCCCTGATCCCTACTCTGCATAATTTTACAGGAATTGGATAAACAATTGTTTTTAATCGCGGTAGACAGCTAGGGAAACTTTTACAAAACACTAGAAAAGGTATGGGTCTTTGTAAAAACTCTTGGTAAATAGCTAAAAGGAGGTAGTGGTGTGTCAACCAGAACCAAATAGTCTCCCACAGCAGAGCAGAAGCAGCACTCTTGCAGCAGATTGAAATGGGATAATTTAGACATCATGACAATGTTATTTTTGTTTGTTATGGTTTTGAGGATGAAGAAATTGCAGAAGACTTCAATTGTCAGGTGAAATTTTCAAGGCAATCATTTAGTTTGGTGGAAAGATTTCTGATTTTTATATGCATATAATATTTGGATTGTAAAAACACAGCACGTAATCTCTTTAAGTAGTACTATTTAAGATGAGTGTGACAAGTAATATCTATTTCCGGTCATGTAAAAATCTCTTCTATAACTAAAATCACTCATAAATCAATTTCAATTAATTATATGATGATATGGGTCTATTCTTGTTCTGTTTTCTGAAATGAAACTACTCAGTGATGTCAATGAGTTTTCCTTGGCCATATAATTTAGATCCATCATAAGGTATAAAAACAAAGCTATTTGTACCATCCAAAGGGATCCCAAGAAAAAGCTTGTTGGATGCGTCAAGCGTGATCCGTCTCATAAGGTTCAACACATTGATGTTTCCTACTTCTGTGGTTACTTCCTCTAGTTTGTCTAGGTGACCGATTGTTGATTCAATGCAAATTGCTATCATACGCACAAGACCAGGACCAGATAGAGCTGAAACATATATGCAAAATGATCAAACGATTGGTTAACTTTCATACCTATTTATGATATACCACATCTAATAAACCATGTCCTGAAGTGCTACACCTACATGTTTTTTGAACACCTCCAGGTATGGAGACTTTACCTCGTCCCTGTGCAGCCTGTTCCAGTGCTTGGCCACTCTTTCATAAAAAAAAATTTCCTAATGTCCAATCGAAACCTCTCCTGGCACAACTTGAGGCCGTTCCGTTTTGTCCTATCACTGTCACTTGAGAGAAGAGACCATTAGCCACCTCAGTACAACCTCCTTTCAGGTAGCTGTAGAGAGCAATAAGGTCTCCCCTTGGCTTCCACTTCTCCAGACTAAACAGTCCCAGCTCTTTCAGCCACTCCTCATAAGACATAGTTCTGCTGTGCAGATATTACAAATTAATTTTGAAACTAAACCACTTTCCCCCTCCTTACTCCCAACCCCCCAGTTAAAATAAGACAGAAAAATCTTTGAACTTTGTGGAGGCTGGGATAGGAACAGCCAACTACATTTCTGGAAGCACTAGTTGAGCTAATGTAAATACTGGATTTGAAATGTAAAACATTTAAAAACCTGGCTCGTGGGCATAATTTAATTTTGTTTTAATTGAATGCAAATTAAGAATCTGCAGAGCTACTTGAGGACCATTTCAAACAGCATACCAAGCAGTGTAAAAGAACATGTGCAAGAAAATAATTCTATGAGATATATAAAGAGTTCTGATTTCAGTAATTTAAGTATGCAAAGGGCAAACAGCATTTCAGAAAAGACTGGGTGCACACTGATTTACCTTTTGTGAAAAAAGCTCGAATTTCTTTCCAGTGTGCTGGGTTGTTGTTAAATATTATCCCATTTTCATACATGCCGATGCACTGTAATCCAAGTTTGCTCCCAAATCGAGAAACATAATTCCAGTGCTTCATTACATGGAACACGCTTGAGGATCTGGGAAAGAAACAAGGGGAGGAAAAAAAAGCCCAAAGCAAAAATACTGCTTCAAAGATTGTACGCAGAATTTTTATTTTGACATTTTAGAGTCGCTCTGAAGTGCTGACTTGCATTCTCAGTTTAGGAGGAAGTACAATGTTTGGCACTAAATGCTCATCCTTTTATATAATTAAAATTCTTGATGATAAATGCCTTCAGAATGTATATCAAAACACTAATGTATTGTGTTTGGATTTGAAACTATTTTTATGCAATGGTTACCAAAAGATTTTAATCTGAATAGTGTTGAAACATAGAAACATGTACATTATGTAAGATACATTCAGGTGATGACCAATGTAATATTTCAGATGATGAGGTGTAAAATATTTGACAGTTGATAATTTTGTCATGATGTGTATTAAATTACAGCTATACTTTTGTAGCTATTTGATTATTCCCAGACACATACAGAAAGCATAAATATAAATGCATCATTTAAATATGCAGCATCATAATATGATGATATACATGGGATAAATATTCCTAAGTAGAAATGTTGGGGAAATCCACGATACTTATAATTCTTTTTACAGCTGACAAGTTTTATTCACACATGCTGGCAAACAGGCTGTGACCAGCATTGTTGCTTCAAGATCAAATTTCCTTTAGAGGGTGCTAGCATTTTATAAATGTTGATGTGATGAAAACCTGATCAAATGAAATTCAGCAAAAAGAAGGGAAGTCAGAACAGAAGTTGAAATTCAACATTATTCTACTTTCTTAGTGGTGCTGGGTTTTCACCATAGTTTCACTTGAAGAGAGGTTAAAGTTAAGAGTGAGATGGTACAAACAGGCAAACATAGATTAAGGATTGGAGTAAAAACAGGGAGAATGTCTGCAGGTTCAAGTATTTAAGGAATTCAGGATATTCTCTCTTTCCCTTACTTCCCCACATCTGCTCTCTTTTTCTTATTTCCTCAGAGTTCATCATCTATATTTTCATGCACATGAAAAGAGAGTGTTAGTTTATAACGGCTGTCCCCAGGAATGGAAAGGTGCAGGAGGCTCAGTTTGCTTCATTCCATTCCACACAACTACACAGGACACAAAATAAAGTTTTAAGGAAGGATTTTGACATATGACTTTGTTTAAGCAGATTTTCCTTATGAAACTGGTCAATGAAGTCCTCCAAAAGGAAACACCTGTTGTAACCAAGACTGCAAGTCCTTCTCTCCATGCATTAGCATCTCAGTAGGATCAGATTTGATAGTAAAAATTCAGGTGACATTGGTGGAAATAGCATAGTAGTTCTCTATATACTAGTTCTCTATATACTGTCAATGCTTTTAGGTAAAAAACATGTCTGAGGAAAAGAGATGTATTGACTGGAGAGCCTGAGGTAGCTGTGGCATTCTTCCCCAGTACCCCTGACTTGCTTCTGACAATTGTTAGTGGAAGACAGCAACAAGTTCATAGCATTTTATTATCAAAACATTATAGCACAGTAGTTATTTACAACACCTGCGCAGGAAGGGAATATAAACAGTTTTCCATTCGTGATTAGCTCTTCTTACAGAGTTAAAAACAGAGATGAAGCTAATGTACTTCATGTGGCAAATCCTTTGATAGTCCTCTATACCAGTTTCTTACAAAAACTTTTGCATGATAAATGCTGAGAATGGAATAACTGATACTGCTAATAAAAAGGTTATTATTCTTTATCAATTTCAAGTGGTGAGCATTTTGCTCCTTTTTTTTTCCCTTGCATAACTCATAAACATCCAGAAGATCCAGTGTAGAAGTAAGCAACTATCCACAGAAACTAATAAAATGATAGACTGTGGTTTAGTATTATGCTCAATACTGTGTATAATAAAGTCCATGAGTAATTCCATTAACTGGAGTGGAATTACTCATTGCTGCCTTTGCATAACTAACATCCTGAATTACAGCTGTAATCTTCAAGCAATACTGCCATTCTAAGGAGAAACTTAAGAACTCAGGAAACTATTTGGCTTAATCCTGCATTGCAGTCAGTCTAGGTTTCTGTATGTAACGTAATCCTAATATTAAATGGACTAGTGAAAGAGATGGTGAACGCTTTTAGGGACTGAGCCTCAGTGCTTAATCTTTAAGTCCTTGAATAAAATGAGAATACTCGTGAAGGCTTCAGTAGTAGAGATTTTAAAGAAACAAAAGATCAGGAAAAGGTCTCTGAACAGCAAGGGAAGTAAAAAGTTTATGTTAAGATTTTTTTTAGAACAAAAACTTCAATTCTACTTTAAGAAAGAAGTAGCAAAGAGATAGTAAAATATGAAAAAGCTCTTCATATTATTAAGGATAGAAAATAAGGATTTACTTGCTAATTATAAATGTTTCTTCACCGCTGATCCAAACTCTCACAAAATCTCCGTATGTCTTATTGTAGTAGTTGCAGGCGTTACCTACTCCCATCCAGAGAAATCTCCCATATGAAATGAGGGGACCGATTCCCATGCAGTATCCTGGTCCTAAGACATAGGGTAAGAAAAGGCTGGTCACAGCAGTGCTTTCTGACAAGGATGCAACTCAGAGTATCACCCTTTACAAAGATAGTTTTTAACATGACAGTTGAGATCTGCATGTGGCAGTTCACATAAACGACCCCATTCTGAAGTTCTGTCTTAGAGAAACCTCCATCTGCATTGCTGAAGTCTCACTTAACATCTCTGGAAGCCTATTAAGCATTCAATGAGCATAGAGCAAATGACATTAATTGCTACTTTGTACAACTTCAAATTGCTGCTTAAATTGCTTAAATCTGGAGGGCTAATGTCTAGATATCAAGAAGAAATGATCTAGAAAAAAAGCATATGGTGTATTAATTCGTTATTTTATCAAATCCTTTGAATTATCTTGGCTGAATTCATAGAATGGTTTGGGTTGGAAGTGACCCTAAACATCATCTAATTCCAACCCTTCTGCAATGGGCAGGGACACGTCCCACTGGATCAGGCTGCCCAAATTCGTGTTGAAATGTCCAGTAAGACCTACAAAAGTCAATATCCTTTTGATGTAATTAAATATAACTATTTACATTTTTTCTTAAAGTCATTACTTTGCCACTCAAATTAGAGAAAGAAACAAGCAAAAATAATCTGACAGCTTTTAGATGGTATTATAGCTAATGTTAATTTACCTGGTATTGATGAAGTTTCTTCATGATTCCATATAAGAAACAGAAAGCACATGAGAATGAGTATGGGCACTGTGGCCACTGGCATTGTATCTGGTACTAGGCTGGTGATGTAGTGCACTGGATTCAGAGTTTCCAGTACCATCTTTTCCAAGAGATTCTGCTTTGCTTTAGAGAGAAAGAAGGGGAAAAGAGGCAGAGATTTTCAAAGCTCAGTGGTGGATTCAGCTTTAGGCAGTACCTCTCAGCTCCTTTTTAGGTCTTGTAAATGAGCGTATGGGCTCTCGAGGTAGCTTTATTTTATAAAGAGAGTGACTACCGGGACCGCTTGCCAGGACAAGCTACATCACAGGTTGAAACACACATGCAGCAGACACGTTTGGTTTTTTTTGCTTGGAAATAACAAAGCTTTTCTGACCTTGATATTGAAGCACAGTTTTGGATGCTTTGGCTGACAGACCTCTTATCTCTGATAGTGACTTGGCTGGCCAATACTGAGGTTTACTCCTTGCAAATTTCTAACCAAAACACAAGAAATTAAACTTTCAGCACACGTGGAAGTATTGAATGAGTTCACTCACAAGCTTTTATCTGTATTACTTAGCCCTTTTTTTCCCTGCATGCCTGTAGTGCCAGAGTCCTTGAATTTCCAGAGTAACTGTTAGTTTCTCATGATGCAGATAGACTGTACCCCAGGTTTTTATTTGAAACAGCATACTATATTCTTTTTTGTTGTCAGTCTTTGAGTGTAATATAATGTGTTGTGTTTCTTTATGGTTCTTCTGCTAAATACTTGGAAAAATACAACGTATGCCATAACAAGCAGGATCAGGGACTGTCTGGTACCATATTTCTTCTCAGGCAGTAGCCGGCGCTTGGTACAGGAAAGATAAAAACAAGCAAATGAACAGGCCTGTTATGCATAGGGGGAGCAGAAGGATTTTTATATCCTGGAACATGCTCTCATGAAGGGAGAAGATGTTAAAGACACTGCATTAAATTAGAATCTTTTTTATACTCTTGAACTGATCTGAAGCAGTCTCATTTTTAGTCAGTGGCACCTCAAACTCTTAATCAATTGACATTTCTTGTATTGAGAAGTCCTTTGCCTCATTTCGGTGTGTATGATCCAAGCAGACTTTCGGGGTTTATATTTCTAATGCTTTTTTATTATTATTTCAAAAGCCAAATGGACCATGAGAAATTTACTTTAAAAATATTTCAGCTGAACTGCTCATCCTGCTTGCGTACATTGCATTTTCTAAGAATTGTCCGTGATGTAAATAGCTCTTAATAACAATTCAGCAAAGTAAATTTTGATAGTAGGTAGTCACTGAATAGACTGAAGAGGTTCAGAAATGGAACAAATCTAGAATGCCTATTGTGCATGAAAGATGCTTTCGCTATTCTTGCTCGTTTTGTCTTTAAATCTTTGATAGGTAATTTTCCTTTCCTTGCAGTTGGTTGACATATATGTCTGATCAGAGGGTTTTGGTCGTTATAGTTATTACTTACATGGCTGAGGAGGGGTGAGGACAGGATAAAAAAGCTTGTGAAATCAAACAGTGGGAGGAAAGAGACATATTAAGGAAGTATTTTTGTGACAAAGATGATGGATACCTGAACTGATAACGAGAGTGGATGTTAACAGCTGGGAATGCATCTGCCAGCAGAGGGCCCTTTAGATTAATGATCTTTAAGCATTAGTTATAAAGCAGTGCTAGAAAATTCTAGGTTCTGCTAAACGTTTTTTTGCCAAAGGTGATGTGATGAATCATGACAGGGTCCACAGAAAAGAAAAAAGTCCACATATGATAAAGGACAACTGTGTTGACCCCTTTTCTTCCAGTTAGAGCTTTGTACTTACTGACTGTGTCAGTAAAAGAGCAAATTATGTATCGCATTGTAGAATTTGAGCTGAAAATTTCTGATAATTCTGAGAAGAAGGAAATCGTAAAACTGCCTGATAACTCTCGAAGAACCATTCTTGAGTGCTGGAATTCTTTCCACTGTCGCAGTTCATCTGCCAGGAGGGACACAGGGGGAAAAAGAATCTGCTACTCTATTAATCCCCAGATTTGGTGGTCAGTATTTGCAACATCTGAAGCAACTGACCTAGGTTTAGCTAAACAGTTTGGAAAAGTAACATTTAAATAGACTAATTTCACGCTCACAAAAAATTCTATTGGTTTATGTAATCCAAATAAGTCTTTATTTTTCCAGGTGATAAGGTATTGTCAAAATGGCTAAATAAGCTTTTTATGTTGCTATTGATTATGGAGCTTAGTGAGCTTAAAAAATAAAGTATTTATACTTTACTGTCAGGTTGGGTTGTCTGTTGGCTTTTGGACTAGCCAGAGAAAGTTCTGGTATCCTGAAAGTCTTGATTTAAATGTATTTTTCTATAAATTGCTAGTTACTTTAGATGTCTAAATTGATCTTCAGAGGATGAATATGTCCATCCTGAAAAATCACATCGACTAGACTGTTAAGCCTTCAAAATAACTAGTCAGTCAGAAAACCATAATTCCCTGTACTGAGAAAATCTTGGAGTGATAACCTCATGTGTGTAACTAAAAATTTGGTAGTCAACTCTCTCCTTTCTTCCCAGTGTCTGTCTTGTTTTCTTGTAGCTTTTTATACAACATGGATGTGTGAGGCAAGATACACTACGTGCTTCCCAACTGACTGTACAATAAGGTTTTCTGCTTTCTGAACAATCTGTAATTATATGGTAATTTAACTTTCAGAAGAATAATGATCTGAAATTAGAATTTGGACTATGTCCTCTTCTGAGGTTTTAATTGCAGTCGGTTGTATGATTTGGAAAAATAACCTCCCAGTTTTAGTACCTTTTACCAAAGGTCTTATTGTTGCTTAGGAACCAACGTAATGTTCATGAAAAGTACTATCCACATTAGATGGTAAGAGTTTCATCTGAAACACACGCCTCCTGAAGTAGGATAGTTATGTCAGTGTTTGTAAGGCATCAAAACAAGCTATGGATATGCAAACTTCTGCAGTGTTGGTAAGAATATATTTTACTGCCTGCCTACCTCAGTTTCCTTAGAACACCATAAGCTCTAATTAACTGAAAGTGAACCAAAAAATGAGTTGTGGAAAGACAACTAAAATTTCTCTCTGATACGCTTTTTATCAGACTTCCTTGTTATGTCTATGGCAAAGCAGACCCATATGGATGAGCTCTTTTTGTATGTAGCCACTATTGGTTTTGTTATTACTACTGGGTGGGTGGTTTTCTTTCTGATTTGGCAGAGAGAAGGCATAGGTGGCACGGAGAACAACAGAGAAGCTCTCTGAGCCTTAATTATATCTCTGCTGTAGTACTTTTATTGCTAGAAAATACTTTGACCAACTTAAGCAAAAAGTTATTTGACAAAGATGGGACCACTCTAAGAAATGTAAATTAAATTTTTGACTTTTTTCCTGGCTATAAATACCAAGTATCCTATCAGACTATTTATTAATGTATGTATTAATCCTGAAGAAAATTGATCAGGGTAATTGAAAAAAAAACAAGACTAAGGAAGAATGTGTGACTATTCTCAAACTGTTCTTTCTGCAAATACCTTTGTTAACCAGAAATAATTATTAACTAAGATGTTGCTTAGGGAAAGATAGCACTTTTCCACAGCAAGCACCAACCGAGAGAGATCAAGCTGTGATAGAATAAATACATTCTCTGGGTCAATATGAGACTTGTTCTACCTGATGGCCCTTTTCTAACTTCACTCATAATCCATGTTTTCCCCTCTGTGACAATCATTCTTGCAAATGTTGGTTTGTTCAAGTTCACTCACTTTTGTCCTGCTACACACCTTTACATTAAAACAGTGAATAGAACAAAATCCACTTTAGAGTAGATAAGATCAAATCAGAGACCACAGAAACTCTAAACAGGTACTTATTTTTTTTTAATCACTGAAGCCTTTATCTATAAAATGTAAAAGATCCTAATATTTCTTGATGTAATGTAAGAAGTTCAAAAGGTTGAATGAAGTGAATGCTTTCTAAGGTTGACTGTTCTGCAAGAACATTTTGCTGTTTCTTTTTAAAAAGTAAGTGTTCTACAAAGTTTCAAAATATATAACACTTTATTGTTATTTTAATACCGATAATTTGGTTTAAGACCTGTAGATTTTCTACTATAAAAATTTATTTACATAGTGACAACATATAATTTATACAAAGTTAATTACAGTAACTCAGATCAAAGCAGCTCCGGAAGGTACTTTCCACTCAAAAAGCAAAATAAAAACAATTTCTGTGATGTACTATTCATACTGTTTGAAGAAAAACATTAGAATATGAATTAAAAATTTACCTGTGTCCTCTTGTCACTTCTTGATTTTAACCGATGAAGAGTGCTATCTTTGTTACTGATGTGCTCCTTTTGAAGACCTGAATAGGTTTTCCTCTGATCATTCTCTGTGGCATCTTTTATGCAGGTGCTTCTTGTTGCTAAGAGATCAGTTGCTTGGAGATGGAAGTTTGGGTTTTGTGGTTTTTTTTTGTAATAGATCAGGGACCATTGCTATTGAAAAGAAAATTTTCTAATTTCACCTCTGCAGCTCAATGTACCTGCTGCAAAATAGCCCATGATAGGCGTACACATTCCTAGTGCTGATTAGAACTGTAACTGAAGAGTAAAACAGAAAAGTAAACAAAGTTTAGAATTATGTTTCATAGCTCTGAATATCAAGGAAAGAGACGTGTCATTTAACTGGAGGTGCAACTAGCAGAATGAATATAATTCTTTGCCTAGTGTATCTAAATGTATTTTTAATTTTCCACAGAAAGAAAGAAAAGTCCAGAAGTTTTATTCCAAAACTGGGATGCACGAAGTCTTAGATTACCTTTTCTAAGATACAGTACTGCACTGACATTAGGAAGGTCTTATTGGCTATACTGTATATATTTGTATATACTCTTTCCCTTATATTTCCAATTAGTTTGATCAATTTTCAGAATTACTATGCAATCTAAAAACTGGTTTCTATGCTTTGTGATGCTTCTTTTTTGCCATAGCCTTGAGCAAATTGAACAAACGTAACTTACAAAGACGATAGTGCAGTAAACAATCACAGAAAACATGAAAATAATGACCAGAGATCTATAGGAAAAGGTGATGATGTTATTAAAAGATGAGACTAACACAGAAGGATGAATAAGGTACTTGTTACTGTTTTGAAACACCAACAGATGTCCAGATTTTCTCAATTTCTGCTATGGAAAACGCTTAGCTGACTCAACTGCCTCTTCTACAAATTTACTCCTCTGAGGCCAAATAGGCTGTTTTGTGAAATAGGCCAAAATCATCTATTTTTGCTTAGTGCTCTCAAGTTTAGAAAATCCAGTCACTCAAGTCTGTTTTCAGCAAGGCCGTGTTATGTCCTCTGGCAGTGAGACACTGTGCATCCTCGACTCTCATTGTCAGCCCACAAGCGTAAAAGATTCCTGTAAATTTTTTACTCTTCTTCTGAACTCACTCAAGGCTTTAGCATTAGCATTTAAAAGGAAGAAATAAAACAAATTAGTGCACTTTTAATAAGAAAAACCGTCTAATGGGTAAAAGGGTTTTATATCTAAAGGACGATGATCTCACTAGGAACAAAAGGTATTTAAGAGTTACGTACAATAGCTCTAGTGATGCCATATTTTTAACTTGAGGAAGAATGGAGGAGGCCTAGAATTTTATTGAATGAGAAATCTCTTTTGAGAAGCCTTTCTTTAAGTAAGTAAATAAATAACGGAGACAGTTTGTGCAGAACAAGGACTGAATTCATGTGTAAATGCTTCCGGCATTACTGCAACCTCATTGAAGAGACGTAGCTTATACAACCAGAAGTCAACATAATTTCAAATTGAGAAATGAACTCTTGTTCTTTTTCTGTGTGCACACTCTTCCATATCTATTTATTATGCAGAGACTTCTTTATAGTACACACAGAAACAGGCAGAACTTCAGTGAACAATTCTGTTGTGTTCTCTGTTTAGAGCTGGTGACAATAATGGTTAAAACCTGTTGCATAGCGTCTGGTGTTCTGAAAGTGTTAACATTACTTTTTTATTTCATGAAGAGATGATAGCCGGTAGAGGTTTTGTCGGGGCTCCTTCTTCTGTCAGTGCTATGCAGCTACTTACATCAAGAATTTGCGCATGAATCATAATTCCAGGGCAAGAATCCAGTTGAAATGGTCATGAAGAAGTCACAAAAGGGGTTAAGTGATGTGAAAGTACTTATTTATAATTAAACTAGGTTTTGTCAAGATTGACTTTGTAGGATATAGCTTTAAATCAAACATTGCTTCTGTATACCAGAGAAAATGTATTTAAGTTCTTTCATTCCAAAGAATTCCTGGAACTTTGTGTAATGAAACCAGAATGATTAGACCTGTTGTTCACTACAAAGATCTGTGGTTGAATACTACAAATTCTTTAGAGCCTGAGTAGGCATTCACTGAATTAACAAAGTTCTTTTTTATACCATTAAAAATAAGACATGCTTTTTTCCCTTAAATCTTTTACGATAGACTTTTGAGGGAAAAGGATGCAAGTGCTTTTCATAGTTGAGCAGAAGGGTATGCAATCCTGTAGGAATCTCTGGTTCATATGACAAAATAGATTAGAGTTCCGGTTTAGTAATAACAGCTTGAACCTGATCTAGTAACTGCGTAGAAAAGAAATAACTCCAGTTAAATCAGTGGAAATGAAACCAGTAATATAAGAATCAGTATTGTGAAACTAGTAGGATAGAATCAGGCTCAGATCTTAGTCATAGTCAGACATAGTCTGTCAGCACAAGGTCACGCTAAAGATCCATCTAGCTCGGTGCTCCATCCCAGATATTGGCCAAAACCAGATGCCAGCTTTATTTCTCGGATAACAGCTACCCCTGTGTCAGGCAGAAGGTTGGGCTAGATGTCCTCCTGAGGGTCCATTTCAACCTTAACTTTTTTGTGATCCTATTCATGTGTTATCTTTCTCACAGCATACCTGCTTCTAGGACATCAGGAAGAATTTCTTCACTATGAGAGTGATGAGGCGCTGGCCCAGGTTGCCCAGGGAAGCTGTGGCTGCCCCATCCCTGGAGGGGTTCAAGGCCAGGTTGGATGGGCCATTGGCAGCCTGGTCTGGTGGGAGGTGTCCTTGCCCATGGCAGGAGTGCTGGAACTGGATGATCTTTAAGGTCCTTTCCAACCCAAACTATTCTATGATCCTCTGCTCCCAATCCAGTCTGTCTCAAACCTTTACCAGTGGCTTGGAAATTGATTTTTTTTTTTTTTTTGTGTCATACATAATATAGGAGACTACTTAGTCAAGAAGTTTGACTACCATCTCCTACTGCTTCCTCTGTATCCGATAGAGAGAAAATTTCTACATGGTTGCTGTACCATTGTCGTGCTTAGCAGGAAAATATTTGTGATAGCTGCTACTCCATTAGTATATCACACATAAAAATAAAAATTTCTGTGTGTTCTGCTGTAGGCCTTCCACTTGTTACCCCTAGATACAGGATGCTTCCAGAATCTCTCCTTACTGAAAATTCATTAGAAATGTTTAAAGAGAACCAAAAGACAGGAAAGCTTTGGAAGAAGCTCGTTATACCGTCAAGTACAAAAGAGTCAGTAAGTGCCTCTTGAAATCCTTTCTGCCTCTCCTGCCTTGAGACAGGCACAAGTCTTCAGCAATTGTCGCCTTTGGGGAACTGGAGTTTGGTGGTTTATGTTTTGTGTTGGATTTTTTTTGCTAGCTTTTGTTGTTGATGAAAAGAGCTTCATAAAAGAAGTTCTATGCGAGCTTGAACACTCAGAAAGATCTCTTCAGTCATTTATTTTATTTGTCTGGAACAAATGCAGATGAATTAAAAAAAAATAAGTGGTATGGCTGAATGCAGCTCCTTGAAGGGCCGTTCCTTCAAAATAGGTCTCAGTTGGCATGTGTGTGCTCTGTGCTTCGTTACAACTATTCTTTCCCTGAATACTACATATGTGTATAGCTGCACAGGAGACAGCGGGTTAGTTCAGCTTTTCTTTCGAGGGTCATTTTTGCCCCAAACCCATATCACTTAGCTGCAGGAGGAGCTGCACACAACACATTGTTGTTTTGGCAATGAGATATTTTAGTTGACTATAAAAATATGCAATTCACTGTGGTATTGTGTTAAAAACAATGTTAATTGTTACTCAAGAATTGCCCAGCTCAACTTGCGCTGTGTGAACTGATTACTATTTTGGACTGTACTTTGGAATATTTTTACTGGAGTTTGAAAAAATATTTGAATATCTACCAGCCCTTCTGTGAGGAGAGAAGTGACGGTATTCATTGCTCAATCTTTTAGAAACTCTTGTAAAGAAAAACTGGCTTTTAGCTTGGTCATAGTTGGCTGTAGATGGTGATGATAGCCAGGCCTCCAAAAGCATAATAAACTTTCTGAAGCTACAGTATAATAAGGAGTTGGTGCCCGTTTCCTCAGTCATCAATCAAGGCAAGACGCATATAAAAATACTCCATTCTGACCTATGAGGGTTGTATTGATATAGTGTTTGACTATCAGATTAATGGATTATTTTGTTTGACAAATGAGGGGATAATTTTGACATTTCTTCTAACTTTTGAGAGCTTGACTTATTGGTAACTTCCAATAATATTTTATTATAGTCCTCATGCTTATGACTGTTTATGGCAAAATAGATTTTTAGTAACACTAAACATATGTTGTAATTTAGAAAAGCCCCCCCAAAAAAGATGGAAATCTTTGGTGGGAAATGGTATGGTAGGTAAAAGGGAGAGGATGGATAATAGAAAACACATAGTTGTATGTAGTTATATTGTTGGGGTGCCTGCTTACCATTTTTAAACCATTTTTCTGCAGCACTCATGCAAAAATATATAACTGAAGGATGTGATAAAAAATCTGTCTGCTAAGGCATCCATAGGCTATAATGCTGTTGACTCTGTAGTTATAGTTTTCCCTTTATTGAATATAAAAGGCTATATACTCAGAGGAGCACTAAAAAGGCAATGAAGTTCAACAGAACTTCACCTTGAAACAATGGAATTTATCCTAATTTCAGTGGGAATAGGGTAAGGTGTCCTTTAAAGCATATCAAGAGACAGTAAAGTAAGATTCCAGGAAATGGATTTTGAAGTTTGATAGTTAAGGTTTGACTTATCTCTGCCTGTTTTTACCTCAAAATCTTCTCTTGGAAATCAAGTGTATGCTACTGATGTGTACTTATAACTTATACTTCATACTAATTCATGGTTATCTAGGAAAAAATTCCACTTCTCTGCCATGTTTTCCAAATATATCTAAAAGGTTATTATTATCTTTTTAATGATGGAAGTGGTCCTAGGGCTAAGTGGATGTGTTGGACTTCAAGTTCCTTGAAGGGAAAATACAATGAAAGTAAAAAACAGAGGAGCGTTGCAGGTTTTGTTGCTTCTACCTTTTGAAATAGGCATTAGATAGCTGTTATTCAGGACTGTTCTTGCCTATTAAGAGGTTTTAAACTTTGTAATAAAATTAAGCTGTATTTCCTTGGTGACCTACCTCGGAATCACCCTTCTTATTTGGTCCATATCAGATAGGCAGAACAACATTAAAAAAATTTCCGGTGAAAGTCTGAATGGAAAGAGTTAACAATATGGATGATTTTCTGCTACTAGTCTGCCTTCATAGTTCAGATTTTCAGACTAAGGTAGGCTGCACTTGTTAACTCAAGAAGTACTACTCATTTTGAAGATGGGGACAGCGTGTTCTTGTCATGGGCAGAAGCAGCTGTAATGAAGTAATATTGGAACAGGTCACGGATGTGCTACCTGCTCAATTTGTTTATGTTTTTTTCTTCTCCTGAATTGGTATTGCAGCTGGTGAGAAAAAGGAAGAGATGTGTGAAAACCTCTTTGTCCTTCACATGCAGCAACTAGTGAGGACTATCTGAGATTTTCTCTCTTTGTCCTTTCATATAAGTATAATTTGAGAGCAGCTCTTCGAGGTGTGGTGAAAAGGTGCTTTTAGAGATAATCTGTTCCCTTGTCATAGAAAAATGTGCAGGCTATTCAGAGTAGCTTAGGATGCCTCTTCAGATTGCTACAGGCTTCTTTGACACCTAAATACTCTTTTTTTAGTTTTTTGGGGTTTTTTTTTTTGAGTAAGCTTGGCTGCCAGAATTGAGTGACCCTCCCTGCAAGTCTTAGAATCATAGAATCATGAAATAGTTTGGGTTGGAAGGACACTTAAAGATCATCTAGTACCAACCCCCAGCCAGTCCTGTGCAAGTGTACTTGAGTGTGCAGCCACAGAGGCAGAGTACATTCTACTGAACTTTTAAACTGCTTCCCTCATTTTCTTTCCATTTTCATGTCTTTAAAATAGACTGCATGCTAAACAAATATTTATTATTGTTTATAAGAACCTGATTTACTCAGGATTTTATTATGCTGGTTCAATGTTAATATTATCCACTTTACATTGTAACTGCTTGAACGTCTGAGGACTTCATGCCAGCAAATTCATCTCATGAAATTTAAACATGAAGTTTAAACATTTAAACATAAAGTTTAAAATAATTCTTCATCAGAGTTGGAAAATGTATGAGTTGAAAAATCTGGTATTAGAAACTTTCTTTTCTTCTAGTCAACTTTTTCATTTATAAAACAGTATTCATGTGTGAGAAATACATCATTAAAAGCTGATTTGTGTTACATTAATACAACTAAGCATATCTGTATGGGCCCACAGCAGTGGCTGCAGCGTTACTTTTTTGTAATGCGTAGTTTGAGTATGTTTTTTTTCTCAGTCTGTTGGCAGGGTTCAGGTTTTTCTGTCTTTCTTTCAAGGGAAGTTCTCGAAGTGATGATACAGGGTGCTGCTAGGTGTCTTCCATTGTTAAGATTTTTCCTTACTTCTGGAGCTTGTCGCTGCTTACTTCTTCAGAAGTTTAAATTGCTAGGTGCTATTTATGTTGCTCAAATTATTCCTACTACAAAGATGATCCTAGGGCTGGAGCACCTCCCATACAAGGACAGTCTGAGAGAGTTGGGGTTGTTCAGCCGGGAGAAGAGAAGGCTCTGAGAACATAGCTTCTCCCCTCCCTAATAATTATCAGTTTATCCTGTGGAGGAAAAAGGAATTTCAGAACAACCTGCTTCTCTGAGCCTTCTTAATGCTGAAATTCCAGTTTCTTGGCCTGTTTTTAAAGGGAAAATCCTGGATTTCAGCCTTGAAGGAACACTGAAGGAATGCAGGAGCTCTGGCTTCTTGATATTTTACCAGATAATTACTATGTGTTGGCTAGATGCTGGCTCTATCCTCCTACTTCTGGGAATCATTCTGGGTATGGAAGGAGACAATGGGTCCCCTAATACCCACTGAACTTTTGTGTTCTTTTTGTGGGAATAACTCCAGCAACTTGAATATACAGGTGGCCCATTGGTCCCACTTTCAGAAAAATGCTGCTGTATCCACTCATTTTTTCTGAGCAATTTATCTAATTGGCCATTATAACGGGAATAGAAGTCCACTGTACTTTTGCTGTATCATGCATAACTTTAATGTTCAGTTGGATAAATTGTGGGATGTTTCAGGCATTTTTTTAACAAACAAGGTTGCTTTCCACCAACATTTCAAAATAAAAATACAAAACTTTTGCTAAAAGGAAAGTATAGCCAAACCTCTAGTGCATATAATCCCAGCCAGTGAAAGCAATCATCATAAGAGTGCTTATAAACCAGAACATTTTCAATAGTGAAGGTGCTACAGGCATTTCCTCAGTAGAATTAAAATACTCAATATGATACTCAAGTTTAGCTTGGAAAGAAGGTACACAATAATCAAATGAAAATGCTACTAGCCACTTCTTGTTGTTCTGAATCTTCTAAACTGCTTCTTCAGTTGATGATGGTTATTTTTATGATGGTACCAGTTTCTCTGTAAAGGCAGCTTTGGCTGCACAAGCTCAGAAGTGGGCAGGGTTCAGGGAAGCCTCTCCACACCTACTTTCTAACCGTGGTACTTCTTGAAGACAAAAGCATTTTCTGTGAACAGGACTCATCGCTCTTGTAAGAGGGCTTTTCAGAAAGTGGTCTTTCAATGTTACATACATTTGCCTGTACATCAGTCCGAGTTACAAAGTGTTTGTCACTGAGCAGTTTCTTGTAAAATGCTGTTTTTTTTCCATTTGTGCTGTTTTGACAAATAAAAGGAGGAGAGGTTTTGAACTGGTCTGTGGAGAAAAATATGCCATAAACTTTAATGAAGCCATCTTAAAGCTGTGTAGAATTTCATGTTGAAAATGCTCCTGAAAAAAATAATTCCCTCTACGTTGAAATATATTGTTTTAAGCTTCTTATTACCTTCACCTTGTAAAGGCTGAAAGTCAGTTTTGTACAAACATACACGTCGTACGTTCAGTCCCTCTCATGTAAGTGTTTGAAGGAACATTACAACTTCAAGCTATATAAAACAATGCGATAACTGTAATTTTCTGCAAAACAAGCTACTGGTAAAACCAAAGTAGTTACATGTGATTATGTACCAAAACAACCAAAATTGCCTTCTGGTTGTGAGCTCAGAATTCATGAACTCTGAGAGAATCTAGCATGTGACCCAGAATATATCCCAAATGCTGTGATCTGTAAAAATGATTTTAAATTAAAGCTATATGAGGCAAATATGCTCAGTCTGGGTCCTTTCTGATAAGCTATGAAATGCAAACAAACCAGAATTTATTACAGCCTGCTCAGACAAGACTTCTGAATCATCTGTAATTATGTTTATCAGCTAGTCCTACAACGAAGTGTTAACTTGCCCATTACAGAATTGCTCATAAACCCTGGCGTAAGTACACAAGTAAAACACAGTGACTTTTCTAAACAAAATCAGTTATAACAAACTAAACTTAAATTGAAACTGAAGTGCAGTACTGAAATTTACTCCCCTGAGAGACGTTTCCTGAAAATTATCTCTAAGGCAGCAGCATAACAGAAACAGTGCAAAATCCTCTCTTCAACCTCAGCGTTTGGTAGAATCCAATCAATTTTAATCCTTGAAATACTCAGGATTATTAGCAGTTTTTAAGTCTTATGAGGAGTGGCTGAGGGAGCTGAGGTTGTTTAGCATGAAGAAAAGGAGGCTGAGGGGAGACCTTAGCACTGCCTACAACTACCTGGAAGGAGGTTGTGGAGAGGAGGGAGCTGGACTCTTCTCCCAAGTGACAGGTGATGGACAAGAAGGAATGGCCTCAAGCTGCGCAGGGGAGGTTCATATTGGACATTAGGAAAAAATATTTAACGGAAAGAGTCATCGGGCACTAGAACAGGCTGCCCAGGGAGGTGGTGGAGTCACCATCCCTGGAGGTATTTAAAATATGGGTAGGTGAGGTACTTAAGGATATGGTTTAGTGGCAGATAGGAATGGTTGGACTGTGTGATCTCAGAGGTCTTTTCCAACTTGGTGATTCTATGATTCCAAATGAAGCTTTTATCCCACAACATCACTGCACAGTGCAGCACTCTACAGTAATATTTAAGCTAACTTTGAAATAAATATCGCGGTGGCTGCTAGCAGAATGGCCATGTTAGTTTGGTGCCTGTGATAATTCGCTCTGCTTTTTATTGAATGTTCTCATATGGAAGTTTCTTTGCTGTGGCTGGATGACTGAAATGTCTGGTTCAAGATGAAAAAGCTGGTATGTGTAATCATGAGGAGATCTCCTGGTCCATATATTTCGTAATGATTTAGATTATAATTTTAGGGTCAGGAGATGTCAAGTCCAGTAGATCTTCCTTAAAAACTAAGTAAGTAGTTGGTCAAAGGTTTGAATGATAAGCAGTAAAAATCAGAGTAAAGTGTTCTAAATTATGACTGTTCTTTTGTAATGAATAACTAAACCAATAATTGTTGCTTCATATAAAAATTGAAGTGTTCAGCAATCCTCATCTCTCCTTGCTAGTGAACTCTCTAAGTACATGTAAAAGATGCTGATCTAATTCTGTAAGACATAAGTGATAATTGTTAATGCATAACAACATTAATTTTTAAATTAGTATCTAAAGAGACAAACCAGGCAGCTTTTCATAGCTATTGAAAAACACACACCCGTGTCCAAAATGTATCAATAAAAGAATATTTAAAAAAACAAAAAAATCCCAGGATTACCCCATGATCAGGCTGCATCCAATCTCTGCTGGAAGAGTAATGTATACTGGTGAATCGCCCAAGAATTGCCATTTATTTACTTGTTTGTTTATTTAAAGTCACTGATCTGGCTGGGAAGATGCTACAATTCTTCCTCACTGTTAAATTTCCTTTATCTAGTAACTTAAGTACTGATATCTATCTTTGTCATCTGAAGAAGCTGCATAATCATGTTTAATTGCATTGCTATTAAACCTATCTTAACATGAGTTGTAAAACTTGTATCTACATACAGAGGTGAAATACACTAAATACACAATTTTGTGCTCATTTCTGCTATGGATGAAGGGCTAAAGCTTTTTTATGAAATGCATTGATTTTCTTCTTTATTTTTTCTACTTTAATCTACGTGTGCAAAAAGCAATGAGGAGGACATAATCCAAAACTGAGGGAAAAATAAAAATAGAAAACACAGTCAGCTCTATTACACGAAAATAGAAATCAATATCTGGTAGAAGTTAAACTCCAGTTTTTACCTTTTCCATCATATTTATCCATACATATATAGAAGATTGAAAGTTTTTTTGCCCTGTGGACAGCTGAATCAATTGTGAATAAAGATAACAACCTGTCCATTCATGTTATTTGGAGTTGAATCGTAACTGAGAGTGCAAACGAATGGCAAGGTACAATATGTTAAGTAAAACTCCTTGCTCTCCTTCATTATAGATGTCTGTTTTCTTAACAGTACTTTTCGTTGTCACAGATGAGCTTTTAAACTCTTAGTACAGCCAACAAAAACTGCAGGGCTCCAAAAAGAAACTTTCTGTCCGAATAGGCAGTTCAGATGGCTTTGTTCATAGAGGACGGGATACAAATACAAGGCCCTGAGTTGGTGTCAGTGCTGGTTTTCTGTGTTCTTGATGATGCTGCTCTGGTAAGACAAAAAGTCAGTATCACATTCTGTAGACATATTGTGTTTAAACAACAAAAAATAAAAAGGGAGGAGAGCATGCTCGTGCTAAAGGAGCGTTTATTGAAGTACATGCATAAACTATGGTATGCAGGAGCAGTGCAAATTTTTCAAAGGGACAGTGCAAAAATAAGCACGCAACAATGAAACCTAGGGAACAGAGGAAACAAATAGAAGGGGATGATTGTCCTTGGCACTTATTGTTTGTGATGCAATTTTCTTTTTCTTTCCTTAAGGAAAAAACATTGATAAAGGCAAGCAATAAGAAAGAGCTTACGAATTTAAAAAGTGTGTTTCTGAGAGAAAAGCAGTTTTTCTTTAGGTCTGTTTGTCACTGCTGACACAAAGATCCAAATCTTGATTTGGAAGTAAGAGCAAAAGTGGAGTGTGAAACTATATACCATAGTCACAAAAAACTGTCAAAGAATAAAGTGCAGGTTACCAATTTGTTCCTGGAAATCATAAACTTACTTTGCAGTCATCTTCACTGAACTATTTCCTGAATGACCTACTAATTGGCTGTTACATTAAAAAATAAATACAATGGTGCAGACACAGAGATAACGTAAGCTGTGTAGCTGTGCCAGTTACCTTTTCCCTGCAATTAAATCCTTCATTTATATTTTTTTCTTAGACTTTAAATACACTCATTTTACACCTTGTTTGTTGAGATGCTGAACTAAGTTAACTGTATTTAGCTTTCTTGTTCCTCTTTCATAGAAACACTCAAGGCACAGTATAGGTTACATAGCAAAAAATATTAGCTTAAGGCTAAAAGATCATATTGTAAAAAATGCTGTATGGCAGAAAAGTTCGAGCTCAGCGGCCCACACATTCTGTTGCTCTTTTCTGTAATAATATAAAATGAACCTGCTAATACAACCTTTTATTGCTATTGAGAATATTGTTAGATCTAATTAGATCTTCCTTATAAAAGGACCTCTGCGCCTGCAGAAGGTGTAGGTGCTCAGCACCTTTGGGACTGCAGTCCTACAGCATCCAGCCTGTCATGCACTTTCTAAAGTCTGATAAAATTGCTCTTTCCTTAAAAGTCTTTCTGCCTTGATCATCTTGTTTAGGAAATGATTGGGTTTTTTTTTTAAAGTCATGTTTTGCGTCATTTCTTATCCTTTTGTGATTTCTTTAGATCTCTTAACTTGCAAACAAGGCACATAAATGCAGACAGTGCAGTCTGAGGGGGTTCTTCCAGACATGGAATGTGCCAAATTGTTTGCTTGTTGACGTGGGCTGTGGCTACAATGCCTACAAAGGAATTAAGTATTCTGCCAGAGTGCCCCCTCCATCCTGTATTCCCAGAACAATTTGAATGTTGTGTCATAGCCTTGTGCCATTTTGAGTTCTGCAGAGACTTGCACATTTTCAACTCTTCAAATTAAGAAAAACACAGCTCTGAAGGGTGTTTGGGAGAAGGGAAGGGAACATGCCACTTCTTCCCCCTGGGAAAATCTCAGTGCCTTCCACCCTTTCTCTCTAAATAAGATAAAATATTCAAAACACAGTTTTATGTGTATACATTCTATTATTGAGTTATATAAGCAGCTTTCCTGAAAGTTATGCATCTAGCTTGTATACAAAAAACTACTTGAATTCTAATCTAGTAATAAAAATGTAATACTTAAGGACCCCATCTCTTGCTTCTTTGGTTGGTTCCTATTCCACCCTGTGTGATGACTTGAGATGAAAAAAAAAACCAAACTAGATCTTTGAAACAGAGACAGTCTTGATAAGAATGGTTGGACTCGATGATCCGGTGGGTCTCTTCCAACCTGGTTATTCTATGATTCTATGAAATGTGTCCAAATTAGGTCTGTCTTGATATCCCACTTCCCCGAGCGGTAATACTGCTATGGATATGATTAATTTTCCTTTCCTTCAAACATATATCTAGGCCTGTCTTCTGGATTTGTTTTCTTAGCAGTAGAGGAAAAGCAGTAATTTCTAGGATGTGATTCATCATGTTCTCAGGTAGAAGTCTGCGCGGTCACTTAATTTCCCTGCTTCTTGCGAAGAGGTCTCATGGTTAAGTTTATTTAAGGTTCCTCTTTAGTTAATCCAATCTATCTGCTTTTTATCCTGATTATGGGTAAACAGATACTTGCTGATTATTTGATTGCTAAAGGAAACTGTAACTCTTCTGACTGAAGAAGATCCAATTCCAGATTATTAGTAGACTTCAGAGATGAAAATGGCAGATTCATTTGAATTGCTTTAATACAGTTGTTTTTAATGTAAATCTAATGCTTTATTTTACTGCTACCTTTAATACAGTCAGTTACCTGTCAGTTATCCCTCTTTGTATCCAGCTATTTTTCTTCTTCTAGCCTGGTACCCTTGAGCCACAGAGACCTCCACAGTCTTCCTTAGACAGTTTTCAGATAAGTGGATGATATAAGAGAGTTCCCATACTATACTAACTCTGAATTTTTCCTGCGTCATTGGAATACCTTTACCAAAAAAATTTGTTCTGTGTGCAACTCTCAATGTAGGCTTAATAATAAACTTGCTTGATAACGAATATTCAATTTTTAATTCCTGGATGGCTTTTGAGGTGGTTGAGGAGTGTCCTTGTCTTCCTTTGATTCCTTCCTCAGCTGCAGGGTCCTTTGCAAAAAGCAAGAACTACTTTTCAATCTGTGAATTTCTCCAGTTTTATTAATTGTTTTCAGATTCTAACGGTGTTACAAATGTGATGTATCTGTCGAGCTAGTTATCATTAGTCATTTGTTTTGATCAGTTGCTTTTATTCCCATAGTTTAAATTATGAATGGGTGCTTGTAGCCATGATGTATAAATTGTTGTGTTTGACTTTGCTCTTAAGTCATCTTTCTCTTTGATTCAGCTGTGTTGGAGGAATTCTGAGCAGTTTTCTGGGAAAACAGTCTTTAGCTGCCAGTGCCCTGATGATACATCTCCAAGGCATTTTCCTCCAAGAGTATTGTATGTTCATTCAAAGACAATGAGACATTCTGCTGAATAGCATGCTCTGTGCTGCACTACTTGCAGATATGTATGGGGTTTATTTTGTAATTTAGACATCAGCTTGGCTTACCTAGAAAGAAACAGTTTTTCACTGGTTTTTAATTTATGATTTATCATTAAGACCAGATATTCCAAAATAACAGCTGGTACATCCTCTGCTCTGCATTTATTTATTCTTGCAACTCTGTACAAAGTAGGAATTTCCTGAAATCAAAGCTACTTCTTAAGGTATATGTCGCTGATTACTTAAGGAGCTTTATATCCTTGGGCCAGTGGAATACACAATGGAAGGTTAAAAGGACTGGGGTACAGCTACAGCTTTTTCAGGTAGTAATTTGCTAAGCATTACCTAGCAATTTCAACTCTTTCCATGCAGAAATTTTATTTGTCTGCAAAATATTGCTTGAAAGTATGTTATCTTACCTAATTAAATATTCTTATAATTAATTTCACTTATTCCATACTGGTCAACCTGCAACTTTTTTTTTTATTTACTGCTGTTTTGGTAATAATACACATTTGTTTAGCACCCATTTGTTGGAACTGAATTAATGATTAAGTCTTCCCAACAAAATGTAGCAATGAAAAAATAATTCCCCACACATTTCTTCCTACTAGTACCTTTCACCCCAGGCTGATACGCAAAACTAATTGTGTTAACCTTTCTGTAGGACTCTATAGGAGCACCAAGGCTTCTTCCATGAAAAAGCCTACGTCCTTTGATATAAAATGATAAGAATTATGCTACTTTCCTTATATCTTATTCCTTATATCTTATTTCCTTATATCTTGTTTTCCTCTAATTCTTAAAAATATATATATTTTTTTCAAAATAAGTATAATTTTCCTCTTGAAAGACAAGCCTGTGTATCCAATATGCTATAATCTGTGTGGAATGTGCATGTGGAAATGGAGTGGGTTGCATTCTCGTGTCCATCACGGATAGAAGCCTGAAGTAATTCTGTGGGGTGAGTTTAATCATGGAGCTTAGTGCAGACTGAATCACTCTGTCTGCTATTGTAGCTGACCTACAGCTAGTGCACAGACATTTCAAACCTACGTGTTCCCTTTTTTTTCTGAACATGAATAGAGTAAGATCTAATATGAATTTCAAAATCGAGCCTTTCTTTTGTGCATGTGGTCAGAAGCCTTTTAATATTTCAAGCTAAGCCTTTGCTATAGAAACAGTGTTGGTTTCGGTGCCAGTACTGAATTGCGGCTGTGATTTGGATGGAGGAACTCTGCAGCTGCTCAGCTGCTAATGTGTCCCATGTTTGAGCAGAGATGAAGAAAAATGGCATTTATAGTTCTTATTGTGCCTTACCTTCCTGAATACGGCCGTGCTGAACGTGTTACTGGTATCAACTGTGGCAAAGGAAAGCACAAGAGGCTTACCAAAAAGCACTTACTGTTCATCAGTTGAAGAGTTCAAAAAATGATCTCCCCTTTCTACCTTGTAGGTTTGGAAATTAAACTAGATTTGGAATCTTAAAACAAATATATTAAACCACTATCAGATTTCCTGAGAAAGAAAGAGATTCAATAAAATCTGCCAGCTACCATGGGAGGTTAGAAAAGCTTTGTAAGACCTTTTTTCACTTTAACTAGTTCAGGAAGAGACATTACCTTCTTTCTAATAGCATTCATAAAGATATCATAGAATCATAGGATAGTTTGGGTTTGAAGGGACCTTAAAGATCATCCAGTTCCAACCCCCCTGCCGTGGGCAGGAACACCTCCCGCTACGTCCTTATTTTTATATCCATAAGTACTTTATCTACCCGTTTTTTAAATCCCTCCAGGGATGGGGACTCCACCATGTCCCTGGGCAGCTGCTCCAGTGTTTGAAAACCCTTTTGGTGAAGAAGCTTTTCCTACTGTCCAATCCAAACACCTGCTGGAGCAGCTTGAGGCCGTTCCCACTCACCTGGGAGAGGTGGCCAGCACCCACCTCCCTGCATCCTCCTTTGGGACAGTTGTAGACAGGGATGAGGTCTCCCCTCAACCTTCTCTTCTCCAGGCTAAACACCCCCAGTTTTTACTGCTTTGAGGAACAAAGCTACCGAGAGGCATCTTGGCTTGTATCAGAAATGGTGTGGCCAGCAGGACCAGGGAGGTTCTTCTCCCTCTGTACTCGGCACTGGTGAGGCCGCTCCTCGAATCCTGGGGTCAGTTCTGGGCCCTCACCACAAGAAGGATGTTGAGGCTCTGGAGCGAGTCCAGAGAAGAGCAACAAAGCTGGTGATGGGGCTGGAGAACAGGCCTTATGAGGAACGGCTGAGAGAGCTGGGGGTGTTTAGCCTGGAGAAGAGGAGGCTGAGGGGAGACCTCATTGCTCTCTACAACTGCCTGAAAGGAGGGTGTGGAGAGGAGGGAGCTGGGCTCTTCTCCCAAGTGACAGGGGACAGGACGAGAGGGAATGGCCTCAAGCTCCGCCAGGGGAGGTTCAGGCTGGACATTAGGAAAAAATTCTTCACAGAAAGGGTCATTGGTCCCTGGCAGAGGCTGCCCAGGGAGGGGGTTGAGTCACTTTCCTTGGAGGTGTTTAAAGGGACGGGTGGATGAGGTGCTGAGGGACGTGGGTTAGTGATTGATGGGAACGGTTGGACTCGATGATGCTGTGGGTCTTTTCCAACGTGGTGATTCTGTGATGCTGTGAGAGCCCGGCGGGGGCGGCTCCCGCTGTCCCACGCGCTCCACACGCCACAGGAGCCGCTTCGTCGCCCCGGGAGGGGGGCCCCATAAAGCCCTCCCGGGGCCCCATAAAGCCCTCCCGGGGCCCCATAAAGCCCTCCCCGTGGCGGCGCTGCCCCGCGGCCATGGAGGCGGCGGGCGGGCGGGCGCTGCCCTGGCTGCTGGCGGCCGCGGGGCTGCTGTCGGCGCTGAGCGCGGCGGGGACGCTCTTCCTGCTGGCTCAGTGGCGGGAGCTGGGGGCGGCTCTGAGGGAGCTGGAGGCCGCTCGCCCCGCGCCGGCCCCGCCGGCCGCCCCCGCGCCCCGCAGCAAGCGGAGCCGCCTCCGCACCGAGGGCGACGAGACGCTGCTGCTGCTGCTCGGCTACTCGGCGGTGCCGGTACGGGGAGGGGGAGAGGAGAGAGGCGGGCTGGAGGCGCCTTGCAGCTGGCCTTAAACTTCTGAAGTGACAGTTAATGCGGACAAGAGGAGCGGAGCTAGTCCTTAGCGGCCTGCAGTTAGGGTTAGAGTCATAGTTAGCAGAGATAAGAGGAGGGAGGCGGCTTGGTGGTACCTTGCAGTTGTCATTAAACTTCTAAAATGATAGTTAACACACAAAGGGGGTGAAGCTGTTGGTTAGTAGGTTGCAGTTCAAGTTCTCCAGTGATCCCTGACAGAGACAGGGGGAGTGAAGCTCTTAGTACCTTGCAGTTATGATTAAAATGCTAGTGAACAGAGGGAAGGGGTGAAGCTGGCTCCTAGTGGCTTGCAGTTCAACTTCTCACATGATAGATCACAGAGACAAGGGGTGTGAAGCTCTTAGTACCTTGCAGTTATGGTTAAAATGCTAGTGAACAGAGGGAAAGGGTGAACCTGGCTGTTAGTAGCCTGCAGTTATGGTTAAAATGCTAGTGAACAGAGACAAGAGGTGTAAAGGTGTTCCTTAGTAGCGTGCAGTTATGATGAAACTTCTAAAATGATAGCTGACACAGACAAACGGAGTGAAGTTGTTTGTTAGTAGCTTGCAGCTCAGCTTCTCACGTGATAGATCACAGAGACAAGGAGTGTGAAGCTCTTAGTACCTTGCAGTTATGATTAAAATGCTAGTGAACAGAGGGAAGGGGTGAAGCTGGCTCCTAGTAGCTTGCAGTTCAACTTCTCACATGATAGATCACAGAGACAAGGGGTGTGAAGCTCTTAGTACCTTGCAGTTATGGTTAAAATGCTAGTGAACAGAGGGAAAGGGTGAACCTGGCTGTTAGCAGCTTGCAGTTATGGTTAAAATGCTAGTGAACAGAGACAAGAGGTGTGAAGATGTTCCTTAGTAGCGTGCAGTTATGATGAAACTTCTAAAATGATAGCTAACACAGACAAACAGAGTGAAGTTGTTTGTTAGTAGCTTGCAGCTCAGCTTCTCACGTGATAGTTCGCAGAGACAAGGGAAGTGAAGCTGTTTCTCAGTAGCTTGCAGTTGTGATGAAACTTCTAAAATGATAGTTAATACAGACAAGAGGAGTGAAGCTATTCATTAGTAGCCTGCAGTTATGGTGAAATGATAATTAGCACAGATAAGAGGACTGAAGTGGTTTGTTAGTAGCTTGCAGTTGTGATTGAACTTATAAAATGATAGCTGACACACAAAGGGGATGAACCTGTTTGTTAGTAGCTTGCAGTTATGGTTAAAATGATAGTTAACAGAGATAAGAGGAGTGAAGCAGTTTGTTAGTACCTTACAGTTCTGATTAAACTTCTAAAATGATAGTTAACAGAGGCAAAGGGAGTGAAGCTGTTCATTAGTAGCATGGATTTAATGACGTTTCAGAAATTAATTTGCAGTAAAAGGTCTGCCTTCCAGTTCCCGAGGCTTCAGGTCTGAAAGTGTCTGCACCTCTGACAGACCCTCCATGGGCTTTCTACTGTTCAGCATCCCAGCTAAGGTTCTGGGTATTATGTTGCCATTGCATTTCTTGAAATTGATGGTGCCCTTTCCCTTAGTTTTGAATTTAGGGCTCTGAGCGATCTGATGGAGTAGAAGCTGCCCCTGCTCACTCTAGGGGTGCGGACTAGGTGACCTTTAAGGATCCCTTCCAACCCAAACCATTCTACGATTCTGTGATTCGATTTGCTGGGTCAGAAGAGAACTGTATGTTCTTGCTGTGGCACAACCGCCTGTTTTTTTTTTTTCTACTTCAGCGAAAAGATTATCCTTGCTTGGTAGGAACTAGGTCATGTTGCTGAAAAATTATACAGGTCATACAGTTGAAAAACTTTGAATAGATTGAAAAGCTTTGAAGTTCTGAGTCAGAAGAAATGCAAGAAAAATACTGCTATTGAGGGAACCGTAGTGGAAATTCTGTCCCATTGAGGACTGCACGCCAAGGCCCACAAAAAAAACCAGAGCAGGCGAACTCAGGCTCTTACTGTTTTAACTAGTATTGGTGTAAAAAATTACTTGCAGAAAATACCTTCTCAGTGATGTTCCACTGGCATTTCTGTTAACAAACCATTGCAATGATGAATTTACAGTGCTATCATCTCCATCAGTCTTGGAGCTAATGATATTGTAGAGCACAGGTGTTTGTAGCATAGAGTTTTGGTAATGCAATTGTTTGGGGGGGTTGAGATAAATAATAATTATTTCTTTTTTTCTTCTTTTTAGCTAAGGTCATTTAAATCTTTGTGCTGTTGGTTTAGAATTTGCAATAAGAGACCTCAGCAATTCAAAGAAAGTCTTCTTAGCATGAGGCAAAACCAAAAGATATTGGCTATTTCGTTCTAGCTTCTAGTTCAACTGACCAAAGAAGCAACATTTTTCACTGGACCCTGTGTATTTACTGGAGTGTTTAATTTCCTGAAGTCTTAAAATCACATGGTTTTGTAGTTAAAATGGTCTTAAAAATCACATGAATAATGCAAATTCAAAACCTTATATGACTTTATAGAAACCTATAAAAGGATAACTGGAAAAAACTAGCCTGTTTTCTTTAGTGGTTTTTTTTTTTTTTGATCAGGTAGTGTTAAAATATTTGCTGCCCCAGTGAGATATTTTGTGTGCTGTATCTGAGCTTTTCATCAAAACATTTAGTCTAATCTTCTTCCTGTTTCTTTTAAGAAATCATCTTTGTGATTGGCATCTACAGCTTGGTTTGTTCTGTCTGACACGAATCATGTGTTTTGAGTGTAAAGGATCCACAAATAAAATTGTCAGAGGAAAGATTCAAATCCTGACAGGGGTTTAACGCTATTAATCCTCCTCTTTGTTAGGTGCTCAGGCGTGCATCACCCATGGCAGTTGGATGCCTAGATGGTTTTGATAGTGGCGGTTAAATATGCTGCTCTTCTGTGCTAGGTAGCACGTATGGATGCAATGAATTTTAGTGCCCTCTGCAAATTGCGCTGAGTGGCACGATATGTATTTTGACAGCATGCGGAGACTGCTCATGTGTGCAGCTTCTCCATTTAAATCCCCACTGTGACAGCTGTTGTGTGCCACGTGCTTCATTTAAACATGTTTCTCCTGCAGGGAGTTCCTTGGGGTTTCTTTGGTGTTTTGTTCTTACTGAATTTCTATCAAATATTGATTTTCAAGCCTCCCCACCCCTTTCATCTTTATCTTTATGTTACTCCTTCTGTGCCTTTTGTTTGTTTATGTATTTAGAAATATGTATATTTATTTTGTAAGTGCATAAAGACAGGAAACCGGCAAATCTGCCCCTGTAGAAAGGCTGACGAGAGGGTAACAGTCCAGTAAATTTGTGAGCAGTAAGTTTGAAAATGAGATTTAAAAAGGTTCAAGAAATGATGTCTTGTAGTTAGATATCTATCTAATTATCTGAGCAGTTGCCTTTTTCTCATTCTTTCTTTATTAGAAAACAAAGCTTTTAGCATTTAAATGAGATACTTTCATCTGTAGCTTCTCTTCATGGCCAGGGTGATGCTGGTTGTTGGCTGGATCTTTCATAGTTGTGTTGGAGGTTCTGGTGTAGGCTGTTACCTGTAACACTTTGCTTGAGTGTCATGGTTTTTAATTGTCAACTGAATTGCACTGATTGGTGAAAATAATGCTGCTGAGATAATTGGAAGGGGCTCAAAGCAAGCCGTAATCACTTCAGCAATCTCAACAAAACCACTTAGATTAAAATGCTGTTTGAATTAGAGCACATATGGACAACGTGAATTTTACAAATTACAGGGTAGAAGCCAAGCATTTTTGAGGGCTGTGAGGGGAAAGCGAATGAGTGAATTCTGATATTCCAAACCGGCTAGCTCTTCTCAGCTAATTTAAATGGGGTCTAAAACTGCTAAATACAAGAACTATTGCAGTACAGTCGGGAATCCAGTAAATTCTCAATGTGTATAAGACAGAATTGAAATCCATAGTCAAATATAGCTTGATTTTTGCGGCAAAAGAATACTTGCCATCAAGATAATTGAATCTCTTAGATTTGTTACTTGATGCTAATGATGCATTAATTAAATAAAAATTGATAGAGACAAATAACGTTGCTAGGATTAAACATCAACATGCCTTTCAGATTGACTTGCACTTGTTTGTTCTGTTGTTTGAGTCTAGTGCATTCCATCCTTTTAAATAGAGTAATTGTACAAAGATGAATAAATCTGCAACTCTGGGTAAATATATTCATAAATTATCATATATTGCCCAGCTGTGAAATAATAATCTCTTTCTTTACTGACTATAAACATGAGACTTTCCCATAGACTTGAGGCACTTCTAGCACTCATGTTGATAACAATCTCATTTCTGCTGGATGTTCCAATGAGTGGCAATACATTTTAGACTTGATTCTCAGCATGCAGGACGTGGGACGTGAATGTTTGCCCTGCTAAAACTCATGGATTTTGTAAAGATAGTTTTTTAAATGGGTAAATTTTGGCCTAGTCTAGCTTAAAAGCATCTGTATGAATATCTCTTCTAACTTGTTTTTTATCATGTCTGTCATTGTTGGGATAAACTATTTTGAATGGATATTGGGCCATTCCAAATTCACAAATCTTGGTTATCCCATCATAAGAAATAGCTTACGTAGAACATAAGTCACCTTTCTTATTGGGTATGCCATGTTGGAAGAGTAGCCATCATTTGATGTCAATATAAAATAAAATTGAATGCAATTTGTATTGGCTGATGCTGGCTTTTAGTACTTTCCACTAGTAGAGTCAATGTGTGGACAACCACACTTATGCGAACTTGTAATGCCTAAATGATGCGTGGCATTGTCTGCCAGATATTTTCTTCATATTTTCAGTCATGTTTAAAATGAGATGCATTTAACAGATTCCTATGAGAAAATCTCTTCCTGAAGTGGTGGATAGTGTCACAATGTTAAGGTAGCTCTAAAAAGTTTACTCTTTTAAACACAGAGTATCTTTGTTTTCCGTATTATTTCTGTAGGCAAAGCAAACTGGAGACTTTTATGACATGCATTGTTTTCAACTTTACTTTCTTTGTAATATTAGGTCCGAGTGATGGTGGATTTATGTAATAGCACAAAAGGAATATGTTTAACAGGTACGTTTATTGCCTTAAGCATCACACCTATGTTACCTTCAGGAATACAGAATTACAGTGTTTTCAAAGAACTTGAGGTCAATGACTGCATCAAAGAACTATGCTACTTCCTCTATCAGAATTTACATATCTATTGGGTTATTTGTTTATAAAAAGATAATAGGTGCTACTTTGGGGCTTATCTACACCTACTTCTCATAAATGCAGGAACTTAAGGAGCTCAATTCATGTTACGTGGGGCTATTTCTTTCCCATGTAATTTTCATAAGCAAATCTTGTAGACTTGGTTATTTAAAATAATAGTTGAGGTTTAGTCTTGGTGTTTTTTTGGATGGCCTCACATTTAAAGACTAACATGGGATGAACACACATAGCGTTGAAACTGCTGAGGAGTAGTGGGATCTAGATGACCAATTTGCTTGCCTTCCCTGTCTTGGACAGCAAAAATAGGGTGCTGGGTTTCAGATGTTACTGGTGGGGTCTTGAAACAGCCTGATGGCTGGGAGAAGAGGAGATGTGAGAAGTTTCTATGTGATTTGCAAAGAGAATATTGGGTATCAGTCAGTTTAAGAGGTATAGTCTAGCTTTGAAATCTGTAACAGATTGAGTTGTTTTCTTTTTGGAAATGAGAAGATTAGGAATAAGCCATTTTCTGAATTAAAGAAAACACTTCATTTGCTGTCTGGTTTGTGTTTTCAAATGGCTGTAAGGTCCATTTGTCTCAACTGATTTCATCATAAATGAGAATTACCATAGTGTACACGTGTTAAATACTGCTTCTGAAATGGTAGATCAGTTCTGATTGGAGCTGAGGCTGAACTACAGGCAAACTGAATTTGTTTCTTTCAGCTCCAGACTTCTGCACTCATGCTGTTTGGTGCCCTCTGCACCTTCTGGCACTCCTGACCCTATTCAGATTTATCTCTGATGCTGGCTTCCTCTGCTGTGGGTCTCTGTGATATTTGCTACTTTTCAGGCACCTTTCTTATTTATCTTACACTTACCCAAGGATAATCAAGATCCTCTGTGTTTGGGAGGGGGAAGTAATTGAATACACTAATGGACGTAGCATTGTAGGGTGGAAAATATGGTCATTTACTGGAAAACTGGCAGAAAGGCGTTAACTGAGGTTACTGCCTGTACTGATTAAAAGGGATAATTGCTGTACTGGTATTACAAAATGGTTTTCACTTTACTCATGCTTTCTAATTAATGTTCCAAATTGTCATCTTTAGGGAAATCTAGTAATTACTGTTATTTTCTGTTGTAGAGAGTTTTGTTGAAACAAGACAGGACTGTGTTGGCTGGATAGAAATGTTCACAGAATTAACTTGGCTGTCTAATTGCAATTACCACCTTTGTGTTTTCCTAACCTGCTTTTCCTAGGAGTGGTTTTTTTTTTTGATTGTTTATTTTTTTAAATGCATATTGGGGATCGCATAAGATAAATCTTGTTACAGAGACTTTTTTTGCATTACTCTTGCCTGTTATGCTTTCTTCTCATTAAGACTTTCTGCTTGAACTAATTCAGGGGGAGACAGAATTTATTGTATTACATGTTGCTGAATACTTAAAGCTTAAGTCCAATTTCTAATATACCAGCCTGATGCTGAGGGGAGCTTGGTCCAGTCTGGAGAAGAAGTACATGTGAAAAACTTGATTGTGATTTAGCTGTAGAAAATAGGAATGAAAAGACTTCTTTTTTTTTCTCTGTTTAAACGGTCTGAATCCTGAACTGCAATGAAATACCTGTAAAGCAGAGAAGCATAGAGTATATTTTTAATGTGTGTTTTCAGTGTGTGTTTTCCACAGGACTCTTAGTTGTGGCATTCATCGGTATTTTAAAGCTTTTCTTCTACTGTAACAGGATCTTGGGGGTCACTTACTTAAAGGGAATGTAATGATGCCTTGCATCCATGGCATTGTAAAGACACCTAAGCCTCTGACAGTGAGAATACATTATGGAGGTGGTTGTCTGTCAAACCTTTATCAATTGATATTACAAATGGCATAATGTCCCTGTGTATGTAATTGCTTTTCTGGATACTCTTTCAGTAAGTCTGAGTTTCTGCTAATGATCAAATAGTTATTTACAGCAGAAGGCAGTTAAATCCACAGGCATTAATTTTGAAATCTGAGGGGCTCCCACTTCACTGTTCCGATCTAATGCTACTCAATTCAAGTTTGAATTACTTTTTGGTTTTCTTGCAAGGTTAAACTCACCATTTCTTCTTTCTTGTGTTCTTTTGCTTGTTCTTGTTGTAGGCCCCCCGGGACCCCCAGGTAAGTTACTCAGACAATTGCTGTAACATTTTGGGGTAATTTAAACAGTTGCTGGTACAAAATGTTGAAGTGTAGAAATGTATCTCTTGTAGAAGAGTCTTCCTTTGCTCCTTAGAATGACTGCCTGCCTTTATAATTTTTGTGTTGAGGTCAACTCATGCCCCTTCTGAGATGGGGGGAGGTTTTAAGCATTACGCTTTTCTAGTGGTGGGAATAGAATAACATTTGCTAAAACATGTTTGATCAAAACCCTGATAGAATTAATTAAAAGTGTTTAAGTTGCATTTATCTAAAGAGACGTGTGTATATATAAAACCTACGAGTAAACTGATATTATAATTTAATACTAAAAACATGTCTTTAAAAAATGTCGATTACTGATTCCACCCTCCTACCTCCCCCAAAACTTTTCCTCCTTTTCTTATTTAATTCCCCCTCTGCTCTCATTCATGCGGTTGCTAGGCTATAAGTGTGGTTACCTGCTTTCCTTTTGCATTTCCTTAGCTGTGGGTCTGCTTAGAATAATTCCATCAGAAAACTATCAGGTACTTTTTGTTTGTGGGGTTTCAAATGGTATAAAGAGGGAGTGATGTCTTCTGTATCAACCAGTAGGTAAATGCTTTTCTTGTGTTAGGTCAGTTGGGCCCATACCATAAGCAAGGTTAAAGCTAAGATGCTATAGTTGCTGCCAAATTCAGAAATACGATGGGTCCCGCCGTGTTTATTCTTGAAGCAGGATCCAAAGGGCTGATTTGTGCTGGCCTTAATGCAAAATGTGTGCACTATACACTTCATTCAGCTTTTTTTTGCTAATGCCAGGGCAAACAAGCATTTTACCTTTAAGTTTGGTTTCAGATTGATTTTGTTTGTATTGTTTGGTGGTGGGTTTTTTTAATTTTTTTTTTTTTTAAGGAGGATGCTCTATTGGCACGGAGAACTTAATGGTCAATTACAGGATTTTGTATATCTAAGGAATATACATGTACTCACATACTATATGTAAATATGATATATTTAAGGATAAGTTGCATTGTAGAGTGGCAATTCAGTTGTGCTGTTTGGTTTGTTCAGGGCCTCCTGGACTTGATGGGATCCCTGGCTACAATGGATCAGATGGAGTCCCAGGTATACCAGGACAAAAGGGAGAACCAGGAGTAAATGGAAAAAGAGGAAAAATAGGTAATTTTTTTGGTGGTTATTCAAAAAAGGACTCCCTTCTGTTATATTTGGATGTAGTTACTTTTAGACCTTTGTACAGGGAGAAGGGTTTCAATGTTTACAAAGAAGATGCAGGTTACAGACTTCTGTAGCGTTCATTGCCTTATGCTAAGCTTTGGTATATTACTTCAGACTTACTTCACAGTGAGGAAGATAGCATAAATACACTAGAAATTAAAGCTATCGTATGTAATTAGTTGAATCTCAATATTCTGAACTTTCATAATGGCCCTTTGACTTCAGATGTCTTAGAAAAGGAAGCCAGAGTTTGGGGCTGGAAGTTGTTATATGTTACCACAGTTTTCATTCCATATTCATGACAGCTGTGGCAGGAGCACTATATTTCTGTATTTTTCTTCTTTTCTATGTTGTCCGTTTAGGCTGGAAACTCTTGGAGCAGCTTTTTTATTTGTTTCATGTAAATAGGTAGAGGGAGGTTTCACAGTGTGAAAATGTTACTAGGTAGCTGTGCTTTGCTGGAGGAGTAGAAAATAGGCAAAATAAAAGTGCAATGTGTGTTGTAATATTAGTGCTTAATTGCTTTAAAAAAAAGTCTATTTCAGCTGTGAAATGAACGTATTACTTCACATCTTTGCTTAGTATTCCTACTTACCCAGAGATTCTCCAGCCAGCGTTAATGAGGTCCAAGTCTGTACATTTCCTGTTCAAAATGAAGAGATCTCTACGTAAAGAATGTTTGATTTGCATCAAATGGATTGTACACCGTTTCCCTTCATATTAGGTTACAATGTTTTTTTTTTTTGAAACCAGAACAAATTACAGCTCCCAGTTAAATACAGATGAAAAAAACCAACCAGAGTGAATATGGTTTTGCACTAAAAAATATATTGCTTGATGTTTAGCAGTGGAACAATGTTCTTAGTACTGAAATCCTTTTTATTTCTAGGTTTGCCAGGACCAAAAGGTGATCAAGGACAGAAAGGAGAACCTGGAGTCATGGGTTTACCTGGCAAGGATGGTATGCCGGGAGTAAAGGGTGCAAGAGGACCAAAGGGTGAAAAGGGGGATGCAAGCAATGATGTGATATTAGAAGGTAGGAAGAAATGCTCTTAGGAACTCTCTTGTAACAGTGCACTTGACAGAAAGAAGATGTACTCTGCTTCTGAAGCATGAATGTGATCTGCAAGAGCAGGACCAACCAGCAGAACCATTGTCCACAGTGAAGTTTTTGAGGTTTTGAGCCCAGGAAACTGTTCTGTTTTTAATGCGACTCTTCACGAAAACTTTTCTGCTTGGGCTTTGGATTAAGGTGTACGTGAATTCCATGCTTTCCTGTACGCTTCCAGACAGCTGATCTCCTCCTGCTCTTTCTTGCAGTGTAGTTTTATATTTCTGTTAGTAAATGAGGAGCCGTTTTCCACACGGGAAGAGATGAAACAGCCACAAATATAAGCTGTATAAAATTATAGCACTGTAGCTTCTGAAGTTGAGATCTTAGATACAAGAAGTAAAAGGCAACAACTCTCTAATGTGCCTGTAATCCAGACAGATAAATTACAATTATATCCTATAACTTGTAGGGTTCTGTATGGTTCACCTTCTAACAAAGAGCATCCCGGTGAGTTTATTGTGACTTATATTTCTGTACGTACTGTACACAGACACCTCTTAAGAAGAGAGCGGCTGTTTCAGAGATGTCTCAGGAGTCCATCACATGGACACGTACAAGTCTCTGTGGGTTGCCTGTTGCCTGCAGAGCCTGTGATATTGTGCTCCGTTTTATACGTAGGTGCAAAAGGTGAACCTGGACTGCCAGGCCTCCCCGGACCACCTGGCCCCCCAGGGCCTCCAGGAAAACGTAAAGGTAAAGGTAAAGTGCAGCTTCAGGAGAACATAGACAGCGGCACATGCACAGGTTAGTTCTTTCCAGTGTCCTTTGTAATATTATAAACAGCGTCAGGATTAAACCCGTGGCTCCAGGTCTCACAAAACAGGAAGCACGTGTTTAATTTTGCCAGCATCAGTAAAACTGCACAAACCTAAAGCTGAGCACATGCTTAGGTGTTTTCCTGAAATATAATCTACAGCGCAACATTAGTCCCTTAATCATGCTATGTTAACGTTCAGGCAAAGTATTTATACGTGGTGTTTTCTGTTAGGTAGGGTATATTTGAAAAGTAAGAGAAATACAGTTGAAATTTTTAGGTTTTAAATGCTGAATTTTAATTTTACATGTAAATATAACAACTGGTAACTAGGCTATGTTTCTGCACAGTTTGCTGAGATGAAAAATATTTTTTTAAAAATTATTATAAATGCTGGTGACCGGCGAATATTTAATACTGGGTGGCATATATATATAATTTTTTTCTGCCTTTTATTTTTAATATAGCATGTAATTGTAACTGTGGTAGCATGTAAGAAATTCCATGAGGAGATGCTGGGTATTGAAGTGTTAGAACAGAGCCCAAAGAGCCTCCTTGCAATGGAAAGTAAATGGCTGGACCAGAAATCTCATCCCCTTTGAAATTTAGAAATGCATGGGCTGTTGTACGAGATAGAATGGGACCATTTACTCATGTAGCCTCTTTTCAAGTGTTGAAACAGAATGAAGTGCTTTGGAGGATAAGATATATGTGGGTTTCTGATGGATTTTAAATACCAGTGTGCAAATGGGAGTTCTACTCAACTCTGCAAAGAGGAGATCTTTTTCAAGGAGCGTTCATGTTTTATAAGGCTGTGAGATCTTATTACCAAAATTCCAAGTATAAAACAGCTTTTGTAATTAAATAGTCATATCCCTTTGAAGAAAAAAGAAGACACAGACTGATTTACAACTGTAATTAACTTTTTACGTTTGAGTACTAGAATGATTTCGCTAAATTAAATTTTCAATCAGGTAAAACTTTATTTCTTTAAGAGAAGTGAAGAATTAGTTGGAAGCCCAGGTGTATTTGTCCTCAGTGGTACCCTGAGCCAATTCTAAAAGAAACAAATTATCTCTGCTCCACACTCCCTCCCGCTATCCTTCCCACCCTTCCTAGACAGACCAAATACTGACTTTTAATGTCTTATGAACTCCATTAAGTCTCGGCTAGAATATTTTATTATCAGAATCAGATTTATTTTTTTTTTTTAGGGAAAGAAAGCAGTGGGAATTTCATGTCAGAGTCTCTGATTGAAAACTGTCTTTTTAATCTCAGTAGCTTTCTGTTTGTGCAGCTGAAAGTTCTCAGAAGTTATTGCAAATATTCTCAAATTCAAGTAGTGCATTTGGGTTCATTATGAACACTGACCAGGTCCTTGACTGTTCTATAGTCTTAGATAAACTACTGTACAGAGACCTGCTCCTTCAGTTATCTGTATCTATAAGACTCAGCCCAAGAAAATGAACTTGTGCATTGCAACTTATAATTTCTGCTGCGTGGATTCCTTTTTTTGGGATATTTTGAGATCAGAAGCTGGAAAGTGATCTAGATGGATTGCTAGATTCTAGCTATAGGCATTAATCTTCCTGTGGCTGGATTTATTGTTTATGCCTTATTTTGGAGATATGCTGTTATCAATTCCAGACTTTCAGTGTTGTATCACCAGCTGTCTTAGATAAGTATGTGGGAGAAATATGTGTTCTTGCTCTATCTTGGAACAGTTTCCTTCTGCATGAACAAAGAGAGTATATAACCTAAAGGACAAAACAAGAATGTAGTATAATCTGTCCTTTCTTTTCTGAATGTCACACTACCCTTTCAGCATTACTTTATAGTTATTTCATATTTTTACTCTCTTTCTTATTTAAACTTCATCACAGCCATTTAAATCCTGTAAATATATTGTAAGGCAAAAATGACAATGTGTGTCCAAAAGATTTTGCAGCCTGCATGTCAGAGAGTGTGAAATGTGTAAGAAGATGAAAGTTAAGAATGGAATTAGTAAACAAGGCTACAATTAAATCAGGCTACCTTCAGCAAAGAGCTGAGAACTGTTCTCCGTGGTTATTCATTCTTAGCAAAATGAAATTTGTGGCATTGTTTTAAAGGCAGAAGAGGTATTTGGGTTTACAGAAAAAGGTCTATAAATACTTTAATCCAGGCATTGTTTTAACAGTAAGTGCTGAGAGAAAACCCAACCAGGAGGTTTAGATTGGATATTAGGAAAAATTTCGTCAGTGAAAGGGTTGTCAAGCTCTGGAACAGGCTGCCTGGGGAAGTGGTAGAGGCCCCATCCCTGGACGTGTTCAGAAGGTGTGTAGACGTGGTGCTTAGGGATATGGTTTAGTGATGGACTTGGCAGTGTTAGGTTTATTACTGGACTCAACGATCTTAGAGGTCTTCTCCTAAGTGAGAAGACCTTCTTCTAACCTAAATGATTCTGTGAACTCCAGGTGAGACGTGTGCTGTACCAAATGATGATACCCTGGCTGGAAAAGCTGAAGAGAGAACCCCTGGTCCTTCAAAAAAAGCTGGTAACTTGCTAGAAGGTGTGGCTTACTGCTGCTTATTGTTTTAATGTCACAGATAATAATGGACATGTGCTTTTTCTCTACTAGAATGTGTCATAACATCTGTAGGAAGTCCTGTTCACTTTGTCAGTGTACAGCAAACATTTGGAACTTGGATGCGGGAACCTGCAAATATAAGTGATGAAAGGATTTGGCTTACCACGCATTTTTCAGGTATGCTAACAGTAGTCACTGATAAAAAACCCTACTTTTTATACTAACGTTGCTTTAGTGCCTTCAGCCTAAACTAGTATTTCTAATCATGTATAGCAGGTGCTTTACCCACATCTTTTTCACAATATTTTCCATGTTACCTGTATAATACTCGACTATACTATGGTTACAGACATTTATAGTATCTTTAGACACTTTAAGAGTCAACATCAGATTTTGAAAATAGTTTGAGGATTTTAGTTTTTTTAACCAGTCCAAGTTCAAATGCCTGTTGTTTGTGCTGTTTTATTCTTTTCTTTCAACAGTTTCCTAGGGCTCTACTTCCCTAAATTGTAGATAGAAGTTTTGCCTTTTCATTTAGCTAGGCATGGAAATGAATCCGATGCTGCATGAACTACATTTAGTGCAGGAAAATTTCCAGGACCTTAGTGGAAAGTAAAAGTATTTCCTGTATGTTTACCGACTGTGTTCAGAATTAGGGCCCATCAGGTCAGGGGGAAGCAGGCTCTTGAATGCCTCTATACATTTTTTTGGTGTTCGTTTCTGGATTATTTTATCATATTCCAGCATGTTGAATCACTATTGAAAATACAAATACAGTTGTTGTCTGTCAGATATTTGATTGAGAATTGACTTTCAGTAGAGACTGAATTTTAGGGTAGAGACTTCAAAATCAGATGAAGCAAATTATAGTCCTTTTTTTATGTTTTCATTTAGGAAACTCTGTAAAAGAATATGAGAATTCCAATGCCTTGCTGAATGACAGCTACAGGACCATTAACATCCCGGGATTCTATCATGGATGTGGTCATGTGGTACAAAACAACCATCTGTACTATCAAAAGGGAGGAAACAATGTCATTCTGAAGTAAGTCAAACCTAGTTGACTTAAGGCAAGTAATGTTGTGGAAGGAGGAGCAATGGGTTAAGAGTGACAGAGGTGAACCTCAGAAAAGCAGTGTGCTTGCTTTGTACCATTTTAGGATTCTTTTAGGGTCCTTTCTAGAATAGGAAGAATAGTTCAGAATTCTTTCCAGAATAGAACAACTAATTCTTTGCCATGTATAACTAGAATGTGGGCCACTAGCCTTCCATCTGCCTGTGCAGATGCTGTTGGGAGAGAGAAAGTGAGAGAGTAGTCCAGGTCCATTACTCTGCTGTGACAGTCGGTTCTTTAAGCATTGTACTACATGATAGGACAACCGGACCTCCAGATTACTAAGATGTCACGTGCAGAGATGACAACAGATCTTTCTTTTGGCTCTCCTGGGATCCAACAGGTTTCTTTTATACATTTCATTGCTGTCTTGCATTTGGATTCTCTGCTGTGCTCTTAATTGTGAGAAAGAAATGGGAACTGACTAAGAAATCTGGGAGTCATTAAAAATAAGCCGTGCATTTAGCTGCATTAGAGTACGAATTGGTTCAGCTGCTGTTTGGGAGACAACAGATGAGTGGCTATATGATTGTAGCCCACTTGTGGAGCTCTGCCTTCCAGAGCTTCTTGCTGGATGGAAGCACGTGCTTTGCTCTTGGACAGCACTGTTCTTACCCAGTAGGGGTTGAGTTAATACCGCTGGAGCCGAGGAATGCACTAAGGCACCAGCTGAGGACGTGGCGACCTGGTGAATTGCTCGTTCTGCTCTGGAGGAGTGGCTCCGCTGTTTGATTTCCTCATAATAAGTTCCTACAACTCTCCCAGCCTATCTCCCTGAATTGGAAATTACATCTCTATTTCTTCAGTTTCTACTGAGGACAGAGACAGACAATACAAATAAAAACCAAAAAGTCTCCTCTTGTGGGAAGAGCCAAAGAAAGACAGTCCAAGGGCAAATGAAAGATTGCATCTGCTTTCAAGTTCTTTTGCATGACTCTGATGTTTGAGCCAAGAACATTACTATACTTTGATGTCTGTGCCCAAGCAGGTGTGAGTGCTGCTTTCCTATGTTCCTTTGGATGCTGAGGAATGTCAGCAAACTGCTTGGATTCTATAATATTTATTCTGCCAAAGACAAGCTCACTTTTTGGCAACCACCTTTAAATATCTTCAGGGATTTTGTTTATACATCTGTAAAGGACTGTCTCTGTCTAAGCCATAAACAGTGATAGGACAGAGGTTCCTCACCTTTGCTTGGGGACTGTTAATTGGGAAATGCCTTCACATACAGATGAACGCAAGCTATTTGTAGAATTTTCAAAACTTCCCTAAGAAGTTGCTGAGAAATGGCCCGTCTGTTCAGTTATTCACTCTAACATTGTTTACTTTCAGCACAGATAGGATGAGGCAATAGGAATTCTGTGACAGAGAAATCCTTGATTTTAGGCTGCATAAAAGCATCTGGGAGTGTTTGTGTTGATTTAATGGGAAAGACAGGTTAGGACCTGGTTGGTTCATTTTGCAAATGCTGAAAACATATTTAAAAGGAGCTTGCAGTCACATTTGAAAGCTGCAAAAACTAGGTTTGTCTGACCTTTGGCAAGTTTTCTCATGAAGGTCAGGTCCCTGACATTATGATGGCTTCATCCTTTCTTCCTTTGTTTCATAACACGTTTTCCCACTTCTCTTCTTTTTGGTTGACTTCATTCATGTTAGTGATCAGAAGAGTGTTTGTAGCTTGAGTTCCTTGTGGTTGATGAAAATATTAGACTGTATCTTGTCATTTACTCCAAGGTGTCAGAAGATTAAGGAATTTCTGAACTATTTGGAGTTCTAGACTAGAGACTCTTCCACTTCCCCCAGTCAAGGGTAACCTCAAGAATGAAACTTCACTTTTCTATTCCCTTCAGGGTTTTCACATAAAAGAGGAAAAGACAGGGTGTTGTGTGGCACAGATGTTATATTTCTAATTAATCTTGAGATGATTTTTATCATTTTATAGAAAAAAATCCTGAAGAAAGTCTGCATTTCTATGTGACTTTTGTGGCTGAGGGCTGTTTTTCTAGCCCTTGCCTTTGGATAAGGTTATTAACAAGTGTGAAGCAACTAACAAGACTGACTGGGTTGACACAAGTTTCTCTGAGATCTTCTCCAGCCCTGAAACGTTTCTTTATTGCACAAATGTGCTGCTACAATACGGAGTTGCCACAGACGTGTTTTACAAAAGCTGAGGGGAATCATCTAGTTAGTCATTCTTGGCTTTTCTTAGGACAATTTTTCCAGTATATGCTATCAACGCCTCTTCCACAGAAAAATTATTCCTCCGGGATTTTTTTCTTCTACTTTAAGTTTCTGGATCTGAAATGCTCCTGTCATTAAGCCTGGATTTTCAGAAGACTTTTGTAACCGTAGCGGATTCCTGTGCCGAGTAAAGTTTTTTGTCTGTTTGAGGAATGGAGCTATACAGCTAGACAAGTCAGACAATGAAATGTGCTTCATTACAGAGGATGTTACTTAAAAGGATAAGGCCTTTCTCATGGCCTTTGCTAAAGCAGTGTTATTAAGTGATTAAATGCTAACTGCAAATGTATCTTGATAGTACCTGATTACCCTCTTAAACTAGCAGAGGAACTCAATTTTGCTGCTTAGCGCTGCTGTCCTCAGATTATCATTCTATTAAGGAATTTCAAGCAATAAAAACAATTTTATAGGAGAAGAGATACTCAGGCAGTTCTGTTAGAGGCCAGCATGAGGTCAGAATTTTGGCTCTGCAAAAGCAGATTTGTTATTCCTTTGATGTTTACTTGAGCAAATCCCTGCATTATCTGAACTGTTTTCAAAAAAAAGGAACTCTTAAGACTAGGTGAACCTGCCCAGAATTCACGTTGGTTTGGTCAGTCACATTTTCTCCCTTTAGTTCTTACCTAGTAGAAAGCAAACTTCTGTACAGATTTCATTTCACAAGTTTGGGCCTTTACCTGGTATCTTTTTCATCCTGCTGATAATAAAGTTCATAGACTAAATAAAGTGAAACCTAACAAAATGAGTTCCTGCCTGTGTGCATCTTTCAGCTTGGTAATTCCAAAGTAATAACTTTGGAATTTTCTCCTAGAGTTTTGGAAGGTGCTTCAAGTGGAGTACTTTATCTTGAAAGATATCGGAGTGGTCCTTGAACTCAAGTATTTTCAACAATGCTTCCATCAGTAATAATGCACTCTGAATTGATTCAACCACACGGTGTGTGTAAAAATGAATTTTTTAACCCAACATACTGAATAATTACTTCATCTTATTTCAGACTTGGGCTTGATAGAGCAACGTTGGGCAAACTACTCATTGAAAATGCCTTGTATCATGGTCGGAACTACCTATTTTCTAACTCGAAGACGTATTTCAACATAGCAGTGGATGAGAAGGGTCTTTGGATTATATATGCCTCAAGCACTGATGAAAATATAATAGTAGCACATATCGACGAAGAAACATTTTCAGTCATTCGGCATATCAATACTACTTATCCTAAGTCCAAGGCTGGTAATGCGTTTATAGCATGTGGCATTATGTATGTTACGGATACTAAGGATATGACAGTAAGTTTCGCTTTTGATTTATTGAAAGAGAAGCCGATTAATGCAAGGTTTGAGTTACGGTCTTCACCCTCTGTTCTTGCTATGCTCTCATACAGTCTAAGAGATAAGAATTTGTATACGTGGGAGAATGGGAGCTTAATGATATACCCTGTACATTTTGGCAGATGAATATATTTTGAAGTGTAGCGTATGGGGACCATGTTTGACTAAACAGATTATTTAAAGCTATACAATATCCACATGGGAGTCTCTTCACTTCGTATAATTTTCTGTTCTCCGATGGTGGTTTGTGAGTGTGCGTAAGAGGTAGATCAGGTGCCTTTGTATAAACACACTTCGATTATACAGGCCATTCTCATATTTTTAAAAGAAAAGCTGTTCAGTATTGCAGCTGGCACACAGCACAGACTTGCTTTTGTTTTCCCCTTGTTATTCAGCTGATAATTATTTCTAATGTACATTGATTATTCCATGGCCGTGTGCTCAGCAGAGACTATTTATAGCCTTCAGTTGCAATCATTTTATCTGCAATCATTTTCTAGTCAGTGATTATGGTCTAGTATAAATGTCTCAATAATGAGCTTTTGTGTACAAATACCTTTGTCATTTTCACTTAATACTTTTCACTGATTTTCTGTGGACATTTTTCTAAAAAAAGATAATAAAGCTATTAAAAATAATAGAAAAAACTGCAGAAGGTTTCAAATTTGACAAGTCCAGCCAACTATTATATAATCAAAAGCAAAATGCAGTCCAAGGAAAATGGGGATAACTGCATTATTAAATACTGACTATACATGAAATCATGTTTAGTAAATGGAGTGTGGGAAGAAAAGTAACGAGGTAGAAAATTGAAGAGAAGATGTAAAGTTTATGATTAAAATTCCCTTTTTAACAGTGTTTGTGTTGCTTGTGTTAATGCAGACTCTTCCTTGCCCCTAATGTAAACTATACTTAAGTACAGTAAGGTATATTTTAAAAACATTAAATTTCCCCACGTTCATCCATACAAATGAAATAATAAAATGAAGGGTATATAGTTTTTCTGCCGTTCTTAGAAAAATAAAATACCTGGAGCAGGAATGCATGTATTCATCATAGTGCTTTGTGACTTAATGTGTTGTTCATCTTAATTCAGAGATTGCCTACTCCTGTTGAAATGTTTGAGAGCTAGAGGTTAGAAATAATAGAAACATTTGGTTTTAATTTTGTTCTGGTATTTCAAACTTCTAAATCTAACATTGAAACGCTGTTGGTTTGTGTATCTATATTCAGAATCACACTCATAAAATACTTACCCATTTTTTTAAGCTGCTTGTGTAGGTTGGTAAAGCTCACAGAGCTCATCCAAATATTTAGAAGCAAAGCATCGCTTAACCCCCGAACTGCACTGAGCTGTTTAATACCTACGTGACATCCAGGCACCATCAAAGGGATTAATGAATTTAAGAATGTCTGTGTCTGCAGAACCTCATCTAACAAATGTGCTGGAAAAATACCTCTGCTGCAGCTAAGCTTGTGTTTTATACAGGGATGGCTGGGCCTGGGCTGCATCCTCTCTTCTCAGCATAGTTCCTGGTCTCACTAAGGCCAGGACTCAGGCTTTGCATGCTAAGGAGAGAGATGCAGAGGAAAACAAAACCCCATAATTAATACTTTGAAGTAGTACGTACATCAAAACTCATATACCAAGAATTAATTCTATCTATGCCCATAATGAGTGCAAAACTTCACAGCCCAGAGCTACAGTTTTTGTGCAAAAAGTAGATTTTTTTTTTTTTTTTTTGCTAAAAAGAAAAGCTAGGCAATATACTTGGGCAAATAAAGTTCAAGGCAGATATGACAGTTTCTAGATAATGGTGCCTATTTTAAATAATGTAAACTTCTGAATGTCATTGTTGAATCACTCGGAACAACCTCTTTGAGAAGGAGAGCCGGCACGTTCTCTCTTTTCTCAGTAGCAGAACCAGGCTATGTTTCTTGCCGCTGCCTTTGTTGGAGATGAAGAATAAATTCTGTTAACTTTACGCTTTTCTATGATAGCTGGAAATAAAATGCAAATAGCTAATCCTTTTTATGACAGTGCAGTCTAAGGTCAAGTTAAAGCTAGAGCAGCCAGTATCCAATTAATATACAGGAGTTTTAGTTAAATCTATTTAAATATAAGGAAGAATTCTGGAATGGACTGTTCCAGGAAATAAAAGTAATTTATTTAACTTACAAAGGGAAAACTAAACAATGACATTTACTCTTCTTTCTTTTCATACTTCACAGCCTGCAATTTAAAATCACCTTTGGTGAAAGGTGCTTTTTATTCTAGTATATTTTACAATACAGCACAGACATCAAAATTTTCATTGGAGGAAGAAGACAGTTTGTCAACATTTAAATACGCAGACATCCGTTCCAGTCCCTTAAGAACACGGTTTGTGTTTACAACAGAAAAATACATCTGACAACAGTAGCTAGTTATATTACAAGCAAACAATATTGAACTCTGCATAGTTTATACAATATACTGTGGTAATAATTTAATTACCAGTTTATCCACTATTTACTAGCTGGCCACATAAAGCCTGACATTCATCTGAGATGTGGCATTATATGTTCAATTGGTTCTCTTAACAGCTTCATTGAATGAAGTATTTTCTGGACAAATGAATTTCAAAACTAAAGGCTGACTAGAATCATGGATGTCTTCACTACAAACATTTAGTGCTTACAATACATTCCTAAAGTAAAGGCAGGTGTCCAATAGAAAACATAGCTGTCAGAAAGAAAGGAAAATAGTGTGCAAATTAAAAAGCACTGCATTTAAAAAGGTGTTGGTGTGCAAGTTACAGTATCAACTGTGTATTAATACTAAGTGGAAAAAATCTCAGCATAAAATGATACATATCTCACAGTACGTTCTTGATTGCACATGTTCCACGGCATTTGCATCCATTACACTTTCTTGCAAAAATCAAATAACACTGAGTACCCTTAATTAAAACTAAACTATTTAAAAATGAGAAGGTGTACACATGCTTCAATTAGCGGGGAAAAACTGGAATGAAAATAATCAGAATCACATCAGAAATGCTTACTGACTTGTAGAGCCACAGTGCTTGTTAAGTGACTGACAACTGTCAGAATCTTTACAATACACTTACTAAATGCAGCTTGTGGGTTACCAAACAATAATCCCACCTATGACTGACTGTACTGGGTTAAATTCTTTGCTTTTACAATACAGTACATGCATTTCCACGCCACTGATCCTTGTGGGCATACTCAAAATATACCTGTTGTAAAAGTACTTTTTTTTTTTTTAAGTATTTTTCTCCATAATACCTAATGCTGCAGTAACTGCTTTGAAAGGAAGCAGAATGTTTCCTTTTCCCAGTGTGTATCACTGTGTTTTTAGCTACTTAAAGGGACATTATATAAAACCAGGATTAGTTCACATAACACTACAGAATGTCAAAAATGCCTGAAGGTACATTGAAAGCATTGGGAAGAACCCTCATTTTCAGCGTGCCGTCTGCTCCACAGGAGAAGATACGATTGCCTTGCACAGTTTCAATCTGGGTGACACCAGCACCAATATTTCTGAAAATGGACTGCTTAGCGTGTTCATTTTTAAATGAATGAATTAAATTATAGCCGGTCAGTCTCCACACCTGTAACAAAATAATGACAAATGACAAAAGGAGATGAAAATTAGGATTTGTATTTTTTCCCTAATGTCTCAGATTCTTAGCTCTTCTAAATCCTGTTCAGCAAAGACAACGGGTATTTTTGTTGTCTATTAGCACCAATTACAAGAAGTCCTTGGGTCTTGAGAGGCTCCTGATGAAGCATAAGGAAAGACAGTGGAAAAGCTACCTCAGTTTAGACTAGCTGGTTACTCCGCAGGGTGAAGTTGCCTTGTGGTACCTGAGCAGCAGCATCCCTCCCACTTTCCCCACTGTGAAAGCTGCAGAAATAGTGAGGTTGCATTTTTATCCAAGATGACGACTGTCAGCCTTGCAGTGGCTGGAAATGCTTTTCTGTTAAGGAATGCTCCAGAGAGGAAGCCGCACAATTAATAAGCGTGCAGAGTGATTCTATGGAACAGACAGTTGTGCTAAATTGCAGAAGCCCTCATCAAGACCAGGCCACAGAGTGGGAGGAAGCACAGAAAGCACCTATTAAACAGTGTGCAGTCCAGATGAAAGGAAAGAAACTGTATTCTCCTTCCTTTACCACGTTCTCATTATTTCCTTCCTTTAGTGTTCAGGAAAGAAGCCCTTTAAAAGAGGACCCATATTTCTATTTTTTGTTGTTATTTGTTTGTTTCTTACTACTATGACATCTCAGTAGTTGTCTGGGACTACAACATGAAGAGAAAAACCAGAACTTGATGTTACAGAAACTACACCCTGTTGAAGTTACTGAGCATCCCCTGTACTATGAAGAGAAGCATCCAAAGGCAAAACCAGAACATTTTTAAGAGAGAAAAATGAAGCTAAGATTTCGGAATCATGCACTTCGCTTTATCCACTTAAAATTCAGTCATACAACTTTAAAAAGAATGTTTAATTTTCTTTAGCAGAGAACAAAACCTACCTGCTTTAGAAGGATTTTAGTGTATTTAAGTTCACATTTTAAATGCAAGCAAGCATTTTATATATCAAATGTAGGTTTGTTTTTTGGGGGTTTATGTTTTGTTACTGCATTTATCTGGCTATTAACAGCATGCTGATCAACACCTGTCACTACATGATCTCCTGTACAACTCTGCTCCTTCAGTGCTTACCTTCATGTTACCTTCTGCTGAGCCTGTAACAAAATAGTCCTCAGAAGGATCCAGTGCCAGGGCCTTGACAGCCGATTCATGCGCTTGGAAGGTGTAAAGGATTTGCCTTTGTCTGATGTCAAAGATGCAGATATATCCCTTCCTACCTCCAGAAATTAGCAGTTGGTGTTTCGGTGCATACTGAAGTACTGTGGCACCATGATCGTGACAAGTGAACGCTGAAGAAGGAGGATGGCAGAATTACACATTTGAAACTGTAAGTAGCTTTCAAACTTAAAATATATTTCTTCTATAAATTGTGAGCTGAATATTTTCCATCTTGATAGATACATTCCTTCATATGGGTGATGTCATATCAACCGCCAGCTTTTTGCTCTCATAACAGCTGTATAGATCTAATCCACAAGAAAGAACGCTCTGCAGTCTAACATATGGTAGAATACAGGCACATACTTGCATTTAAACAATTCAGAAAATATAAAGTTCACCATATTAAGTTCAATTAAATTCCTGAGTTTAAAAAAAGTACACATGAACTAAAAAATGAAATATTCTCTTATAGTGTGTTGTTATATTCTAATTTCTTAACCATTTTTTCCTTAAAATGAGGCTAAAATTCTCCGTAATCTGCTAGTTTTAAATTATGAATCTCAGAACGCACCTATTGCTTATTCAAGTACTGCAGTTGTTTGTAGATGTTTACAATGGTCAAATTTGATCTTTTAAATGCCTAGGATATTAGAGTTGGATTTGTGTATATTTGTGCAACACTGTGTAACAAACTAAAGCAAAATTCAATAAAGATGAAATTATTGAACTTTGGTGAAACAGACACAAACATCGTAAGAATCCAAGTCCAAGTGCTGGAAGACAAGAACAGTAGCCAGGAGTTGCTTCTGCTATTACCAACAGTTATCTTTTCCTTTGTGTTTCAACGGAGTACTGGTTATATTAATTAAGTGGCAGTTTAAGTGAAAGCCTGCATACACGTAAGAGTTCAATAATGTAGACTTAATTAGTGAGCTGTTAATTTTTTTTCAGAACTGTATTCAAATGTTTCAGACTTTATTAATATTGTCACAAAAAGCAGCTTTGTATAGGACCTTCTTTCTTTATTTTTTTACTATACAGAGCAGATTAACATCATGGTAGAGACTATATTTACCAGTTCTGATGCATGCCTTACTAGAGCAGCCCCTGGTGCAAGTTTTTCCCTTTGTCACAAATGCATACACATGCTATATTTCCTTATTCAGTAAGAATTAGAGGTTAAATTTTCTCTGCAGTACTTACCATGTATAAGACTATTACCAGATGAAACCAAAGTGTCCCAGAGGCACACGTTTCTGAGGGGAAAAATAAGTCATTATGGCCTGTCGCTAAGTGATTCATGGGGTGAGATGACTCAAAGTGTTTACATTTCATGTCAAAGCCTAGAAGGTAGAACTCAATAAGAAGCCCTTGACTCTCTACAGTCACTGGAGAGAGCATATGCGAAAAGTTAAGAGCTTTAATTCTTTCTGTGCTCCTTTATGCTTGTTAGTGGAACTATACCTTCCACCTTAAATATGTGTAGCAATCTTAGGTTCTACTAAGAAATTATAGCAGTTGTTCTTTTCAGGGAAAAAGAATTATATTTCCTCTGCTGAACATATTTATCTCCCCAGCAACAGCATCACATCAAACTAGTTGTGTTTGGAATAGACCTTGAAAAAACTGGTTAATTGCTGGCCACTCCTCACCAAAACTAAATTTGGGAAACAAGTGGCTGAAGTAATGATGTTCAAAGAAACCATCTGACAAGTTGAAACTGTAACAAAGCTTAGAATGCTGAGCCTTAAAATGTCAGTGATACATAAATGCACAAGGGCTAGCAAGTTAATGGAGATGAATAGGTGGCTTTGGTGAAATTCCTTGCTTTTTTTAAACACACCTGTTATCATTGGACTGTCCCGATGTAGCAACTAGACTTGAAGAGGTTATAAAAGCAAAGTCACTTGTGGTTTTACTGTGGCACTGCCAACTCTATTAAAAACAAAACAAACAAAAAGATGCAATCTTACCACTTGTAGTCTGCATCAAAGTTACAGTCAGTCTAGTGGCACTGATAGCATAACACAAGCAGTATTTTAAACAGAGTTTAGAAACTGATGGGCAATGCAGTTTAAAACCTCAGAGAATTGAGAAATGGATTAAAAATCCAGTATAAAATAGAAAGATACTAAAATCAGTTATTGTAGCAAGGTCACAAAATAGTGTCTCACAGTAACCCAAATTTCAAAATAAGCATGGTCTTCGTTATCTGTTAAGAAGCAGTGAAAAGAATTGAAGAGTGTATTTTTACTGAGTCTTAGGGTTGTAAAGTCATTACTGTCAGCTCTAATTTTTAATTTAATGAATGGTAATGCTGAAGTAGTATTTGTAATTACATTGTAGCTTATGGTTATTCTACAATTAGTTTTTCAAAACTGTATTAATGAAACTCTACAGTTGTTTTGATAAAGTAGTGCAATTAAAAAGCGACAAAATAAAAGATGACTCGGTGAAACTCCTGTACTCTTGGCTTGTCTGAAGTCTCAAAAACTTAACTTTCCTCTATAAAAAGAAAAAAGATGATTTTGTTTACTTACCAGATAGGGCTTAGGATTTGAGGTGGTTTGGTTTACTTGCCAAATACTTAGAAATCCTTCACCATCAGCAACACCGCACTGCAAAGAATAAACTGCATTTATTATCACAACATACTGGTTACTGGATGCTTACTTTATGACAGTAAGTAGCTGACTTCAGCAATAAACCCACCTGAAACACCAAACCATTGTCTGCACTTTAAATATCAACAATGACTCCTGTACGAAAATGTACTTGAGAAGCTAAGTGAATTCAGTGATAATTGTTGAATGATTATTTAAGGATTGATGCTCTCCTACATACCTAACTCTTTTCTGCAAATGGAAGCTTTTTAAGTACTCTTCCAAATACTAATTTTAAATGCTAAAGCTTACAGAGGCATCGTTACTTCATGACTCTGCCTGAAACTGCTTAGTAAAGTAAAATGCATGACAGTGCCATAAAAGCATAATAAGAACTATGATGGAAGGGCTGTACTATACTCATGAATGGTAAAATGACTGAGATGTATTTGTTAACCAAAACGCATAACAATTAGTACTCTATGCAGCATATTCTACACCTCTAAATGTTTTACAGAATGTTTTTAGAAATATTTAGAATTACTTTTTGTATTTTCTCCGTTTAGTCAGGTTTCACATGTCCTGCCTGAGTTACCTCCATGTGAAGCAGCAGGGACAACTAGTACATCTTAACTTCTTACTTAACATTGATTCCCATATTATGTTAAGATTGCAATATCTCAAGCCAGTAATTTTTTGAAAAGTTCAAATCAGATTTTATGCTACCTGAAAACAGGTGTGCTGGGAGATGCTTTATCTTTCCAGCTATTTCTAAATGTTAAGCTTCTTGGCTCTTAATGATAATGCAGTTAAATAATTTGTCAGTAAAATGCAGACAAGACCTGCTAGAACAATAAAATAGGCAACATGAAAACATGAAGAGGTGGGTATTACTCTCCATTTCTTTCTTTGTCCACTCTGTTTTCTGCATCTCATCTAGCTCACAGAGCCAGTTCTAGCCAAAGTGTATGGCTTTTTTGTACTCTCTATCTGCTCTCCACTGTACGGGTGTATACTTATGTTCTTCAAATATTAGGCTGTATATACATCTTCTAGGTAATGCATTCTGTCAAGACTTCACCTTGGCCAGAATGCAAAATGTGAAGCATTTCCTGAAGACTCGTGTCTATCTTGCTACAAGTTTGCTTCTACAAAATGGGTAAGCTCATTTTTTTTTTTTAAAACATTTAATTTAGAAAAGCCATCACACAGATTTCAAAACAGGGAGAACAAAAAGCCTGAAAATACAACGAAAGTGATATAGGATAACAGTGTGAAGCTGATAGAAGGGAAAGGAGAATAAGGGTCAGTGTTTATTACAAACTTCCATATGCAGCCAAAATAAATGATGCGATACTGCTTATGGCATCATTCTAGGACATCTTTAAACTTTTGTGTCACTAGTTAAGATATTCAGAGGCCACAGGGCAACTAAATGTTTCCTTATGAATAAAAAAAAAAGGAAAAATCCTAAATGTTGTATTTACCTTGTTGCCCTGTGAATTGAAATACATTCTTGTCACCCTGGCATTCCCAGCCTGTCGGAAGCACACCAACTGCTGTGGCCTTGTCCACTCAAACATTCGAACACTACCATCTTGTGCTCCTGTAAGATCTATAATTACAAGATAGATATCCATTAATACTACAAAATTTTATAGACTGTAATCTACTCTGTACTGAGAAGTGATTCACTTACAATACTGATGGACTGGATGTGAAGCCATTCGTTTGACATTATTCAGATTTCTTTTAATAAGCTAAGTAGAAAAGAAATAAGAAAATATTTTGATAAAAGGACATAAACACAGTTTTCAGTTTTGTTTATACTACTACATAGTGAGTGTCTCCCAGTTAAAAAAAGAAGCCTGGTAAGCTAACATTTGCATCCAATTACGCTTATTTACAGTATCGTATTTAAGGCTATTTATGACAGCTTTTTTAGACATGAAAGTTCAAATAGTATTAATATTATCTTCTATTATGCAAAGAAATTAAATACATGCTGATGTATACGATTTTAATATTGGTCCTAATGCAAGAATTTAAAGTTTGGGATTGTTCTAGTTTTGGCTGGCTTTTTGGTTAGCTTTGTTTTGTTACCAGAAACTCCAGATCCTACTTCAAAGTTCACATAAGAAACAGAAAAACTTGATTGTCCCATTATCTTCTATGTCATAATAATTCTGTGCCACTATATACAAGAAAATGCTTAGTTCAGCCTTCTTTTTGGCCAGGTCTTGGTCATTGTAGGCGTTTTGTGTCTGTGACTGAATTAACAGTATGATGATTAATAAACATTAGTCTCTCTATTAAATAAAATAAGTTTCTTGAGCTGCAAGCAATAAAACTGCTTACCACACCAGCGCCAGTGCTAGTTTGACCACTGCCTAACCATGGCATAGATGAAGATGGTTGTATCTGATTCACTCCAAAAGATGGTGCAGTTGACTGAGTTAGTGTTGTGGTAGAACCACGAAAGTCAGTATCTTCAGAACTGTAAAAAAATAGCGGTGTTCTTGCTTGAAACAAATGTTTCTTTTCAACCAATGCTGTTTGCTTATCTCATTGTCAAGAGCCTAATGGCAGCGGGTAGAGGAAGTGATTATGAGACTATAAATTGATAATTCCTGCACTTTCATTGTACAGACATTTTCTACGTGCTCCAAAGCTATTGTTGTTTAACCTCAACAGATGATCCTAACTGTAGTAGATAGATGTTCAGAATATAAACTCTCCTGAGAAGAATATGGTTGGAATATTCCTGACCTGCATGTCCGTATGTCTACCTATTCTGTGTGATGGGGTGTGGTACAGATGAGTCCTTGCTGCAGCCGATATGTTCATAGTTCTCAGCACAATAATGGAGGAGACAGTAACTCAGGCAATCTGAAGCCTAACTTATTTTGTATGATCCACTTGTGCTTACACAGGTATTATATGTGCAGCCTCATATTAAACCAACACTCTTAACAGAACCACAAAGAAACAATCCTACCTTTTAGACTCTCTGTCATATTCTTCCCCAATCCATATAAATGACTGAGCAGCTAGTAGAGATGAAATATCAAGTTCTTGAACATCATGTGTAGATGCCAAAACAATTTCATTGCTGTTTGCCTATGCAGCAGAAAAAGAAAACTTATACTACCTATAATTAAGATCTTCTATTATGCTTATTGTAGTATTTGAGGTTTACCTTATTAACTGCAAATGCCATTATCATATCTGATTCTTTGTGAATGATTTTTGCTTTTCCTCCAGGGTAGCCAAGATCTGCTTCAACCTACAAAACATTTATAAGAAATTTCAATTAACATGAAAATAAATCTATTTTGTGGAGGTACATTCAGACTAAAAAAAAGCTATACAAAGTTCATGCAAGAAAAGTTCAGTGGCCTCAGCATTGTTTAGGAAGATAAACTTTAGACTTCTCATACTCTTTGGTGCTCTAGATGCCAGGAGTTATATTTGAGTGTGAGAAACAAAAAGTTGTGTGTGTAATACTGTTTACAAGGTCCGTGCTTATCCCAGATAATGGGACATCCAAAGTTAATTCACTGATTAAAAGCCTGCCACACAGACTACACAGAACACATAGCTTCTGTTAGTCACATTAAAGAAAGAAAAGCCAGTTCCACAGAACTTTTAAGAATGTGCTAAAGGTTTGGGAGAAGGGATACTACCTTGTTTTTGTGATCTTCTGCTACGCAGTTTTGTTTGACCTGCTCCACACGATCTTCTACAGACTACATAACATCACACAGTCACAAACACAAAACACATGCACAAACAAATATAAAAAAAGAATGAAACATTCCAAACTAGATTTTTAAAGGCCACTCTGTCAGTAAATGATGACAAATGTATTTTTAACTTTTTATAAAAGGCACAGAAACTAAGACAGGAATCTAAACAAACTCACTTAAAATGTAATGCCTCCTAGATGCACACAAAATGTATGATTGAGTAAATAAATGGAGGAGTAATACACACACAAACTCCATACTTACAGGAAATCTTAAAGCTATTAAATAGTACACTTATTTCCCATGGTACTTATGTGTTGGTTTAAATTTTCAGTTACAACTCATTACAGTTGTAACTGATATGATTCATAAAGCTCCATATTATATATTACTATATAATATTACTTTTATATGTATATATTACTCATGCATATATACATATACACAAAGTAATAGTTCAATTAAATTTCTTTTTTCAATATGGCACACAAAAAATACTATATGAATCCTCAATTGATTTACTTATTACCCTTACCACAGATGTTCTGTTTCTTTATTAGGACAGTATTCAAATACATAAAGGGAAGGTGAAATATGCCTCGTCTAAAAACACTTGGTTCAGTTGATATTTCAATAAACAACATGACAGTCATGTTGATTTAAAAAAAAATCCAAACACTGTTAAATGAAAGAAAGGAAATTGAAATGCCAACAAAAAAATGGAAAGAAAAATTTAGAAAAGTACTGAAAGAAACTGAGGAACCATTATAACTGAACTTTTTTCAAAAAGAAAGTTACATCCTTTATTTACCTCACTTTGCTTTCTTTTCTTTGTGAATATATATCTTATAAATGTCTCCTGAAGAAGTTCTTGCTTCACAAGAAAATGCCAGAGCCTTTTTGCTGGAAGAGCTGAATAATCTTTTGATCTGGATGAAACAGAAGGAGCAGGGTAGGGCAGGGGGGTGGGTAGAAAAAGCTTCAATGTAATTAAAGGTGAACAAAAAAAAAATCTAAAAATGGACTCAATGATTGTAGATGAAATTCCAATTTGAATTAAAAAAAACAACCCCCCAAAATTAAAAGTTTAAGCTCTGATTTATTCAGAGCAAATATCAAGATATACTTGTTTAATATAATTTTTTTTTAATCCACATTATGTTACTAACTTCTAAGTACTACAGTTTAATCTGCAGACTTGCATATGTGTCTGTATTTGCACTGTACTAAAACTACTTTTCTGTTTGTACTATGCTGGCCCTACAGAATTACTTTACATATTTCTTTCAGCATTCAAAAGAATTTTCAAATATTTAGCTCGTATATGAGCCAAACAAAATTCATTGCCTCAGATTTGAGGAGAAATACTTCTAAAAAAGCAGTGCATGTTTGTAAGAATATTTTAATAAAATCCTGTAGTGAGCAAACCTGAAGTTGTATTTTAGGATACTGAGAAAAGTAAGATATTTTTGAGTTGAAAACATGGTTTACTATATGCATTTAAAGATACCTGTAAGCATACCATTGATCTAAACCCAGGAGGATTTGCTTTACAAGGGCCATATTACAACTTTCTTTCTCTCCTCCTCGTAACACCTGCATGTATTCTACAACTCTCTTGTTGCTAAGGTATGGTGGGAGATAGCTGCTGCTGGAGGAATAGTAAAATAAAGTTGAAATTGGTCTTCCCAGCAACAGCCCTTGATTCATAGTTCTCCAGGCTCCCCTCTTTCCTTCTTATTTTCCTTTCTTGCTGCAGTTGTGAAAGGGGCAGCAAAATAAGTAAAGGCTGCTACAAGAGACAGCTGCATAAGAAGGAACAAAGTGATGTGGACAAATGGTCTCTGAAAGGCACTGTTTAGAACTAAGATCTAGTCAACCTTCATTTGACTATCTTTAGGGGCAAATATCTGTGATCAAAAAAAAAATGGTTTTGCTAGGAAAAAACGACTTACTTGAATGGTGTGTTTTCAGGTTCAATCATTGCTTTATTGCGGAGAAGAGCTGGTCCCGCACCTACTCCAAGGTCACTAGGATAAGTATTGATGTAGTTTGGTGGTGGGCCTTCAAACTGGTCCATTCTATCCTGAAGAATCTGTTCCCAGTGTTCCAAATTTTTTATTACAGCAACACCCAATGGTGATGTTACAGGCAGATCTAAACAGAAATATTAATAGAGTGTGGCTCAGAGGAAAGAAATCGTTTAAGCTACAGTGTGTATAAAAACCCAGAATAATACAACCATACAAAAGAAAAAATCTTGAAAGGAAACTTACTTGTTGGCAATTGTAAAAAACCCAAAAAGTATTAAATTGCTTTTTAGTTTTCTTTTTAAAATTTAACTGAAGTCTTAGAGAGAGCCACTTGCACAAAAAATTAAAATGTAAAGCAGAATTTAACGTACCAGTGAATTCCAGACCAGCAATGGGAAAGAAGTTCTTAACATTGTGCAGAACTAATTTTACCATTGTCAGATGCAGAAGAGCCCAGCTGTATAAAAAGAATAAATTTGCATTAAACCAAAATTAATATAGTTATCAGCAGAACATTTTTCTCCTTCTATCAAATATGGACCAGAAAAACAGTAGAGATGGTTTACTGAGGTTACCAGACATGCAGAGAAAGATACTTCTATATCAACTGTACAAAATAAGGATGCCTCTCAGGGCACTTAGCTGCTACAGACAGCATCTCCTTCTCTTTTACAAATGCTTCATGATTGTGCTCTTCTCCAGATAAGAGTGTGCATGCATGAGCCTCTGCAAGACTGAGAATAAGTATAAGCCCCCTTAAACACCACCTGAAATTCTCCATGAAATCATAATGAATGCAGACAAGATATTACTTGAGTTTGGTATTCATGCCAGAAGCTTTCACACTGAAAGATTTTCACAGGGATTAAAGATGCAAGTCCTTTACAGCATAGCTGTAAAGACTAGTGAGAGACTTGAATTCGTTAAAGAGCCATAATTTTCCTCCGTTATTACAATGCTGAGGTCACCCCTTTATTTTGTTTTATTTTGCAACATTTTCTATTATAAGTGTTCTATTTAATCTGCTCCTCATTCAAAACCTAAAGACCAGTATTGTGAAACATCATTCTAGAGCTGACATTATTGTACATTGTGTTCTTTGTGTCTTAAAAATGAAGACAGGGGTTTTTATTTGTTCCCCCCCACTCCAAAAAATACAAACCACACAGCTTTGACTTCCTACTCCTTTTCTTTACGCAAATAAGCATGGAACTCTTACTGTGATGAGAATTTTTCAGTCCTGTAATCCTGTAGCTACAGATAAGTTTATCCACAGTACTGAAATTATTTGACTTTGACCGTGGAGAGTGCAGAGGACTGGTATTTTCTTTAATCTGGAAGAAAAGGTAAGCACGTGACATGATTATGCTAAAACTGTGGCAATTTCTGCTAACCTGTAAGAATTGGCATCTTTGTGTTCCTGGATCTGCACATCAGAGAGGAAAGCATCGTCCTCTTCCTCATCACTGTGAATGCTTTCGTCGGAATCATATATAACACCGCTGTCTGATAAAGGAAGAAATGGCTGCAATGCAAAACGAAAGTCTGCTATAAAAGCAATTTTCTGATCTCTTAAGATTCAGCTCTTACTTTAGTTGTCATTTAAACTCAATGACAGTGATAGCATACAAGTAGGTTTCCCCAAAATATAAACAAGTAGCAAGGGGAAAAAGGTTTCTCTCTATTACTGTCAAGAGACTTGTTTTGAAAGTTAAGTAATAGACTTGTAGTCTCTTCATCTTGTATTAGTAGGATAATATTCTGCAACTTACTATGAAAAGCACTCAAAATTTTCACATTGTTTTTGTCCTTTAAAACTTAATGGAGAAGAAATATGCTTTTATGAACTTTAACTTATATTGTCCTTTTCAAATTACCTTTGCCATAAAATAGTCCCACATACTGAGCTCTGGAGGGATAAACTTTTCTTTGTAAGAGGGTCTTTCTGCAGGTACAGGTGGTGGTACGGCACTGTCTTTTACTGGTCTTCCTGGCACTAGCATTCTCATGTTAAACCGACGACGATGTTTATCCATTTCTTCTGATGGAAGAGGTGGTGCTAAATTCAGGTAATTTGAAAAGTTGATATTAATATTGCATCTTTAGACATAGCTGTATTTTATAATTGAAGCAACTAAAAACATTGTTATTGATACTAATTTCTACCAGTTCAGAAATCAAAGCCAGTCTAAATAAAGTAAGTGTAATCATATAAAAAGTTCACTTATGAGATATTGACTGTGGCATTTATACATTAGAAATATCCTGAAAAATATATTCTATTATCTGGATTAAGTTCTCGGGAGATGAAGCTTTCAGCTGAAAAAATTCTCAAGAAAGAAATAAGACTGCACAAGTAGCAGTAGTTATTAAAATATAAGCAAGGAACTCTCAAGTTAGTGAAGAAAATTTGAATAGATGGAGGCTTTTTGACAACTGAAGTCTGTTTTAAAGTGTTTAAAGAGTTATCAAAATATTAATATGGAAATTGGTTTTCAAAGTGTTATTGGCCCGGCAACACTGAAGATCACACTTACTTTATTAAAAAGGAGCTAGGTATTTTAAAACTTTTTTTTTCTTTGGAAAAAAAGCCACTGCTAACATTCATCTACACTGCAAGTTTTTACAAACCTTCATTACCATCCTCTGAAACATCAGAAGCTGTAGCAGCTTGTAGGTTAAAGGAAAACAGAACACATCTCAAATGAAGACATGAGCTTATGGAAGTTATTCATAAAAACATCATGTGAAAATAACTGCTCTAAACGAGTTTAAGTTATTCCATGAATGACAAATATCTATTCTACATACTTATAATGGTGCATTGCATTATTACTGTTTTGGTTTATATTTCAGATATAGGACATCTAATTTTTGTAAAGGTTTCAAGCCTATCGTCATCTTGAAAGTCTATGTAACATGATATTAAGTATTCTTGCTCTGTGAGGGCTATGACATAGGGTTGTATTTGCCTTTGTCTCCAGAGTCTGAATTCAATCTCCATTTTTGCTTCTCCTCATGCAGTATATTAAGACACGTTCATCTGCCTTTACAAAATTACTTGTTTTAGCTGGAGCTTACATAGCTATGAACTGTTTTTCTGACAGATGAAGTTGTTATTCTTCTCTGTGGTCTTATTCAAGGTGAAATCACACCTTGGAACGGAAATTGATTTCAGAAATACTGTTTCCATGTTACTGCAGTCATTAAACTTATCTTTCACATACAGAAAACCATAGGTGTCATCCCTGATGGACACCATCTACTTTTTCACTAAAAAATAATGCCTGAAAGTCCTGTAAAGTGTTGTAAGTAAGCATCTAACAGTAATATGGCAACATAATAACTGTACCTGGAATACTTTCTGACTGCCTTCGAGGTTTTACAAGAAGTTTCACCCCTCCACCAAAAACAGCGGCCCACATTCGACTGTTCAAAGGATGGGCTGCTAGTCGAAATAATTCATTACAGGAATTGGTTGCAAGGGCGTGTATAAGGAGACTCAGGTAGACAGCTACAACAGCTTCACAAAGTAGGATGTTTAACTTTGGCTGATCTTCATCCTGAGCTGAACTTAAAAGGTTTATAAGGGAACTCACACCTGGAAAGAGTAAACATTGTTAGATGAGTAGGAGTACAAATGTTACAAAAAAAGGAAATGTTTCACTTCTACGTTTTATGTCAATCATATCAAACATATACTAATAGCCACATGATACTTTAATTTAGATGAAACATCCTATTAGTATTTTCCTTAAAATCATAAAGATCAAAATTTTAAAAAAGGTGCCTTTAGCCTGGGACTTGTGTGTTGCACCTCTCTGCAAATACTCTGGGCAGTCAGCTTGCCTACAAAATTCCTGCACTGTTTGCACAGTGCAGACCTCAAAATACTACACTTATGCTTATACATTGGGAATAGTTGTTTTGACAGCTATACAAAGTAAAGCATAGATGCAAGACAGTACTATAGAAGCAGCTAACAGAAATAATTTTACTTGAGGGTGAAGCAGACTGGAGGAAAACATTTTAGGATGACAAATTATCAGCTTGCATTTATCTCAAAGATCGCGGTCTCTTCTTCAAGCGAGATGTTTGCCATACAGACATGTTATTCATATTTGTTTTGATACATGAAAAAGTGAAAGGCTATTAATTATTTGAGAACTAAATCAGATACACTTATCTGTTATTAACCATAAGTCATTTCATCCATTATACTACCAGGCAGTGAGATAATTACTAAATGTGAAGCTGGTCCAGTGGTGCTAAAAGTAGCCCTATTTTTGTCTCACCAGGCCACTGAGCAGGAGATGAGTTTGGAGTTGCGTGCTCCTCAATACTTTCTGTCCTCAGTCTGCGTCGATCACTCAAAAGCAGGCCTTGATAAACCATCCCCGTGAACTGATTCGCTTCTGTTTGACTGCTAAATACAAATTAATTTTTTTCTGATGAGAAAGGATTTTAGAATATTTTTGTAATATAGTACATATAAATGCATCTCATTTTAACCAGAAGATGCAATGTTTAAAATTCTATAGGACTAAGTCAAGCATTTTATAATTACGTGGTATAAAAAGTTGATTTTTTTATTAAAACTTGAAATATTTCCATGTGACATCAATTTTAATATGCCGTGTGCGTATCTCTAGATATGAAAAAGCCTTTTAAGAAATCCTAATAATATCTTTGTTCTGAAGACTTTTTAAAAATGTGTTTTTACAGCATTCTCTTTTAGTTTCAGATTGGAATATAAACTGCCTAAAACCTGCCTTCAGTTAAGCTCAAATGTTTCCCCTGCACCTCTATTCAGCAATGGATGTGCTATGGAAAAGAACACCGAAATATTTTCCAGTAGCATCCCAAGTGAGAATGACACCAGCTTTTCCTATCATTTATTGGAAGAAATCTGAATGACTGGCATTATTTTATCTTTGTAACACTGATCTAGCATATCAAAGCAAGCAGTGTGTACACTGTACACAGATATTTAATTCTTTTTTAGACACATGCATGAAGAATTTCCATTTTGGATACAAAAATTATACTCCAAATGCAGGACTGTGAGAAAACATCTGGTTTTACCTGTAGCTGTGGCTGTCACATAGTGCTTGATAAATGGATGCAGAAAGTGAAGCTGCTAAAGAATGAAGTGTATACACCTGAAATAAAAAGAGCAAATAAGCTGTACATCGGTTATTTACATAAGATGAGGAAACTAGAATTCTTTCTAAACAGCACTGGAAATGTGTTATACAGAAATGTCCTAATTTTAAACCAGGTATGTGAAATAGTAACTGAATGTTACTTTAAGTTTAAATCACAACTGCTTGTTCAAGATTATGTTATCACAGTCAAAACCTTCCAATATTATTAAGAGAATGAGCATGATCATGTTGTTTTAAGAGCCAAAAAATCCACTGTTTTAGTTAACAGTCACTTTTAGAAATTTCCCGAGAATGACCAGAATTTGGATGAAAGGGAATTAACTGGATTAAAAAAGATCTCAGAAAGCAAGTTGTTAACTAGCATTTTCACTTGGCCAGACCTAAGGGAGAAGGTCAGAATTGTTAAAGGGTAAGTGCTGAAAAGTTAACTCAAACAACACATGGTATTTTTGCATGCTCACTTCCCCATATGATGAGAAATTATTTAGCATTTCCTGAAAGTGTTTCATTACCTTGACATCTTCAATATTAGGATGTGGTGGTGATTTCATCTGCACAATAGTGTAAAGAATATCATGAATATGATTGTTTAAATACAGCACAGGATTAGCTATCACAGTTTTTGTGGATGCTATGCTTGCAGAAAGCAACGGTAGTGTTGTGGGTAATGGAAGCGGCGACTGAAGTTGTTTTACAGTAGTTTCCTGTTTAAAAGAAAAGATTTTATTTAAAATTGTTGCTTTGAGAAAAAAAGTTTAAAAATTGATAATTTTACACCTTAAATATTTTTTCAAGGTTATTTATCCTCTTCCACTTCTGTCTACTCGGTACAGGCAAGATTTTATTGTTACTGATGTCAAAAGCAAGCTCTTATTTACTATAATCGCATGGAGCAGATGACCTGATAGCCAAGTTTGCTGGAATGCATTTTAATTTAATTCAGGAAGAATATTTTTATGTAGTTCATTAGGAAGCGTTGAATTTTTTACCTGCTGTGATTCTTGCAGCAAGAACTTTAGCTCCATTCTTACTGATGCTAAACCACCACCTTGTGCCCCATGAAGACTACAGTAACTTAGAAAAACTCTCAGCAGTGCTTGGTTCTTCTGCAGCCACCACTTTCGTCTTTCAGCATGTTCTCGTTTTGCTTGTAACCTACGTCTTTCTATCTGGTGTCGTTCGTATGAACCAATGTCAGGTTTATCCATCATATCGTCATGATCAAGTAGATCCCCATTTACTTTGGTATATGTTTTACAATAGTCTTTGCCCCCTGCATCGTGGTTGCATATTTCATGCATAGCAGCAATCTCTTTTTCAAGCCAGTTGTACAGCTGAAATCTGAGTTTTCCTCCATCTACTTCATAACCTGTAGCCAGAGTCCTCAGTTCAGTCATAAGGATCTTCAAACAGGCTCTGAACTTCAGTTGTTCAGCAATAACATCAACCTCTGTCTCTCCTGCATCAGAAATCTCCCCATGTGGTGTTTGTGGAATGGTGGTGTCTGAGGTTCTCTCATCATCTTCTCCATTCTTAGAATCAGATTTTGAGTTTTTCATCATTATACCATCATCCTTGTCCTCTTCGTCTGAGCCATTTTTGTCTTCATCCCAATCAAGAGTAAGGGGCTCATCATCAAATTTTATGGCTGGTTGACTCCAGTCAAACTGTGCTGAAGAGTCAACACTGTTTTCCAAAGTAAAGGAAGCTGAAATTGGCTTCGACCAGTCTATATCACCACTTCCAGCACCATCCCTTAGGGCTTTGGAATCTGAAACAACAGCCTGTATTGGAGAACTAGATGAATCTTTCTCTTCAGCTACAGCAGACTTTTTTCTTACTTTTGGAATTTTGGAAAGTACTTCAAGAGCTAGTACAGGGCAGCCAACTTTAAAATGAGCATTTGCAGTAGTGAAGAATAATTTTCTTTCTATAAGATTTATTTTATCAACAAAGCTTTTCTCAGTTTTTAGACCTAAGGTGGCCAAAGTCCCTTCTGGGGAGCTGAAGTATCTTCGGATGAGCAAAGGATGGGTCCGAAGATAATTGTAAAAACTGAATACCACAGGATTGCATGACTTGACGATAACTAAGGAATTAAAAAGATATAACATCAATTGAAAATGGCTTTAAAATGTTATTATTAATTTTGCAATATTTACTGTATTACAGAGATTTGTCAAAACACAAACCAAAAGTTTTTTCTACTAGCCAAAACAAAATGAAAAAAATTATTCCCCACATAAAGCCTAGCCTAAAGGTAAAAGCTGGATGAGTAGAAAGATAATAAATTCTCTCATTTGCTTCACTATTATATCCCACTCAGCTAAGTCTGAAAAAAGCAGAGATGACCAGTGGAGATTTCCTGAAGACAGTCAATTAACATATGTAGCCACCTGTCACTTAACATTAATCTCAGAGGAGACAGGACAGGAAATCCTGCTAGAACACTGCTAATTGCTAGAAGCAAAAATGAGAATTTAAGTCAATTGGTATAAAGACTAGTCAGCATTCAGTAGCAGAGAGATATTGTAGAGAAATAACAAAGAAAGAAGTCCTTCCTGGGCTTATCTGACAGCAGAACTAAATTCAGTACTGGGTTGGAGACAAACTCTTGCAAGAAATTAGAAAAAGGTTTTCTTGAGTGTGGGTTTTTTTTGTTTAAGAAAAAGAAGTTGAGTGGGCCAGTCCATAAGCCTATTAATGATTTCAGTGTAATGGCACCTCAAGAGAAGGGACTGTGTACACAGACAGAAAATACTTCTCCTTCTCTGCTTTGTCTTAGTAAGTTTGTCCCATCAGACTAAAGTTTTTTCCTTACCTGGGTTTTCATCATCATCTTTAGGTGTTTGTTCCAATAACGTGTCTAGAGCTCTAGTGTAATCTTTCATTATCCAGTAGGCAATGCTTCTCAGAAATGGATCAGAATGCAATTTAGTACAGCTGAACCCAGTTCCATCCTTATGGCAACCCAAAATCTTTTCATAAAGAATAGAGGTGTATGTGACAGAGGTTTCAAACTCTGATTCATATAAACGAGCAATAACCATTGCTAACTGGATATCTTCCATTTTCTCAAGGCAAACCTATGATAAGAAGTGGGGAAAAGGTCACTTTATGAGGGAAAGGTAGCTCTTTAAAACAACAGTGAAGTGAAGTGAACACCAGTATTTGCTACAGAACAGAGAATTTTTTACAATATCAGTATGTCAAATATTAATACAGCAGCAGTGAAGATGTTTATTTTTATTCTACCTTGTAGAATAACATTAAAGTTGGAAGTTTTGTTTAATATATCACTGGTAAGATACTCTTCACGCTGTCTTATCTGCAGAATTACATCTCTGAGGAGAATTCTTTATATGCCAGATAAAGACAAACACACTGCATATAAATAGGCAGGATAGCTCCCCAATTCTCATTCTCTCCTGAGAGGTACTGCTTATGTTATGATCCTGCTTGTGGTTCTCTGCTCCCTTGTGGCAGGCAGCATCAGTGCTGCACTAAAAAGGGATCCTAGTGCTGCTTCAGAAGGGAAATCTGACTTCTTTTTTTACTTACTGTTGTAACAATAGGTCATGCAGAATAGCTGGAGGCTGAACAGTGCTACAACTTAACTGTGCTGATCAAACAGGAAGTTTTGCCACAAGGGTCATAACTGGTACTCCCAAGAGAGCTTCCACTGAGGACTGATGTATCTGAACAATTTTTCTGGCCTTCAGATCAGCTTCCAAGCTGCTTTTCACAGTAGTGTGGAGGTAAATGGTATGTCTGCAGGGCGCAAGAGGGTGATGTGTAGACATACCATATTATTTGTGCTGCCACAATTTGTGAAAAGATCAGCAGAGAACAGCTTGTAAGGTGCAGTTATGTAGTTCAAATTAGAAACTGAAACTTAATTTCTCAAAAGTGGGTACCTCTATAGCATCTTTCAGTGAACCTGCTAGCAAGAAAAATGCAGCTGATTGTTCAAAGCGTTGTTTTCCCAACAAAGCAAAAGCATTTTTTAAAGCAGCTTTGCGCCATCTATCTTCACTAAAGTTGTGGCTGAAAAAGGCAGTCATCTTTTCATCATGCTGTGACCTGCATAAAGAAATGCAACATAGACAACTACTTATTGTACAACCTTAGCATACAATCACTTGAACAACACCACTTTAAATTACACTCTAATCTTGAATGAGTTCTGCTTTGCATTCCTGGTTCACTTAAGAGTTAATCAAACACAGACAGCAGAACTTACCTAAAGAGTCCCCACACCACTGCTTTTTTCTTCATAGCAAGGTAAAAAAGTGCAGCATCTAAGGCATCATTGTTCCTCTGGAATGAAGCTTTTGCAACCTGTGGTAGAAAAACCCTACTATTATTACTGAAAAGATAAAGGCTGCTTTTAGCTAAATAACATATTCTCTATCAGGGAGGACAGCGTGAGTGACTAGTATTTCTACAAAGCAACAGTCATTTCTGTTAGCATGTTTTATTCATGTGACAGCTCTCATTACACCGTAAATGTTCCTGAGAGAAAAACAGCACTACTGCAGATAACTCCTCTCAACACAGAGGGACATTACAAATGTGCAAATAAAAGCCTTTTCTTGAAAAGTGTTACAGTAACTCAATACTATTAGGTGAAATTTCTCTTGTAATACATTATTAACATATACTTAAGCTAATACAAGTATTTCTTAAATGAATTCTGTTTTTTGTATAGGACTCAGAGATGTAGTTGAATTTGATTTAGAGTACTAGGATAATTATGTTTTGCTCCTGGATTCTTTGAGTATCTGGTAACATTTTAAAAAATGTATTTTTACAACAGATGACTTGGAAATTTAGGAAACTGGTAAGTACTTCTGTTCCACAGACTTTCAACAATTGCATTCCATGTAGTAATTCAAAGCAAAAGTTAGTGATCCTGCAAATCTGTCAGACTTCAAGTTACAAGAAAGCTGAAATTCTTCCTAAAGTAAGGATGTAAATCTCATTGGTACCTATGGGAAAGTTTTAAATATTCTCTCAAACACATATTGCCGTTTATTCATTATTACATCTCCCAAAAGAAAACTCTTCATGCAAACAAGACTTGGTGTTATTTTGGTTTTACATAATACAGGTACATTTTTCTATAAAGCAGTAATTTTGCAACTCTTTGGACGAGTAAAACGTACATTTATTTGCAGTTCAGGTCTTTTATGTTCTATAATACTCCATTATAAATAATGCAAAATGACCCTTTACACAGTTTTTATTGACTAATATTTTAAGATATATTTATTTCTTAAATAAAACCTACTACTGAACTCAAAGCATAATTCCCTGTTTATACTATAACCTGTCTTATATATCTGAAAACAAGATTCTTAAAATATTTAATATAATCTTTAACATATTGTAAAACATATGTTGGGAAGAAATTAGGTGCTTCAGAAATGGCTTTTCCCTGGATCAATTGTATTATATCTTACCATCAAATGACAAAATTTGTAAGCCAGGACTGCCACCATCAGTTGGCATAGAAAAAACTAGTTACACAGTCTGCTGGCTGGGCTGGAGTACAAAGCAATCTGCTACACAGAAGTCACTGTGTGTATCTGTTAAGGCACACCCAACAGCACGCAACTATAATTTGTAAGCAATAAAAAGTACCTTCTCAATGCATCTTCGGAGTGTGTTGATATTCCTGACCCACCAACCAATACCCATAGCTCTTAATTCAGACCACTGTGGGTCTCCCTTCTGGATAGCAGGAATCATATTGATCAACTCCTCCTCAGCTTCAGAATGAAAAGCCCATGCAAAATGGCAAGTTGACAGGCCTAAACAACACAAGATAATGAAATTCAGAAGTTTAAAAATTGTTAATAAGTAAATGAAACATGTCAGATATGCAAAGTGGGATCTCCAACCCAAGAGTTAGGTAGAGCTGAGGAGGGTCTATTTCCTTCAACAGGAAGTAGAGTTGCTAAAGGAACAGCTGAAATGTATTTTGCTCACTAGGCATGTCCTCTCCTCAGTGCTTCTTCCCTTTTTTTCGTTTCCCCAGTACATATTCATATATGTACTAGAGTTATATGGTGAAAGACTGAAGGAAAAAATACTCTGTTATAACAGAGGCAGACCCATTCTGGGCCAGAAGCCTTTCTGTCCACTGTTTAGGTAGTAACTGCTTTTCTTCCCTCTATTTCACAACAGCATTTACTCAGATTAAGCAAGGAAAAATCTTGTCGTGATGAAAAATACTAGAATGATCTTTAAAGTAAAATAACGAAATGCTTATGTAAAGCAGTATCTGCATTCCTCCAGCAGACATTATGAAATATATATACAATCTGTATGTTATCTAGTTGGGGAACTTACTGATGCCTCAAACTCAACGAGGCAGAATCTTTCTTCTGTTCTAGAGCTACACTTTTTTGGTATTCACAGTGCATGTAGTGAAGGAGATACTAAGCCTCTGAAAGATAATGACCTTAATAGAATGGATATAATCTAAAATGAATATACACATAATAGAAATATAATAATATTATTAATCAAACATAACCAGGTCCTGTCAGCTCAGGTGGATCAAACGAAAAAAAACCAGCTTTGCTCTAAGAATTACCTTGGTGAAGCAGCTGAACCCGATACAAAGGAGGGAGTGATGTTAGAAGGCAGGTGTGCAAACGCATAGCCAATAAATATCGTAAGCCACATTCATCTAAGGTATCTCTTCCTGGGAAATATAAAATAGCAATTTTTGAACATGCAGGTGACTACATAACACATATATATGAGTTATTATATGCAGTGTGTGAGGAATGTATGTTTCTCTACTTGCTGAGAACCTGAACTACGAGCTGTTTACTATGTATGAAATATAAGCAGAGATTTATATTTAAGTGTTTTTCTTTCTTACTGTATCTAATCTGAATACTTAATGCTAGCTTTCAGCTTTGTTATCCTAAAATACCCAAGGAATAAGTTTATCTTTAATGAGAAGAACAAGAATATTGTTCAATATGTTCAGTAATATGTCAGCTACTAACCTGAGTAATTCTTATCTCTGTTCTCATCTAGTTCAGTGCTTGTCGTGGCCACAGTGTCTGCCAAAGCTACAAGGAACATCTGCTCCAGTCGAGTGAGGCCTGGTAGACTTGAGTGCATCAGGTGGCTTGAAAGGACGCTAGCATGTTCTCGGCCAAAGTAAGTTGGACCATACTGTGACAGATTAATAACTTTGGATTTACTCTCCCTCTTTTCAGGCTCAAAATCAATAAAGTCATCAGTAGTAACAGGCTGAATCTGGAACAGATCAGAGTACTGATCCTCTGTTTTTCTCTTAGCATGATCTTCAGAGCCCTGAGGTATTTTAGACGTTTCTTCAGAAACATAAGTGGCATCTTGATCTGCAGCAAGCAGTGCGTACAGTGGCAGGGGGGGGATTGAGTCTATCTCTGTGTAGTCTCGAGTACCATCTTTTCCAGCTGTGATGGTATCCTTTGCAGTACTACCACTTACACTAATGGTGCGAGAAAGATGGCGTTTAGGACCAGTTCCTTCTCCCGCTTCTGTGTCTTTAACTATTGCAACTTCTCCTGCGATACATTTAACTAAATGTGACAGAATAGCTTTGGCTCGGCGAACTTTACCCAGATCCATAAGTTCTAATAACTGGGTTGGATGATACTGGGGGAGAGTAGGTGAAAGAACGTGAGCAGCTTCAAAAAGTCCACCATCCTGAATTACAGTTGGAGTGCCAAAAACATCATCCACAATACCTGCCCCATCAATTACACTGGTCTTCTTCGCTATCAAGCTTGTTCTCAGTGGATCTTGTGTTGCTGAGTCTTCAGTAGTAAAAACATCACTTTCTCCATCACCAAACTTGACAGCGTGCTTCCACTGGGCATAAACGTGCATTTCACAGTCCATTCCCACTACCAGTATACCATCTCTCACCCAGGACAGAGAAACTGGCAAGGAAGGAGTGCCATCTACAGATGATACCAAATCAATTGATCTAAGCAACACCCACTTTGATTTTATACCTTGTTTTATGCTACCACCTAGTGGTAAAGTAATGACAGCTATGCCCTCTTTGCTGCTAGTCTGATCTGTTACTATTCCTGAAAGTCTTCCATACATGAAGATGTTGGCACCAACTCCAACTGTCAATATATGCGAACCATCTTCTTTTGACACCCAGTCCAAATGCACCAAATGCTTGATACTAGGCACCAGGTATTTGTCTTTATTCAAAAAAGTATCTGATTTACTGTAAACAAATAAATTACTATCTACACTGACCCTTGAATCAAGTACGCTTCCAACCTTAACTAAATCATCTAGGTGAATTGTTTGTTCCAAAACCCATTCTGATCCTCCTGTAGACTCACATTCAAGTATACAAACATGCATGGAAAATTCTTTGGAAACAAAACCATTATGCTGTATGGGTTGCTTGTATGCTACTGCAAGACGTCCAGTGTAAGAACAGCTAACAGCAACTGGCCTTCCTACTATGCTCACTGTACTGCTGTTGTCTTCTCCTTCGTCATTCATTAAAGGCCATTTCCTCCAATGATATGTTTCCCTTTCTTCGTTTTTGCTGTTTAGGTCTGTCTCTACGGTACATCTCCAGAATCGCACTCTGTTGTCTGAACATGATGTTACTATCAAATAAGGTGCAAGGCAGACGGGGTATATTGAAGAAGAACTCAGGTGACCTGAAGTTAGAACAGATATCTTTAGTTTTATTAATATAAATTGGAATGCCTACATTATAAGAATAAGGCAGACAGAACACTGGCTAGCTACTGACAAGAGAACAACGAAGATAAGCTGGAACTGAACTAATTCAGAGAAGAGTTGTTAGAATAATAACAGGAATACAAAGCCTTAATCAGATGAGGTTAAAGAAGTTAAGAATAGGTTCACGTAACCTACCAAAATGAAACCTAGGAGGGAAGGAAGAAAGGCAAAAGGAGAGACACAGAAAGACAAAAAAAGAGGTAAGTGCATCAAGCAGAAAAAATGCTATATACCCAACACATGAATGCAGGCAGATGAACAAGTGGGTATAAATTGTTTGTTAATAAATTAAGACTAGAAGTTAAGTTTCCAACTATTAGAGCTTTAAGCTTCAGCTTTGGTGTGGGGACTTGATACATATATGAAAAGATAACTTGTCATTCATGCAATAATTTAAGAGATCCTTTCTAGTTCTGTGTTCCCTGTATCAGTAAACCAGAATGTGACAGGCTAAGGAAATACAATTATAAACTAGGAGGTAAATCAGAAGACCAACTGGATAGAAAAAAACCCCAACCCAATCACATATTTACCTGCTGAAGGAGTTGCTCTTATTACTTCCACACCAATAGGAAGATCCAGAGGTTGGCTATACACGAGCCTGGAGCTCAGAATGAGTTTACTAGCAGTCTGAAGATTAGCAATTGATGAAGATCGTGGAATAGGACTTATGCCGGGTGATAGATCTGGAGAAGAATCCATAGTTTTTTGCTCAGGTACACCAAGCTTACTTTCTGATGAAGTACCTTCACTTGGTTTTGCTATATAAAAAAAAAAAATGCCAACGGTGTTAAAGAAGTTGTTTAAGTTAGAAAAAGCCGTTAATATTCTATAATATTCTATAATAAGATTTCTTTTTCTTAGCAGTGCTTAAGCTACATAGAAAATAACTATCTGATGTGTGCAGGCTGTTAGTTTTATTGCATGCTATGAATATTTGCTTTAAGGTACCCATAACATTCTGAAATACTGATAGTTTAAAATAAAGAATCCAGTACACTACTCACCTTATCAACAAGTTTTTATATTGTGATTGGTATAAAATGCAACAATGTTTGTAAACAATCAAATTGCTTCTATTGCATTCAGATTCCTTGCTGAGGCTTCTGCTTGACAAAGGTGATACCATTTGTTTTAAAATATATCACCAAGCTTTAAGTTTCCTTTTGTATGATTTAAAATATATGTCTGTCTCTTAAGAAAATTGCAGTCACTCACTCACTCACCTAAACAGGCTTGCACAGATTTCAGATGAAGATGCCACATCTGAAGCACAGAGTAGCCATTACTATCCTTTTCAATTACTACTAGGTAGAACTTTTCTGAGAAAGGTGGTGGACGATACCCTGTAATTTGAACATATTATCACTATCATGAAGCTTACATTCAGCATAAGTAGTTTTCAATAACAGAAGACACTCTAAAAATGATTGATACTGAAAAACCTATTTTCCTCTTTGAAAGAAATTGCTTGATTAGAAAAAAAAATCAAACAGTATTATTAGTAACAATTTTAAACATTGTTTGCTCATAGTTACAAAAAGTTACAAAAATAAAGAGATTCACTTACAGACAACCTGAGTATTAGTGACAGATCTAATTTTTTAGATATATTTGCTTTCCTAGGCAGTTCAAACTATTCTGCTAGATTCTAAAGACATTTCCACCTGCCTGCTTTCTTCCTTTTTCTTTTAAAGTTTGAAGTCTACTTCCAAATTCCTTAGTTGCTTTTTATTGTATTAACTTGGAAGGGAGATCACCTGGGGCTACACACTGATACAGAAAATACACTTCTGTTCTATTTAGCACACATTTTTTTATATAACATGCAGCATTTGGAAAAATGGACTTTGTTGTGTAAGTTAGAATGTTTCACTCTAAGCAAATTAGAACGCTTTTGTATAATACTGTTACTATGGAAACAACAATTCATATGGAGAACATGAAATGGGTATTTTACTGAATCCACATATTCTCAAAAGAACGAAACTAGCATATGCTGGCTAGATTTCAGTATTGTTTAAGAACAATTTTGGTACCTGCTCCATTCACATTAGTCATTTTTATGCTCTACCTTGTGATGGTTGGAAAAATATCTCAGTTTCCTTCCCTTCCACTTCTTCCTTATGTGGTTTGTATCCCAAAATGAAGTCCTCTTGAAAGACATGAAGCAACTGTGTGTTCGAGCCACACTGAAACATTAAGCAATAGTTATGCTTCCAGAACAGTCATAGCAATATTTTTTACTAATGCAATTATTTCTTTAGTGCAACCTATCTACCGACGAGGATAATTTTTTTTATAACATTGAAAACTATTTCAATGCATCAGAAAAACTAAACATTTTCCTCTGTGCTAAGAACGGCATATTCTAGAACCTATTCTATGTATATGCAAATAATTTCACTGAGATTTACCACGACAGAAAAATTTTTTAATAATATTTTTGCCACAGTTACTGACAGATGAATTAGTATCTGATTGGTTTTTATTTCTTTAGATGTTGCAGAAATGAAAGTGGCAAAAACTCTTAGATTTTTACCCCTCTTCAGTAGGAAGACTTGTCTGCAGTGAATTGTTTGGGAAATCTAAAAAGGAGAATAAGTTGCAATTTTCTTTGTCTCTGATATCTCAGCAGCTGTCCTTATTGGCAGCAACAGGTTTCTGCAGTACCTCCACCTCTCTGCAAAGGAGGTTGTGGACAGTGAAATCCTTTTCAGCAGGCAAGAAAAATGTCCTCTAAAGACAGCGATGGCAAAACTTTCATGTTGCAAACACACTCTTTATTCAGAGAGACATGGAAAGAAATTATTCCCTCTACTTATATATAAAAAACCTAGAAAAATATTTTGTAAATCTGAACTTAAAACTGAAGATGCTATGTGATCAATACTTAGAAGACATGGAAATTTATTGACAAATAGAGAAATACTTCTTTACATATGTCGGAAACATCCAGATGTCTAATTAAGAAATTATGTTTTCACAGGCTGCTTCTCAACAGAAAACAGCACTGGAACATGTACGATCAAAAGAACTGTGAGTAAGAACAAGGTGTAGTAATACTACTTCCTCATGGTTTGAAATGAATAGTTGTATTAGTTAACAGATAAAAATTTGTCCTAGAACATAAAAAATTTAAGTCATACATGGATATGAATCCTACATTTGGAATAGTTAGGCCTACGTTTTAGATTCGTTTATTTATATGTTCATATTTTTGTTTGTTTGGGCTTGGGGGGGATTGTTACTTTTTTCCTTTAAATTATGACAGTTTGTAAACCAGTCTTGAGTTAAGTTTTCTTCTAAACAAGACTTACATGTAGAAAATATTACACGCCAATAATGGGCTTTGAGCTCCTAGCAGACAAGAAAATTGTCTGTTTAAAATGTTCAAGGTATCTCACTATTCACAAAAATTAAAGGCAGTCATTATCACCATAGAGAAATGACAGCTCTTTTACTCCTTTTCAACAGATTAGGTTAAATTAACAAACAAAGCTAATAAACACCTTTATGTGATACCATTAAAGAGTTAACCATTTATTTACCTTGTTAGTTATTGCATCGAGTTCAATAATGCATCCTGGTCGAGCAGTAGATTGTTGGCTCACAATGTTAAACACTTCCCCGATAAGTTTCTGAAACAGAGCAAAATGAGAATTAGTATATTTATAAAGAAGGAAATGGCAGTAATTTATAAACTGATGCTTTAATTTTGCTCATTGGCATAAACTGTAACAGTCTTCTTCCTGCTGTCATTTATGAATAACGTGTTTATCAAGTCGCTTGCACTGTTGTGAGGCTGCAGCTATTCATGGGGCTAGCACACCAGTTTTTTAGGGAAACTAAATGTCGTTTATTTAAAGATTTATTCATTCATAGCATAAGCTGGTATCTGTGCCAAGATAAACTGAAATATACTGCTTCACTTCTGTTTAAAGCTTCAGGTTTTGTCACAACATGTAAAAAATAAAACAGTACAGCTTATGTAAAAATTGAATGCTCTATTGATTTTTGCTGAAATGTTCACAATCGTTGCCTGTAGAACAGATTCCTCAGACTGATCTGAATACTGACAGGGTCTATCTTGCAGAATAGCTTACAAAATAAAAGAAAAGAATAGAAAAAAAGGAAAGATTTTTATACAATAACAGCGCCAGGTCAGGCTTTACTTTGCTTAAAGTCACAGAAAGATAAAAAAGGATGAAAAAACTGTTTTTTACAGAAAAATTAAGAGCTACTATTACCTTTAGCAATAACATGCACCAATTCCCTCCTATCCCATGATCTCTGCCATTTGTCATATACAGATGAAACTTAGGTGGATACCTACTAGCTCTTGACTCCCACTTTTTGAGAAGACAAAGAAAGAAATCCTATTTTTACTTTCCCCACTTGCTGTGGGTCGGGGAAACTTGTTGGGGAAACTTGTCAGGGAAACTTTGTTTCAGTCTGGCCATTTTCAGCAGCAATAGCTGCATTTCTGTCTGCTAATGTTTACAGACAGCTACACAACATTTAACTGTACAAGGTATAATGCACGATCCTATATGCAGAATAGCAGAAAATTTATACAGAACTAAGTGAAGACAAACCACAGTTGGGGAAAAAAAGTTACCTTAATTAGGTTAATACTTTCAAACCATTTCTACCTAAAACTTACAGATGATTCAGGGTCAGATAATTCATCCAGAAGTTTTCGTGCATCTACAACAGCTTGATAGAGTCTCAGGTTCTTGCCATCAGACGCAACAAAGCAAGCACTAGCAGAGTTGCAGTATGTGCCTAACAGCAAAGACAGAAATTTCTTAAATAAAAAGATGGCAGGTAAATAGCATCAAGTCATCAATTACAATCCATTTCACAGGATGTAGTACACCGAAGAGAACACAGACATTCCTTAAAATAGTTAGGTTCTCTTAACTGTCATCTCTAAGGAGGTGCTCAGAAGGCTAACTCTACCTTCCCGTGGTTGTCAAAGAAAATTTGCAGTAGAAGACTAAGGTAAACTGTTCGGAAAAGCTATATTAGCTATAGTGTTTTTTCTTATTTACTGTCTCTAGGCTCTTTGGATAAAATTAACCTTTATGAATATTCCCTTCTATACTCCCCCAGTTAAAAGTGCAGACAGAAAAGTGAAGGGAGAAATCTATCTGAAGTACTGAATAATACATGAAAAAACTGTGAGAGTGTCTTTTTTTTTGCTACTCTACAGTATATAGAACGGGTTTTACTCAAGGTTTTCTATTCTGATATATATTTTGCTCTTACATTATAAAAGGGAAGCAGCTAGTTATTTGTGGGATTCAGACAGCACAGAATGTTACTAAGTGACCAGAAAAAACTGATTTATTTTATTTTAAATCAAAGATATTTTATTAGTGTATTGAGCACACTTAGGATTTTTGAGGCTGTACTTCTTTGACACCCATTTAATAATTGCAAATGTCAGGCTGGCCTTAACATAAGAAAATTATTACTATAAAATTTAATGTTACATCCACAGCACTAATAACATTTTAGTACTGTATACAAAGATAACAACTACTACAACACCATCTTTATGATAATTCAAAAATAAGGATCTGAGTGGCTGAATAGAATAACATTTGTAGAAATAATTTTCTTAACTGCAGTAGAAAGACCTAAAATTAAATACAAACCCTGAATTATTGTCCTAGGGCACTACACATCAGCCATTGTATGGCCTGACCTCTAAAAAAGTATTGTTTGCAGTCCTGGAAAGTTAACATAGTCTCTTTCTTCAAAGACATTGTGTTCTATGTGAGCTTTTGTAAACAACTAATGGCCTGAAGAATTTTGATATTGTTCAGAATCTTCTAAGCAGAGTTCTTAGCTAGCATGTTAAGAGAGTTTGATACTGCAAATCCTGGCTGAAAATCTTTTCCAGCAATTCAGATGTTCAAGCGTTCCAAATACTAGTTCTGTTCAACCCACTGCTCCCTGCAGCTGTATGTGGCCAACAACCCAGATGTCTAAGTCATCAGAACATCTGCATTATTAATACCATGTCAATGCAGAGAACACTCAGTGAAGCTGCTTAAAGTGAGATTAGCCTTATTATTGGTTGCCCAGGGAAACTGTGGCTGCCCCATCCCTGGAGGTGTTCAAGGCCAGGTTGGATGGGGACTTGGGCAGGCTGATCTAATGGGAGGTGTCCCTGCCCATAGCAGGGGGGTTGGAATTAGATGATCTTTAAGGTTCCTTCCAACCCAAACCATTCTATGTTTCTATGATTTTTTGTGAAAGTGATGAGTGCTTACTCACAAAGATGTTACTGAATGTCAGCTGATCCACAGTAACTACAGACACACTCAGACCAGATGAAATATTTTGAAGTAGCTTAGCCTCAAATGGAATAAAAATGTTCCGTTTGCATAATACAAGGGAATTGCTGAAAAGTTATTAAAAATATACTCTAAATACAACAGCGATTTATTTTAACAATTAATTCTATGATCCACAGTGTTAACTCCAGAAGGAAACAAGTTAAGTATACTCACCAAGGCAGTAGCTGGGAATAAGTGTTGGAAGCCAGGCTACATTAGAGAAAGCGGAGGTATGAAGAGAGTTAATTCGAGCCAATTCAGATACTCCTCCAGTGTATGACAAAGGTCCAATAGGGTCTACGCGCCACAGAATCAGCTCACTATAAATTGCATTTGGGTCATGGAATGTACGGGTTGCTGCATTTTTAAGTTGCTGCCTAGAAGAACCTTTCACATGTTTAACAGGATCCATTATTCTGTTTATCCTGTCAGAGTCCCAGGAACTGTCTGATTCAGGAGTTAGCAGAGCATTATGATGAGAAGAAGTTAGCAGTAATGGTAAAACAGAATGGCAAGCTAGATCATTGAGATGAAAACGGTGGCCGCAGTACCTAAATTTATGTGATACAGTTAGCACAGTAGTGAAAGCTGATTTATCAGCAAAAGTAACTGCCCACTGATTTAGAGAGCCATCTATATGTTTGGAAATCATCATTACTATGGGAGAAATCATATTCACATTTGCACTGTCCTCAGCAAAGCTTGGTCCTTTATTTGTTAGAGTATTATCTGGGAAGTCCATTGTCTTCTGATGTACAGCATTACTGTTATCTTTTACAAAGACAGGGCAAGCATACATCATAATATTTTTGCTAAGGGAACTAGCATCTCCTGATGGAAATGCAACAGGAATCCTAGAAGAAAATGAAACCTAAAAAAGAAGAAATAAGAAAAAATTAGAATATAACAACTCAGCTTAAGTCCGAATAAATGTTATCTGTTTCACAGGAAGTACTTGAACTCATACTGATATTCAGATATAAAAGAAAGGGCCAATGATTGTTGATTAAGATCACAGATGAAACCCAATTTCAAATATACAATACCTGAACTTGTCGAAAGATGCCTGGAGTGTATTCATCTAAATATTTCACGTGCCACACCAAAAAGGTACCATCAACAGGATGGATTGTAAAAAGCATATCTGGATTTCTGTTCCATTCAGTTAGGAGTAACTCAATTTTCCGATCCAACAAAACTGTTGGAAGAGGCATGTGTGGACCTGCTAGTAGAGATGTTTTGGGGCTCCCCTCTCTTTCTCCATCTTCATGTTCAGAAGAGCCTGTGCCAGTTCCTGTCTCTGATTCTCTATCTATAGACAAATCTGCAACAGAAATTAAATGTGCTATTTTATCCATTGCAAAGATTTCCTAATCAGTTTCTATTCAGAACAATACTATATTTTAAAATCTGCTAGTAATACTACCTGATAAGAACATTCACGTAAACTGAGGATAGAAACATCTTGGTTTGTCTGTACAAAAATATGAGGCTCTGGCCTTTGACTATTACCCCAAACTATGAAATACAGATAATAATGAATACGACTGTAAAAATCTAGATACTTAAGAGTAATGACCTGATTAAGACTATTCTGGACAACTACATAAACCCACACGTTTTAGATGAATGCTGGTTCCAAATTAATGTGGTGGGTTTTTTTATATTTTTGTATTTTGAAGGTAATCATGATATATATGGTACCCGATAATCATTAAAGTAGCATGTATTGTGTGTTCAGTTAAAATTATCACACACTGAACTACTGCAATGGTAATAAAGATTTTGAGAACCTAAGCATCAAAAATGACAAAATGTATCATCAGTTTACTGTCACTAATTGGTCTTACTGATTTTCATTGACATATTTTTATTTTTACACATTCTTAGTGGCCAAGTGATCTCATGTCAATGTGAAGTATTTCTGGTAGGATATATTTTCCATCATTAATTTCAAAGTATGCCTTTCTTCCTTTGTGAACAGCTACAGTTGGGATTGTTGGTCCTTACCAGGAATGGAAACAGTGCAGTTGCATTAAAATAGAGCTATGTCCAACCCTTCTTAAAGTATGCCATAAACTAGTATGTCATTACTGACATTCAGATTGTAAGGTAAATAGGGAGCAGGTCTTAATCATAATTTTATAGCTCAGTAGAATATATCCAAAATAGAAATGAAAGACAAAAGCTACCTTTAACTGTGTATTGCTCTATGGCATTCCAGCAGAGTGTGTAATTTAATTTCTCATGCCTACAACTACAGCAACCAAAATTTCAGCTGTAAATGTCTATTTATTTTAGATTAGTCATAAAATGTGTACTTATAATTCTTGTGCGACATAATTGCATTAATGATTGCATTTATGTGCTACAAAATAATTCTTTGTTCTATCTTAATATTACTAACCATGGTCTAATTTCATATGTAAACCTCTTCCTTTTTCTTCCACTTCTTCTTCTTCAATCTCAACATCAAAATCTTGTTCTAGCTGTTGTTCAGAAATTTTCCTTAGATGCTGCATAAATACTTCAATAGAGGATGTAAAACTAAATTCTTTATTATTTAACCAGTGAACGACGAAGCCTCCATTTCCTTCATCTACATTAAAAGCTGTTCCAGCCATGGCTGATGGAATATCTGTGGACATTTTTCAAAAATAAAAAAGCTACATATTAAACTGTGCATCTTTTATACACACACACACATTTCTTAATTAAGACATTTAACTTATTTTAGGTAGAATGTAATTTGTGCTTGTAAGAATAGAAAAGGTAAGATGTAGATCAAGTTTCTACATTCAGTTGTAATAAAAAATGTAAAGATACATTAACATTAATACTTCTACATAAAAATTGATTCTTATGTGAATGGTAAATGATACTCAACAGCTCTAATCGGTCAGTTTTTTATGTTGCAGTGTTGTTATTTCATGCACAGAGTTTAGGTAAGGCACGATTGATCTTTAATCTTTTCTTTGTTTAAAATATTTTAAATTATTCTAAAAAACCATCTGGTTTCCTGCCAAAAAATCTGTTACAGCTTTTTCTCATTCACTATATATTCTGCAAATACTAGCTTCATCATATAGCATTGCCTCCCAATATCCCAAAATCAAATATCAAGCAGACTTGAAATTTAGGCTTCTTTTGCTTTCTGATGTGCAAAGATGAATTTAATTGGCTTTTAAAAGTGCTGAAGGTATTCAGAATAAATTCCGCCTCATTTGTCTTACAAAACTCTGTGCCGAGTTACAGACTTGTGAAATGACAGTTTTCCGACAAATTCCTTGTAATCAATTAGGCAAAACAAAGAATGTGTATCTCAGCCACCTTTATTTATGTTTTTCCTTTTGTGCAAATACATTATTACAGTTTAATAAACCATTGTATTTCACCTGTATTAGGGTTGATGCTTGCTGCTATGTGGAAGTGACCAAGTGCATTTGCGTGATGTGAAATGTGACGCTGAACTTCATGAGTACCCTGCTGATCTGGCAACACATCTGTATGCGTAACAAGAACTGAAGATCTCCTTTGTCCTTTTCTCATATTTTTCAAATGGTGAATTGTCTGGTATAGTTACAAAAGATATATTAAGACATACTAAAACACTGACAGGTAAAAATTGACACATATAAAGCTTTTTAACTTCCTTCTACCTAAGGTAAAGACTAATTTCAAAAGGATTACTTTAAATAGATTTCAAACAGAAATTAGTAACGTTTACGTAGATCAGTTCTGGTCAAAGATAAAGCTCTTCCAACAGTTTTCTGTGAGTTCCTTTAATGTCTTCTCCAGTAATAACACAAAAATACACACTATTCTGTGTTCAAAACAAGACCTCAACAATATGAAAGCAGTAACCTTTACAATCTAATTTTATAATTAATTATTTTTGTTTAACTGAAAATTGATGACAGCACATAGACAGCACAACTGATTTAACAGCCAAAGCATACTTTGTTCCACTCTCCCTATCTGCCGAATACTCATGATATGCAAACTACTTCTTCCGTATTAGGTAGTAGACTTCAAAAACTGATAGGAAATAATTCAGGCTATTCTGTTATGCTTATAAGAATTAGATAATATGCATTCTTAGAGTTCTATATTCTTTAAATACTTAACTTTTACGAATCTTGAAATAAATAATTGCCAAAAGAAGTATCTACTTGTACCTCTAGTGCATGCTGTATTTTGTCCTTTTGCTTTCCAGACTGAGAGATGGTGCTGCTAATGCTGGAAGTGCTAGTTTCACAGATCTGCTCACCAAGAAGAGTATCTTCTGGTAACAACGTCTCTGCCCACAGCCGACAGATGCCATCAAGACATGATGTGAGTAACACATTACAGACCAAACCCCTAGTGACAGACATATGAAGGTTACTACCCAACGTAATTTATTAGCTATATGGACACAGCAGAAATTAGGGAATCATACAAGCATTTAATAGTCATTGCTTCACCCGAATTTCTGCCTCTCCCTTAACTAATGTTTTTATATCAGTAGTGATTTTTGGCATGCTGATAAACCCTTAGATTATTGGCAAAAGTGCATGTGAGCATGGAATAGTTATTATTGGATAAATGCAACAGTTACAAAACTGCAGTTATAAAACTGCCTAAACTATCTGTCTTGCTGGACTGTGTGAAGAATATGTAAACTTTATTAAATTTAAACAATTATTTTATTTTCAATATCATAGCACCATTTGGTGAAGACAAAGCCTTACATCCATGCTTCCTGGCATAACTTGAGAAGGCACTGAAGTCTGGTCCGTATTTTAGAATAGATCTCGCCAGTTAACAAGACCATCACTACTGTACTAGGTAATACAGAAGCTTACAGGAAGATGTTGATATATTTTATTTCTTGAAAGTATAAAGAGGAAATCTAACCATATTCTTGACAGACAAATTTAAGTAGAGTGTTAAAAAATATTTGGTCAAAGGCTGGTTTATTTATCTTAGAAAGAAAAATTTCAAACCTGGGCATGTACTTGCTAATGTTACGCCATGAAAATCCTGTCACTGCTCGAGGATGAGCCAAATAAACAAATGAAAAGTGGGCAACCCCAGAGCATTTTTTCTTTTCTTCATTCTCTTGAGGCAGAAGAGATGACTTCCAACCACTCATAGGATACCAAACCTTTAAAAGGCAGTCATCCTAGGTAAAGCAATAAAAAAACCAGAACTCATTAAGCAGAAAATCTCTAATTTATCCACTGAGGTGTATGTGTTATACCAGTTTAAATATGTATGTGTTCTGTTGTAATGATCTAATATTTGTCCTCATTATTTCAAACAGAAGTAGAAAAGTATGTTTATGCATAGCTAAATCTTCATCTAAGTATACTTTACCTAAAATATATATATACACACAAGTCTGTATCACTGTATTCCCAGGTTGATTCTCAAGTATTCAGTAAGAGCACACAGCTAAATCCAATTTCTTGTTGCTGAAATTCATGGAAGTACACAAAAACACAGCATTACATGAGATGATAATTTAACTTAGCTCAGACTATAGTACAGTGTATGCTCCAGGACTATTCTATATTAGTTATTTACTTTTGTCAAACAGAAGCAAAACATTGCGAACACTTATTTAGTTCTTTTTTTGTCCTTACCTTCCCAGCTGTTGCAAAATATTCACCATCAGGAGACCATGACATCAAATGTACTGATACTGCAGTCCTAAAGAACGTGAATAAAGTTTTAAGTTGTAAGTAAAGTCTATTTGTTCTATAGTACTATTCCATATGTATTCAGTTGATTAAGTATTACTGGTCATTATTTAAATGGAAATATATTAGTATTTTATATTTATTGCTTTAAGCTTACTTTAGAAATAGTACAAGCATAAAAAGTATTTGCTACACTGAAACAAAATTTGTAGTATTTTTGAGTTTTACAGAAAACCAGCCCATAAAATAAATTCTTTTAAGCACAGCAAGTCTAGACTAGATCCAATGAGATCACAGAAGTAAAGTTTGTCCCACTTGTTCTGCTACTCCCAGTGAAGCCAAAACAAATAGTAGGAAGAAATGAACGTGAAGATCTTCTGGGTATTTTGTGATACTATTTGTTTGTGACTACAGGTTATAGGTCAAGTATTTGAAAGAAAAGCGGCCTATACAGTATTTTGTGGGAACAAAATCTAAAATGGCTTTAAAAAAGCAAAAACAGGTTCATAGACAGCTGCTTCCCAAGTCTGATGACAAAGCACTTCCATAACACAGATGTCTGGTAGAACTGGCTAGAAAGAATTTTAAGATACTTTCTCAAAATTCAGGAAGCAGTTTTCATCCTTATTGGTGCAGCATATCTGCCTGCTACTGCTCCTCTGTTCAGTCTCATCCAATACCTCAGCACCACTTTCACAGATGAGAAAATGAGGACTATTTTGATACATTTTCAGTGTACTCTAGGTAAGCCCTTGACTGGCTATCTGGTGACAGGTCACTTCTTCAAGTGAGGAATTTTTATTTGCAGGAACTCACATTGTTTGAATTTTATGATGTTTTAAGCTGATTTTAAAGCACATTTAAAAATACAGTTTTGGAGAGACGGTAGGGTTGATATATAAGGTGGCATTGCAATTTGTCTTAATATAAAAATAATCTCACTCACTTGCACTGCCAGACACATTTCCAGTCATTTAGAACTGGAAGAACTTTATCATCTTTGATCTGATTGTCAGGATCATCACCTTCTTCTAGAATGTCACTAGATGGAGGGGCCCACAATTGCAAAAAGTCAGTTGCTGTCAGCAGCCGGTTACCTGAAAGTGAGTAATATCAAAGCTGTGAAACTGAGAAGGTGCATATATATTGACAGATTAAGCCTGTCATCATATTTTGTTGAGAGTTATTCAAAACAGGTTGAGAAATCGATTTTATAAAGACCATTTTAAATAAGATAGCATATTCAATCATATTATATATCTGATTTTAATAAAAACACTTTGAATTTAGAATACCTTTTAAGAAGAACATCAAGGTTTTTTTGGTGACTTCAAATGATAAGTCATATTTACTAATGAATGTTGCAGATGCCAAGTAGCCATTCACATCTCAAATAAATAAACACTGTTAGACATCTTATAAATACCTGTGTCCAGGTATGCTGTGGAATTTAATGGTGATAAAATTGTGTTTAAGTGGTTATTAGTAGCAATTTAAATCAGTTAGCTACTTAACACTGTGATTCACAAAATAAGATCTTGGATGAGAGACTCAAACACTCATCACGGCATCTTCACAAATGCTAACGGTAGCCTCACATTTTAGGCAACTCTGCAGGAGAACAGGTAATCTGAAATTTCCATATTCATGCTCTCACTTGATTACAATAAAAATAATTTGTGTTCAAGTTCTCCTAATTACAAATGTTGAACAAATACTTCTCAAATTTCACATTACCTTGAGGATCCCATGCCAGGTTGTAAGTCATAGAACTGAGGAAGAACTGCCCAGTTTTAAGCCACTGACACTTTAGTTGCTGTATTTTAAAAAGAGTAAAGGATTACTTCTCACATCAATAGCAATATACAAAGGTATCTGTATTTCTTTCTTCCTTTATGAAATTGCTATTAAGCCTGTTGCAGGAATGTTCAAGGACTGAGTGGCAGATTGCTGAATCTAGTTTTAATAAGTTCTTTAATTGTTTTATAATATAAATTAAATCCATCACAGAGTGGCCTGTGAACCAGATCTGGACCTGTCACACATACAAATATATCTGTAGATTCCTTTAAACTAGTTAGGTCACACACTTATAACAATATAAGTGATGGCAGTATAGATGTAACGAAGATTGTGAAACCTGCTTGAGAACACAATGCTTGAGCGCTCAGCCATGTCTACACTGTTAAAACAAGCTTGGGTACACTTATACAAGCCTAAGTCAAATTTTGTACCACAGATCTGACTGCCTCTTCACGTTAAAGAAACACCAATGTATCACCATGTCACTCTAGTATAAGATTCAAAACCAAGATGACGTGAACTTAGGAGGAGGATTGCAATCCCCAATCCATTTCATGCAGTGGAAGATTCTATCCATCTAATTTTATTATGGATGGTGGAAAATGTTTATCTGTTAGTCTTTTGTATGCCAAAGTAATATAGTAATAACAACTGGCAGACAGCCTTTTACATCTTATAAGAACCTAAAACAGATTACAATCATGAAATATATACTTACACTATTTCTTTTATGAGAATTTATACCAAGCGGTTCAAAAATGCAAACAGCATTTCCATATGATGCTGCAATCTGGAAAAAAAACCAAACAATGAGACTCAAAATGTAAGGGTAGGAGATAAGTGTAACATTTCTTAGTATTCCAAAACAGCTAAAGAATTTCCATGTTTATGTGTCATTGTTCCACAAAAGTAAAATTAATACAAATGTCATTAATTGTATAATAGTTTCTAAAGGAAGTTGAGAAATACATACTTCTGAACAAGCCCATCTTTAAGATTTTAACTCTAAGTAGGGAAAACTTCTTGTTCTGTGGGATAAACGTTGTCAATCACATCTAACGTATTCTTCTAGGGTAACTACTATTAATGCATAAGGGAAAGCTGATGCCTTCATGACTTCTGCTCACATTCTCTCTACTTCACAGCTAACTGATAAATTAATTATTAGTGTTTGGGTCTCTGTGCATTCCCGGATTCCATTTTGTACCACCGAATAATAATTATGAGAAACAGGAGGAATAATTCTATTTTCAATAGTTGAATATGTTTTGAGGGGAGACAAATAGTAAATGGAAAAAAATGAAGTACTTATACCACTGAACCCCTCAATTTCTTTCAGATACTTATTTCACAGATGTCTCCATACACAAAATGTTCATTATTGAGTTTATCTTGTCATGTTCCTAATACTCATATGCTTATGAGTACTTTTGACTGACTTCAAAACTCCTTTTCCTTCCTTAGAAAATTCTTAAAGAAAAACTGTTTCATTCTCATTCAAGATCTGGTTTCCTCAATACAGAAATTACGTAAAAGTTTCATGACGTTTATTATGAAATCTTAGTTCTTCTTTTGGGGAAGGGAGGAGGGGGAGGGTTGCAACAACACACTCCCAAAGAAGAGAAAAGACCAATTTCAGAGTCCTGAATGCAGAACCACCGGGGGTTCATGGTGATCGTTCAGGGGCCACCTGTGCAGCTAGAATCTCTGTTCCAGTCCTACCAGACAGCACTACTGCCCTATTCCTAACTAGGGCTTTCTCAATATTGTAACCAATTTTTAACTAGTTATCATTAGTAGGCAGTAACAACTAACAAAGTTTATTCAGTGCACTGCCATAACTTACAGAAAGTAGTTTTCCCTCAGCAATCTAAACTGTCTCTTTAGCATTGTTTAAAGATTAAAAAAGAGCCAGTCCGGGGCCATACAGTTATAATGGCTCATATTGTAGCACTTCTAAACACATTAAACATGCCTAAGTTTTTCTAAAAACTAAAGTATTTCTAACTTATTAGAAATAAGTTAGATCTTATTAGAAATAAGTTAATCTTATTTGCAGGGCACACAGACACATATGTGTGTATATAGATAAATATACATGAATGATTTATCTATGTCTTCTTTAGCTAAATTAAATTATACAATAATTCGGAGACATCAAGAGTTTTAGTGCCATTCCAGTTCTGATACTACACTGTAATTATTGCGTATTTCCACATTTTGAGAAACCTGTTGTTGCAGGTCCCAGAAGGGAATAAAAATCGTTGTTACAAGATACCTCCTGCTCCCCTGCCCCCACTCACTTTAAAAAATAATTAAGCAACACGAGAGGTGTTACTCAGAAAGTTACAGATGAGTAAAAATTGATCTTTGTCATGAAATGAACTCATTAATACCATTAATGTATTATGTTACTGTTTAATTATTTCATTTAAAGTGTTCAATTTTTGAAAAAAAATTCTTTACAGATCTATTAAAATCCTTACCCTGCCTTGTTGCTGGGAGCACTCCACACAACTGACCTGGATATTTCCATGTTTAGCACCAGGAATAATTTGCACACATTCAAAGTCGTTTGCCAGAATAACAATGTCACAACCTGAGCCATATGCCTGAAATATTTTTTAAAAGAAATACAATTAAAAATGTATTTAAATAACTGACCAAATACTTTTAGATGACTGTTTTTGAAAGCACCCTGAAAAATCTCAGTTGAAACAAGATGTTACTATGTTTAATGTTCACCAATTCAGTCCCACCAGCAATATAAGCAACAAGTAAAAACAAAATAGCAAAGGAGACCTTGAACCTTCTGGGATTTAAATCAAACATATCAACCAACCAAAACTCCAAAACAAACCCCAGACTTACTCTAGTACTTTGGCTCTGTGTTTGCTTTCAGTTTTGGGTTTTTTTGTGAGTTTGTTTAGGTTTTAGTTCTTGTGTTTTTCCTCCCCTCCAATCCTTGTTGCCTCTTAGAGCAAGGCAGCCAAGAGTTTACTATTCGGGTGCACTTATTGATTTGTATGTAGATTTCTTAAATACGTGTGTGTTGTGTCCCACCTGCCTTTTTCTTTTTTTTTGTGTGTGTGGTTTTAAGACTATTAAGTGATTCTTTTCTATAAGCATTAAATTTCTGGCCTTTTCTGAGTTTTAAAAAGTACACGTTACAACAACACTGTAAACAACAAAGCTTTGTCTTGAATATATTGTATCTTGTGCAATACACACCACAGAGTGAATAAATTATTTAAGAATAAGTTACAGAACAATGATAGCTTGTAACGCTTTCTATTGGAAGAATAAATATATACATGTCTGCTAATCTTTCACCTGTCTTAGTGTGCCAGAATATTCTGAAACGTTTAAGAAAAAAAGAATAGCAACACAAACAGCAAAGCAGAAATTCAGGCCTCCGAAATTAACACACCATAAAATTGCAGGAACAAAAATGAAATCTGTGTACAAAACACAGATTATCTGAAAGACTTCCGAGGTACCTCACAAAAATAAAGTGACACAGTGTGGTCTGAGTCCTGAAGCCCACAATCATTGTTCTGGGAAGCTCTGAGGATCTAATACTAGAGTTATTCACAATATAAGCAGGAGAGGGAAACAGAACAACAGCTGAAATGTTGTTAAGGTCATTATCTCTATAACAGAATATTTCTAGCTCCTTGATGACTAGGCTATGTAACTATTAGACCTAGTCTGGAAGGGAATGAGTTACTATTAAAATGGAATAGGATTGTTTCCAGAAAGAAGAGAAAGACAAGATTCTGACATAAGTTCTGGCAGTGAACAAAAAGTGCTTTTTGTTTTCCTATTTTTTATATTGGAGTTTGTTTTTCAACAAACTCCACCAGCAATGTGGGATGCCAGACAGACCAGCAAATGTTCACAAGTAGGAAGGAAAAAGATGGGAGACCAGGATGTGAATACCCATAAGCAGACAGGAAAATACAAGCAGAACCTCTTGTTCCAATAATTTACTGGGAATTTTAATGTTCACAAGCTATTGATTCTCCCACTATTTACACTTCAAAGAGTGAGCAATTAAAACAGCAAAGAATTGAGAGACTTCCCTTCATTTCAACAGTCTGCCTCACAACTACTAGTACCAAAAGTACCAAAGTAATTATTTAAATTGTTATCTAATGCAGTAAAAGAGATACCAATCCACTTCAAACAAGGACTTAATTCAGTTATTCTGTTTTTTTCATTGTCAGTGTTGAAACTTGACTTGCAAATTTCAAACTAAAATTAAACATAGTTTATCGCTAGTTGCACCTGTTAGCAGGAGATAAGGATGCATGCCTCAGAAATAGTACATGGAAAGGAAAACTTCTCAACTTTAATTTCCTTATGCTTACTATGCTTAAACATGCACATTTGTATGTGTGTGTATAGCTGATAATGCATGAAACAAAATATTTTATACTTGGGTATGTCTGTTGACTCTGTGCAGTAAAGAACTTAGCTCGTGTGTTCCTTTTTAAGTGTTTTAGTTTCTCTTCTTTCCTGTTTCTTATAGCAACAAAGGAGTATTTCTCCAGCTAACTATACTATTTAGCATATCTTTATGAAGTTAAATAAAAAGGTGGTTGTGAATTAAAAGGGTAGTTCACAGTAGAAGAAAACATTTTTTTTTCTTAAAGAATCATCAAGATGCAGAGGTCTCTTCCCTAAGTGAAATCTTATTACTGTCACTCATATCCTTCCTACACTTTGCCTGTGTTTGGCATTGCACCAATAAGTGACTCAGCACACTGAAGTGTCCTATGCCAACAGAGAGCATTTAGTCCATTAGAAATCTTAGTTGGAACACATTCCCAGCAGCACAGTATCAGCCTTCAGCACTAGGTTCTTTTAGCAACTGCTTTCTCTTGGTTCTGGGGTCATTTTCTCAGTGTAGGTATCTATTCTGAAAATGTCTCTCATTTCTTGAAAGTATATGTGTAAAAGAAGTATATTTATCTTAGATTTACTTTATGAAGTACATTTATTATAACTCCACTGTTCAGAAAACGTGTCACCTCATTCTAAACCAAGTGTTCACTTTGTCACATTTATAGTCTCCAAATTTCCCAAACCAGAAAAGGTCAATATATTTTCTGTACTGAAAGATATTTCCACATTTCACAACATATGTCTAAAACCAAATTTTCCATTTGGTTACTTTTAAGAGGCTTTTCTAATACACTCAATATATTTACATGTTTACACTTGAACAGAATACATTTCTATTAAATCCTCTTCTCATTTTGTCCTTTCACTCCTTAAGCTGGTAATGAAGTAGAACCACCCTCCGCTGGCAAAGAGTAGGGAAGTGTCACAATATGTATCATCAGTAGTTCCTTCTTAAGGATTCAGCTGACATCATCTTTGGAGAGATCATTCATGCCACCACAGCTCTCTCCTGCCAGAATAACAGTGGCCACAATATTTGTAGCAACAGACTGACAATCTGCATAGCTGATAAAATGAATAGAAAGTTGGTAACCCATACAAAAAGGAAAGGTGGAAAATTAGGTGCTGAGATACTGTAATGGATGAAAGCAGCACGGAGGTCTTAAATTAATGGAATCATAAGCAGTCACTGAATGAAGCAAGTGCAGTAAAAACCGCCTACGTGGAGTATCTGCCCACCTCCACTTCTAATGTCACTGATAACTTCAAAGAGAAAATTAAATGGAGTTGCAAAACCACCAGAATGCAAGGATGACTTGCAGGATCCATAAGCAACTAATAAGCTGTAGTTTGCCAATGTCTGCTCTGTCAAGATCTGGCACCACCAAAATGAACAATGACAAAGCTCTAATTGGATGCAGGAGCACCAGACAGAAGTAGGACATTCTGTCCTACTGTAAGAGTTTATGCTATATCCTCAGTTTTCAGAGAATATTAAAGCAGCATCTACATCTTTCTTTTTCAGCTGTCCATGTTTTCCTCTTTGGTTGTCTAATTTTAATGCTGAACACTGGAACTACCAGACAGGGAAACAATATTCCCTCACATTCTCATCTTGCTTTTTCTCTATATAAATATTTATCTCTGTATTAAAAAAAAACACCTTCTCTTTCTGCAACCTGCAACTCTCTACAAGTGTGGCAGAAGTGAAACAGAGTGAGTTCTCAAGCTTCAGTGTGTACTGTCAGGGGTACAGAGGCATTTCAAGATGGTAAATTATGTGGAAGAAATAAAACCAGCCCATAGTGGTATTGAAACCTGAATTAAAGCCTGTATTCGCCTTATGGCACTCATCCAGTATAACAACACTCATCCTTAAGTTTTGGGCTAGTAAAAATGGAAGAAGCAGAAACTCCTTCACCTTCTTATTGGTAACAAAGACACCTGAACCCTGAACCATTTCCAAACTCTCATCAATGGACACAACATCTACACTTCCCTCCTCCCCTGGGTAAGTACTAATAGGATTATATACACTTAATGCCAGCTACCAAAATAACTGAAAAAAAACCCCAACCAACTACTAGCCTGAGGCCTGTAGAACAGGCTTTCCTAAATTCCTATTTGAGACAAATTCATCATTAAACACTTCAAAATATGCTTATACACAGAGCTACAGAGAAAAAAAGAACGTAGTAGGGATTCAGATATTTAGCATCTAATTCACATATGTATAGATAATACGCAAACAGTACTAAATTAGAGGGATTTGAAAATAACGGTTTTAATAAGTAATTTTTCAAGATGGATGGGGTAGAACTCTACACAGCAGAGGAAATCTATCTTCAGTAGCTTTATCTTGTAAAGATAATGGTGTGGATGAAGATTTTGCCATTTTCAATGAGGTAAAAAAGGTTTACATAGAGGCTTCCATCTGCAAATGCTTCTGTAATGTTTCACACAGTTAAAGGCCAAGTGTCAGTAATAGCATGGTAGATGCCATGAAGCATCCTTTTAAAAAATGACAAGCAATAAATTAACTTTTTTTCACTTCTATAAGAAAAGTTCTCACGTGCAGATATTCCTAAAATCTCATATTAATTCTTTTCATTAATAATGTTATATAGTTTCATATTTTGCGCATTTAGTAAGACCTCTTAAAGAAGTAAATACTCATTATCTAGCCACAGCTTGTAATTTTTACACTCGTAGAATCTAGCCTGTAGGTAACTGACCTATCTATGGATTTTTAATTTTTTTAAACCTAGACTGACCTTAGACACCTACAATCTGTCTAGAGTTTCAGGGGGAAAATGAACTCTGAGCTTAGACAAGGGGCAGAATTCATATGAACAGAATCAGAACAGCTCATCATCTTTATCTGAAATCACCTTATTCCACATCATGGAATCCCAGCCAGAGTTAGGGTCAGTGACTGAAATTGGCTCAACATAAAACAGGCTGCTTAACAATAAAAGCTAAGTAAAATCAACCATGGTTCAAAAACTGCAGCTTACTGCCTTTAAAAACTTATAAGCTGCCAGTTAGACTGTGAGGTTCAATAACACACCCTTCGTCTGTCTAGGCAGGGTGTGTGTTGTAAGCCCTTCTGTTTAACGCTCAACTCTGATCTTCTGTAAACTCATTTGTGAAACATTGTTAACAATATTTGCTGAAATGAGAACATGAAGCAACGACAAATTGAACAGCGCACAGAATTATTACTAGAAATGACAAAACCAGAACTTCTGCCATTTAGTACTTAAATCCTGTTTTTATTCAGTGTCCTGTTTGGAGTTCAAACAAAGGGAGGCTGAAGAGACTGCCTGATAGAAGGCAGCATTATGAAGCTGTTTTGCTTCAGACCATTTTTCCTGTATATTATGCCCTCTGTTAGACTGGGTGCAATACAGCCAAAACATCCACAAGTCAGTTTGTTTACCAAACATCTCTGTGCTTCATCCCTTATTTTGGAAATGCTAGATATATGCTGTGATGGCTGGAGGCAGATGTGGGAGCACAGGGAGGAAAGAACACTGTGAACTGCAGATGAAGTATGCACAGAATCTTTGTTGCTGGCCTACAGCAACTGCCTGATCCCAGCTTGATTTCCCTGGATTTGTTTTGCTTCACGGAGTCACTCATACTTGTTTTTTAGCAGGTAAAGAAAAACTAATGGCAAAATTATTTCTTTTCCCTTTTTTATTTTCAGAATAATTAGGTGACTTTCACCAAAGCTTAAGAAAAGTACAGATGAGGTAGAACATGTTATTATCTTAGCTCTAGCAACATTGACTTGGAAATTAAAAGCCTGACTTTATCCCCAGCAAGAAATCACATAGAGAAGCCAAGAGTAAACCATAGAGGAAAGGAAGAATAAAGAAGAACTTGAGAACTGCAGCGTCCTAATTGGGTCAGAAGAAAATGCATTCCTTCTCTCAGAATTCTAAGACAGCTGGAGTTGAGCATCTAAACCAAGTTCACCTTAAGAGGACATTTCTTCTCTTTCTCCTCCTTCTTCAAGAAAACAACAGGGAAATAGATCCAAAACTTTTAACTAGTGAATACGTATATACACGTACCCAAGCCATTACTCTACTGTTAAGTGTAGTAACTTAAACATGAGGGATTCATTTCTGCATACAAAAAAGCCACATTTTCAAGTCCCCATGATGAATTAGTTGCAGCAATTTTGAACTAGTTCTCACTCAGTTTAAATAAATGCCCTAACATAACCAAAACATAAGCAAGCACATGCACACACAAACAATGCCTCTTCTGCCACAGCCTAACTCCATACGGATTCATATAGTACAGCACATACTATGCAAATCTCCATTAACCTTTTGTCTTTTACTGCTGTTTCCGTTGTATTCTAAAGCTGACAGGTATTGGGTCTTAAAAGCACGCTTACAGAATCGGGCTCTGACACCAAGGCAGGTAATTTCTTGCCTAAACTACAAACCCTGCTTCAGAATCTCAATTAAAGTTGATTCCAAATGGCTTAATGGTTTGGGTGGACAGGCGTACGTGAATACTGTGTTACTGATACTGACCAAGACAGCTTAAGGTTAGGCACTATCAGAGGTGACACCTGCAGCAGATGGTAGACTACGATGCTATGAATAGTCACACAGATCAGTAATTTCTTAAGAATCTTGATAAGAAGACCTCTAAGTGTTGGCAAGCAGATGTATTTAACCCTACAGTTCACTAGAGGATCAAGGCCTAGAACATCAGGAAATAAGATAATGAAGACAAAGAATGGAGAAAAAAAAAGGAAAAAGAAAGATACAGCCATGGAAGTCCAGAAGACACCATTATTAAGATTTGCTTATCTCTTTAGTTCCTTCTTTGCTGTATTATAAAAAAATGGATGCAGCAGCCATAGTAGACAGGTTTGTTACAGGCAGTTCCATAGTTAACATTCTACCAAATGATTCTGCATTTTTTTGTAAATAATGACTTTTGTTCTTGGAAAATTCTTATATAAACCATAATATAAATAATTATTCATTTTTTATGGTATCAAAACTGTTATGAGAATTAGGATACAGTTCTCCTTTACAATACCAGTTGAACGACTCGTGAAATTGTCATAGTAAAGACAAACACATCAGAATGTTAGTAAACAACAACTTACGCAAATATCAAAAGTAACAGAGGTCCCTTTAATAGCAGTATGGCTGCACAGCAGCAGAACAAGGAAAATAAAGACAGACGTAGCACCTTTTATTTCTAAAGACTTTCAAGCAGTCTTTACTGAAATTAGACATCTGTGATAACCTAAAGCAAGCTTTAAATGCTTGACAAGTCTGCTGACAGTTATCTAAGACTAAAAAAGATGCTCTGTATCATTCAGCTTGGAATTGGTTTGTGCCTGCGATAACAGCTTCTAAAAGTTAACAGAGAATCTAATGAGACAATTTATTCCCAAATAATAACATACTGATTAGATGATAGCGTGCAAAACACTGCAGAAGCAGATCACTCATTCAAATCAGAGAGGTGCATCAGAAGCTTAAAAAGTGGAAATTGACATTAGAACTGACAAATACAGCCTGTGGGTGATAAAAACAGATCCGTTACATAAATAACCAGATTTGAAATTTAGCGGTGTGTAATCCAGCTCCCTCAGCCTCTGGTTTAAGGGCTGCATCTGACCGATTTGTGTTTTATCAACCACTGCGATGGAGGCCAAACGCTCCCCAGCAGCGGACAGGCTGCCGAAGGAGCCCAGGGCCACCGAATGGAAGCCAAGGGCCACCAAATCTTTTCTCTTCGCTGACGAACCACATGGAAAACGCAAAGAGCCGCCCTCCCCCGCCGCCCTGGGGGACGTTGCGGGGTTGGGGGGGGTCCCTACAGCCCCACCGGGGTGCCCAGCTCGCCACCCCGGCCCCCCCCCCATCGCCCTCCCCGCAGGTCGATCGCAGCCCTCGGGCCTGCAATCCACACCCCGCTCCTCCCCCGTCCCCCCCCCCCCCCCCCCGCGCCATTACCGTGAAGGGGACGTCCTCCACGCTGCCCACCGAGTAGCAGTTATCCCCGGGGTTGACAGCCCCGGTGAGCACCTGATGGAGATGCATCTCGCCGCCGCCGCCGCCCCCCTCTTCCCCACCTCCTCCTCCTCCTCCTCCTCCTCCTCCCTCAGCGGCCCCGAGACCCGGATGGCTCCGCGCGCGCCCCCGCTCCCCGCGCGCGACGCCGTGGGGGGGGGGGGGGTGTGGGGGGGAGCGAGCGGCGGCAGCGCACGCGCCGCGCTGCGCCTGCGTCAGGTGAGCCGCGCGCCGGCCCCGCCCACCGCCGCGCGCCCGCAGGCCCCGCCCACCGCCGGTATATAAAGGGTGGAGGGAGGGGGGCGGGCCCAGAGCTCGGAGGGGTCGTGGCGGGGCGGGCGCGGAGCTGCTGGAGGGAGGGAAGCGCTTGGCTGGTGGCTCGAGGTGAGGCGGGACCGGGAGGGAGGAGAGAGGAGGAGCTGAGGTGGGAGGTTTATCACCGCATCGCGAGAGGAGAGGGTGTAGAATTATAGAATCAACAGGTTGGAAAAGACGTCTTGGATCAACGAGTTCAGCCGTTCCTGTCTGCCGCTAAACCGTGTCCCTAAGCACCTCGTCTATCTGTCTTTTAAACATCTCCAGGGATGGTGACTCAACCACCTTCCTAGGCAGCTGTTCCAGTGCCCAATGGCCTTTTTGATGAAAAAGTTTTTCCTGCTACCCACTCTGACCCTCCCCTGGTGGAGCTTGAGGCCATTCCCTCTCATCCCATCCCCTGGGAGAAGAGGCCAGCTCCCTCCTCTCTACAACCTCCTTTCAGGTAGGTAGTTGTAGAGGGTAATGAGGGTAGCCACCTCGGCTCTTTATTTAGCGCTTCTAAGGATGCCTTGGTTTTCTCTCATGGAGAAGTGCATCTTGAGGAGCCTGCAGGTGGCTGCATCACTGTTTGGTATCTCTGAGAAAGTGACAATGTTTTGGAGTCCTTGTAAATGCCTGTTTACAGGAGGTTGGTGAGAAAACTATCAGAATTTGGTACTGAAAACATTGTGAGGAGGTGTGGGACTGCCTTGGCTGGCAGGTTGTGTTTTATGAGCATGGTGTGATCTCCTGGAAAAGCATTGAATTCCTAGGTTGGAGAAGACCTTTGAGATCACCAAGTCCAACCATACCAGTCCGCTACTAAGTCATATTCCTAAGCACTTCATCTCCATGGGTTTTTTTAAGCATCTCTAGGGATGGTGACTCCACCACCTCTCTGGGCAGCTGTTCCAGTGCTTGAGAGCCCTTGTAATGAAGAAGTTTTTCCTAATGTCCAATTTGAACCTTCCCTGGTGCAGCTTGTGGCCATTCTCTGTTGGCCTCTCACGTGTGACTTGGGAGAAGAGATCAACACCCAGTTGATCTCTTCACCAGTTCCTTTCAGGTAGCTGTAGACAGCGGTAAGGTCTCCCCTCAGCCTCCTCTTCTCTAGGCTAAACAACCCCAGTTCCCTCAGCTGCTCCTCATAAGGTGGAATATAATGGTGCTTTTGCTGCTTCATTTGTAATATCTGCCAAAGAGTGTTGCAAACAAAAGCCTTTAAATGTAACTATCCTTTATCTGTCTCAAAGGTGTGAAGAAGGTTGGATTCTGAAAATTATTTGGAAGGGATTCAGAACTCTGAAGGGAAAAAACCCTGCAACTTCTGTACATACACAGTGTCTCATGATATATGGAAAATTCTCCAGTTTCTTGTACTAGGTTAGTGCCAAAGTCTTGCAGTTGTGGTAATGATTGAAACTGTAAAGCTTAATCCCTTTTATAGTTTATGGCAGTTTTGCTTGAGTCAGGACTGTAAGATTAATTGTGCCTTGTTCTGCCTCTTGGAAGTGTACATCTCTTGTACATTTATTCAAATTGGTTTCCTCCAACCTAGAGGTAAATAAAGACATAATCAAGTTGCATTTGAATGGAAAAAAACCCCCATTGTCATCATAACACTTAAGATTTTTACCTACTCCCATGCTTGTTAAAAGCAATCTTTTTTTTTTTTTTTCAAGGGAACACTATCTCTAGGTGAGGTGGAAGGGGGAAAAAAAACAGTTTGATCTGTGGTTGACCTGGTTATGTATGAAACCACTATGTAATGTTCATATGCTTCCCTGATGCTTTTCTGATTGAGGGCTCTCACACTTAATGTATGTACTAGCTTACAACTGATTTTATATTTTGGATAAGATTTTTTTTTCAAATGCATTAGAGACAGAAGCAGTGTGTTGGGTTTTGTTTGTGTGTTTGGGTTTTTTTTTAGTTTGTTATTTTGTGGTTTGTTTGTTTGTTTAAAATCAGTTTCAAATCAGTGAAACAAAGTCCAACTAATGCTTGAAAAGGCAGTTGGCTTTGAATTTGTACAGGATGATAGAAGTACATTATGATCTAAAGGAAAGCATTTTCCCTAGGTGTAGTAAAGGTGTCTGGGTTTTTCTTATGGCAAAAAGTCTGAAGTGAAAGCAGATGACCTGCGGGACCAACTCAGTCTTCCTGGGTAACAGGCATGATGAGGGAAACTTCTGGGTTTCAGCCCATTCTTCCTTTAAGTAACCAGAGTAAGACTAACAGTGACTCTTGGACATGCAAATGGTGAGAAAGACTTCCATCTTATTGCTTGGGTTGGTGAGAAACTGTTTCCACAGTGTTGGGCTTGTGTGCTGCTCTAATTCCACTGAGACTTTGCTGTGGGATGTGTGTTATCCTGAAGCAGGTAAAGTTCCCCTTTAAAGTGAAAATAATGCCAAATTTTGGGCTTAGTAGAAAAAAATACTCTATTTGTAGCTGTGGAAACTGTGCATAGTACCTTGATGAGCAAGAATCATATTGCAAGTATCTGCAGCTGAGGCTTTCACAGTCTTCCTGAAAAAAGTATTTTCACCTGAGTTTTTCCAACAGGTTGTTTTATTTACCTTAATTGTCTCTTCCTATTAGTGACTTAAATTATTTCAATGTGAGTTCTTTTCTATGGATGTAATGATTTCTATACCCATTTAGTCATAGGGTATTTAACTTTGAACTGTTGCTATACAAATTTCTTTTTCAGGAAGGTGGGCATTAGTCATCTTTGCCTGGGGCTGTTAGTGAGTTGTAACCGCTGTGGAGTTTACTGAACTTCAGCAGAGGTTTCTTGCTTTAATGCCTGCTCATAATGCATGTCCACAGGAGAGTTTTGAAGCTTTCTTGCAATAATACATAAAAAGCATGACTATTTAAGGCATGTGCACTATATGTTTGTATATTACATTCTTCAAGTGGCATCTTAGGAGTGTATCTCAAGGTTAAAATGCTATGTATTCAGTTGCTAAAAATAAAAATAATAAAAAAATAAATTGGACATCGTGAAAGGCTTCTCAGAGGTAGTGGTAGTTTTAAGGATGATGTGATCTGTGTGAAGCTCTGTGGAATTCCCATTTTTTAAGTAGTGACTGACTTACTCTTTCATTGTATTTGCATTACTAACAATAAAAAGCAAGTTATTGTTTACAGTAAAGTAAATATCTTTCCTAGAAGGTTATATATGAAACAACGGTTCTTTGTACCTTCTCTCCAAAGAATGAGAGGTCTGTACAGATTTCTTACTAACTGTGGAAATTCTCAGTGCAGAGCCAGCTTAAGGATTGTTGATTCCTACGTCAACGTATCAGTTGGCACACGTGCACCTTAATCTAGTCTTCAAAGTGATCTACAGTTAAAGTGAAATTTGCTTGACTCCTTATATAACATAGAGAATCTCTAGGATTATTTTGGGCTGTGAATTTTATGTTCTGATTTTATAGACAATACTGAGATTGTAATAAAGATGTATGCTTATGAAAAACATCATCTCGGTTCCTGCGACTGCAAACAGGATATGAGAAGTGAACTGAATGCTCGCCATTATTAGTTATACTATGCTGCAAATTCACTGAAAGTGTAATCTGGCTATCCAGTCATATATGTTATATTAAGTCAAGATAAAAGGTGAGATATGGGTCTACATAAATTAATAGTTCTGGCTACTAATTTGGCTGGTGCACAAATTGTTTAAGCTTTTCCTTAATTTGTGTATATTTCTCTGGTGGTTTTTTGTGCTTTCTTAGCTCCTTCTTCTCCAACCTATTTTTTTTCCGTTTTCTTGTAATTTTTTTCCTCCTCCACCTCCTCAAACTGTTGAATTCCCTAATTCAGTTTAATCTGATGCTGAACTCCCTTATATATATAATGGAAGTTCTTGACAGGATAGAGAAGAGAAACTTTAATTAGGTCCCTGCTGATGGAACAGCCAAAGTGAGAGACCAACAGTTGTCTTGTTTGGCATAGGAGGTAAATAGATGTAAGTACCTTCAGTTAGAGGAAGAGCTGGTGTTAAAGAAAGTTGATGTCACAAGGTACGTGTGGGGCAGTAATAAGGTGACTAGGCGATGGCAGGCTAAGGGCAGGCTTCATTTGATCAACTGCTTGTGCAATAACTCATCTCAAAGCAAAGTGGTCCTCTAGTGTTACCAGCCAAATGCTGGTTTCTTGACCTGTCTCAGCTTCACTTTCTTTTGGTTAAATTAGAATGGGTGAATGGGGATTATCTACTTTTACCTGAAAAACAGAAGGAAATGTTAATTTTGCAGTCGTTAAAGGAGTGATGAAAAAAACTAGCTGTTCTTTGTGTACAGGAGAAGCTAGTACTGGGCAGTCATTGCCATTGATATGAGTGGTATGTGCTGAACAATGAGTATGTGTGTGCTGAGTGCGTGCACAGGAGTAAATGAGTTAAATGGTGATGATATTTGCCAGCAGCATGATATGGAAATGCTGCCCACTGAATCACACAGATCTGCTGCCATCTGTTCACAAAGGTTTGCTGCGTTGAGAGGAGCAGAAAATTGTATAATTTTCCTTCTGTTACAGCTTGTGGAAAAATTTGCTTCTGTTTTTCCTCTGTATATTTATTTTATCTGAAATCAAGTCAGGTCTCTTTATTCTTAATATTTTGTATTTTCCAAGGATGTTATAAATTTAAGTGAAGAAGCCTTAATCACATAAATAATTTCTCCTGTATCTAATCAACATTGACTTTTTTGTTTAGCTTTGTTGTTCCAGCAAATATGTAAAGTCAGTATAGATAAGTTAGCAGGACAAGCAGTCTGTTACGTGTATCGTATGGTATTTTTTGTTATTGATAACGTATCCGAGAGGGATCATTTCCCAGTGACCTTGTAGTCATAGTTATCAGTTTATATTTTGATTTTTAGGGTTAAGCAGATCAAACAGAATAATCACAAGCGCTACCACATTTTTTTTCTTATGGCTATTTGCCATTATTCTTGGCAAATAATCTATTTAAGAGTTTTATTCTTAGTGCTGACTGTGCAGCCCAACCAAGGCTGTGGGGTGGTCTGTTTGTATAGGGTCTAAGACTGCCAGCCTTTAGTATCGGTTGCTGTATTGTAAAGGTAAGATCAGCTGATCTTAAATACAAGCTTTTATAAAGATGACCAGCTGTGTAATAGCAAGCATGAGTAGGACCATTCAGCATAACTCTTACTCTTTTCCCATCTGCAAATAGCTCTTTGGATACCAGCTGTGTTGTATTACTCAACTGTGCTGAAAGATCTGATGCATGTGGGTGTATCCTGATGTTCAAGGGGTCTCGGGTTTTCTCTGTCCTAATACCTCTTTGTGCCTCAGTCACCTGTTCTGGAGTCGTCAGCTTTCACTTAGACAAAGAATCTGTTGGCGTTTGGCGGGTGATAAGAGCTGTAGCTGTTACCTCTTACCTTCTACCTCTCCCCTCTGGGGATCCCTGGAGCAGGGGACATCCAGACTGAACTGTGTTTTCCAGCTGCTCTTTACCAGCAGTACCACAGTGCAGCTCAGCTGTTACTGTGAATAGTGGTAGTTTCAACCTTGAATTTGGCCTGCTTTGTATCAAAGAGCCAAAGTAATGCTGTCAGGCTCAAGAGCAGCCAAGTCCTCTCCATTGGGTTATTGAATTGGGCTCAGTGCTAGCCTAAAGATTAATTATTTCCAATATGTCTTGGTCTTAAATAAATAAATGTTTTTTAAAAGTTGAAAAGGCGAGCTGCCTGTGAGAGATGGTTCAGCATTGCGAATGACTGGATTATTTGATCTTGCCATGACCAGGAAATGCAGGCGATAAGTCAGCTACTTTGCAGTCTAGTTATATAGTCATTTATTATGACTCTTACAGCTTTTTGATGCTTGAGTGCTTAGTCCTCTAGCGCCAGTGTAAATTCTCCCTCTGTGCAGTTGTACTAATGAAGTAAGCAACTCAGATTAATTTATAGAGCTGGCTGTTGACTGGAACCCCTGTTCTGAAGAAAACTCTGAAATGTTTTATTGAAAAAAATATATAAACCAGAACAGCTATGAAGCAGGAATTCAAAAACTCAAAGAAATATTGTAGTAATACTTCTTTTAAGATTAGGAGTATCTGACACTGAGCTGCCTGAAATGCCTTTTCCCCACCACCAAGTGAGCAACTTTGGAAACCAGGGTGCTGATCTGCAAAAGCACCAGGAATTCTTTCCAGTTGCAGCTGTAGAAACTGAAAGTGACCCTGATTTTTTTTTTTTAATGGGGAAAATCATTGAGAGGTTTTATATATTTTGCTGTATAGAGCCTAAGGGAGTTTTCCTGTTACCTGCACTTCCATTCAGTCATTTTACAGTCATTTTGACCTGGCTGTACAGTTTTATTATTTTGATGCTAAAAGATGTGTAATATAAATAAATGGCCAATGCATTTAAACCTTATCTACAGTATGGGTCCATTTCTAAACTTTTGCCTCTTGACTTCTCTATCTTCCAGGGAACAGAGTGGTTGAATGGCGCTGGCTTTTTCTCTGTTTTCCAGCTGAGAGAAACAGAACAGATGGGAGTGGGAGAAAAAAATGACATGCCAGCATAGACAGTGTGATTAATTTGTTGAGTTTGGGGTTTTTGTTTGTTTTGCTTTTAATTTGGAAGGACTGTGTACTTACTGCAGAAAAGGCAGCAAGAATATACAAGCATGTTTTGAGTGTTGTTTGTCCATGCCTCAAAAAATTCTTTAGTTGTCACCTGGATGTAGTGGGATGGGAAATAGTCTGTGCTGCTATATTTAGAAGGAGTTGTATCCATAAGGTAATATAAGCACCAGCGTTTCAGAACTCTGCCAGATGGTGTTAGCTGTGAGAAAGTTCTGTGACTCATTTTGGTAAAATGTTTGTCATGGTAACTGAGGAGCTTCACACTCATTGGTTAATGGCAGAAATTACCATTGGTTTCACCAGATGTGACACCGGACGTGAAGGAAACATCTCACGACTCTACTTCTCAGACTGGTTACTTTGCCCAATGAGATGCAATTGTAAATTGGTTTTGCTTGTTGTTCTACCTGAGGGTTCAGCAAACCTTAAATTTGCTATCTGGAAAACCTAAAAAAAGTACTTAAAATATCAGAATTATTCCCTAAATTTTCCTTTACCTTGCGTTTCTGGTAACTGATCAAAGGAGTGATGAGTATTTGCTTCCATTAAATTCTCATGTTCCTGTTTTGGATCACACAGTAAGAAGATTAGCCCAGGAAAGAGATATCTAGTAGAAGAATCAGAAAGAAGGGGTGAGGGAAAGCTGGAACATTGCTGTATTCTTTTCTTCAAATAACTCTCTGGGCACAAGACCTGCAAGGTGGTATTCTGATGATTTATGCTAGCAAAAAGCCCCCATACCTTTGTATAGCTTCATTCTCCCTTACGCTGTTCTCAAATATAAGCAGTTCAATTTCCAGTTTAGTTTCCCAAAGTGCAGATCTGCCCCTCCTGGCTAGTAATTAGTAAGTAGTGATACTGTGAAATAGATCAGAAAAATTTCCCAAGGAAGACTCCTGTAGCCTTGGAAAAATGACTAAGCCTCCTCAGAGGCAACATCACATAATATGTTATGTTCCAGGAAGGACGTATAAAGAGAGAATAGATGTCTAGAGAGACACAACAGAAGCCTTTCAGACTTTTTAAAGCTTTTATAAGTTAAAGAAAGTATCTCTAGGGACATAAATGGTTGCAAAACAACTCCCCTCCCACCCATAAAACTGGAGGAGTGTGAAACACATGGAATATCCAAGGCTATTGAAATTTATGTAGTCAGAATTGACAGGCACCGGAGAACCTCCAATTATGAAGTAATTTTTTCTGATACAAGCATACCTTTTATTAATAAATAAACAATATAATAAAATAAAAAATACATCAAGTGTATTTAGAAGAAATTGCACCAAAGAAATACTTTGGACCTTAATGTACATTATCACTGCTTTGGTGTCTTTAGCAGACCTGTGGACTTATATCACTTCAAGATTGTTCTCAGTCTCGTTAAAATGTCCTCCATGTATATATTTGTGTTTTCTTTGTGCATACATGTGTATCTTCTTTTTAATAAAAAATAAAATGCATACTATTTAATGAATAATATAAGTATGGAGAAAAATTGCAAGATAACTTTGCTAACGAGTCTTATTCTTTATTTTGACCAGATTCTGTCTGATCATGTCATCTTGCCAGGTTTCTTGGAGTGAGTGATATTTGCTTAGTGTTTAAATTGCATGGCACTGGCAAAAGGGAAGCAGTAGTTTACATATATTTTGTAGATGTGGAGTTGCTTGTTAGATATCTGATGTTCAAATTAAGTCACAGAGTAGTAGAGGAATGGGAAACAAACATTCTATCTTCAGTCAGTGAGCATACAGTTTTCGCAAGTTCCTTTTTTTAAGGACATGGTGAGTTTGGAATGATATGTGAAACAAATGGAACCACTGGTGATGGTATAAAACTTTATACTGAGCTGTACTGTTTTTAGCCTAACAATTTTGTATTCCTTACACTTATTGTATTCTAGAAAGATTGTGAAAAAGTAGTAGAGAAATTATTCTTTTTTTATTAAAATAAATTTTCAAGAATCAAGGGAATGGGTAATGCCTTACTTTTTACTAACTAAAATACCACAGTGAATGAAAATTAGACTTGGTAATAAGAAAGTGCTTAAACTGCAGATTTCAGTAGCTTTAGATTTAAAGTGATGTTTTCAGAAGGGAACCTTTCAGTAAAAGGATTAAAAGTTCTATTTAGTTATTGCACTTAGAAAATGAAATATTGAATATTCTACTGTGGCAGAAAGTGTATTTTATTTTATAGTGAAAACACTTGAAAAAGGTTGATTTTTGTCCTGAATGATCTATTGTTTGTACATGGTTTGTTAAATGATTATAAGGTTGACAACCTGACACTTGACTAAAGTCTTCACTTGACTGAAGTCTTCTCTTCTTGACTAAAGCCTTCTCTAAATCTGATGAAAGAAAACCCCTTTAATGAATTTACTTTATTCAGGCTAAAATAGTGTTGCTTGTGGAAAGTTAATTTACTGTCAGGAAAAAGAAAAACCTGTTTTATACAATCTCAGCTCTAAATCTCACTTACAGATCAGCCAGAAAGGCATACAAAGCATACTGAAAAATTCTTGCCAGTCCTGCATTTCAGTATCTGTTGATAAAATTATAAGAAAGGATCTGTTGATTTTTACCATAGTAGCTCGTGGGCTTTTTTATTCTCTCTGACACCATCTAATGAGGTTGGTGTCTTCTGAGAACAACTGCATAGAAACAGTTGCTTTCATGTATTGTTATTCTATGGCAGCATTTTGTTACTTTGCTTCATTGAATCCTATTCAGTCAGAGACAGTATTGATTCTTGGGGAAACACACGGAGCTCCTGAGATTCCGTACTCCCATTTATTCATCTGTTTAAATGTAACACTGGTCCTAAGTATGTGGATGTTTTATGAAGGCGTGGGGATTGCAGAAGTATGATGAAATATTCCTCCAGAAAATACATGTAAAATACAATAACTTGCTGCCTTATTTTATAGACCATTAGTGACACCCAGTGGTTGTATGTGGTTATGGACTAATATACATGATAAAACTTATGCTAGGCCTTTTTTTCCTTCTAAGAACTAGAGCTCAGAGAAATCCTAGGAAAATTGTTTGTGGTCTGTGTGCCCTCTGGTAGGTATATATTCTTCCTGTACTTTAGGTTCACATATTTGGAATATGCTTAAGTAAAGGGAATGAAGGAAAAAACCCAAACACTTCAAACTTGTTTTGAAATAGTTCTCACTTTATCACAGACTTAAGACAATGGGGAAAGTATTCTTGTACTGTGAGAAAGCACTTTTCTTTCTGTCTGTCTGTTTTTCTCTTCCCTAATTCACCTTTTTATTTCACATTTTTAATTAGTACTCTTGTATTAATATACATTTTATTCTCTGCTGTTACATGCAGGAGCTGTAGAGAAAGCTGGGTTTACTGTCCTACATTACTGTCATTCCCCTTTTGTACCTTGCTTGCTCTGTGAAGACTTGATTTGTTGTTCTGTGAATACATTTAATAATTGATTAATAATTGCAAGAGCTTTGTCCAAATAAGTTCCTTAGGATTATTAATTTTTTTATTCAACCTGTAGTGAGAGATCTGAGCATTTGACTAAACTCAGGCTTGGAAATCGATGTCCTAAATACGGATTGCTCCAAGGACAGTGATTCCAGCAGAAGATATGAAAGGGCCAGGCAGCAAGACTTCATACCTCAGTGATACAAAGGTGATATCCTCTTACTAGTATCTGTCTGAGCTTTAGAAAGTCTCCTCTTTTGTGGAGGAGATAGTCTATTGGCATTGATTTTAATCAGGATAAAAGTCTACTATGGTTAGGGAAGACTAAGACTTCAAGACTTCCTTGAAGGCAGGCATTGTTTACCAAGCATGGTAAACTCATCGCTTTTTTATCTCCATTTTAGGAAGAAAGCTTAGCTAGGGTGATATATGACATTATTTCAGTGTCATTGTATGAATTCATACAAAACTTGTTTCTTTCTTGAAACAAAACATCTGTATGTTTCTTGCTTGGCAGTGTGATAGTCCTTTTTCAGAAGATGCTAAGGGTAATCTGAGAGAGCACAGCTGGACTTTTTCAGCATCTCTTTAGCAGGGCTGTGTTGTGATGGGGCTGATTCTGAGTATTGGAATGAGCAGCAAAATGAACTGACCATAAATCTGAAAATAGTCACTTTGACTTCAAAGTTTGTTTTTTGATCATATAGTCCCTATAGCCCTTACTGTCTGTTTCTGTGTGCTATTTATCAGCTTAGGACAGGTAATATTTCCATTCAAACTGGCTAGTTCTCTGTCTTATGATTGCTGAGGAGAATCCATGAAATCGAAAAAAGACCAGTGTGGAATTTTCTTGTATCTGTCTTTATCAAGAATTGAGCTGAAATTCAAATACCATGTTTTTAGTTTGTTTTTTTTTTTCAATGTATGCCATTAACTATGGAATATATTTACCATATCTCCTGGAGAAATGAATAATGCCACAAGGAGCTATTTAATCATGAGCATGGAGATTGCTGTGCAGATTGCTGTGCTCTGACAGTGCCAGTCAAGATGGAATAAGAAAAATAATGCTGGGAAATAAGGTGGCAGTTTTATAGTTACTTACAAAGCAGTAAACAAAGCCTGTACTTTCTAAATAACACAAATGCATGTGCATAGAGGGAAGCAACATCATCTGTTCTTATTAACAAAACTTACAATTTTAATTTTGTATTACTAACTTGGTTCTTTGTGATGTCTGATATGTCTCATCCTATTTTCAATAGTGTATGGCAGCCTTGTTGAGGAGACTGGAATTAAGAATATTCTTAATAGAGAGTGGATTATTTAACCCTCTTTTATATTTAAAGGACTGAGCATATATTCAGTTAAGCTATTAAGCTTGATAGACAGTTACAGACACCTTCAAACCTCCAAAACCTTGTTCTCTTAAGTCTATTCTGTGTTATAGCAGTTCTTCTTGGTATAGTTGCACACTGTATTTTGTTTTGCTGCCAGATAAAGTCAAGCTGATATCAGCTGAACTTGTGAAGGTGGAGCATGTGTATAGTGTATGTGTGTTCCAGCATGACAACATTAACAGTTATGATGAGGCATATTTCTTTCACAGAGCCATGGCCTTAGCCTACTAGACTTTAACTTATAAATGCGAGGGCTCCTGTGTATAACAGTAGTTCTAGTGGAAGAGATGGTGTAAGAGCCTGCTTAGACAAGTGAATGGAAAAAGATGAAGTGCAACAATGTGCCTGCACACCTCAGCAAGATGAAGCAGCGATGCTTCACGGTAACAGCTATAGGACTTTGCTTGCTCAGTGTGACATTTTTCAGGGTTATGAAGACAGTCTGTGTTCTGGATGTTTACAAATCCCATCTGCTTTAGTGACAAGTCTTTAAAGGAAGGACTTCTAAATGGAATATCTACCTGCTATTTTTCACTTCACATCAACAGAAAAGTGTATGGATATGTGGAGGCCTATCAGTTTTGTGGGCTTAAATGTTTTTGCCTTATCCAGTGCTTAAGTACAGATTTAACCACTAGAAAATAGATACAAGGCAGAGTTTGGACTGGGGCACATCTATCAGGTAGCATGGTTATTGCCATTAATGAAAGGATATGGTTTGCTCTGGCTGACTGTGTGCACTTTGTAAATTTAAGTCAGATTTTAATCTCTCTAAATGAGAGCCTTTCTCTTCTGAAATCATGTCTTTTAAGAAAAATGTCAATAAACTGACAAGGGAATTTCTTCCACTTTTGCATGAAAAACCAACAACTGAGATATATTTAAAATTCCTGGCTGTCAAGCTACTTGGGAGAATGTATAAGACTTTAGCAGACTGAATCTTCACCCATGGAAGCCAATGGTAAGAAATACAGGAGCATCAGTGTGAAGAGGAACAACTGCTAGGAGGAGTAGGCATCTTCAGCAATACCTCTGGAACAGCCCCTTTTATAGAAATACAACTGAGTGGCATGGGCTCAGACTAGAGAAAGATGAAAGTGTTTGCACCATGCTTGAAAGTATTTGTCATAGTAGAGTAGGAAGTAGAGCCATAGGAACAAAAGAGTGGTAGCAAGGTCTTTCTGTTCTTTTAACCTCCCAACAACAAACTTCATAGATGGTTCCCCTTATCTCAGCTGGATGTGCACCAGCTGCACAAGGGTACAAGCCAAAGAATTTAAAGTACTGTAAAGCTGGAAGGATAATACAACGTTTTTTTCAGAAGAGGAGACGCAACACGGGAGGGTGTCTGAATTGGGCCTTGCTGACTGAAAGCAATTCCCAGGATTTCATAGGGTACTGCTTTTCCATTTAATAAGTTCTTGGGTTTTTTTTTTTTACTTGCAAGTAGGCTACTCTTTTGCAAAACTCATTACAGCCTGTTCTTTTCAGAAAATGGGTTCAATCGTGATGCAATTTAGATAACTAAGTTGGAGACTGTCATTCTAAAGTGTATGATGTAGCTATTAAACAAAAATGCCACATTTAAGAAATTGCTTTTTTGATGTGTTGTTCATTTTTTTCTGATTGTTATTCTGGCAACTCGAGTGGAATTTGGGTAATTGGTTCTTGGAAACATTGGAGTGGCTTGTATCTGGGTAGGTATCCATCCCAAATTCATCACACTGTCAGTTGTATTTTGGCAGCAGATACTTCCAGCAACATGGTCATCTCTCAAAAAGTTAATGTCTGCACACATTTCCTCTATATAAAGATTTGCTTGCACATGCTCACTTCAGAACCCCTGTGCTTCGTTATGTCAGGAAAACCTCTTTGCAATTTTAAACAGTGTCATGAGTTATGCTAGTTGTCAGATATATCTACAGAGCAAATGATTCCACCAGTTCTTCTTAGTGGACAGTTTTCTTGGAATTATCTTGGTTACTTAGAATCATAGAGTGATTTGGGTTGGAAGGGACCTTAAAGCCCATCCAGTTCCAGCCTCCCTGCCATGAGCAGGGATACCTCCAACCAGATCAGGCTGCCCAAGGTCCATCCAACCTGGCCTTGAGCACCTCCAGGAATGGGGCAGCCACAGCTTCCCTGGGCAGCTTGGGCCAGGGCCTCACCACCCTCATGGTGAAGAAATTCTTCCTTATGTCTAGTCTAAATCTGCCCCTCTCCAGTTTACACCCATTGCCCCTCATCCTGTCACCACAAGCCTTTGTGGACAGTCCCTCCTCAGCTTTTCTGTAGCCCCTTTCAGCTACTGCAAGGTCACTCTAAGGTCTCCTCAGAGCCTTCTCTTCTGCAGGCTGAACAACTCCAACTCTCTCAGCCTGTCCTCGTATGGGAGGTGCTCCAGCAGATGAAGGTGATCCAGATGAAGGATCATCTTCATAGCCTTCTCTGGACCTGTTCCAACAGCAACTTGCTACGCTGTATCTGGTTCCAACCATTGGCTTGCACCTGAGCATTGATTTCAGCATTTCTAGAAGCTAAAATTATTTTCTTGTATGTGTCTGTGCGTGAAAGTTCTTACAAAGTAATTGCATACAGGCTCATTTATTTTTTCCCCCTGCACTTTGATGAACAATGAGCTGCTAAAATTTTGTTAAAATACAGCTTGCTTTCCCTGTTTCTTAAAAAAGTAATTGGAAGGAGATAACGTGTATATTATTCACAAAAAACCAAGCATGATAATTTTTAAAGTTGTCACCAACTAAATGCTTAACTAGTAACTCTCATAATCACTTGACTTCAGATTGCAAGTCACTCACAAAAGTGAAGCCCTTACCAAAGTGAAATTTAATGAATTGAGGCAATGCAGCATTCATTATTAAATGCTAACCTGTGTTTGGGTTAAAGCCCTGACCTCTCCCAGCAGGAGGAGTCAGGGAAGTATGTTGTAATAATACTTCATCTTTATAGGTTGTTGGATTGTGTAGTAGGATGACTTGTCCAGCAGAGGGAGAAATATACTGAATTATTGGGAACCGAGCCGTAATTCTGCAACCCCTAGTTTAGCAAAGCTATTTGCAAAGCTGAAAATTCCTATTACTTCCTTTAGAAGACATAACTGTTTTTTCTGACTGATGTTCTTTTGAAATGTCAATATATCTTTCTGCCAAATTTGTTACCGGTGATTTTTACATAATCATTGTTTTGGTACTTTTTAAACATAATCAATAAAAACATAATCATAATTGTTTTATAGGTTTCTTTTTCCACATGCATAATAGTCTCGTCTAATGAGTTGCACTTTTCACTGATTGTGGTGATAGCTGTTCCTTAATTCTTAATTAAACGATGTTAAAATATGCTTTAAGGGACATATGTGTGATAACATTGTCTAGTCATTATCAAAGTAATCTATGGATAACAGCTGTAAAAAAATGTGTGTACTTTTTGTTAGAACAGTGTGTTATTCAAAGAGAAATGTGAAGAGTGCAGCATCTTCTGGGTAAAGAGCAAGTCTCTTTGGTGTGTCAAACTTGATACATATGTTTTGTCATCACTGTTCTTTCTTTACTGATCACAAATCTGTTCTCTTCCTTGCCCCATGCTCAGTAAAACACTTCAGTCGTGTTGAGTGCTGCTGATGGTTAGTGATTTGTTGGCAATGTAATCCTTAGTTTTAAGGATGTATTTTAGTCTGTGGAGCTTCTCTATGAAGTCTTTTAGGTACTATTTCATGAAAAAGGGTAGTGTCATCCCCAAAGACTTTCAAACAATAAAACATTTTGTTGCAGAACATGTTAAATTTTGATCACTCTTCTCTCAGCAGTTCCAGCTTTGTTTTAAGAGACTGTCAGAGAGAGGGAGGGTGGTGGAGGTTGTTTAAGCTTTAGTGTGGCCCCTTTTACTCTGTTAAAAAATTAACCAATATGGCAGTAATTATTCTGCAATAACTAAATCCTCTGTCCTTCTTGTGAAAGTGGCCGTGTTCAGCAGTGAAACTAACGGCACTGGGAATATTACCCTATAACTTGTCCTCAGAGACCAATTCATGTAACACTGTCAAATTACACAATGTCAGTGCAAGGTATTGAAGAACACATTACAGTGACAAATTATAAGTGCAAGGTCCTTTGAATAATGTAGTTCCTGTGAAGGTAGAAACTCATTTCAGGGTAGCTCTTGGGACTTCACACGCTATTTGGGATTTATGAATATGGCAGGTATTTTGCTTTTAGGGTCCGAGGGAGGGGGAACTGTAGCTCTACAGTAAGGCTCTTGTTTATATGAGATGAACTTGCTTGTTTGTAGGAGATGGCGATATATCCAACTGTCTCCTTCCTGTAGGGGATTTGTGTATAACTATTGTTTAGGTAATTGTTTAACTCGCAGAGCAAGAATTGAAAATGTAATTTATTGCAGTGAGGAATTATGCAGCTCTGTTAGTAGAATCAATGATGTATAGAAAAGGACAGTTATAATTCTAAGACTTTGCAGGAAGAGTATAGTAGCACTGAGCAGATATTGGATCTCTGTGACAGGACACTGAAAAATTTCATAACCAAATGGTTTTGGGGAATAAAGCTAAGCAAAATAAAATGGATTCAGGAGCCCAGTCCAAAACTGCAGTCCCTAAAAAAAAAACAAACAACCCCCCCCAAAAAAAACCCAAAAAACCTCACCCCCAAACCTTTGTTTCCTAAGCTTGGCGCAGTCTGCTGGGAGTCAAGAAGAATTCAATTTTTCTCAGTAATGTTTCTTAAGTACCCTTAATCATGTTTTTTGGTTCAGTGTTCTTGATAAAGAAAAACAATCTGGTGCCTAACTTCTGAGTGTAGTGGCATTCTATCAATTGGGCTTTTTGAGGCTTACCTTGAGATATATTCTCACAATATATGTAGCAGGTCATGCTTCTCGGTGTCTCAGAAATTTTTTTCCTGGATACTAGTTTCCCTAGTGAGGTGGCATTTGCTGCGCAAAACCCAAAAAAACCTATAGTGTGATATTTCAACAATAATCCTGATTTTCAGGCGGTGGAAGTTTAGGCTTTTAGTATCTGCAATATGATGAAGATTTAGACAGTACAAACCCTGAGATGTCTATATATGCTTAAGCAGTTTTTTAATTTGGGAAGTACTCTGTGTTCCTTTCTCAAAAATGATAATGCATTATTGGAATTTAAGTCTTCGTTAACAATTTTTTTTCTGAAATGTTTTAACAGTGTTTGTGAATGTTTTTTTCCTTAGAAGACTTGCAGAGTTTGGGATGGAGTGGCTCTCTGATTTATATGCATGCAAAATAATGTCCTTGCCTTTTTAGAGACCGAGTATGGTTTTTTTCATCTTTTTTTTTTTCTTTTAAAGCCTGGGTTTTGCAGTAATGAGCAAAGATTTGCTTTAGTAACATTTGATTTAATTGATTTTATTTGCTCACACTCATACTTTTATCATCAGAATTGAGTAAAACTCAGAACTTCAGCCAGCTCTTCACTTGTGTTCCACTAAAATCATGTGAAATGGCCTCTTGCTTGTGATGATACCACAAAGCTGTAATTCTGCTGTCGTTCACTTCATGACATACCTGGAGCATCAGAAGATTTAACCTTATTTCGAAACTTATTGCAAAACCTAAAAATGGGCCAACTTGGATGATTTCTTGCTTTACTATGAATTTTTCATGATGATCTGGTTTGGTTCAGTGGTTAGAAAATGGGTTGAGAAACAGTCAGTGTGTTTTTACATTGGTGAGTTCATCACTGTGACATCTGCAGTGGTATTTGAGAATGTAAGATTATTTGCTGAAAGCTATCTGTGAATTTTTAAGTGCTGTGTTTTAGCAGTCTAAGGGTATTGAGGTAAAGCGTTTCCCCACTTTATTGGTAACCCTACGAGCAAAGAGGCAAAAGCATCAAATGTCTCTGCTGAATAGTGTAGTTCACAGTGATCCTACCTCAGCAGCAATGAGGTTGGCAGTTGGCTTTTTTTGGAGAGCTGTCAACTATGCTGCTGGGGCAGCAGCAGGATGCCTTGGCTAAACCAAGTGTCTCAGCATCGAGAGTCCTTTGGCCTTACTTCCCCATGGGAAAAGGCAGAGTAAACAACATCACACTGTTAAGCTCTAATTAGCAAGTGGACCAAGTGAGAGATAGAGTATGTCAGAGAAGCTTTAAACATAAGCATTTATGCACAGACTTAAATGGGACCTGCCCCAGTTATCCCTCCAGAAAGTAGGTGCAGTCAAGCCTGGGGGACTGGAACTTGCTCTGACTTGTCTCAGTGTAAAGTTGTGGTGCAGCTCAGTGCCAGTCTACAACTGTTTTACCTTGCTCATTCTTTTTCTGCATGTTGACGGATATATACATGCTAAGCAATTGTAGGCAGGAACTGCATAGGGACTCAAAGGGCTTATCTGGATCTGTGGTAAACAGCTTCTGGTCTGATTTTATGTGTTTGTGGGTACCTGGAATCAAAAGAAGATTTTGCCATACATAAACAGCTATGATCATTGCAGTTTGTGTTTATATACCTGAATTGTCTTGGATTACAGCTATGTGGCAGCACAGAGCTCATGCTGTTTAACCAGTTTATTAGTCCATTTTCTTGCACTAATTCTTCCCTTGGCTGTTGGAGAAACTGAACCCTAGGTATCTACCATGTCACTATATATGCTGCCAGTAGAATTAGCTCTATGCCAGCCAGGGATTTCATCTGTACTACAGTAATGCTGAGGGCTGAGCACATTTCTAGCTGGATTTGGGTTTTTTTGGTTTTTTTTTTTTGATCTTGAGAACGGTAAAACTCTCAGAGTCAAACTGAATCTTGTGCTCATGGGCTTTTCTTGCTGTGAGCAGAGCAACAGAGCAACTTTCATAAGCTTAAATTCAAACAAGACAAAGATTTGTACAATAAGGGAAAGTTTTTCACTAGAATTGCTTGGTCAAAATTTTAATAGGATATTTCACTCTTGCATATAGCTGAATAGACATTAAAAGCTGGGAGGTATTAAAGGATGGATGAAGTAATTTTGTAAGAGCTATGTTAGGTGCAGACTATCAAGTTGTATTCTTCAAGGAAATGATTAAGTTATTGGAAAGAAAAGCTAGGCATGATCTCAGTGATAAAAATGCATTTGCTAGTGCAAGACTTGATCAGTTACTGTTGAAAGTTTTCTCTTGCATGTGCTGGATCACCTCCTTTGCACATAGTCTTGTTCTGCAGTTTCTTTATATTAGGCTCAGAAGCTGTGAGTATGTCATACCTGGGATAGAAGGCAAGAGATTTCAGATAAATTTAACATAAAAAAACCTGTTTTCCTTTTCCTCTTTCCATCACTGACTTAACTCTTTTTGTTAATGAGGAGATCTAATCAGTTGTCTAATGCACGAGTTACCATGTGAAATTGTCCACACCTTATGTATGACAAGATAAAGAAAGACTAATGTAGTCTGCATTTGAAAGTAGAATTTAGGTGGAATTGTCTCTGGTGTAATAAATTACTCCCTGGTACTTGCTGAAAAATAAACTTTTATAGTTTCCTGGTTTTGATTGTGTCCCCTCCTTGTTCAGCTGAGGGGGAGTATCTTATTGGATTGCTCTTTCTCGTGTTCCTCGGTTAGTACTTAAAGAATACAGGAGAAAAAAAGTGATAAGTGGAGGGAAAAATGTGTGAGAAATAAAGAAAACATGAGAAGTTTGCTCATGATAAATGCATGGACTAGTTATGTCAGTGCTTCCGTTCATTTCTCACTGGCACCAGAGAAAGATCAGGTCTCCTCTGGCCTTGATTTTTCTCTTGTGCTTATGTAGAATTCATAGGCTGGAGGCTTAGCACTGAGAATAGTGATGCTGAAGACAAGAGGAATGGCTGAGAAACTGCTCCAAGAGGAATTGTGGTGCATATGTGGTGTAAGAAAGATGAAAATGATAATGCATGCTCAGGTCCTTGTGCAAAGGATAGCCAACAGACAAAAAATGATGTTAGTAGTGCCTTCAGCACTCCTTGGCCTGAAGGACAGTCAAAGTGATCAAAAGAAGTGGAAATGTGGAAGTAAGAAGCGGGCAGTGAATGGGGTAGAATCACTAAGCAAGGAACACTTTGGTGAGTGAAGACAATCAATGCCTTAAGGTGAATTGCAATTAAAATACGGGAGCTCTACCTTGGGAAAGTGGAAAGTACCTGGCAGTTTGCTGTGTTCTTACTCTGACGTTGTCTCTCTGAAGCAATGGTCTTTTGCCTACACCAGTTTGTAATGTGATTTGCCTCTCTTGAAACAAGTTCCCCGTACAATTTTGTATCACAAAACAGTTTTCATATAACAAGATCTACGTTTCAAGTGTATCTGAAGGGCTAAGTGTGCTGTTTGAATGTATTTAAATGATCTTACATCTATAATTTATGTACATTGCTTTTGTCAGGTGTGTATCGATTACCATTCTATTGGATGTCAGTTCACTCTCTCCAGAGATGCTTGGAGAGAAGCAGAGAGCTGGTCCTTCTGTTAGAACTCTATTAAGCAGTAATGATTTGCAGTCTTGTGTACCATGGAAGCTGTGTAAGGTCATGGATCTTGGGAATCGAGTTGGCTGTCCTGTGCAGCATGGAGTTTGCCCTGTCTGTGGAAATACTTTGCTCTTTCTGTTCGCATATCATAGCTACATGCATCTGTAGGGGAATGCTTTTCTGGAAACTCGGTTGTGTTACTCAAAGATTTTTAAATATGAGCAGCTACTCCTGGGAGCAATCAGAATGCAGTATATTCCCTTATCTACCTAGGCAGATTTATGACCTGGATCAGATCTATGGCTTTTTTCTTTTTTTCTCTTTTTTTTTTTAAAGAATCGTAGCACATATCTTTTCCACTCCTCTTCCCTTGTTAGTCACAAGACATGAGATCAACAGTCTTAGGTTGGCTTCTTTTCTTTTTTCTTCAAAGGCGGTCTTAGGTTCCCTTCTTTTTTCTTCAAAGGCAGGAAAGTTGAACAACTTTGAGACAGCATTTGTTCAAAAACTTGTTGAAAGCTGATGTGTCTTTAACTGTTATCACTGGTCCTTATTACAGTAGCACTGGAAAGCTTAATTGAATATCACAGATCCAATATGCAAAATTTTGTATAAACACAAAGCAAAATGTGGCTGATTAGCTTTAGCGTATACTTTCTGGATAGAATTACAAGTTGGCATTGTAGGTGCTCTTGCCCTAAATGACATAAGTCTTTTACCAGCTGCATATAATTAATATGCCCACTACATAGCTATGGAGGGCTACTGCGCTTAGTGGTCTGTGCACCATTCTGAGGATACACACAAGGAACCAAACTAAGCCTTCTGTGGTCAGGTATGCCAAAACTGTAAGGAGGTCTTGTCACACAAATTCTGGATGGTGCAGTACTTTACCATATGCCATAATGCCAGGGGCACAAGAATTTTGGATGGCTTTTTAAATACTCCGTAACTACGCTAGATAGATAGCTCTGAACTACGTGAAGCAGGTTTCTTTTGCAGTGGGAAGTTGTGCAGGTGGTGAAGCTTGCAGAGCTCAGTAGGACCCATTACCTTGAGTGCAGTATGCACTAATCTTCTCTTCCAGAGTAGTACTGAGCTATGCTGTGTAGAAGTACTGCTTGGATCAGCTCAAGACTGGCTGTCCATCCCAGGTAAACCTATCTTTAGCTTTCTGTTCCTCGCTGCTACAAGTCCATTAAGAAATTTCTCAGACTCAGCTTAGCAAGTAAGAAAAGCAGGCCTGGTCAGGTATTTGTGAGGACTTTGTGCCTTTGCACAGCTGAATTTTTAGTATCTGTAGAGCCAAGTCATTCAACTTGGTTGCTTGGTGCAATCAGAGTTAATTTTGTTTTGCCTCCAGTCTCGACTGCTGTTCTGAAAAGAAAGGCTGGATTAAAGGAATTTTTCAGAAACATATCCAGAGGGAACAAATACCACAGATCAACTTAATAGGTGAATCAACATCATTGCACTACAGAAATACACCTCTAAATTGGATTCTCAGTGCAAGAAATCTAAGGGAAAGAACTTGACAGTGACAGATATTTCTCTATGTGGTTTATTTGTAGGCAATGAAACAGTTGGTTGGGGGTTGTTGTTTGTTTGCTTTTTGTTGTTTTTCTTTAATACCTAAGGAAAGCCTGGATGTTTTTATTTATGTTTATTCACTTGTTTATGCTTTAGATATTCAAAGACAGGAAGACTTATTTGAAATAGAACAGAACAGGAGCTGGGTGTGGGGAAAGTGGGGAAAAATGCCTGTTTTCCTTTGGTGTAATTTTTCATGCTTGAGACCTGCATCATTCCCTGAAGCAGGCTGGCTAGGACTGGTTTTGTGTTTAAGTTGCTGATCCTATTCTGTCTGTTGGCTCTGTATTTTACACCAGGCAGCAGAGCTCATGATCTGGTTTTCTTGTGTCGGTTTGAGAAGGACCCAAGAGTACAATATTTAAGTTTGCAAGTATTAACCTGTGCTACATGAGCAGCTAGATAACATGTACACTCAGATCATGCTTCTGTCACAAATGTTATGAAGCCTTCATAGAAATAGAGCCCTAATTTTAAAAATTTGCTTGTTTGGTGGCTTGCTAAGACAAAGGGATGGTTCATTTCTGTGTTTCAGAAGGATTCTAGGCAGGAGGCAAGTGTCTAGGTGTCCCACATGTCCTGACAGTAGCACAGAGGACATTAAGTAAAATGGGAATGCTATTAGGCTATTATAGGGTTATGTCCTAAGTTAAAACCTAGCTTCTGAGCTCATGTCCTTTACTGCATTTAGCCCTCTACCTCCTATAAACAGTAAAGTAAGAAATGGTAACATATACCACTGCATATGATTTTCAGTAACTTTTACATTAGCTTAGAGACTACTGAATTATTTCAGCAATAGGTCTTCTTTACATCAAGTATCCTTTTTTCCCCCAGATGTGTCTGTACATACTGATCAACATTATAAAAAAATTTTGTTTCTGGTACACTGTACTGAAATATCACTGCTTGTTAGTGTGGTAAACAAAAACCTTTATTTCATGCCTGAGCAGTGACTGGGGCAGCTCACAATAGAAATACTAACGTAGTTCTTATTTGTTCATGATTTGCCCTTGACTTTTTGTTGTACAGGCAGTTTTCTCTGCTTCGAGGAACTCAAACCAGTGACTTGTAGAATTCAAAGTTAATATTTTTTTCTCCATCACAGTACACTTTTGGGATAATATACCTTGTGCTTGTGGAAATCCAGTGAAGATTTTCCCTTTTTGCCATATAAGTTTTATCTGCAGCCTACCTGAGCAAAGATGTATGTTGATAATTTCTGGTATTTCTGCATCAGTAAACACTCTAGTTAATGTTGCAAACAGATTTTCATTATAGCCCTTTTTCTTATCCTTACCAACTACATTTTTGAAAAATTCTGCTGTCTTAAAACTGCCATCATTAGTCTCAGCTCAAAAGTTTTCAGGAAGGTTTCAATTAGATGTGGTCAGCTATTATGCAAGTGGGAGGAGAATACAAAATTTCCATTACTTTTGTTTTGCACATCATAATCTGAAAATAGTTGCATATGTACTTAAACTGTGGTGAAACATGATTTACACACACAGAGCTATTCATTTCAAAGCTTCGAGTTAGATTTTCTTTCTTGCTATCATAATAATTAAAACCTAAACTAGCCTGAAAAAATATCAACTTGTTTTTCCCACATTTTAGAAGCATTGCTGTCAAATGGCAAATGGTTTCTTCTTTCTGTTATGTGGATGGAATAGAAAGGCTTTCAGCTGTCTATCCAACAGACTGTATCTATTTATGATTTTAATTCTTGAGGATACTTTATCAGTGGACATAAAAAAGCACTTATGTTTGAATTTCATTTCAAGCAGTATTCCATTGCCAATTAAATGTACTTTTTGTCATGGAATCATATCAGTTTCAAAGAAACATCTCTTAATTCCCTCTTCTTTCATTACTTTCGTTTAAAAATTAAGTTTTGATCAAATACTTTTCCAAAAATATTTATGTAATTTTTTTTTGAATCCTATAAAGTCAGTAGTATGGGGACAGAAGGCCATATGGCTTCTTACTTCTTTCATGATTTCCTAACATGTCAATAGCATTGGCACAGGAGAAGATGTACCTTATCCTGTACTGGGATTACTGACATTTCATGACAAAGAAGTAGACAAACTGATGTATTTCTTAATTTTATTTTTTTAAAAAATTCTTACTGATAGCCACAGTTTAGCACTCATTGGAACATCCTGTAATTAAAATCAAGATATCATGTTTGAATTTTTAATGGAAAAATCTGATATTTTGACACTTTACTGAACTATATATACTGATCACTCTAATTAGAGACAAAGCTGTCTTCAAAATCTTTGTGTTAGCTCATAATATTCTAACAGTTTGAGGAAACTAGTTTTCAGAAAAGACTATGTTTCATATTAAATTTTGAGTTTATTTCTGAAGTGGCATTTATTTTACAGTTTTACTCTAGTTTGGAAAATCTTTCAGTTTTGGCTTCTTTGGGTGGGGAAGCAAAACCAGCAAGTTTTGATTAACTCTTTTTGTAGCCCTAATGTGCACAAAATAAGTATTCTGAAGTTTGTTGGAATTATTTTGTTATGATATAGTTACGGAATTCATAATCCTTGGACTTTTGCAAAGGTCACACTAATATTAAGCCCTTTTAGTGGTATGTTGGGAAGAATACAAGTGAAAGGTTGGTTAACTTTGTGAGTTTTAACATACTCTCCCTTCATTTTTAGTATGAGATCAGTGCTCATGATGGTAGTGGAGTATTGCACTTATCTACTTTGAAGTGAAGGCTGTTTAAATTATTATAAAGTGGTTTTTTTGTGAGAAAGTGGGTTTGCAGTAAATATTAAACCCTTTCATTCATTCCAGGAATGAAGCACCTACCATTTCTCTGGGCAACTTGTTCCAATGTATTACCAGCCTTATTGTAAAAAATATCTTCCTTGAATCTAGTCTAAATCTACCCTCTTCTAGTTTGAAACCATTACCACTTGCATCCTATGGCAACAGGTCCTGCTAAAAAGTCTGTCCCCATCATCCTTGTAGTCCTCCTTTAAGTCTGCCTAGTGGCAAAAGCAGTTGGTATTAACTACATGTGGATTCGTAACTGGGGGGTCTTAAGAGAGCAGGATTCCATCCCCTAACCCCAGTGCTGAAGGAGCCCTAAGTGAACCAAAGGCCACTGGGTTGTTGACTGGCAAGGCAAATTTTCTCAGTGTGTCCATTAACCTGTGAAATGTTTCTCTGCCTCTTAGACAGGCACCGAGCCATGTGCAGGAAAGAAACACATAGAGTTGGCTTCCTTTTCATTTAAAAGTCAGCTAGTACCCCCACACTGCTTGGCTTTGAACTTCAGCACATACAAATAATAATTACTTTTGTTGGCTCGGAGTGTTTGCATGTGTTTCTTTTGCTTTAGGGTGATGAGATGCAGTGCTGCTGGTAGTTTTTATGTAACCCCTGCTCTATACGGCTTTTTGAGTTTCCTAACGAAATTTAAAATTGTACTTTGATACATTTTTAAATATGCCTTAATGATCTATGACCTTCAAATGGGTCTGCATTTCAAGTAGAGCTAAACATAAGCTGTTTTCCAGATGCAATGGATTTCTGTAGATCAGATAATCCACAGTTTCTCTGCTGAAATAGCTCCCACATGCTGGGAATGGAGCAGATGCTTCTTTACTCAAAGCCACTGGTTGACATCTGATTTCCAGATGCTCTAAAATACTACCTTATAACAGCCTATTTTGTACAGTCCATCTCACAATCATATCTTTTATTAAGATTTTTCAGGACATATATTAGCTTCTTCTGACAAAAAACCAAATGATGGCTTTGAAATGAGCGCATGCACCTTTGTAAAGTTACAGTATGTCTATGACCAAGTTTACATCAGGCTGCAACTTCATCAACTTATTTCTGTGGCTACAAATAATTATGTTTGTGGGGTGGGCATCTCAGCAGTGCTTATCTACAAGCTTTTAATTTCATCTGTGTGATTAATACTGTTTAATTTTTCTCCTGACATCCCGTTACTTTTCTATCTTTCACTTGTATTTGTCCTCTCGCGTGTCCCTAATTTCTTTTAATATTCTTGACATCTACAGCAGGTGTCTTTGGCCTGAATGCTCCTCAACACCTGCTGCCTTCTTCCAGATGCGCTTTTAATAGGACTCTCAACTGCTACATGTTGGGAGGGAGGAAATGCAATGGTTTACATATTATGTAAGAAGTTGTGATATTTTTTCTTTTTTTTTTAGGTGGCTAATTTTCCAGTGAAAAAGAATAGATTCAATTATGTTTACTTTTTTCTGTATGTGGAAAAACCAATTTTTATCCTACTAAATAAATGCACAATAACCAATAATAAGTGAGATAAGATGCACAGAAAGACTTATTTTCTTCTGCAGGAATGAAATGTCAGTATTTGTGTTGCCTTTTCTTGTTTAAGAGGAAAGATATGAAACACAGGGTTTTTTTTCTTTTATTGGGGTAGGTGAAGAAACAAAAGCACGAGACGTTGGTATTCCAGGTGTCACCAAAAAGAAACAATAAATTGTGTATAGCATTGGGAGGGTTATACTGCTCTGTATTCTGAATATATAATTGATTCTCTGTGAAACTAGAAGACACAAAAAGAAAATTGCCACCATGGTAATAATATTATTGTGGCTGATGACCTAGGATTTAAGAAATGCAGTTTTCACCGAGAGTCTCGTTTTTGAGACCTGCTAGAAAATTTTCCTTTTGTTTCTCTTTCTCATAACTGATCTAATAAAAGATGGCTTGTTATTACAAAGCATGTGTCACTGGGCTTGAGTCCATTTCCATTTTTTTTTCCACCACTATCCTTTATCAGTGGATTCAACATGTCATGAAACCTTTCTCTCACAGCAGCGTTTTTCAGAGAAAGAGCAATGATGACTACCATTGATTTCAGTGAAAGCTGTGTATGTTCATCACCTTTTAATAGCAGTTCTGTGTCAGGCTGATCACTTGGAAGTCCAGACCTGATTCTCCTCAGTTTGAGAAGAATTATGACATTCCTCTCTATTGGAAAGGTTCCATCTTGGAGGAATTCTCTCACCCCCACCCCTCAGGCTATGAATCTGGCTTGCTTGAATAGAGAATGGAGACAACCGATTTCAATTCAAACTTAATTTCAAATTAACTGCAATGATAGATTTATACAAATAATTGCATCTCAGTTCTTCAGTTTAGGAGTTCTGACTTCTGTGTCCTAAGGCTATATGCCTTTTGAAGCTTGGGTATGCAGAAATAATTGGAATCACACAAAAAAAGTTTTTTTTACTTTAAAAGAATTGTTTTCACATTTAAGTCCCTTTTTTTTGTTGTTGTTTACTGAAGTCTGCAAAAGTGCTTTGAATAGTAAATCTGTAACCTGAGCCCAATCCCTTTTCTTTCAAAGTTAGCAGACATATGAGATGTTAATTGGTTTCAACAATCAATGATGAAGAAGCTTTAAAATCCTTTTCCCTCTTCCTAAGGGATCATTTTATTGTACATAGACTTTTTTTTTTCTTTAAAAAGGAGAAAGAGAAAAGCAAGTCTTAGAAAAAGCCTTGTGCATGCAAAGTTGGCAAAGTGGAGATGTGTACTTTTTATTTTTACCTGACTCAACTGGCTCTGTGGAGAACTCGTTAGAGGGTGTTTCTCAAAGGGAATATTTCCATTCACAACAATACAACTTGCATCTGGACTGGTATATGTATCATTGCATATGTTCCTTTTATCTGTTATAATCCAACTTCTTATTTGCCCTGAGAAGGTAAGTCCATGAATTTCACACATCCACTGACAAAGATCAGTGTAATATTTTAGAGAAGTACAGAAGTGCAGTTGTAGAGAAAAATGAAATGGGAAAGGTATAGGAAATATCTGCTTCATAATAGTCCTGTGATTTAGCAACATACCTGACTGCTATCCTTGTACTAAATTAACAATTAATCTCTTTGGAATGTATGCAAAGAAGTAACATGGCTGATTTATTTTGTGAAGCCACTGTGCTTGCTTTACCTTGCCATCAGAATCCACATGGACATGTAATACTAGGTCATGAATGAAGACTATTTTCTGATAGGCCTTGAAGGAAAACTAAACAAACAAAAAACCCCAGCACTGTTTGATTTGCACCCTTGGAAGGTCTAAGCTCTGAGAGATGTCAATTTAAAATATCTCCTATGTTTTCTTTTACTTAGTCTCAATACGTCAGGCTCAGCTAAACGAAGAACTAAATTAAAACTGTCATTTCAGCTCATAAATAACAGATGTCTCTCCCATTTAATTATTTATAATCTTGAATCTTTCAAAAATGAAAATGGCTATACACATTTTTAATGTAGTTCTTGGTGTAATTTGCTGCATGAATGATAAGATTCCAGATAATCCCAGCACACAAACATGAAAAATAAAACTTTGACTGACTCGCTTATCTTATGTGACTGCTGCTTCTATCCCCTGTGACTTTTTTTAAATTAAAATTTAAGTGAAATCTAATCACAACAAAATGATGTTCATACACTTGCATTAATAATTTATCTGCTAGGGATCGCAGTGCAGGTAGTGTGGACATTAGAGATTCATTTGCTGCCTGAAAATCAATGCTTTCTCTTTTTGGTAGATTCATCTTTTCATCTGTGTGAACTGTGTTTGGATGGATCACAAGTCTGAAATATTCATGTTGAAAGCAATTGAGACTGTACCAACATTAAAAAAACAACACCCTATCCCCACAAAAATCGCCAAACCCCACTCTCACATATTTCGTACCTAATGATAAAATTATGTCTGTTTGGCTTAATGACTTATTCTCTTTTAATGAACATAGCTAATGAACTTACTACGTTAACAAATATTCACTGCACAGCACAAACCAAACATGCAGTGTGTGAGCTGAAAGGGAAACATATAGGTGCGAATGCTACAATTATTTTGGAGAAGAGCAATTCCCCTAAGAAAATGAACCCGATTCTCTCACCTCTTAAGTGGCACAGTATAAGTTCCTTTATGAGAAATAAAAAGGAATCACTGACAGTCCTCACATAATGAAAAAGTCCTTGAGTTCTCTGGAATCTATGCTATGTGGTCCAATAATATTTTATCTTAGAGCTTCAGAGGTCAAATATTCTATCAATGGAAGAAGGGCTCTTTTGGGGGTAGGTAAACTGAGGGAGGCAAAAACTCCAAAAGGTGATTGTGAAGGAAAGGTATGGTTAGAAAAGCATTTCCAGAGCAGCTATGGGAAAAAAGAGTAGGAGTTATCATCTTAGCAAGCTGAAGGCTGCTAAAAGGCCTAGAACAATGACTAAAGAAATTGTGTTGCTGTTGGTTCATAGTGTGTTCAGGAACACAAAATCTGTTTACAGCCTTTTAGTAAAAAGGAGCAATATCCAACATCTGAGCATATAATTCTAGTTGAGATTGTTGAGATACAAATCTGTCGAAAATGCTTGAAGATCAAAAGGGTTGTATGCTTTGATAGTTACGGCAAAATGTTTATACAAATGAAAAAAAGGAGATCTGACTCACTCTACCAAATTTCTTCCGGAAGGGAATGATTTTGCTACTTCTAATCAAGTACAGCAGCATTTATTAGCTAGACATTTGTTCACAGTCTTTGCGGGTATGAATCAACATAGGTCCTTTGAATTAATGGTGTTGCTGTAAATTGTACCTGCTAAAGTTCATGTCTAGTGGTTTCTATCAGAAACTGCTCCTTTGAGCGGGGAGAGGCTCTCCCACTTAAAATTGAGAGGCTGTATCTGTACTTGGCCTTGAAGGGCTGGCTAAGAGAAATAACTGGCACTTGCAGCATATTAAAGGGAGGCATAACTACTTACCAGCTGTTGAATTACCCTGAAGAGAATTAGAAAAGCACTGTAGCACTGTCTACGTTCAGGCCTAACGCTTTGGTATTTGCCGGAAAGAATTGCACTAACACTGTCTAAAAGATGGGTGGATGAGGTGCTGAGGGACGTGGTTTAGTGATTGATGGGGATGGTTGGACTTGATGATCCAGTGGGTCCTTTCCAACCTAGTGATTCTATGATGCATTCAGGGGAGTGTCCTGAGAAGCTCTGCTTTTGAGGGGAAGGTAGACTGACTGTGATCTGGGTTTGGGGGAAGTGAAGGAAAAGAAATACAGGGTGAAGCAGTGAGGACTTCAGCACTGTTGTTCCTCTTGGCAGGGAGGTGGGGTTGGACAGTTTAGGGAGAGAGGAGAATGGGAAAACAGAACTGTTGTAGCTTGAAACAGAAATGGGTAAGAGCTGTTTCTGGCATGTTCAGTGAGGGCTTGGGCATATAGGGTTGCCAGATTGTGGTCTCCTTGAGCATCTGAAGCCGTTAGCTACATGACAGGGAAGAAAAGCTGAAAAAGCAGGCTGTTGAATGACTACAAAAAATACAACCTGAGCGCTGTGAGGAAGGGAGGGTTGCTAAGAACAGGAGAAAGATGTCAAGTCAAGGAGCTGAGGACAGCTGAGGGGCCTGGCTTGTACAGTAAAAGCCAGCTTATGTTTGAATATGAGTTTCTGGGATACCTACCTAAACTGATTAAGACCTCCTTTGTGTTTAATAAGCTGAACCAATGCTGGTGAATAAATGTGACAGAGCCAGGAAAATCCATCTTTTGCAAACGCCGCCCTTCGAAGCTTGGCTTCCAGTTCAGTGTGTTTTGTAAATGTTATGTCAACACGGTACTCCGTAACAAAGGAAAACTAATACACTGGCATCCATTTTCTCAGCTGCAGGAATATCTCAGTGGCTATTGTAACTGGAGAATGACAAATCAGGTTTACAAACAGATTTCTGTGCTCAATTTACACTCTGTAAGGATTGACAAAGCTAGGTAAAATAATGATTTTAAAAATCTGATCTAAGCTGTGGCAGTGTCCCTTTAATGATGTTTTGCACCAGTGCAGAATTACATATTGCAGCTTTTTACTAGACACTGCCCTTTGCAAACTTTCTGGAAAATATTTTCCATCATTTTGACATTTCATTTAAAATGAAATATAGAAGATATTAGAAATTCATGTTCATGACAGGTATTATTTGTTTGACTTTGAAATATACAGAGAGCACACATTAATGCACAGTGACTGAAGTGTTACAGGGGTGTGTGTCTGCATATTCATGGGACACTTTTTTACTCCACAAGAAAGCGTTGCAGAATCAGGAGAGGAGTGACCTTTTGTAGTATGAAAAACCTGTGTGTGCAACAATGAATAATTTAAAAAGGGGCCAGCTGAAATGACCTTCTCCCCAAAATATATATGCGTGTGCGTGTATAACCAAGAAAGGTAAAGCGTTATTTCTCCTTGCAAAGGTGCGCAATTCCACAATATTTTCCTAAGTTGCTTCTGATCACACACTCAGCACAGAAATTCTTATCCAAACTGTTATGTTCATAAAGGTATATCTATGTTTTAGGTATAAGCCCAGGATACATATTTAGGGAATTGTACAAACGTGCCTGTGGTGAATGCTGTTCTTTGGAGCAGGGAAATCTAGGACCAGAACACTGTCATGATATTTGATCTGCAAATCACCTGATAAGATGCTTCCTTTTTAGTCATCTTTTTGGACTTCCACTTGGGGAATATGAAGATGTTATGTCTCAGCATTGCAGAAGGTGTTACTGTAAGTTTATACTGAAGCGTGTAAAGTGAGAGCTAATAAGGTTAAAATTCCTGTTGAATTTTTTAGTATTTCTTTTTTCTTTAAAGCCTTTAAGAAAGTTGATTTGGTTAGGAGGCCTTTTAACATGAGGCAAGGTGTATTTCTTTTCTGCTAGAGAGGAAAGGGACACTGAATGGCGTTTTTATTAAAATGCACATATGCACGTGTATGGTGGTGAATAAGTTGTAAGGTGGTTGAAGCTGTTATGCGCTCAACAGAATATTGATTGACATCTCCTTTTTGCTGACCAGATAAAGATAAAATCCATTTGAATCTGAATTGACAGTTGCCTTCCTTTATGGTTTAGCTGCTGTGTAAAGAACTACTCTTCATGTTTTTTGATGACCAGATTAACTGTTTGACAAACCCAACACACATTGCAGGTCTGATGAAGAAGGTATTTTAGTCCTTTTTTTTTCATATCAAACATTTTTTAAAGGATATATTCTTACTGAGAAACGTTATTTTGATTTATACAGCTTCTGAAGTGATGCTTGTCAATAGCTTGGATTGAGCCTTGGGCTCAACTCATTTCTATATTTAATGTAGTCACAAACTTCAGTATATCATTGCAAATCTTTCATAGTTCTGGTCCTGAGCTTTCTTCTTTTGCTGAGGTGTTACTACCTTCCCCTCCAGAAAGCCCTGTAACTCTGACCTATTGAAAGGGAAAATCTAATTGGAACTGATCAGGCATAAAAGAAAACCCTGTTTCCTCCTTATTATCAACAACGGAACTTTGTAAGTTCTTAGAAAAGGTATAAGGCATTGCTATTTGTAGTGGGAATAGACTCAACCTGGTGAAACTTCTTGTTCTTTGGTCCTAAAACTTTTATTTAAGCATAGTGATTGCTGTATTTTTAATGAGTTGCAGGTTTCATTCTGCTTTGTGTGCCTGTGTTTGCCTGGACAGTCATTGCAAGTACACATAAATATCAGAAAATTATCTATTCTAAGTCAGTTATTAACTGCTTATGTGCAATGACTGAATTTATGTGTGCAGTTGTACAGTTAGGCAATACCCAAGTTTTGGTAGTATAGTTAACTTTTATTAGTTATGTGCATCATAGCAAAAAGTATATACGTCCGATGTAAAATAAGTGGTTATGTCAATACAGTGATGTAAAATCCTCCTCAAACAGGATTAGGAATTATGTATCTTTAAATATTTTTTTTAAATGGCTGACGAGAGAGCTGGGGAGGGACTGTTTACAGATACTTGTAGTGATAGAACTAGGAGCAATGGGTTTAAACTGGGGAGGCGCAGATTTAGACTAGACATAAGGAAGAATTTCATCATGATGAGGGTGGGGAGGCCCAGGTTGCCCAGGGAAGCTGTGGCTGCCCCATCCCTGGAGGGGTTCAAGGCCAGGCTGGATGGGCCTTGGGCAGCCTGGTCTGGTGGGAGGTGTCCCTGCCCATGGCAGGGGGGCTGGAACTGGATGATCTTTAAGGTCTCTTCCAACCTGAACTATTCTATTATTCTATGAATTATAATGCCCTGTGCTGATCTGCTTCCCTGTCTGACTTGCACTATCTGGACTGATGCCTGTCATTAGCCTTTACATCACATTTGTAGCATTCCCAATAACTGCTGAATAAAACAAAGAGAGTCAGTGGAGAAAAAACAGCCTTGGGTATGTGCATCTGCCTGAGATGTTAGTATAAGTCAAAGATAAAAAAAAAATCTAATCAGTGATTTTTGCAACTGATAGTCGCAGACCAAAACAGTTAAGTCAATAATAACTTCTTAGTCTGAAGTGTATAAAACTTGTGTGATTGTGTTATTTTACTCATATGCAAGTAATATAATTTCCCAGCTTCCCTTTGATATTTTCCCTGTAACTTTATTTTCCAGTGAAAATTGTCACAGACCTTACACTTTTGAATGCCAGTGCTGGATTGTTTTCTCATGCAAAGTGGTCTCTGATCAAGAGCACCTGATTATGTACTCTCCCCACATGCATCAGCATGTTGATTATGTGAAATCTCATGAAGAATTACAGTCGATGCCAATCACTGTCTAGCTGAAGGTCAAATTTTACATTCCTCTACTGATGTCATTGTTTTTTGCTATACTAATCTATAAACCATGTAAGGAACCCCTGGACACATGTTCTTAACAAAATGTATTTATGCTTTCAACTAGTGTTTTAGCATGCAAAAACACAGCTCTGTTCTTGTTCAGCATGCTATTTCTATAATGTTTATTGATACTGGAGAAAAGAAATGCTAAGAGCCCCGGGGTAATGGAGTGTTTAAAGCTGAGGAGTGATGCTTAGCTATTATGCTGTTTTGTGCAAGGTCTGCATGTGGGTGCTGTGGAAGGGCGTATCTCTGCTCAGTGCAAATCCAGTATTATTAGTCAGATTCATTGTTGAGTCTGCTTCTGCTGTTTTAGCATCTGGATTGTGTCAGCTCTGCAGATGATGCTGTAAGGGTTAGTGCCATGCTTGTGCCCTAAGAGTCTCAGGAGTGTAATCACGAGCTCTAAATAATTTTGATAAGAAAAATATTTTGTTCCAATGCCCTTAATGGGTGCTGTATCTTTTCTGATTTACTTAATTTACATTTCACATTTTGCTACCTAGTGACTGCTTTGTATTAGGCTCCCAAATGAGACAGTCATGTATCGGGCAGATCTAGACAATCAACAAACACTTTAATAAGCTTGATTAATAAAAAGGTAGCTTTTTCTGATATCAGACACCAGCTATGGAAACAGCTATGTAGTGTAGAAAGCCAGTGTTAACTCATGAAATGTTTGCCCAGTTAAGCTCATAATAAATGTAAATCAGCAATTCCAAAAACTGCAGAATAAAGAAGCCCTCAAAATGGAAAGTAACAGTCTTGTTTTTGTGTCAGTGCCCTGCATTTGAAGTGTTAAGGCCAAAGATTTTGAGAAGGCAGTTAAGCTATGTCACGTATGTGGTGTCTGCATGTTATCTGCAGGCATTATCTTACATTAATATTGTTCAAATATGGACACTAGGGCTTTATACGTGGGATGGGATACAAATATTCCCCTCTTACGAGGAGTGATAGATGCAGTGATGTATGATGAATTCAGCAGCTTGAGAAGTAGAGGTGGATAAAGATTGTTATTCATGGTACTGCCATGGTAGCCACACATCTCAGTCAGAAATGGAACTTTATTTTAGCCTTTGTCTTCCTTTAGATGAGATAGATTTGAAAGACTGAAATGACTGCTAGTGTTTCGCTAGCAGGTCATTGATGTGTATTTTGTGTTACATGCTTTAATATTGCTAATAACGAAAAAGTTTAGCATACTTGAAAGATTTCTTTTGAAATTGCTCTTAATGGAAGAATGGCTTTTTTTTGTTTTGTATTTTAAGGTAATTTTCACTGTGTGCAAGTAGTAAGCTTTCAAAAAGTGAGAGAAGTATAGAGGCTTTTAAAATTTTGCTTGTAATGAAACCTGAAAACCACCTGAATTCTGGCTGGCTGCTATAACATATTGACATTGTATATTGGATCTTTTTTTCCTTCCATGGTAGATCTTATATTTTAGGATTCAGTAAGATCAGTGACCCAGTCATTGAATCCCTTTATTAGAAGGGAAAGTGGTATATTTTGAGAGATAGGATCTATCTGGAGGTACCCATTTATGTTTGGTTATGCATGCTCACAGTTTCCATAATACACCAGTGAATACACTAATAAATATTTTTACAGTGTTCAATAGGTGTTTTGCTGAAAAGCTCAAAATTTAATGAGGGAGGGATATTTCCTTACAAATTCTAGGTATGTTGGGTCTTGTGGTGTTACTTAAAGGGGAACGTGGTGAGAGAAAGTTATGTATTTTTTATGGGACAAAAGACCTCAGAAAAATAGGCTCTGTTCTGCTTCGTCAGCCTTGGCCAGATTAATCCCAAAACTGTTTTCCTACAGTTTTGTAAGTAAATTAGGCTTTTGCCAATGCAAAACCTTTATACGTTTATAGAGGTTTTTTGTGATGTGATTTATGCCAGTGTGATTCTTAGCATTGAACAGATTTTCAGTGAAGAGTCTCTTTTCTTGTTAATATTTAATGCTGGTATGAAAGGAATGCAGAAATAGTATTTCTCATTTATTAACTTGTATAGTCTAATTGATGCCATTCTAAGAAAGTGGCATTTCTTATTTAATTTTTTTTTCATTTACTTAATTTAGATATAACAAGTCAATATGGCAAAGAGTGTGGTACCCCAGTGGGGCCTCTTTTGGGACTGCCTTGCCCAGTGCCAGCCAGTTGGACAATGGATATGTCTGTTCACTCCAGGACTTGGAATTCAGGGTTATGAATTTCATTCACATTAACCATTCCCAGGACTACACTGCACCTAGTCCCAGTGTCATAGCTTCGTGGTTTGAAAAATTACATTTGAACTCTTAATCTTTGTATGGAGCCAGTACTGTTAAAATAATTATTTTCTTGACTTGCAGAAACATCCAAAGTCATAGCTGGAGGAATTCCTATCTTTAAAAAATCGTAAAGCTTCACTAGGATGTATGAAAATGTTCATTGTATATTTCCATTTCAACTTGAATTATAAATGTAACATTTGTGTTGTATTATATTCACATTCACTACAAAATCCAGTGATCTACTTTGGCCAGAACATACAAATATACTTTACTAGATAAGAATTTGCTAGATGTCCAGTGTTTTTAATTTTTAAATGCATATGTTAAAGCTTTCCTGTAGCCCCTTCAGGTACTGGAAGGTCGCTCTAAGGTCTCCTCAGTGCCTTCTCTTCTCCAGGCTGAACAACCCCAACTCTCTCAGTCTGTCCTAATATGGGGGGTGCTCCAGCCCTTGATCATCTTTGTAGCCTCCTCTGGGCCCATTCCAACAGCTCCATAGAGCATTAGAAGTGAACTGTAAGTGGGGATCGATCAAAATAATGCCATACTAGTAATATATAGCAAATGTTGACTAAACAGTGCTCAAAGTAATAATTTAAAACTTTCAATATATATTTTCCCAGATTTTGTATCGTATGATACGCTCCTGCTTCCATTTAAAAAAATTTAGCCCTGTGGCAATAATATATGATCTCACGTATACAGCCGGTGACTTTTGGTATGTACATTTTGAAAAATAGTGGATAGGCACTGTATAGTAGTTCCATGTGGCAGCATGGAACAAGGAGTGAATTAAAAATTCTGAGTTTAAAATAAGTTGATCACTGAGTAAATCTATTTTGCTACTGAGTCATTTGAAACATTACTTATTTATTTATTTACATAATAATTTATTAATAAAAATGTTATTTATTTATGATGCATCCATGCATGTGCTAGGCAACTTATGAAATAAGGCTGGTATTTACCAAGAAGATAAAATCTCATGGTGATAAATTGCAATATATCACCTGTAATTCCTGGATTTGATGATGTAGGAAAAGGTAGGAGAAATGTATTTTTTTCCCCTAAACAACATAATGGAATTCTATTAAATTATTCCTGGGTTTCTGCTTTATCGCTGTCTTTTTCTATGTGTTCTTATTTGATCTTTTCTGACATTTTTCCTAATACTTGACTGTTTTTACAGTGCAGCTTTTGGTGAAAAGCAAAGGGAAATAGTAGACCACGGGGCAGACTAATCAGTAACTTTCTGATTAGGTTACTAATACACAGTCTCTGGGATCAAACCATATTATTGCTGCCTTGTTTAAAAATCTTCAATACAGGTCTCCACATTCCAAATAAATCCTACAAATCTGTGGCTGGGAGGTCAGTTCCCTGTTTATAGATCCATTGAAGGAATGATTCATTGGATATACCCTAAATGTTTACTTTAGGGTGAAATGAATTACTAGAGTCCATTGACTTTTAACTAGATTTCTATTGATTATGAAGGGAGCCTAGGGTGAGTAAATCTATAGTCTGTAATAGAATATTAAAGATGTTCTTGGATAGTTTTAATGTGTGACCTGTAAGTCACAAACTGTGAGTGCTGTGTGAGAAGCATATTTTAAATGATACAAATCTCCCATTTCCTTCAGGTAGATAACCATGTGAATATCCACAGATGTATTGTGTGTCTTGAAACATTTTCAGTTCAGGAGTAGCTATCTATTGCCTGAATCAAACCTTTCTGTTTCATCCATCCAATGACCTGCTTCCTAATATCTTCTAGTCCCACAATCCTCTTCCATAAGGTAACTGAAATCAAGGTTTTCATGGCATGGACGTTAGTAATACAACTGCAAAGCTTGTTTACCCTCAGGTGTGGAGTGACACAGTGCTTGCTCATGTTCTGACAATGTGAGCTATCACATTGGGTCATGCATGATCAATTAATGTGATCCCTTCATTTTATTAAGGACAGTTTATAGGAGACTTTGTGACTAGACCTGGTAGGGAAACGCTAGACGTTATTTTGCTTTTGGAAGAGACCAGAGTATGGAGGTTGCTGAATCAGCATTGAACTGTTATTTAGTAGATATGTTCATAATATTGCAATTGTTTACTCTGTTTTTCTTTTTCTTTAATTCAAATTCCACGAGTCAGCGGAATCTACCCTTGGTTTGTTTTTTTTTTATTTCCTAAAGTTAAATTGATCAAGAAACAAAACCATACAGTTAAATGCAATCTTATTCTAACTGCTTTTGCAAATAGGTGTTTGTTTGCATGACTAAAGTGGTTGCCTGAAGACCAAGCTAATCATAATCTGAAATAAAAGAGTAGTTAGTTCCTCTCTTGCTGAGATGGGAGTTCATTAACACTATTAATAGACTTTGCTGCCTACAAACCTTACTTTAAAATTAAAAGCTCTTTTAAATGCTTTCCTTGCCCCATGAATGTATGACACAGCCTGACTTTAAAGGCATTTTAGTGAAAGAAAATTCTTGTTCACTAGATCATATCTCGTGCTCAAGTGACTCAAGTTGATGCATTCTATAACTTCAAACGTATGCACCATTATGAAATAATTTAAAACCCAAATGGAGGAGTAAACAGCGTTAAGGTATAGAAAAGTAAAAGAATCTGCAATGTTAGAGAAAGAAGAAATATGCATTTTGTGTAGCTTTCTCAGTATTTTTTAGATTTTGATTGTTTTCTGACACACACCTTCTAGCACCTCACATTATTTACAATGTAAAACTTGATAGAGAATTTATATTATAAATGCAATTCGTTTAATCATTGACTATGTTAATACCAAAACAAATCCACCTTACAACTCTGAATCACAAACCCACTGGGATGTATCAATCTATCTCTGCCACACATTCTCAGAGAAAAGATGGACTTCGAGAAGTGTCTTGAATATTAATGAATCAAGCCCTGAATTATACAAAGCTAAAACAATTGGAAATGAACATCATCCTGGACTGACATAAAGCTGTTCAGCCTTAAAAGTCCATTCTCACCAAATGAGAGTTTGATTCTCTGAACGTGTTTTGTGACCTAACATCTCATCTGCTGCATAAAACAATGACCGTCTTGCACTCCTGATGCTAGGATCTACCTCAGTATCTTTTCCTGATATACTCCAATCTTCAAATATTTAAATACAGCATGAAATAATCTCATTTTCTTTCTGATAACACTGTGGAATCCTTGTCTGGCAATTGCCAAAACCAGTGCCTGTTCGAGTCTTAAATAAGGCAGGGGAAGTTAAATAGAGAGAATGGGTGGTCTGATGTGCTGGGGCTGATGTGTTGCTACAGTGAGCTTCAGGGGAGGGTTTGACATAGAAGGAAAACAGAGAAAGAACTATATCTGCATAGGTCTTTTAAGGTATCAAAGAATAGAAAACGGAAAAGTACATAAGAGATTTCTACCACATCCTTATAAGATGCAAAAGTCATTAAACAGCAACATGATTCAGAATTCTACCTTATGAAAGCATTCTACATTTTCATGTGGCTTCTTTGAACAGTGTCCATTACTTCCAAAAATGAGAATAGTACTTTAGACATAGCAAGGCTATGTGATGAGCTTGACCAAAGTATGCACTGGGTGAAGGAAACTGCATCCCTCATTACACACTGAATTTCACATTGCGGAGTTGTTTCCTGGTGGTTTCTGTCTTCCTTCTTACAATCAGCGTAGGCTCATAAGGTTGTTTTTAGAAGTGATTGTTTGTGAGAGGGATTCATCTTGGACTTAGAAGAATTTATCCGTATTTTAAACCAGTTATTTTAATAACAGTATATAGCTTATTGGTGGTGTTCTTGCAGCAATTCTGATTTTCTTTGTTGTTCATTTTTGCGTTAGAATGACAGCCCTGTCTGAGATGTAAATTAGGTGCAAAGGAATTAAAGCATAATTTCTGAATTCCTGACTGGCAAGGATAGTGATAATGCAGTAGGCAGGGAAGCTTCGAGGGCCGTGACATTGAGAGTCTTCTGGGGCCTCTGTCAGTACTTTGCAGCGTTAGCTGACAAGAATGCAGAGTTCTGATTGTCTTAGCCTTTGGTCATGAATCTGGACAGAACTAAGTTGTTCAGAAGAATAAAACCAGCCACCTTTCCTGTGTTTGACTCATGGTAGGATTAAATAATCTTTGATCCTCCTGCTTTATGTAGAGTTTTATATTGCATTCACCCTTGTTCAGTCTGAGTACGTAGAGGACATGTATTCATGTAGAACATATACTCTGACCCTGGATGACAAAAGTATCTGATGAGAACACACGCACTACTAAAATGCAAGATGCAGTTAAAACAAATCTGCCCTCACTGTAGTCATACAAGTGCAAAATAAAAGCTGCTGAAGTAAATATTTTTGGTTTGTTTTTTTCTTTTTTTTTCCATCAGTCATTCATGACCACGTGCTCCCCGTAGCAGAGCCAAGGGTAAGGGCCAGGGTGCAGGAAGGCAGGATATTAACAGAGACATTACAAAAAGCCTTTTCCCTCGTCTTTTCCTGGTGAGGCTACAAGGTTGGGCTTTATATTGCTTTTAGGCAGATAGGAATATATTTTGTCAGAGGAGAGCAGAAGTATTCAGTTTCCCAGTTACCATAACTGTCTTGTGATGAAATTGCTTGGTCAAAATTGAAGGGTCAGTGGACTGGATCGTCAACATTGGCTGGAGATATTGCTGAATGGAATGTTTTACAATTCTCTCCTCTCCTGCCAAACTAAGAATGCAGCGCATGGGTGGGGCTGAGCAGAAATTCTCTCTTCATTTCTGCATTGACTCTGTTTTGTCCATTTGGCTTTGTGAACTAACTCTTCTATTGCCTTTGTAATCTAACTTCTCTTTGCTTGTAAGCCAGATAGCACATGCTGATGGTATTCCCCTTGCACCTTTGTAACAAGTCAGAATGTTGGTGGGGAGATCAACTTTCTTTGCTCATGCTCTTTCTCCTTTCCACCCCTTTTATCCACTCCTACTGTACAGAAGTGGATAAGAGAGTCAGATATTCAGAAATATTCCAACACATGGTAAGGACAAAAATGTTAGAAACTCCATGTATCTAGAGAGTCATCCAGTATATGAAGCTAGTCCATGCTTCCTGCATTCTTGTTTTTTCCCCTCAGTTGTCTGGATGTTGGATCTCCAGTGTCATGAACTGGAGTAGACACTGGTGGTCTTACTGGTGAGCATTAACTTTAGTCTTCCCTAGAAGTAAGACATATTCTGTGCAAGGCTTCGTTGTGTGAAGTAAGCTCAGAGCTGTTCTGCAGAAATCACTCTATTAATTTGTTTTTATTTCACAATCTAGATGTTGTTTTTATAAACACAATTTACAGCAAGCTTTTGTAATGCTTGCTGTATATTTTGGAGCATAGTTCTCTGGCCATGTGAATGGATTTCCTAGATAATTCTCTAATTATTTAATCAGGATTTGGGAATGCCCTGCGAAAAGCTGTGTCAACATACATAAAGGAAGAATGTTAGCTTATTTAAATTTCATCAGAATCCTAGTAGTAGCTACAGGCAGAGGAAGACTCTTAGATATAATCTGAAATTGCTTATGACCTTGTTGAGGGAGAAGGGGGAAGACAAAGGAAAATGGTTGTTTTTATTAGTTTACTGAGAGCAGCCTGGTGTCTGTAAAATTACTAATGTAATTTCCAAACATCCATAAAATAATAATAAAAAAAATGATCAATGAGACCTCTAATTTTTCTGGATTTTTTCAAGTGTGTCAGTGTCACCTTCAGTCACTGATTGCATAAAAAATGCCAGATGCCTAGCACGTAAATCATGTATCTGAGGCTGTGATTTTTAATTACAATCAGTACTAAAGAATTTGGTGGAGATTATGATCTCTTCTACCCATGAGAAGAAAAAAAATAAATCAAAAGGATTAGACAAAGAATGTTCAGATAAGGAGGCTAAAAGAAAAAAATGCCCAAATTTTCATCTATGAAAAACCACTACAATGACCTTTCAATCATAAAGCACGGAGGGAGAAGTGTTAAGGGGTAATTTCCTGAAGGACTGTTCCTGAACTCTAAATTCTTTATGCACAAGATAGTGCTAAAAGTAATAATTAATCATTTCCATTTAAATCTTCCAGGCGTTGCATGAACAAGACTGAGCTGCACAACTCCTGTGGCTAAATCTCATGCAACGTTAAAAATGTAGATGATAATATCTCCAACAAAGATTAGTGCCACGGCAGAAATATTGGACCCAGTCCCTGTGGGAAGATGGCAGTGATCTAATGGCCATCAGCTGCTATGAGATATCGGTCTCATTTTGGCATCCTTGCATCGCTCTCAGGTTTTGGCTACAGTGCAATGTTGTTCATACTTTCTCTTTACTGAGTAGTGTTTGATCACATGAAAAGGAAAGTACACTAGTAAAGTTATGATCGACGTTTGCTTGAGTAGACCCTTAATTATAGGATGATCGCATTAAAAATGATTGCTTCATCATGTTACTACCTGAAAGATTGATGTCAAGGGACCTCAGAAATGCCTGCAATTCCATAACATGAAACTGGGGACTTTGCTATTATGAACTGGCTTTTTTTGCCTTTTAAAGTTGTTGGTTTGTTTTTTACAGTCTAAGATAGAGGCGAGATTTAATATAATGACAAAAATATCTATAAGTAATGTTCCTGACTTGTTACTGGCTGTTATCTGCAAAACTACTGTAGTAGAATTATGTAATGCTGCTTCTGTTTGTCAAAATGTATTATTCTATTATTGAAAGCTAAACTTATTCTTTCCTCTCACCAGAACTTTTCTATCCCCACGAGGAACTTTACTATCACCACAGAAAATCTAGAGTCATGGACTTCTCGCAGAAACATTTTTGGATATTTTACTTTGTTGTTTGAACCACACTCTATGAAGAGATGACCAAGGTAAAACAGATTAGAGTAGAAGTGCAGGTCTAGGACAGCCTAGAAACTTTGTATTATCTGCTGATCAGTGGTGTGACAAAGATTAAAATAGAAATGTCACTTCCACTGTGTTTTAAACTTCTTTAAGACATGCATATTAAAGTTAGTAAAACCCGAATAATTGTGAGAATGATTGCTGTTTTTTTCTAAACATCATCCAGCTTTATTATCACAGGCTACACTATGGTATAAGGAGTAAAGGGGAATTAATCTTGCCAACAACTGACTATCCTTTTACAAGCAGAATTACATTTGTATAGTCTCTAGAGTTAAATTACAGACCTAGGTAGCACTGTATACAAAGGTCAGAAAGCTGGAAAAACTTGTACTTAAATTGGGGGCTACTCTTTCCTTTACAGGGGCAAAATTAGTTTGTTTTTTTTGGTTTTTTTTTAACTTAATGAGTTCAGAGCTCCATCCCAGCAACAAAGTTATAGTAAATCTGAGATGTGGAGGTCCTATGCCCCATCGTGAGATGGGGACAGTCCTCTGCAAATGATATGTTCCGTCTTTTAAAATTGTGGTAGTACATCACCAAATTAGCTGGAAAAGATTGTGCCACTTAAAAAATAGTGCACGCAGTTAATGGATATGCAAGCTGAACTTTGGATCTAGAGGTTCTTAAAATCCCTAAGAAATGTCAGCTTAATATTAGCGTCTGTGCTAATTGCTTATTTAGTATTGAAGTATAGCCTTGATTATAGATTTCAATATTTAAAAATGACATAAATGCAAAAGAAATAATAATGGGTCTGGTAATGGTGAATAGGCCAGATAACTCACAAGGGCAGGCGCCTTATCTTGGTGTAGCAGCTAAAAGGAGAACAAATTTCCTCACCACACCTCCCAAACCCTTCCATCCTCTTGGAAACAATTATTAGCTTTGTTCCAGTTGTCACTGCGTTTCTAGATGTGTATTGCTCTGTCTCTTATTTTATGTAATATCAATCATCTTTTAGGAAGGAAATACATAATAAAGGTTATTTTTGCATGGTCTTTCAGTCTGCTAATCTGTTTGACCTTAGATTACTCTTTTGCCTAAGTACTTCACTTGCTTCAGAGACACCCAAGGGGTCTGCTGAGATTCTGGAAGGTTTGGAAATGAAAGATTGAAGGGAAGCTGTTCTAGAGGCCATTACAAAAGTGATGACTGAGTAGGGCACAGTACTAGCGGGGCTGAGATTGATTCTTGTACAAGAAAGCAAAGCTGAATCTCTAGCAATGAAAGCATTGAGGTAATTGGTGATGCTCCATCCTATCCCTCATGTGCTTTTACCAGAGTGCAGCTGCACAGTGCCCTTTACATGAAGTAAATTGCAGGCTCTCAGGAGTTGACCAAGCTTCAAACCTCTGACTATCACAGAGGAAAACGATGCCCTAAGCAGACGTTCATTTGCTTCTTAAGTGGAACATACAGTCTGCAAAGTTGCATTTGTTCTTTTTTTCCAGAGTTCTGGTCTGCAGACATATTTTCTAATAAAGTGCCAAGCGGTATGATGATAGCTGCTGGCACAGCAAGAGAATAGAGCGTTCAGATTGAAGTCATCAAGTAAAAGAAAACAATTTATTAGAAAATCTTTAATGGTGCTTTTTAATTCATTAGAAGGAAAACACCATGTCAGCACTTCTTAAACTGTGTTTTTGAAAGGATGGTAGGAAACAGTCTCATATTATTTCTGCGGGGTCTTTTAAAGTAAATTGTGGATTTCCTTGAACAGATTAAAAAGAATGTATCTCCGTTGCCTAAATGTTGTAAAAATACAGGGCTTAAATTTTTCAATTTCTCATAGGGTGTTTTGAATGCATAAGAAAACATACTACAGTAAAAGTAGCATGATTGTTTATGACTTCCAACCTTGAAGATATGAGAAACTTTCTCCATGCTTCTCATGGAGTTTTGTGCTAAGATATTGTCTGTCCTTTTGGTGCCTCCTTCTGCCTTCTCCCTTTGGGTTCTCATAAGACATCCACTGACTTTAAGATAGCCTGTATTTATGAATTATTTAAAAATACATTATTACGTATGCAATGAAAATAATTCAGTCTGAATGTTCATTTCAAGGAAGTTCTCTCAGGTCTTCTGTGTGACACTTTTTCATACTCTGTTTCAGAGAATATATTTTTGGAGGGGATCCAGCTGAGTTCCTGCTCTTATGAGATGCTGCTCCAGAAAGGAGAATCTTGGTTTGAGAGATCTTATGACTTTGCAAGCTCTGTAGGGTTCAGCTTCTGTTGCTGTGCTTGAGGACTGGTTTGCATTTGGACCCAAGTAAATGCTGTAGAGATGAGGACTGCTGTTCACTCCTGGCGCAACTAAAAGCCAGAAGTTATTGCTTATATTAGCCATATTATATCTGTCTCTTCTTGCCACCTTCACTAGCTTTATTAACCTAATAAAAAGAGAAAAATCTCACCCTATTACTCAACCATAACAAGCTGAGGCTTTCTGGAAATTCAGAGGTCATGGTTTTCCGTTGCTAGATGGGTAGCTAGTTCTCATTTATGCCTCTGAAAATTTTAGTTAGACCGTTCCAATATGTTATTCCTGTTTAAGGCAGAAGATTCAGGTAATGAAGACTGTAAACCTGTGCAGAGATGCATGATCGTAATTTTAGTAGACCCACTGGTGGCTTCAGATCTCTTCTATCTTTACCTGTGTACTGAGCCTCATCTCCTTCAAAAAAATTAGACCTCCAGTTTGCCAATTTGTAGTAACTAAAATAACCACCTTATGTAAAGTAAAATAACAAACAAGAATTTAATTAGTGATTGCTTAGCTGAAGTTTATTAATTGTCAACTTTTTGACAGCAAAGTTTGTCAATACCTAAAAGGATAATGAAATATAATTTAGACTTTTGAATTACAGATTCTTTTGAATTACAGATTCTTTTGAAAAGTTGAACTAAAAATCAGACTAAGGTCTTGAAAAAGAAGTTATTCAGAAAATTCTGGCATTGCTTACATTAAAAGTACAAAAGTACTTGGGACCTTATTGATAAAAAGCTCATATCCAATAGAATGATACCTGTGACTGAGTGATCTGTATTACACAGGTCTTTTTAAGCATATATCTTCTGTAGAGAAGTATCCTAATAAAATGGATGATATCAGTATGGCAAACATCAGAAAGTTTCTGTAGTTGCAGAGTAGTGATTTCAGTTCTAAATGGCTAACACATTTCCATTGTGCGCAGTGTGTTTTTAATTCTGATTTTCATTGTCCTCTGCCTGAAGCTGAAGGGATAAAAGGCATTGAAATAAATGTTATTAAAATACTTTCTGAGCTTTTGGTAAACTGATTTACATGCAGCAGCTGTGAGATAAACTGAAACAGTAATTGACTCCATTGGCTTCTTCTGGTTATTCAATGTGGAGTAATCTCAGGAGGACCTGTTCACCTCTGTACCGTGGTGCTAGATGACTGCAGAGTAATTACAAGGAATTCAGGTTTAGACTTATCAAGATTTGTCACTAGCCACTGGTTATCATTGGGCTCAATAAAATCAACAAGCTTATAATTAGTCTGAACCATCTAACAGTAACCTAATTTAAAAATGCAAATAATAAACACATCTACCATAACTTTAAAAAAAGTCTTAGAATATTACAGATTCCAGTCACAGAAGAGAGAGCTGATCTTGAAAAGCTTGATGCCAATTACGTGCTTCACTGAATTAAAATGAACTCATGTTATTAATAAAGACTCAAATGATCTAGTCTGCTAGTCCAACCTTTCACCACCTCACACTTTCATTAGAAATGAACTTTTCAATTAAGAACTGTCTTCCAAAACAGTATTGAGTTCCAAAATTAAGTTTTCCAGACTGTGATTCAGTCACATCAACTTAAGTAATACAGAACAATCTCGTGAAATTTGACTCTGTGACATGTCATTCTCTCGTACTGCTCCATGGGTCCTTTCACATTAAGTGATCATCTTGTTCAGGCCATTGACAATAAAACTAGATCCAGCTGAGTGGCGAATTTTAGAAGAATAAGGCTCAGGAATAATCCAGATGTATACAAAGCATAACACCTATCAAAGGCAATATTTAAATCTGGGAATTAAAATGCAGCTGTCAGAGCTTTTCTGAGGGGTGCCAGAAGCAATGATTGGAATGAAAAATATTAAAGACAGCTTTGTGCTGTATTTTTTTAATAGTTTGAAGAACATTTTCTCACTGGAACCTTTTATTCTAATAATCCTTAAGGAAATCCCATCTATTAGCTTGTGAACACTTGACGCATGAGACATTTTTGGAGGACATTTTTGGAGGGGTGATTGTGTTGTGATTATCAAGGCCAGAAATCAGGAGATGATGGTCCTGGGGCTAACTTTATACTGGATTTTTTGTTCAACGTTGAAGAAAGTCTCTGGGTATTTATATACATATTCAGGCTGCATGCTACACCCTTCCTTACTTGTAATGTCTATTTTTCATCAGTGTTTACTATATACCCACGTTGGTGGGGTTTTGCTTAAACGGGTCAAATACTGCTGATCTCAGAGTTGTTTAGCTTCAACCGATCTACAGAAAGAATACAAATTTAAAAGGTTCTTAACTAGTTATCAAATATAGTTATATCTGTGTTTGCTATGATGCTTAAAGCATTGGTAAAATAGAATGGAGATGCTGTGGTGTTTTGGAAAGAATTTCTCTGTATAGAATGGCTCTGCAGGAGCAGTTGCATTTGCTCTCCCAAAACAAGTCAGGTGTGGTGCTTGAACAAAGTAGATCTACTGCAAAATGAATGGTGGGCTATGAAAGGGAAACCCAAAAAACGTTGATTTTGTGTGATTTTGCTGATAAAAAAATCTTAGTTGTCTAACAGAGATTTTTCACATGTTGCCTTTTCTCTATTTTATTAGACCTAATTAATTTACCTGGCTATGGTGTCTGGCTTCCATATATTTACTTTTGCCTCTCTCGGGTACCTCCTAATTGGGACTTGATCTTCAACATCACCTTATCTCCCCTCCACCTCTTCTGGACTTCACCCTACTCTCTCTGCTCAGTAGTCTATTTACTTCTGAATAGACCTAGTTCCAATTGCTCTCTGTCTTCTTTCTTCTGGCCCAAATGTTCTGGGCCTCTCTCTGTCTTTTCCCCACCCTTCTCTAGTCTCCTTTTCATTCCTCAGGCTCCTCTTCCCACTCTGTTCCCTTGAAGGACTGGTCCTCTCCCTTTATATTTGATTTTGAGAGCTGCTTCTTCTGTATTGCTTAGACTTAGTAATGAGAGTATTGAAACAGCAGAAAAGATCTCTGCCCTTAGTTCCGATTGTTAGACTCAGATTTGGCACTAAGATGCAATTGCAAAGAAAAACCTTCTCAGGCTCTGGAGCGTGTCCAGGGTCTGAGCGTACAGACAGAAAGGTTGGGAAGTGGAGCAGCTGAAGTCCAGGAAGTACTGGCTGTGCATAAACCACAAGGCTTGCGAGTTGGACATTTTTGAGTGGCTTTTCATTGAGAGTGCAAAAGGCATGAGATCTCTGCCAACTTGCAAGTTCTTATTCTAAAGCGTGGGATTTCTTAAAGAAAGGTCTTCAGAATCTTTTAACATCCTAAAAGAATGCCATTTCCGCTAGCCTTTTGCTTAGGAGCGGCTGCAGTGTTTTGAGTGAAATTTTACAGGAGTCCAAGACATACACATGGCACAGATGATCAGAGCTTTGTCATTGGTGTAAGTGGTTGAAAACAGGATCTTTAGTTGGAGAACTACTTCAGCCTTAATTGAATAATATGCTCTCAGGGAAAATCTTTTTTCTGTCTTTTTATGTAGGTGTATATTTCATAATTCTTCTACTTCTAATACCTGTTCCTTAAAGCTTGTTATTCTGTTCCTTTGTAATTATTATTTTAACGCTTTAGCAAGAAAGCAGTGACATGAGAACACAGCATTTGCAGTGAAGTCTGATCATAGACTTCCCTACAAGTATATAACTTTTGTTCTTGCTAATGTTTCATACCATTCTTATGTAAAAGAACTAAGAATTCAAGAATATGTCTTTTGAATAAATTTAATAAATGAGAAGAATAACTTTTTTATTTCTTTGCATTGGAAATTGATAAAAAATATATAAATAAGTTTGTCTTTTCTAGCATCAGATAAGATAACTGAGAAATAAGGTGTGCTGACCCTCTTTTTTTTTTCCCTTTCTTGATTTTTCACAGATGTTTTAGCTCTAAGCTGTAGTTGTCAAATTCACATCCTCCGAAGACACTAAATCAACCTTCTTACAATTTGTAAGAGCTCCATAGTTGTGGACACCAGATCAGAGTCTCCTAACCAAGAATGTGGGTCTAAAGACTTACTTTCAAAGGTGTTTTTAAAAAGTTATGCTGTTCTGATTCATAGTCATCATTGTAATACTAATTAAATTATTACATTCTTCTCAATGGTTCCATTTGAAACCCGGTAGAGCAAACTTAGTTATAAGAGTCCTTTTGAGTCAAAATTGATATTATGGGGGAAGAATTCAAATTGATTCTTAGATTGCCAAGCTTTGCAGAAAAATTCTTCATGTCTATAAACCAGCAAAATCTATGTGGAAATTTGTGATATTTAATAGAGAACTGTCTTTTTACCGATCTCTTTCAACACAGAATTTTCCTGTTGTCTGTTTTTCATTAAGAGCTGCGTGACTGCCAGTATTTCTCAGTTATTTCAGATAACGTGAAAGCTTAGACTGGAGGAGATTGTTTGATTTAAATTTTAGGTTTGTTTTCAATGCCTTGCATCAGAATTGCCATTTTCCTGCTTAGCAAGCTAGGATTTTTGAAAATTATGTTAGAAATGTTTCTAATGCAATATTGTTACACTAAATATACAGGGAATCGTGGAATTCTTACATGGAAGTTTTTTAGAAAGATCCCGGATACCTGTAAGGCATTTAGAACACACTGTAGTGTAGGTCCTCAGGCTTTTGTATTGGCTTTGTAACCATCTTATGTGTTTGGAAAACTTTTTTTAGTCTCATAGTTAGCTATTCTTATTAAAAGGTAGAGATAGCAACACACAATATATCTCCTATGTATTCTCTTCTGTACAACTGCAGCACTTTCACTGGTTTAGATCCCTGTAGTGTACAAAAATAGGGAGATGCTTTTATAAGGCAGATTATAAGGCAGAATTACCTTAGGATGTCCATTAACATTTCCCAAAGCGGTTTGTGTCCTTTCTTGTGTGATAGGAGAGATATTGATCAACTGCCTGGTAAGTTAAATGGTCACAGCTTAATCATGTAAACTTATGCTTTCCTGGGGATTGTGTGGTCTACTGCTGGAGTCAGTGCTGCAATATTTCTCTACTCTTGACAGAGAAATCAGCATCCTGATTTCTGCCAGCCTTCCAGTTGATTTTTCTAAGCTCTGTACTATACAGCAGTACACAGTTATGGAATTCTTAAGAGATTTTGTTGCTGTGTATTTTTCTTGCTGCTGTAATTTCTGGAGCTTCTACAGGCTTGCCCTTCACCTATTTTGTTAGCTTTTCTGGGAAGGGAGGGAGCCCTCCTACTCTTAAGCGTGTTATCTACACAGATGATCTGTCTGTAGATTTCTGAGGAAAAGTCAAATGACAAAATGTCAGCTTCTCAGTTCCAGAGAAATTATCCCACATTACCTTGACGATGCTAACAGTTTACAATGTTCATGGTCTGTAATGGGTTGTTTGCCTTAAAGGGCTTTGACAGATTTGCTGAACTTAACGTCTGCTCAGCTAAGAAATGATCTTTCTTCACTACATCACTTGCCATTTGAATAGGTCACATTTTGATGAGGCATGTTTGATTTGCAGTGAAACTGCTGTCTAAGTCTTCTTTTATACTTGCATATTTCTCAAAAGATCCCCTGTATTATTCTGAGAGCAAAAGCCTAATTATTTGCTGCTGAAATTCATGTAAGAACACTTCTCTGTATTTCTGAAATCCTTTGGTGAGATCTGCATCAGTAAGTTTACATCCAAAATGAATAATGCAATGGGAAGCGATTTCCTTCCAAAGTCATGTTGAACTGGAGTCTGGCTTTGTGATACAACAAAAATGTGAAGGTAGAGTGCCCAAGGGAGCTCTTCAGTACCTTTTTTTATGGTTTTGCTATTATGCCTAAGGAAGCGAAGATCTAGCCACTACATTGGCTTGTTTGGCTGCATTATATCCAGTTCTGAGCACTTACTGATATCATTGGTATCAGGTTGGGTTTTACAGGCACTTCTAGAACTCTCAAATACAGACCTTGTAAGAGATGGCTTATGAAAATGATTCTTCTTACAATGTTGTGTCTTCCGTTACATATTGGAAGAAATAGTATTTATAAGCAAAATCACTGCTTCGGATGGATGGAGGTTGCTTATGTGTCCTTCTCTTTATTGCCCATGCTGTTTGCATTGCTGTAGTTGCACCTCAGCTATGCTAATAAACCTGCCATCTTTTTTGGGGGCGAAACCCCAATTCTTAATTCCTTCCAGTTGTTTGAAGCTGTCATGACATCACTGAGCTGCAGAGTGGTTCATTTTATATTTGTCATTTTGAAGATTATCTTAGCCGGATGCCACCATAGTGTGAATGTGTATGAGCAAAAATATCATGGCATGAACATACTGCCAATATGAATATTTCAGTGCCCAAGGAAAGGTTAATGAAGAAGGTAATGAAAAAGTTCTACAACAGAGAGGAAACTGTTTCACTGAGTCTGAATTCCACGCACAAGTCTTTGGCTATGCCTTCAGCTGTCAACCAACTGGCAAAGCTACCTGTGAATCATAGTTCTTTGGTTTTGAAACACATATAAAGTCTGTATCCAAACTTTTGTATATTCAAGCAGAGCAGCTGAACATATCAGCCCCATTGTCTGAGCATCTGACAATGCCCATGAAGTATCTTATGGATGTGATGCTAATTCTATTCCACCTTGTTTGGATCTATGAAGGGGAATTTTCTTAAACTGGGACTTCAGCCATCAGTGGTTATGTTTGAGAAATGGTAACAGACATTCTATTTATCACTTGTAGTACTTGCCCATATGCCATGTGTTGGGTGTCAGGAGGGAGCATCCTTACTTCTCTGTATCACAGGAAGAAATACTCCGAATTTCAACCTGGCTGTATTCAGAACCCACTGAGTACATTAATTTGGCCAGAGGGCTTCCCATTAAATGGCATAAGGAAAGTCTCTTGCAATCTCTAAAGAATTTTCTTGCTGCAATCCCTGCTGATCCTGGGAATCTGAGATGGGAACTGAAACCAGATCTTTTTCTGGCTTTGCACAGTTCTGCAGTGATGCCTCCAGGGCTGCTAATGTATTAGAGAAAAATTCTGCCAAGCTTTTCACAAAATAACATTTTCTTTCATAAATATACCAGCTGGTTTTAGTGATAATTGTGAGATATTTGCAGAAAGGCAAGGTGGCAGAATCTTACTTTTTTTCATGAGTGGCAGCTGAATAGCTTTAAATCCAGCTGCTTAGAAAGGAACCAGAAATGTCTAAATCTAGAAAAGAATAAGAACATTTTTGCAGATAAATAAAGCACCTGACCTTCCTTTCCACTTTATTCCTTGGCACCTCTAATGATCTAATATTTGCTATACCAGGTGGGTCGTCCCTGTGAGCTGTTGGGTGAATTATTTATCCACATGTCCATTCACAGTTCTGAACCTGTGTCAGCTTTGACACTTACGTAGTCTTGATAGTGTCAGGTTATATGCTCTCGCTTGTTGGAAGGTTTTATTTTGTATCAGTCTAGCACTTCTGTAGTCACCAGAACTCTCTGTAACCTTGGTGAGAGGCCACTTAGCTGTTCCTTGATAAAGAATTAATAAATAACACATCAAGGACTGGCATCTTGCTTTACCCTGTTGCATTATATAGGGAAAACGTTAAACGTAGCAAACATTAATTCAGGGATGACTGTTGGGCTTATTATTGGTGTCAGTCTCTACAATTATTCTGCATCTGAGTAACTGGAATATTTCCATTCTGAAAATGACTGGTGACATTCATGTGTTTGTTATCTTTTTTTCTGTTTCTGCCACTGCTCACCATTGTTTCCTAACAAAGCTGTCCCCCAGCTTGCCTTTTCATGGTTCAGATCACATAATGGTGATGACATTCAACAGAGACATAATGCATTTGTTTATTTTTTAGTTTACTGAATGCATCTACCAACAACTGAAGGGGCATAAATTTCAGTAAGTGAAAAAGAGAACAGCAAATATCGAGCATATCAGGAACAGTGTTACAGCAACAGAGATCAGCTGTAGCAAGTGGGATACCCTCACAAATGTGCTGACAAAAGGGCTGGTTTAAGTTCTGTGCTATTTGCTCTACCACAAGCCACGCTGACTATGGGGTGATGGCCTCCATAAACTCTGCAGGCAAATGCTCAAAGTGCAAGGGCGAGCTACAGTTACCTCCTGCAGTGACTTGCAGCTGCATCCATTGATTTCCTAGTGCACAAATGAGAGATGACATCAGATGAGCTTTGTGCTAGAGACTTGATTAAATTGGATGCTGCACCAGACAGAAAGGATTACAATGATGTTAGAGGTTCTAAGAAAACACGTAGCACAAAACACTAGGCTGTACCTCTGTCACCTGAACCTGACAGCATTGCTGTGTGAGAAAAACCTTTGAAGGTAAAGAGTCTAGTCTGTTTACATCAGGCTTATGGTTCTTTAAAACCTGGCTTTGGTCCTGCATATGTTTGTATAGAGCAATACAACTGACTTCTAATTTTTCAGATCTTATACTGATTTAGCTCCTTATTACATACGCACAATACACCAAATGCACATTCCTTTCTAGATACTGTAAATTAGCCACAGTATATGAATCTCAGCATGTAATATGATAGCATTTTATTCATGTTGGAAGTAATGATTGTATTATGTATTTCATGCCCAAAGAGAAATAGCATGACTTCAGGCAACAGAAATTAACAGTATGAAACATTATTGTTTGTGATGTTGTTGATGTTTTAATTGCTGATCATTAATCTAAGTTCTTCAGCTCCAGTGTTGGTGGAATTATAATTAGTCCAGTGTGTTTTGCTGAAATGTAGGAAACAATCAGTCTGCCACTAATGATAGGGCATGTGGGACTCCCAAAACTGGGTATCAAGTCAGTACTTTTCTTCCACAGTACATATTTTTTTTTATACTGATATTTCTGGAGAAAATTGTAGTTATCAGGAGAATAAATTAAACTAAAGGAAACTTACAGAACTTGAAAAACAATTTCAGAGAAAATCTTGCGTATTTTTTATTTCCATTTAAATGCTAATTACATAATTATATAATTACTATATCATGTTACAGTGGAAGAAAATTTTGGGCGTACAAAAAAACCTCAAAATAACACCGTATCATGTTCTTTTACATCAGTGCAAAAGAAACTTGAAGAATTGCAAATGAGTTGTATGCTTGTATAATTGTTCAATATGGCAGATGTTCACTAAAGTAAATATCTAAGGGTTGTAAAGCAGCTCCTATGATTTTGCACTGTCTGCAGCGGCAGGGGTTTTCCTGTGTAGGAAACACGCTCCAGCTAAATAAGGTATGACTATAAACTTCCAAAAGTTAGATGATATAAATCCAAGTATGAAAGACCCTTATTTCAGTTTCTTTCAGTTTAGCTGAAAGTGTTAGTTAAACAAAAAGAAAAGCCCTCCAGAAGGAACTGATGAGTCACTTGTTCCTTATGTCCTGCAGAGGGTTTTGCACACTATGACTACATTGGCTTCGAATCACTTGGGTCACACTGATGCCACTTCTAAAGCATCTATAATCTGATCTATCTGTAGATGAAGTCAGTGAGATACCACCACTTACTACAAGATAAAGGATTGAATTATGCCTTTAGTGAGGCAAGGGCTGATTCTCATTTGGCATAAATCAGTGTTTAAAAAATTTATAGAATCGTAGAATAGTTTGGGTTGGAAGGGACCTTAAAGATCATCCACTTCCAACCCCCTGTGCCATGGGCAGGGACACCTCCCACCAGACCAGGCTGCCCAAAGCCCCATCCAGCCTGGCCTTGAACCCCTCCAGGGATGGGGCAGCCACAGCTTCCCTGGGCAACCTGGGCCAGGGCCTCACCACCCTCATCATGATGAAATTCTTCCTTATGTCTGGTCTAAATCTGCCCCTCTCCAGTTTATGCTCATTCCCCCTTGTCCTATCACCACAAGCCTTTGTGAACTGTCCCTCCCCAGCTTTCTTGGAGCCCCTTCAGGTACTGGGAGGTCGCTATAAGGTCTCCTCCAAGCCTTCTCCTCTCCAGGCTGAACAACCCCAACTCTCTCAGCCTGTCCTATATGGGAGGTGCTTATCCTTGCTAAGAATCCATCCCTTTCTGTTTAAAGAATAAACTCTTTTCCTAGTTAGCATTGATTCTGATTCTGTAAAATTCCTTTAACCTACTTTCTTCACTAGAAGAAAAAAAAATAATATTTGCATTCAGGGTTAGCACAGAAGTAAAGAGGTATTTATTCAGAAATTATTTTATATAATTCTAAAACCAGATGTTGTTTCCACACTAATCTCTGTAATCTATGATGACATTCCTGTTGCCAGCAGACAGCTGAATGTCAAGCTCTTAATGACTGAATTTGCAACATGGCTCTATTTCAGTTATGTTTCTGATGCACTGGAACTGCAAAATCATGAAACTTTCATGACTGAATGAAGCGTATATCTCATTATAGCTGTAGTGGTGACCAAGATTTTGCATTTAAAGTTACTTCTCTTTGACAATCAGTCTAATTGTGCTAACATTGATGTTGGATGAATAACCTACATGTGTATGAAATTAAGAAATAGATAGTTTAAATTGTGGAATCTACTTTTTTTAACATAGTTTAACTGCCAGTGCTTAAGGTGTGTTAGTTTGTGATTAGCACCTTGTTCTAAAGCAGCTTATGGTACCGTATTCTAACTGGTGGCATCTTCTTGGCTAGTGGAATATACCCAACTTTTAAACCTGAGCTAAAACAAAGTCAGGCTGATACACGTCAATACACAAAGAGATATAATTAATAATAATGATAACATATCATGATGATTTCAAACACTCCCAGAATATGGTGTATTTCAGAAATAACACTTAGCTTGGCTTTTCTCTGTTGCCAAGCAATGAAAGGTTTATAGCCAAAGTAAGACATGATGAATGAATTCAATGAATACTTTACAAATCCTTCAAAAGAAAGAAAGAGAATTTCTTCTACTTCAAAACCAGCTGTGTGATGAATTTGTGTAATAGTGACAACCCAGAGAAACTCCCAGAAGGGATTTTTTTTCCAGACAAAGAATTTTACGTGGGAATTTTTTCAGACAAATTCTGATGCATTCTAGTTTAAAGTGTCAAGAATGGGGAATAAATAGCTTTGGCTACCATGTGATGTAGGAGTTGTTAAAAGTTGCCCACTGTTGGTGTTAATCCTTCCCAACTGCAAAGCAGATTGAGACTGGGTAGCTCTTAAAATGAAAATTCGTGTTGGAACAATCCTTGACAGATGTATGACTTTTGCTGGTATTGTTAAGACAACACTAATTTCCTTGATTCAATCAGTATTATCATGGTGATTGTAGGTCCTGCAGAACAACTACACAACTTAATCAGTCTTTCTTTCATCATTGAGTACATTTGTTGTGTTTGTGTGAGATTACCCAGCTCCCCAAGTGCTGAGCAGTGGCATTTCTTGGCAGAATGTGTGGTTGCTTTTAATAAGATACTTCCAAGCATTGTGCCATGCTTCACCAAACTGCGCTCTAAAGCATTATCACTCCCTTCACTTTAATTTCTTTGCTTTTCGTTCTTTACATCTTATCGTGGAATTATTAAAGGCAACCAGCTTTCATGCCTGCCTGAAGGTGGAGTACAACAATGCTGGTGATAAAATGACTAAAGATTCAGAGAGAGAAACAACCTGAATGGAGAAAGGGTGGGAGGGAAGCAGGAAAATGAGCAAAGAAGAGATGAAAGAAGAGCACCGAGGAGAAAAAATATTTTTTAATTACGCTACGAACTTTCTCTTGCAAGTCTTGGATCTCACCCTAATTAAAGTAATTGGCATGTAGCAGTGTGATACAGATGGAATTCAGACACATTCTGTACTGGGCTTAAAGAGGGTTTAAATTTGCATTTGCTAGCCAGCTTGCAAAAGAGCCGGTTTGTTTTGTTGGGTGTTTTTTCTCTTTCATTGTGTGCAAAAGGAAGAGTGGGATTACATGGCTGTTATAAAGAGAATGCACATGAATGCAAATATCCATGTTCCTCTTTAGGGTCAACTGCCTGAATGCTTATGCTCACCTGGCATTCAGAAGGAGTTCGAGCTCCTGCAGGCGTGTTCCTATGATAAATCCTTAGTATATCTAAGAGACTGTTTAGTTGTTTGGACAACATAGTGTCTGGTCTGGGGACTAACCATTGGGGACTAACCTAAATCCTTTCAAAATGACTGGAGTGACACTGAATGAAAGTCTGGCCTCTTACTCTAATCTGCTTCTTTCTACTTAGTGAATTCTCATCCATTTTGACGTTTAAAAGGTGAAAGCATGGTAAAAGATAGTGGGTTTGCAAAAGGGAATTGAGCTTCTATTGGTAGAGAAAAAGGAAACTTCTGCTGATGAAATGGGTCACAAAGGTACAGTACTTGCTCCCTGCTTCCCTACAGATCACATCTCTCCAAGTGTGATCGTCTGGATCTGGAGACTTTCTTCGCACATCTCTTGACCTTTTAGAAAGCCCAAGATTAGCTCAGTGAAAAACAGGATTGGCACAAGATACTGCCATCAGTACTGGAGAAGACAAAAACCTCAGTGGTTTGACTCGGGTTGATCCAGCTCCTATGCAGAACAGCAGTGTAAACTTTAGCTGCCTGGAAATAACTGGAGAATGGGCAGGAAAACGTAATTACAAACTGCTGCTAGTACATCAATTTTCACTGTGGTCTTTGAGACAAAATTTCAAGTTTTCCAGTGCAGGTTCCAGCACAAGTACAAACCTTGCACAGATCTCACTCATTTCAAGATAGACTGTGGGTTCTCAGCACAAATCCAAACGTGCCTGTATAGATGGATTTGAAAAAATGGTGATGAGCTGCCTTTGCCCTCTGTTTTCACATCTGTAAATCTGGAATGGTTATAGGTCCTATCTTTCTGTGCAAAAAAATACCAGCCTCCAAGGGCCAGGGGACTGCATTATCTCACAAGAAAAGAAGTCTGTCTTCACAGCAGAGAAAAGACTGAGGAGTTATAAACATAAATGGAATTCTTATTTAGAACTTCAAAACACTGAGCACGTTTTCTGAGGGCTTATTGCTCCTTCCTTCTCTTGCTTAGTCTGAGGATCACAGTGAGTGAGCCACCTGGAGACCATGAGGACGTATGGAAACTTATACTTTCTGCCTGCCCCCCCTCCATTTCAGTCACCTTGACTGCTTAAGGTGTCAGTGTGCTCCAATTACATGTGAATAGCACGCAACCAGTGGTGTGTCAGTGCTGGAATATGCAATGATTACTCTACAGGATTAGCTTTAATGTCTCTCTGGCGTTTATATAGATGTCATTGAAATGCCACTGATTAGCAGGCTATTGTGGCTTTGACTATAAGTTTTATGACACGCTCTTAAATTTTAAGGTTTGAATTTTCTGTGTACCAGTGGAAGAGTTCAGAACTGATGGGTGTCTTGAACACTGTTATTCAGGTGATTCTGTGTTCTAGCAACAAGCCCCTGTTTTCTGCAAATCAGTATGACTGTGCTTGCATGGCACTTGTGTCCTAAAGTTTTCTCCGTGGATGCTGCAGTCTGCCTAAATAGGTCAAAGAAGGACATTGTGTTGTTAATTGATGAAAAAGGTGTTTGAAGGCCTTCCTCTGCCTTCAGTGTTTTTTGATTTATCTTCAGTTCCTATGGGGTAATTAATATTCCAGTGGCACACATATACTTAAGTAATTTCTGCTCATGGGTTAAACGCAAAAATTGTGATTAAACCACTGGAGAGTTTCCTAGTAAAAGGGGATCATTATCTCATAGGTGACAGTATCCTTATTTTCACCTTTCTTAGAGTTAACAGTTGGAACAATACAGTGAATCCTTGGAAACGGTACGGTGTTTAAATATGTGTATGCTATTTAATTTCAACTTGTCACCCAGGGAAGGGGGTGAAATGCCAGGAACTGCACCATTGTCTCCTTCCCTTGTCAGCTCTTCTGTCTCTGCAAGCGAAGAAAATCTTAGCTTTCTCTTCTTGCAGTGAATCGCTATCAGTCTGTTTTTCTCTGAATCTGTTATGAGATCAAAGGTAGGGGTCATTGGATGGGACAGCTGTTCAGCAATGGAGAAGAAGCACTGTAGCTTGGCTTCTCTGTGCTCAGAGACCTATTTGCCAGAGGTGAGATCAAAATCTTGACACATCCGTAAACGTACAAAGTCAAAAGGAGGGCTTGCTTTGGAGTGCCTGAGAAATAGGCTCAGCTCTCACCCCTTCTTATTGGGAGTAGTAACTCTGCTGGAACCTAGTGCAGCTAACTAGACACTTTAATTAAAACCATGCTAGTTTAACAAGCTGCAAACTCTGATTAAAAGGCAGAAGACTATATGTAAATCCTTATAAAGCTTATTGTCTCAGATACTATTCTTTATTAAATAAATGTTTTCTAGACTTTTGTGGTGGAATAGAACCAGCGGTGATCAGCAGTGGAGATCATAAAGGCTCTGTGTAAGTTTAGCGTATTTTGTAGGTCTAACTGTTTATTTGAACTACAGATAGGCCTAAACTTAATTTGAATCAGAGAGACACAGACTCAGGAGCACTTTTAAATCTTTTTCTGGACTGGAGCTGTATACACAGCTGAAGTTTTCCTTCTGGTCATGCTGCACGGATTTTTGTAATTGCCTTAAAGGCATCCTGGGTTGGCACTGAAAATTGTTTTATTTTAAAATGCTTGACCTGAGTTGAATAGTTGTTACTGAAATGTTCCATGTAACTACTGGAAGTAGTTACTGAGTAATTTGTGATATGTAATTGCTCTGTGCCTTTGCTTGGACGTCTTCAGCATAGCCACGCTACACCATCTCTTATTATGTGCAAAGAGAGTGTATAACATTTTGTTGGGTGGGTTTGTTAGATTTGAGGTATTTTTTGTTTTGTTTTGTTGTTTTTTAAATATACTGTTCTTATGACACTTGAACTTCTGAATCTAAGCAAGAAGGTGTGAGATTAATAGATAGTGCTTTCTGTGCTTAAAGCTGCATTTCCTGTCATCCTTTTGTGGATCTGACAGATCTGGTATTTTATGGGGGAAAAAGTTATAATTTTGCTTTTAAAGTTAGGAAAATAAGTCCAATGAATCCTAAAAGGCAGTCTCATGCTGGTGTCATTAATGGGTTGCCCTGAGAAACTGGCAAATTGATAAATTAAGCTTTCCCTCTGTGATATCCTTTCACACACTCGAGATGCAGTCCTGCATTAGTCTTCAGCAGCATTAAATCAATCTACTATAGGAATACTTCACTTTCCAAGCTAGCTACAGTTCACTTTGTTTAGCTCTAAGTCAATCTTTTGGCAATCATAAGAGGCTTAATTTTTTTATTTATGTTGAAATGCATCCCTAATTGAGATGTCTGTACTGGCTCAAGCCTCTCTTCTTGAAAACCAATTAATACGTATCATACTAGAACAGTCTTTTTATTAAGACTCAATTAAAGAAGCTATAATGAGGCCAAACTAAGTGAAGCTTTTAGTGTGTATTATATACAGTAGATCCTGAAAGATAGATGCAAAGTCAAACCTCGCTTTGAACCTGCTTTCATTTAATAATGGCAATAAAAAACCCCTATATAGTCCCTGTACTTACAAGAAGCTCATGAATATAAAAAAACCTAAGCAAACTAGAACACCGTTCCACAAGCAAGGGGTGGATTTTAGTTATGTCCTTAGTGAATATGGGAAACTGATGCTTTTGTTTCAAACTTTTTTATAAAGGCTGATAGCTTATTTCATTACTTATTAGCAGACACTACTAAATCATTAGCATTTCACCGCATCTCCCCTTTTTTTTTCAATCTCTGCTGCCTGCAAAGAATTCCGTAACAATTCCTTAACCAAATTGCCTTCATATAAATACCAAGATGTAATGTAGTTTCTCAGCATTGCATGTGCTATTTTGTTTTAGTTTTTCAGGATTCCATGTGGTAAGTTGCTCTGAAAATGCAGTGAGTGATACCTATGACACTGCTTAGCACTTTGCCTTGTGGTACGCACAGAACTGAGATGCTAATGGGGAATCTCTGTTGTCAGAGTGGTACTGACTGGTCTTAGTCTGTTGGCCAGACTGGTTGAAAACATGGTAAATTTGCCTAAGCATCGTTGGAAGTCTGGACGTAGTCTACAGTGTTTAAGAAAGTTGAAAGCAGTGTAGTTGATTATGATGTCAGTAATGTTTCTAGGCAGAATATGGCTGAATTAAGCACAGGTTTATGTATTATAACCTGGTTTACAGTATATGTATTGTCAGTGCAGACTATAACTAAGTAGAATAAGAAAGATGATGAAAAACTTAAAGAAAGAAGATAGGGTAGAAGGAAAATTGCTTAGGTCATCCTTACAAAAAAGAATCTTAAATTATATAATTGTTGTGGACTCAATGAATCTGACAACATCTTTCATATTAAATACAGGGCTCAATTGTTCAGCTTTTTGCTACTCTTGTTCACTCATATTTATGAAGGGGCCTTTTGTCCCCCTTTACTGTTGCCTAGTACCATTATTCTAAATGCCTAAAATCTAAAGCAACTGGCAGAATGCCTTCATCTTTATTGATAAATATAAAGCATAGAACCAGCAACTCACAACCAGAATAATAGTGGTTGTGACAAGTGGTAATGCCAGGGAAATTTGAGTATTGAGATGAGTCTTTTTATTTCATTATGTGTGTGGCTCTCAGATTTTGTCTTGGCACGAGTTTGATCAGCCTGGCCCTCCATGCTAATACAGAATGTCAATTTAGTCATGTGTTGAAATATTTGCAGCATCCTGATACCAACAGGAAAGCATGAGAAACCAAAGTCACATTCTAGCACCTCAAACTTGATTAATAATAACTTGCTATTGTTCTTAGCATACAGGATGCAACAGTAATTATGTTTTGTTATATTATTTTGATAATAAGGGTAGATTTTAGGTACAAAAGACTTTCTGCTGTGAATCAGTGAGATCACTGCCTTAAAAGTAGTGGAAGAGTTGGTTCTTTGTTTCTTCATATTTGAAAAAAAAAAAAAATCACATACAGTTGAGAAATTCTTTAGAAGATACTTAAGGCAGATGGACATTGCTAATGAGGATTACTGGACTGAAACTTGGATTAATGTAAATCTATTTTCAAGTATATAACTTAACAGAATTTAATTGGAGGATACCACTTACATAATAATTAAATAAAATTGTTAAGGAAAGTTCTGAAAAGTTTTAGTCAGTATAGCTAAGTGAATTCAGTTGATAAGTATTCAAAAGGCTGTTGAAAGAGTAGAAAAATTCATCACAGGTTTCTGACAATATCTGCTAATCTATTTAGCCAGATTTGTAAGAAAGCATTTTGGCCAGGTTCCTGAGTTGTAGTTCTTTTGTCCTGTTTTGTTATAGATTTTAGAAAATGTAATGAACCCGGGCTCCAATTTTATATTTTTTTAAATATATATAATTTTATATTTTATATTATTTATAGGTAATTATTTGTATTTCTATTATTGTTAGAACTCTAGAAGACATATCTCCAAGTATCACAAGATTTTCGGTCATTTTCAGACAGGCGACCCCAGGCTGTCTGTCTTCTGAAAAAGTTATTCCAAATATTATTATGGAAGAGGGACACTTTCCAAGACAGAATCTGTGGCTGCAAAGAAAGAGGAAATAGGGATTTTTGAGTTCATCATTAAATAAACTTTCAGTTCTCAAGTATAGCTCTTTAATTTGCTGGATTTAGCTAGACTCTAGTCCCTAAAAGAGGTCATTGGGCCTTCATCCAGCAAGGCACTTAAACGCATTTGTAACTTTAAATATGTGAGCGCCTGGATTCAAATCATGACCTTAAGTGTTTTGTTTGACTGAGGATCCATTGATTGCTTTTTGGCACAAATCTCATTCTTTCTTTAAATGAAGTCAGTCAAGAAATTAGAAGCCTTAGTTCACTTTCTCATTCAGAGAACAATACTGCATGTACTGCTCTGGTGATGGAGCTTTGGAAGGCTGAGCAAGACCTTTCTTATATTGAATAAAAGAGTATTGTTCATGACTTCTGTTAATTAGTGGTTGGTCAGAAGCTCCTTACGGTTCTATCAGCTTGGCCTAGCCCCAAACAGCATCCCATCAAGAAGAATATAGTCATTTAACGTTCTTATTTTCAAATTCAGTACAGCAGTTACTCATCCTTTGATGCTTCCTGAAGATTATGGCTGTCAGTCAGTTCTTATAAGTGTTTCTGGCCACAGGTGTCAATAGTTTGTTTGATAACTGAGACCAGGAATTCATTTTGAGGCAGTGAATGCCTCTTTACAGTTGTAAAAATAATAGCAAGAATGGGCTGTTCTTTACAAGAGAATGCTGTCCTGCTTCAGCCACATTCCAAGTTGTTTGGGGGGCCTGTGGTGATGGGTTAGCTCAGCTCGTACACGGCAGAGCTCCATGGAGATGAGGAGCTATCTCCTGTGTTACAGGAGAGGTCGTGTAGCCTTTCGTGTATTCCAGAGCTCACCATAATGTTGAAATAGAATCATAGAATCACCAGGTTGGAAGAGACCCACCGGATCATCGAGTCCAACCATTCCTATCAAACACTAACCCATGTCCCTTAGCACCTCGTCCACCTGTGCCTTAAACCCCTCCAGGGAAGGTGAATCAACCACCTCCCTGGGCAGCCTGTTCCAGTGCCCAATGACCCTTTCTGTGAAAATTTTTTTCCTAATGTCCAGCCTAAATCTCCCCTGGTGGAGCTTGAGGCCATTCCCTCTCGTCCTATCCCCTGTCACTTGGGAGAAGTGGCCAGCTCCCTCCTCTCTACAACCTCCTTTCAGGTAGTTATAGAAGTTAGTAGAAGTATAGTATAGAAGTAGTTATAGAAGTTATCTTTCAGTCCCTGAATGCCTACCGTGACCATCACATCTCCTTCGGTGATTGTAGGAGGCATGACATAGCTGCTATATCCCTGAAGATCTGCCTGGCTTCCTTTTCTGATAGACCTCTTTTATTTTCCTTTAAACAGCTTTAGTTAATTATCTAAATAGCCCATGTGAATCAGATTAGAGAATTTGAGAATCTTTCCATATGGCAGAATGTCTGGGTTTGCTTTCCAGGGAAATTAGACAGTTTTTCTCTTAATCCTTAATTTTCTGCAAAAAACCTCCATGTTTCAAAATAGTCCTTTCCCACCTCAGGAGTCATATTTTCAAGAATCCGACTCAATACAGAAAATCAAACTGAGTTTGCCTTATTGTTTTTCTTCACTTCCTTTCCTTCTAAAGCAGAGTGTTAGGTTTCCCCAGCTGCTGTCAGTATATACTGCTTTGTATCCCTTCCCTGCCCTTTCAGCAGCCCAGCACTGCCTTTTGCATAGGTGGGAGCTATTGGCAGCGATGATTGCATTGCACACCAGCCAGGGTGCAAGACCCTTGTTATAGAAGCAGAGTTAAGTAGGACGATTCATTTTTCCATGCAGTATGCGTTGCTGAAGAGGAAAGAAAAGTTTTTTAAAGCTCTTTCTATATTGAGATAGATAGAGAAAAAGCAATACAGGACAACTAAAGAACATTTTGCATTGGCAGGATATTAGAATACTTTTTGTGTGACTTAATAGATCTTTGAAAGTTTTACCATTTCTGGTTCTGAAGCTGAAAATCAAAAGAAGCAGTGTCCTCAAGTTTCACTAGGAAACTAATCTAATGACCCTATATATTTCCTGTGGTTATTCCCATTTTTCTGATAGAAGCGCACCTCTTGAGAAAAGCTATTCATGGCTGTCTCAAGGATGAACAGGAAATGGAGTGAAGACACAGCGTTCGATCTCAGACACCAAGATGTCAATGAAACGAAAGGAACTTTTGTGGGAAATGTGTTCTAGAGGAAACCTTGGAATGCTGTAGTATCTAATCTGTTGCAGATTTCCCGATGATTTTTTTCTGTTCATGGAGGGGAGATGGTTTTATTGGATGGCTAAAGAATGATTGTAAAGTTTCCTATAAGAGGGTCTCATTTATACAGGACTATACAGGGAAGACTGCATAGTCCCAGATTATGTGAATTTCTAGGGATTTTCAAAACCTGACTGGAAAAACCTGAGCAACGTGGTCTGAGCTTATAGACTCAGTGATCCAAGAGGTCTTTTCCAACCTGGTGATTGTATGATTCTTTGAAAGGAGTAGCTCTAAAATCTTGACAAGTGAAACAGGATCATCTGACTCTGTATATAGGGAGCTTAACAAGTGCTTTTTCTTGAAATATGTTCTGCAATGCAGCCTATAATTGCTTAAATTGCCCTAGCACTAAGCCAGAGGACTCAAGTTAGGTTCTGGTATTTAGGGCTGGGAAACATTTAAACTGAAGAGATTACTGAAGCTAAGATAATTATCTTTGTGTAGCAGTATCTTAAGGTACTCCAGAGCACTCCACTAGATAAGCTAAATTTGCCTGCAGTTGCTTACTTCTGTTTGAACGTAGACTGAATCTCTGCTCTGTGTGGGAAATGGGCTTTAGAGTGGAAGAAGACAGAAGTAAAGAAGAAACAAATTTGGTTTAACAAAGCATCCTTGGATAAATTTGATATTTATGAAAAATTGACATTCATTTATTTATTTTTTAGTGGTTGTGGGGGTGAAATGTAATTGCAGGCAAATAAACAAGAAGTTGCTGTTTAGATTCTGGATACTAGACCAGCTGTTTGGTCCCACTTCTGCACGTCAAATTGGGAGTTAGAAGGGGTCAGTCAATGTCACAAACCATTCTTGGCTCTTATGTAGAAGAAATGACAATGGAAAAAGTTTTTCCCTTTACCCCCTACTTCTCTTCCCTTCACGCTCACTGCTGAGAGGTTTTTTTAAAGCCTATCGTCATCATAATCACATGGTTGAGCTTTACCCTTTATCGGGTACAGAGGAGGCAGGCCAGCCTTTTGAAATTTCTCAGCAGTCAGCAAGAATAAAGTGGGCATCCTAGTGGTAGGAGTAATTTTCAGCTTCCTGACAACAATTGGAAGAGTGCTGGGAAAAGCTATTAAAAATGAGGTTCGATCACCTCAGTCTATTTTGGCCTATATTTAATGAGATGTGCCAGCTAGAATTTACAATAAGTGGCTAATTGTTAATAATAGGCTTGTCTAAGACACTCTGTGACTTCAGCAGATCTGCACGATACAACCCCGTGTGCTAGCTTGGGTTTTCTTTATTGGGTATTACAGGTCAACTTCTCACTGTAGCGAAGGAACAGGATGTGATAGAAACAAAAGCTTTGTTAACTTTATACAAGTGTATTTATTATGTATCATTTAACATATTCCATGGGTACATTACAACAAATAAGTTAAAAATTAAAAACTAAGAAGTGTCCTCAATATAGCAGTGGCATGTCGTCTCCATTCCTAATTGTGCTCAGGAGCAAGGCGACAGGTCTGTTGAGAAGGATGTTTGTGTGTAAGGCACCATGCAGCTTGGTTGCAAAGGGTTTTTTGTAGCTCTGACCAAGTTACTAGATCTCTTTGCCTCAGTTTTTTATGTGCTGAGGGAATGACACTTCTTTCCCTAACAAAAGTGGAGGGTATGTGCGCACAGAAGTGAATGAGGGGTAGTCATAAGATCCTATAAAAAGGATTTATGACATAATGACTTAATATGAACACTCTAAACTTCACCTTCTTAATGTTTTGAATACTAAGGTTTTTGAAGTGAGCTTTGTCTATTACATTAAACTGTTCTCAAACTCCAGAAAAGACATTAAAGAACACTTTGTGCAAATATGCCCTCTTCTAGTTCAGCAAAGTTTTCAGGGAAGCATGCTATCTCTCATTAAACTAATTGACATAGTTGAATAAAGCAGAAAACTTTAAGACATAAAATCTTTTTGGGGATTTGAAACAAACCATTGTTTAAATCCCTTCACCATCCTATAAAAAAGTCTATTGTTTCTGGCTTCACTCCTTGACAGTCATTTTCCTCTCAAGAAAACAGAAACTACATTTAGAGATTATGTACTTCCCAATTTTCTTCATCACTGTTGTGGTTTCTGATCGAGCAGCAAAACCTGGGACTGCTTTCCTTATAGGTTTTGAAAATGCATTCTGTGGGTCTCCTGTAGCTTCTAATATACAATATATTGTATAATACTATACAATGTCAGAAATCTTAGAAAATGTGGTGGAAATGATCAGCCACGAGTAACAAGAACTGACAAGAATGATGCACTTTATTTCTCATCTTTAAAAAAAAAAAAAGTCAAACTGTTCATTGAAATGGTTGGAAAAGTGATAAAAACTCTAGACACTTACAATGGTATCTGGCAGGCAGTAGTCTAGGATATGTGTGTTGAATAGGCACCCAGACATTAAGGCTGCTAGAAAATCACTAACTGTATGAATGGGCTAATGGTGGGTGTGCGCGTTAAATAAATTGCTTGAATTGAAAAGTGAGCTTGAGGGATAGACGGCATATCCTTACAGAGAGCTGCACATTGGAATAGAACTTACTGGTTGAGCCTAAGTTCCAATATTTCAGTCATTTTGTTTGTGTAGCAGTGATTTTCTTGATTGGGAAATTTCTGAGCAATAAGCTTTTATCCCTTCTTTCTACCTTCTCCAGCTATGAGTTCCTCCTTAAAGATGAGGACTTTATAAACCTATGAAATGCAGAATAAAGGAAAAAAAAAATCTTAGAAACTGAAACTTAAGGGAAGGTGTCCAGCTTTGGAGCTAGTCTGCCTGACTCATTTGTCAGCTGCTCGCACTGAATCTAAATAGTATCTCCCTTCCTGATGACTTCTGAGAGTATAATGAGATAGGGCACAGATACCTTTTTTGCAGTCTACAGGGTGACATGAGAGACACATTAGCAGTGCTCCTCCTGTATCTGTTACTCTCCTTGCATGCGATATGTTTAGAGGACTTTTAAATACTTTATTTACTTCCTTCATTTTTCTTCTTCAGTGTCTGTGATAAGAAAGTAATTTTTCTCTCTTTCCCCCTCCTCTTCTATAAGGAAAACAAAAAATGAAGATTCTGAAAACACGTGAGTGAAGTAAACAACTATCCTCCAGTGTTACAATAATAAAATTGTTATGATTTGTTGGACTATCATCTTGGGCTTGTGTATTGAGAATTTTATTTCTTTATTTCTTCTTAAACAATTGTTTAGTTAGTTATTTATTCATGCACCACCTCTCCTTACAAAGTATTTGGTGGTCTATTAGTCTCATTAGAAGTAATATCCAGGAATACCTCACCACCTTCTGAAAGCATCATTCTCAGTTTTGCAATTAATAGGTTTTTGTAAAACAGCCTAGATCTCATCCAGCCTTGCTTCTGCACTTCCTAAGGTATATTATATTTAATTTGCTCATTTATTATGTTGTGTTTCTACAAGAAATGTCTGGACTATCTGAAAGGTGGGAAATTTCCCTTTTTTGGGAGAACAGTTTTGAGAGATGACAGCTTGTGGCAGGGAAAAGGGTCACACCAGGGAGCTGTATGCCAGCAACTCAAGTAGAGATGTGTCAGTGAGAAGGAACCAGTGATCCCAGAAGAGACTGAGAGAACCTCCAGTGAATGAGAAGGGACTGGGCACAGTTTTCTGCAACTTAATCACAGAGTTAGCTGCAACCATGCCTGGAGGAAAGGATCCAAATGAGAAAGAAAGTTTTATGCTACCTTCTCTAACTGCTTTACTATTTTGCTATTTAATATATTAAATCAATTAGGTTGTATTTAACTTTCTAAACTGTTTTTTTCTTTTTTTCTTTTAAGGCCTAAAAGCCTTATAGGACTCTTTCTATGCTTGCTGTGTGGGAAAGGTCTCTATGAAGGCTCTGACTTAGCAGCTTTCAAGGCAAGTAGTGAAGATAGGCAGATGTTCTGCATGCATCTCAGTAGTTCTAGACCCTAATAACTAGATTTAGTTTTCAGAAGAACCTTTGCTGTAACAGACTTGGTTATTCACCAGCTTGGCTGTCAGTACAGAATCACATCATGTTGTGGTCACCTAAGTGGATGCATCTGAAATTCATTTAAATGATGTTGCCAGAACAAAGTTTATATTGTCAGTAACTAGTGTTGTAGCGTACCCCTGCATTGTTGAATAAGTTCAGATTGTTTTAAACTAATTGGAAAAATATTCTTATGATGCATATGGAGGACGTATCCATGGAGTCGTTACAACGTGAGTCGTAAGTAGTTAGTACCAGTTGAAGACAGTCTGAGTTTTCCTTGACAGTTTATATCTTGAAGGAGGCAGTGCCATGTACCATTCATATAGAGAAAAATTATTACATAGAGAGTTCAGGTGAGCTTCCTATTTTTTTTATTATGACCATTTTAGTGTGGAGGACAATGTAAACCTCATCTACTGAAAGAAAAGGATAGTGATTCTCCTTGATAGTGATTTGAAAATGTGTAATCCTTGTATTGCTATTCAGTCATGTGAAATTGGGGCACACTTTCATTCTAAACTGCTGTGAAGTTGTGGAGGATGTCTGGCTAATTTCTAAGTCAAGCATGATAACAATGCTGTGCCTTCAACAAATTTCACAGAACTAATTTAGCCTTCAAAGGCATGAGAGGTTAAATCTAGGTCAACTGACATCCGTCTTGCGCAACAGCGTGTCTTCACTTAATTAGGTTGCGTCTAAATGTGTGTTCTGTGTTGTCATACTGACTAAACTGAGCCTAAAAATACTATAACAGGAAAAATGTAATTGATGAAGACGAATGCACAGACTGCCAACATGGCTTATTTAATAGCTTCTTCAAATGTATTAGTGAGGAGTTTCAGCTCAGAGCCCATTGTCCAATGCTGCAGCAGATCTGTCCTACAAGCGAAATCTTACCAAGTGCTAATAAACATAATAATGTTTTTCAGGCTAAGCTCTACTGACACATGTATGAAGCCATTAGAATGTATCAATTCTGCTTGAGTTAGACTTCTAACAGTAAGAAGTGTCTGCAGAATTACATATTCATTATTTAACCGCATCAAATAGATTATAGTGGGTATCATAGAGGTTTTTGTTAGCAATTAATCTGCTACATAGACAGTCCTAAGCTATAACAATGCCACATCATTTAAATGACACTCTTGAGCCCTCTAGAAGTAGAAGGTAATGTAATAAATTACATCTAGGAGGTGTGAGGGAGGATGTAGGGAAATAATGATAGAAGTAATATTATGCAGATGTATACATAGTATGTATAAAGACTTGTACTCTAGACAGATCTATTGGTTTCTTCTTCGTATGAATCCTGTTCATGCTCACAGTAGTCCATAGGTGAATAAATCATCAACAACACAGCAGTGTCTGCTCAAGAGCATCAGATTAACTAATCTCTCTATTGTTCATTCTTTAGGAAATATGCTTACAGCAATCATTAAGTGCTTGTTCAGGTTTGTACACAATATCCTTTCATACCAATAAACCCAGCATGGGCCTGTAAGGCACACACAGTTTCTGGTTATGTGGTTGTGTCACACATCATCTGCTTTTCTACCTGATCAGTTTGCAACCTCATTGCTGCATAGCTACATACTGTGTGACATGACTCCAGAACTCCTGCATAGCTAATCCTATAATTCCATCTTTCTATGCCGTCTTGCCTGTAGCTGTATCCTACCTACTTCATTGCTGGCAGAGGTCCTGCTAAGGATTGTTATCCATCTTTTCAGTTCTGCAGTATCATCCCAATGTCAGCCAGAGGAGCACAGCTGCATCCTGGAGAGGTACCCAGAGCAAGCATTGCGAGGCATATGATTCAGCAACTGCGATTTTCTCACCTGCAGACAAACTGGACTATACTGCATTGATAAGATGAGATGAATATGATCCAAAGAGCTGGAAATTTTCTAGCTATATTTTGCTGCTGTGAAGAGGTAGACGTTTTTGTCAGGACTTCAGATATTCCTAGTAGGAGCCCCAAACCCAGAGCCACCTGCCTGCCACAAGTGTATTTACACAAAAGGCAAGTTTTTAGATACAGGAAGTGGAAAAATACTGAAGTTGAGAAAAAACAGAATATGACGGCGGTGATGACCCTTGCAAAATGTGAGGTGTCAAGTTTTGCAAACTCTGCATAGGATGCTGTTCCTCTGTGTATTGTGGAATGAAATTCAGAAGACCTGTTTAGCTGCGAGTCTAGTGTTGTAACAACAGAAGACTTCGAGCAGCTGATACATCAGTTCAGTAAGTATTGCTTAATAGCACAATTGTTTTGTGGGACAATTTTATGTTAAGAAAACTTCTGGTGAGTGACTGCCATGCAAGGAGAATTTCTGGCTTCTCAGGGTAAAAATAGTTCTGATTTAGAGCAGAAGCAATGTGAGGCTTCTTCCAGCTCCGCCAGGGGAGATTTAGGCTGGACATTAGGAAAAAATTCTTCACAGAAAGGGTCATTGGGCACTGGAACAGGCTGCCCAGGGAGGTGGTTGATTCACCTTCCCTGGAGGGGTTTAAGGCACGGGTGGACGAGGTGCTAAGGGGCATGGGTTAGTGTTTGATAGGAATGGTTGGGCTCAATGATCCGTTGGGTCTCTTCCAACCTGGTTATTCTATGATTCTATGATTCTATGTCCCCACCATGTTCTTGTCAAGATGACTGCTAGCTGTGGGGAAGTACTGTGTTTCTGATTATATTGCATGGCCAGGTGTCCTTCAGTGGCTGATGCTTTCTGAAAGTGTATTTCTTATAATCTACCTATAGCATCTACGGATCAAAGTAGATGATTCTGAAAAAAAAATGCTAATTGGGATGATTTTAACAAATTAACAATATTATGAATATTAATTAATCTAATATTATTTCAAACCTTTAGCTGAGTAAAAGCTACTTCCACGCAGAGTTACCAGGTCTTTGCTAGTGCGATTCAGTGGAAGCTGTGCTGTGTGCAAGGGGACTGTTCTTGCTGGTGTTCTTGGTAAAGAACACATTCATGGAATATGTATAACCTTAGTGGGTCAATCACTGTGGAAAAATACCAAATGCTCTTAAAGAAACTTATCTTACTAAAATGTCTTCATTCCTTTGCTTTCCACACCTCTATGGGAAGGGATTTAGGACACCAAAAGGCTATTTGATGTTTTTTGCAAGTAAAAGACCTTTAAAAAATAATCCGGGAAGAAAATTAAATGCCCAGATCGACATGACTTCAGATAGTGATGCCACAGTAAATGCTCTCCTGCTTTCTGTGGCCCAGTGATTGTGCAAAGATGCTCCAGGATGGCATACCTGAGTGACAGAAATGGGAACTAGTGGCTTTGTAACATAGGCTGTGCGTGTGGAGCGAAATGAGTCCTAGTGCTTTGAAAACAGGAAATGGGGAAAGCTAAAGGCAAACATAAACAGTAGTAAAAGTAAATCTACTTAGCAGTAAAAGTAAATCTACTTTAAAAAAAAAACCCACTGTAGAGCTCTAGCTAACTTCATAATTTGTTTTTCAAACTTTGAGAAATGTCTTTTGTATGCGTAAAGGTTTTCCATGGCTAATTTTAATGCACGAGAGCAAATTAATGTGCAAATACTTCAAGGTAAGTTAATGTCAGGCTGTACTCTCCAAAACATAAATGTAAGTTCATGTTAGTGAATATAGATGCAGCCAGTGCAAATGCGGGGGGTTTTATGTTGCCTTTTCTGTGCCCCGTTTTGCTGTGTTTTGTCATTTTATCCAATGAGACGATTATGACATCCTGACAGAAACAAATGCCCCTTTTAGCAAGTGCCTATTCTGTAAATAACAGCTTTTACAAATTATTCCCAGACAATTTGAATAACTGAGCAGTTTCTTAACTGCAACATGAGGAATTCTGGTATTTGTTTCCTACTAAAACATTTTTACAGTGATAGATGTATTTTTTTTAACAATAATTGACATTAAGTGGCTTTAGTTTGGTGATGTAAAATAGCTGATCTTTTTTATTTGTGTGATTTAAAGTGTGCATTAATACTTCACTTGCTTTTAAAATCCTAAAGCATCTCCTGTTCAGAACAAGGCATAACTACCTCCAGAAAAAACTGAAATAGAGTAATTTCTTCTTTCATTTCAGAAAAAGGATTTAAATTAAGGTTCTATAAGAAACACATAGATAGCGTCATGACAGAATTATCCTAAATGGTGTAACACAGGAAACTTTGCTGTGCTTAGTCAGCTACTTTAAGGTTGTGTTTGGAAGCTGACTTTTTTGTTTGGGCTGTTCAGGTGTGTTAGTTATCTCTTTAAAATCTCATATACTCGTGAAAGTAAAAGAGCCATTTCCTAATGCACAGGTGCTTTTAGCACCATTAGCACTAGTATGAGTGAAATGTGGACAGGGAGAGCTGAAGGAACCCATCTCCCTGACAAGTGTAAATAGTATGCAGAATGACAGTGCCTCTATTGACCTTTGCTTCTCCCAGAAATGCAGTCTGTGTTTGAATTTTCTTTTTTGAGATTGCATCAACAGGAAGAAGTGCAGGTGGAAAGCTAGTTAATGTGCAACAGAATTACCTCATTATCCTAGAAGATGGGTCAAGTATTCAGTCTGTTTCTCTATTATATGACACCTGCTCTGTGTCATAGAAATGACTATATGAGGATATGTTGGCTGATCTTTTTATTAAAAAAAAAAGAATTTATTTGGTGCTTCAGTCCAAATATAGTCCTACAAAAATGTTATGATAACAGAACTTTTTTGATACTTCCAAAACATAGCTCTTATTTTGTTCATTAGCTGTTTTTTTTTCTCAACATGTATTTTACCGTTCTATTAAAATTTTAATTTTAGTATTTAAATCTATTAAAATAACCATTATAAATATTCATAATTTGGCATGGTATTAAATAGTCATCTTAAAAAGAAAAGTTTGTGTAACAGCTTGGTTCACTGTTTGGATAAACACACACTTTTTAATAAAAAATCCACAACTCAAATATTAGAAGTCATAGGGTTAATATAATAAGAGAAGGTCATTGTACAAATCTGGTTTATGTAATACAAGACCTTCCTGAAATGTTGTGTATCAGCTGCTTTAGTAAGTGACACTGTGTAATTTTTTATATCTGCGGATATTTCTTCTGCCTGAATCTTTGACTTGAGCCAATGATTGAAGGGGTGAGAAAGTTAAAATCTTGGGTAGTTTAGGAAAAGAACCTGCTTTTCCATTGAAGCAGCAGCTGTGTTAACAAGCTACAGATGCTGAGATAATGAGTGTGTTTAATAAGCAGGTGGGTGTGGGAATAGGTTTGCCTCTGTCTAGGAAGCAAAGAGAGCCTTGGAAAAGACAGATAGCAAGAGGACTGTGCTTGACTGCATTGCTGGTATGTGGTACTGGTTGGGATAGAGTAATTTACCAGTATGTAAGCTTTTTTTTGAAGTGTTTTATTAAAATCTTATCCTTGTTTGGTTTTCATGTTGTAATCGGTGTAGTTTGGGGATATATTTAGGAAAGTATGATAAAATAATTTGAGAACTCTAAAATGATTCTCAGTAGAAAGACCAAGAATTTAACTGAGCTTGGAGACTGAGCCTTAAAATTGAAACAATGTATCTAATCTTAATTGAACTTTGTTATCCAGGGAGCTCTGGTAAAACAGATTTCAGAAGGAAATCTTGCTGAAGAGAGTAGGGATGGCAAATTCTCACTTGCTGCTGAAAGAGAAGATGTTGAAGAAGTTAGAGGTGCTGTATCTTGTGAGGCCTGTCCTGCTCACCTCCAGAAGGTCTTTCAGCCAGGTGGTGAGTCTGAAGATGTAACTGCCTGGCTGAACCCAAAATGCAGGCCTAGGGACCTCTGAGAAAGTGTCTCTCTTCCCATGACTGATAGCCTTTACCATAAATTAGTGAGCATGACCCTTTCAGGTATCTGCTCACATAACTAAGAAACTTTTGAAATCAGAGTAGTGTTTCTGTTTCATCTTGGGCAGTAAAAGCTTTTTATTTTTCTTTCTTTGTGTCAGAACTCAGAAACATGATGGCACAAATCTAAGAATTCATTTAATGGAGATGGTCTCCCAAGCATCTATTACTATAAACCTATTCTTGGTAGGCTTGATAATTTTTTTTTTTCCCCCAAGGGAAAAAAGGTCACTGTGGCAGTTAGTACACTTGGTAGAGGACTGTAATAGTTTGTAGACACTGTTAAGAGAGTTGCCTGAAAGAAATAGCAGAAAATTTATTAAGAGGGACTTGAGTGTCACCCTTCTTGAAATGCTGCAAGCAGCTCAATCCAGAATCTTGATGAGTTGGGAGGAAGCTGGCTATCTCTAACCCGTGGACATTTGAAAGTGAGTATGTGCCTCAAGAAAGGCACAAATAACAAAGTTTCTGGGTTTTACTTTGATCTGTTTTGTTATATAAAGGTTTGGTTGGTCTTTTTTCTTTTATGGGAGGAAAGAAGGAACAATGCAGAGGCAGAATGAATGGTAGAAGGAAGAAACACCCAAATCTTTCAGTAATCGTGATCCTTCCTTAAACTGAGAAGAAAGAAATAAGTTTTGTTTTGAGAGATGAGAAATTTCTTGTGATGTATTTGTGTTTTGCAATACCTTTGGACTGATGTCAGTTTGTAATTTTTTTGGCTACCACAAGTGATGAGTGAAGCATGGACTCCTCAGTCTGTATTTCCCGATAGAAGTCTTTCCAAGCAGGGAAAGGGCTTTCATCCATCCAAAGAAGGAAACAATTTTAAAAACAAACAAAAAATGCAACTATCAGAACTTGGAAAGTGTTTGGTTTGATTTGTACATTGTAGTTCCAAATAAAAAACAAAGAAGCACTTTCTTTTTAGTAGTACTGTCTTGTCTGTTTATAGAGGAAATAGATTTGTAGAGGAATAGTATTTATATCAACAGCGTGCGTTAAACAGTACTGTATTTCATGCTTTAAATATGGAAATGCAGGTTGGATTTCTTGACTGTATTTTCAACTCCACTATGGGTGTAGCAAAATGCAGTGTCAGTTAGCTCTTTACTAGTTTCTTCTTCATTAATAATTGGACAACGCTTATTAACTTTATGCTGTTGTAAGGCGTGAAATATCTTTGCATGATAGTTACCGCATTCATGAAATTCACCTGTAAAAAGATGGTAGAACAATATGTGGCTCTGCCAGGCTGAAACTGGCTGAGTCTCTGTAAAGATTGATCCTGCCCTAAGAGTATGACTTTTAATGAAAAATAATTTTCTGTTTATTTCAAGGCCGTAGGAAGCTTCTCTCAGATTATATAAAAGCAGTACTGCAAAATTCATATTCTGCTGTGGGGGGAGAAGTCACACAAACGGATGCTTAGAAAGAAGCACAGATTTAAAAATTCAGGATACCATCTCTGTAAACTGTAATTTAGAGAGCTGCAAGCTGTGTTCTGTAATCAGTGAAATTATAGGCACACAATTACTGTTTTCTTTATTAAAGCTTATATTTCAATGTACTGTTGCAAATCCATCTTGTGCTCCAAATAATCTCAAAAGCTCATCCAACGCACTGGTGCTCATCAGGACAGTATTCAAATTCAGTCCTGTTAAGGTCCCAAGGCTTGTCTGGAAAGACATGAGGACAGGAGCCTTGCAGTGTGAGGGTCTATACTGTAAGGGAGGAGGGAGGGAGTCTATATCTTTCTATCACAGCAGCTGCCCAGGACCACCTGAGAAGCTGCAGAAAAAGTGGGAGAGGGCAGAAATCATGTTACAGTGTCCAGTGGTTATAAATTCAAATCCTCATGGAAGGACATGCAGATAGTTTTTCCTCAGTTAAGCTGCAGAATATGGATCTTTGTCCAGGTCTAACTGAAGCAGTTTGAATATATTTGTTTTCATGGCACAGGTGGGTAAAGTGACTTAATCTGCTGTAGTCAGTGCCCCCTTCGTTAGCTCAAACCACCTTCAGTGGTGCACTCAAAGACCTATGTGAGAAGAAAGTTAGTGCACCTGGCTGATCATCACAGCCCTCTGCTGCCTCTTCTAAATTGCCTGCAAATCTTTGTGCGATTGCGCTCTGTAATGCGTTTCCACCAAAGCAAACGTAGCACTCTAGAGTGCCACTTGGCTTTTTAAGGCTTTCCAAGCTCAGCCTATGTGAATGAAACCTGGTTGATGTTTCACTTCGTAACAGTGCATTTCTCAAGTTTTGATTTTCAGCTTTGAAATAAGATTCCATCGTTTCATACTCTTTCATGAAAATTTTCAGAGGGTGGTATTTGTAAAAGTGCATTCTGGGCTTGTTAAACTTTACCTTTTACTGGTTCAGAGGCATTTGAAAAGATTAGTATGTCACTCATGGTAGTTGCTTTCTGGTCAAGGCAAACATCTGTGTTTTGATTGTGTGCCTGTGGAATATTGTTTGTTTGATCTTGAGTCTTGAGGACATTCCCAAGAGCAAGCAGAAGTGTTGAATGCTAATGAGATCATAGCCTTAACTTAAAGTCCTTCTCAAGGCCTGTCCTTACCCATGGTTCTTAGGCTTTTTTTTGTTCCTTGCCGTGGTTGTTTCCTTCTCTCCAGCATTTCATTTGCTCCTCTGTTGATTTTCCCTTAGCTGTGTCTTATTTTCCATTTTTCTTGTTCCTAATGAAATACAAACTCATTTGACTTTTTGAAACTGGTTTCAGCAAGCCTAAGGAACACACTTTCCTATTCACCACACGTAAAATTAGGTGCACCGGCTGACATCATCAAGTGTTCAGATAACTATCTCTTGTGTAGTGTATATGTAACAATTCAGAAGCATATGTATATGATATGGTCTTTGGCTCCCTGCTTTTGTCAGAATGGAGATAATTCAAGCTTGTTCCATTGCGATGATTTTTAGGCAAAGGGGCAAATTGAATGACTTTTTCTACAAACTGCATTAGAAAATGTGCTCACTTCTGGGGGTAATCAAAGATGATTGTAACATATCTTTTTCTCCGCAGTTAAAACAATTTGAGGAATGAAGAAAATGTTATAATGTTAGAGATTTAATCTGGAGATACATTAGTTACGCTAAATAATTTCTCCCTGAGTTTTCATCCAGTAGAAAATGGTGCAAAAGTGGGTGAGTGAGAGCTGAAACTAGACAGAATTGGGTTGGATGCTAAATATAAAATATATAAATGGGAGAGGGCTATTAACTGTTGGAACAGGCACTTGAAGCTCTGAGGTGTGGTGGTTTCTCCATTGATATTTCCAATGCAAGGCTGAAAATCTTGTTCTGATCACACACAAGTTGTTTGGCTCGGTGCAGGAGTAACTGGGTGAGATGTAATGGCCCGTGATATAAACAAGGTCAGCCTGTATGACATAATGGTTTCTTCTGGCTTTAAATTCTGTCAATGAGAGCTGTAAAAATGCATTGCTTCAAGTTCCCGTATATCAAAATAAGGTAACTTTTCATTCTCGGTTTGGTTCAAATTTGAAATGGCTTTGCTCTTTTATTTTTTTTTTTTGTCCCTTCCCTACAAGGGCAGCACTCCTCCCAGATTCATATATCTGTAAGATGTATATTAAACACAGAAATAGCCCAAGGTCATCAGCTTTTGATGTTTCTTTTGGGCCCTGGTGGTCCGACAGGAGGCATCGGAGACTTTAATAGATTTAACAGGCTTGACCCAAGTATGAAATGTAACTTCTGGAACCAAAGGCTTTATTACCTAGTTACAAACCTTTTATTTCACTGCTTGTTAATGTGTTTATGGGATGAGTTTGGTGTATTTAACCCCCCAATAAAGTCCTTGTACCTGAAGTATATTCACAAATAAGGAAGATGCCTTGGTTAAATTAAATTAAAATCATGCAACTTGTAAGAGTGGCTGATCCTTCTCCATTCTTTGCATTGGGAAACAATTGGGAAACTCAAATGGAAGTATATTCTTGTCAAACACAGCATGTTGTTTTCTCACTGAAAAGAAAAAAAAAGAGTGAGTGAAAATATGTCATTACTCAGGTTAGGATGGCTGTGAATTGTTTATAAGTTTTTCCTCTTGTGTTAGCCTACTTTGGGGTAAGAAAAGGCAGGATATGAAATAACATTTGAATTCCTACATTTTAATAGTACTTTCTCACTCATTAGCACAGCTTACTTGTTAGCAAACTATATAAGGAAACATTGGCATTACTATTGTATTATGGCTGTATTGCTATCGATGTGCCTAATAGGGCTCATGTGAACACATGTTTATGAAGGCGAATTGTAAGCCCTTCCCAAAGGGAAACTCTGTCAATATTAGTTATTATGTATGTATGGTTATGCCTATTTCATTATGAAAGTAAGTTTTGCTGTGTGATAAGTTTACTGTATGTTTAGTTTTGCTGGACATTCACATCATTTTTGCACAGTCGTTTTGTTTAAGTAAAACATGAAGAACTATTCTAATTTGCTTAGAGTTTCCAGGCGTTTGTTCAGAGTCTGATGTACCTAGATTTGTTGGAGCTAATACAAGAGGCAGGACAACACCAATAAAATAGTTTAATGCTTCCTAGGTAATTTCATTTTGTTGTGTGCAAGCTACATATGGTAGGGCTCTTCCAACCTGGTTATTCTATGATTCTATGATTCTACATCATTAAATGTTAGGATTAGACATCCCAGCCTGGGAAGTCCTGTAGGAAACCAAACTGAGATAAATACTTCTGAGTATGATGAGCGTGGATGAGAGTAGATGGTGTGGGGCATTATATATCTGTACTGAGCACAGGAGGAAGATATTAGGAAGTTATAGATGTCCTAAAGATGCTCACTGTGTTCATTCTGCATAGCAGTTTTGGTTTCCTACTCCACTTTGATCTGAGGATCTTGGACTAAAGGTGAGAGTTTTGCATGGAGGTGTAAACTGAGTTAGGGTAACAGTCTAGTTAACTTTACTGTGAAGACATATTGTAGGTCTCTTCTTATGGCTTCTAATAAAAAAAGAAAAAAACCTAAACTGATTGCATATACAGTTTGATTGGGTAAATGAGCTTCTACCTCATTCTGCTTTACAGTTTCCCAAAGCGTTACTTTTCAGTTTGAGAAGTAAATAGCATAATCTGCTGGCAAGTAACAATTATAATGACAGTCTTTATGATGGGGACATCTGAACTACTGTTGTACAAGCTACCATAAAATATCTGCTGGTATTTCTGTGATTCGTATCAGGTATGGGTTTGAATTAATAATCTGGAGAGAAAATTCTTCCTACAAATTCTTAAGCAATTAAGTGACCCCTAGTAAAATGATCTTTAGCTCCTTTTAGGTTTCAGGTATGTTTTTTTGCTGGTAACTTTCTCACTTTGAATGGAATAGACACTGACAAAATAATTGGTAGTAATTGTTGTACTGGTGTCAGTTTTAATAAACCATTCAAACAGAAAATATTTTACAGAGATCCAGCCATTTCCTATGTGTCACTAGATAAAACTTTCACATCCTTCAGCACCTGGCTCTTAAAGCTAGTACTTGTATTTTTCTTTCATGCTATATTTTTTTTTCTTGTTAATAATAGAGCTGTCATTTCTAATAAAATATGAAACAACCATCCAGGGAAATAACATTGGTGATAGATAGAGCAGGCTGAAACACTAGACTGAGTGAACACAAATGCTCAATAGCTTGGAATATAATTCTGTCATTAAGCTGAACCCATAGTGGGACTAGGACTGAATGCACTAGGGTGAAAATGCTTTGTGCTTAGGGGACTGATTCAGCTTCCATTTGGACTGTTCCGGTCATTGGAGTCGGATCAGGAGGTCCTAGAGTGAGGGAAGAAGTGCTGTCCCAAATCAGGCAGTGTTAGACTGACTGCAGGGAGAGACCATAGAAATGAGCCCCAAAGATGGAGGGTTTTTTTGTCAGCCTCTCTGCTGAAGTATTCCCTTAATTTGCCATCCACCTTGTTGCAGAAAAAGGTGTCAAGTCCAAACAGAAAATTTACACAAAAAGAGGGGTCACAGAGAGCTCTATAGATCTTATTTTTCTTTGATATTAGTAACTGGTATCTGGGGCAGAAGGAACAGTGCAGTAGAGAGACCTTCATCTCCCTATTCTGCTTGAAATAGATGTGATATATGTAGGAAAGATTTTTTTTTTTTTTTTTTTCCATGTGCATCTGGGGAGTGTGTTTATTCTTTCTTTCAGCTCTCCTTAGTAAGCTTTCTCCAATAACTCAAGATATACACCATCAGCCACCTGGCAAATTGTTTCTCCTCTTTGTGTTTCTTTCCTCCTTTTCAAAACAGGAAATGAATATGTATTTTTTTTCTATCTTTACAAAACACTGTGTCAGTTCTGGATGGACAGTGCATTAGGAGACTTCAGTATCACTGTTATTGTAAACAATGTTGTTTCTTTGTCCGCAAGTATTGAAGACAAGTATTTTTTGGGGAATTCCAAGTGGATAAGAAAAGTAAAACTGCCTATTTAAATGATAATTATGCTCTTCTCATCCTCCAAATAACAGCTAAAATGTGTGTGTTTTTCTCATTGAGCAGTCTGGTTGGGTAATGGACGATGTCTATTTGCAGTTAAAGCTATTGCGATGTTGACAATTAAGCATATACGTGGAGCAGGGTAATCAGTATGAATGCAGTTTTATCACCAATGTTAATTATCTAATATTTTCCAGCTTACAATAATGTGAAAAATCCTTAGGCATAAATGAAAATGAACCCATCAATTACAATTTTTCTCAAGATAATGGCTGACAGAACATTTGCCGCCCCACAAAATATAGAAGCGAGAGAAAAATTAACAAAATTAACAACTTAGTTGTTAGGGCTCTATAGTATATAAATGTAGTCATATATTACATGATGTGCGTTCTCATTTCTTCATGGGGTGGAACTTCTAAGTTGGTGACTGGAATTACTCATACAAACGTTTTCGGGTTTTGGTTTTGTTTTGGGGGTTTTTTTTTTGAAGAGGTTTTATGTGCAGGCACTTCTAAAAATTCTAAACAAAACACTTTAAAAGCAGCATAACAAACTCTGGTCTTGAATGTAGGTTGTGAATGAGATAGGAATTGATCTAAAAACTATTGTTTACTGTAATAATTCTCAGAGTTTCACTACATCAGTGTCTGGGAGAGCATGGGCTGCTTTATGCGGAAACAAGACTGATATTCTCCGGCATGTCTCCTTTATATTCCTTGAACAACTTGCCCATTTTATTTCTTGTCATCTGAGGACTAATCTCGGTGACAATCATTCCAATCAGAAGTTATCAAATAACCTTTAAATGCTGATGAAAGCCACTGAAGATTATTTAACTCCATCTTCCAAACTTGAGTAATCATCCAAAGTTAACAGGGAGTGAAAGAAACCATGAATAAACAATACTTTTTAGGGAAACTAATCTTGGCTGATTTACAAGCTCTGTGATCAACTTTGATTTCAATTGAAGATAAACTTCAAAAATTGGAAGACACTAAATCACTCTCTTATTTAAAAAAAATAAAGCTGGGAGAGTCAATGACTTCCTGAAAGCATTCTGGAAACAGCTGTAGGCTCGCTGGGATGCAAAGGGAAGCGTAGCAGCTCCCATATGAGGATGGGCTGAGAGACTTGGTCTTGTTCAGCCTGGAGAAGGGAAGGCTTGGAGGAGACCTTATAGCGACATTCCAGTAGCTGAAAGGGGCTGCAAGAAAACTGGGGAGGGACTATTCACAAAGGCTTGTAGTGATAGGACGAGGGACAATGAGTATAAACTGGAGAGAGGCACGTTTAGACTAGACATAAGGAGGAATTGCCTCACTATGAGAGTAATGAGGCCCTGGCCCAGGTTGCCCAGGGAAGCTGTGGCTGCCCCATCCCTGGAGGGGTTCAAGGCCAGGTTGGATGGGACCTTGGGCAGCCCGATCCTGTGGGAGGTGTCCCCCCATGGCAGGGGTGGAATTGGATGGGCTTTTTAAGGTCCCTTCCAGCCCAAACTATTCTCCAATTCTGTCTTGTAAGTTAAGGGGTTCATGTTTACTAATTTTTTTTTGTATTGACTGTTTACTATTTAAAATAATATCACTTTCTATGTTTTTTTTCTGCTTAACATCAAGGGATTTTCCTGTGTCCTATTTTTCTCCAACTACTTTTGGTCCAACACAGTCTGTACTGAACTTGAAGAAATGTGTAACTATTTATCTTTTGAGCAAGCATTAATTAACTAATAACTCGTGCTGGTTCTTCATTTACGTAACTAGAAGCCCATTTAAGCTTTAGAGAGCTAAGATTTCAAAGTAGCTGATGTTAGTTCAGTTAGTAAGTGCAGTAACTTCTCACCCTGTAGCCGAAGTAGTAACATGGTAGCAACCTGTACGTTTTCAGTATGGCAGCAAAATAAAAATGAAGTTGAGGTTGAAAGAATTATGCTCTAATTAATCATTGCATTTGTGTCTAAGTTGTGGAAGGTGGCTTTATGCATCCTGCCACCAACCCTAGTTCTCCGGAAGATAATGTATTATCCTCACTAGAGGAATACCAGCATGTGCTAAAGCTCACCGAGCAAATCTCATTTCCTTGGAACAGAAATAGATGCTTCAGCTTAACACAGTTTGAAAATCTTATTTTTAATGGAAATACTGTCAGTGTATTATAGAACTGCATGGCCTTGGCAGAGCTCTGATGCTAAGGTTGCCCAGCACATGGAAATGGAGATTTGATGAAGGCATACCTTGCAGGGCCTCTCGCCATAAAGCTAATTGTTTTAAATCCCTAAATCAGAATTTTAATCAAATTATCATGTGGCCACACTGTGGCTGTAGTTGCATATATGGATTTATGTGCAACAGTTTGAAAAACTTGCAATAAACTGAACAATTTAAAGTCTGTCTTTTGATGGAGGAATAGTCTTCAAGCTTTTTGCTGTTACACAATTGGATGTAATTGCTTGTCAGTAGGTCACTGCTTAGGAAACATTGTTCTGTGATTCTAGGGAGGGAAAAAGGAAAAATAACTGCTTGCATTAAGCACAGGAAATCAGCACGTCAGGCAGAATTGAGACTCAAAAATGTTATAGGCTTCCAGGTGAGTAAGCTGATTGTCTACATGGAGTATACTGTGGCATTAATTACATTGTGTGATAAAAGAACAGTATATTATATTTATATTTTAGTTATCCTAACAACAAACAGGAATTCTTTATCATTAAGCCTAGACCTTAATAGGCAGGCATTTCTGTAATGTAGCATCACTACGGCTGCACGTTTCACAAGATTGTGTTCTACTTTTTCTTACATTGGCACAATTGTAATGGTATATACATGTACATTCAATAATTAGGCTTTTTAGACATGTTTGTCAAAATGAAATATTACCTTTGAATAAGGGGGTTTTTGCCCCATAATATTTTTCCTTTCCCTTACCTCATTCCAAGTAATATAAAAGAACTTCAGCATAGTCTTTCCAATATTTATTTTATTAAAAAAAAATTAAAACAGGAAGAACAAACCCCAAGTTTTTCTGCTGTAAAGTAGTATTAATAGTTCAGCAGAAACAGAAAGCACTCTAATATGGAGCAAATGTCTTGTTTTTAACTTTCATGTAAATTAACTCGTCTACGGGACATGAAACAACCATAATAGATAATCTAGTTGAATTTCCTGTAAATGTAGGCTTATTCCCCACAGAACAATCTCTTCTGTTTTAAATATTTCAAACAGTGGACCACACTTCCCTCAGAGACTAATTTGTAGGCTTAAGTATTTAGTAAACAAGTCAGTTGTGGTTATTAATTATTCTTTGTATTTTTATTTTTTTTTTTTGCACCATGATAAGCAATAGGGCTTGTTGTGCTAGTCAGTGTAAAAAAAAATATAATGAAGAGATAGTCCTTTGTTTCCTTGAAATAAGTGACCTTTATAAATACTCATCTTTTTTTCAGTGGTGCGACTGATGCTCGGAAACAGAAGTGCTATACTGGAAACACCATAGCAGACTCAGCATAGGTCTGTCTTGCTATTGCGAGTGAAGACTCATAGAATCATAGGATAGTTTGGGTTGGAAGGGACCTTAAAGCCCATCCAGTTCCACCCCTGCCCTGGGCAGGGACACCTCCCACCAGACCAGGCTGCCCAAGGCCCATCCAACCTGGCCTGGAACCCCTCCAGGGATGGGGCAGCCACAGCTTCCTTGGGCAACCTGGGCCAGGGCCTCCCCACCCTCACAGTGAAGAAATTCCTCCTTATGAATAGTCTAAATCTGCTCTTTTCCAGTTTATAGCCATAGAAGTAACTCTACCTTCTCTGTTGTATCATGTGCTGTGTGCAGATATTGCTCCAGTTTGCCACATTGGCTTTGCAAGTGATAAAATGGTTGGGTAGTTCAGTGGGAAAGCCTTCCAGGTTTATGCCACTCTTGAATTGCTTTCTCCCCAATATATTGAATTTTCTTTTCTCAGTCTCTCATTTATTTTCTGAAATATTACTAGGTAATGTGCTCGTGGCTACTAAGTAAAAAAACCTTCAAACTTTTAACCAAGTTAAAGAGAAATTTCCAGGTAATTTCTTGCCTCTATTGCTTTGGAAGCTTCATGACCAATATCACTGATATTTAACGATCCAAAATACTTGTAGATTTTTTTTTTTTAAAGGGAAAAAAAACCGAAACCCTTTAAGTGTTTCTACATTTGAGCAGTGCCAGGTGCATTATAGCACCGTTTCTGGTTGTGGTCTCCAGGCAATGATATTATATAAATTTACTTTGCTTAGTACTAAACAAAATTATGAGGCTTGCAGAAGTTCTGATTTCATTAAACAGTGTCACTTTGTTAATTATAGGTCATGATGTCCAGAAAAAAGTTAAATAACTATGATTTGTATCGATAAGTTTATATAATTTAATGAAGGTAAATAACAAACCATTAGTTTTATAAAGTGACTTGCAGTTTTTATTAGAAACCACAAAGTTCAAAGGAGTTTAATCCATGTTGATTTATTTGTAGGCAGATTGATGTTTCCTGTATAGAGAGTTCTATGCCTTGAAGTGCAGAATTTTTTGTTACGTCATGGGGAAAAAAAGCACTGAAAAAAAGTAGTTTGAACAGTTCCTTAATCCCTTTTTGAGTTTTCAGCTCATATTTTAGTCAGCAAAACAAATACCCAGCTCAATGTTGTAGGCGATGATAACACCAGGGTAAATACAGGAATTACTTTTATTAATGTGATCTAAGCATTTAATTGCTTGCCTTGTAGTTTAGTCTTATCTTTACACATTAAAGCAATGCGTATTATATTTTTTTGATCCTCAAAGGACAGTTTTTTGCATGGAGTTGTAGAATAAGACATTATCACCAGAAACCTGACAGGCCTGTAATGTTGCTTGTCAGCAGAGGGGCTAGAAAGTTTGTTATAATTATGAAGGAGATGTACAAAAGATCATGGTTTGCAAAAAGCAGTGCTGAATTCCATTTTATAATTCAAGAGAAGGGATAAAGTCAAGATGCGCCGTGAGTGTTAGGTTCCTATGAGAAATGAAGTGTCAGAATTCAGTAACCCCCAAAGCAGAGTTCAGTCTCCAGATGATACATTTACAATGGGGTTAAAATTAAAGAAACAAAGCTTTGAATTCTGAGTGATAAAAGGACTATAATTAAGAAGCTTAATCCCACATTTTAGGAACCATGTTTATGATAAACCAATTATCTAGAGCGACAGTTCTCATGTTGTTCAATTTAAACTTACTTTTTCAATTACAACCCCATCTCTGTACATGTATATGTAAAAAAATAAAATATATAAACACAGTTAAGAAAGGAGGCTTGTTTTTCTTTGCCAGTTATCTTGATGCTATCTCTTAAGGTAAGTGATATAACACATGGAGCCCCTTATCTGTTCCAGTTCTACATTAGTTTTTATTTGTTTAAATGTGAGCAGCTAGGATTGCAGGGCAGTTGAGATTTCAGATCTTGTTTTGTCCATGGTTAGTATGTTAATCTTAATTTTTCTCTTATCTATATTTGAGAATGTATCTCCAAATGTATTTTAAAACTATGTTTGAATTTTTTGTTGTAGTAGTACAATACTAATGGCTGAGTATCAAATATCTTTGTGAAAGCCTGGAGTGAGAGTCTTCCAGAACTACAGAATCCATTCCTTTAACACAGAATCTGTTGGGAATTCTTGTCATCCATGTGATCTATTTCTATAAATATGGCCAACATTTTACCCCATTTTTCCTTTATTTATTTTTACTACTTCTATTCCTTCTTTTAAAATGTGCTGTAAAGCACTGTATGCTGTAGAAGACCCAGAAATAAAGGCACGAAAATATAAGTAGGCGTAAATTATGGCTCTGCCATCAGGTTGTACAATTTGCCTTGGGATGTGTTGCTATTTATGCTGCTAAAGCCAAGAAGCTAGGACAGTTATGCCCCTGTATAAACCCTCTCAAAAGACTATTCTGCTTCAATTGGATAGCAAATGGTAATAGAGTGAGTAACATGGATACAGGTACGTGCACAAGTCCCGAATTAATATGCCATTATGCAGAAAAATAGTTAACGATCTAAATAAAATTTCTTTCAGACTTTGTTGAAAGCAAAAGAAAGTATTCATTTCAAACAGTGCAAGCTTATTTCTTTCAAAATACAATGCCTTTCACTATCTGCTAAGCATCATTTTGTGGTCTGTCTTAGAAATACTGTACTAGGCAGCTAAGAAAATCTCTTAATAGAATGTGAATTATGTATGCCCTGGCCTCTTCGTCCATAATTTTCTTGCAAAGGCAGAATTGTATAGCACAGGCTTTTTTTAAACTAAAATCTGCTACAGGCCAATATCCTAAATTTAGACCACTGACACAGTAAGTTTTGACCATGTGTAACTAATTCATTTGACGTAACAATAAACTTATATTGTCTCAGCACAGGAGCATGTCAGAGAAATTTCTGCAAGGCTTCTGATGTGTGACACTAAATTACAGAGGGAATCTTGTTTTATCCTTTTGCTATTTTTAACAAAGAGTTGAAAATTGAGGTGGTCTTTTCCATCTTTATTTTTCCAGGGATTATAGGCTTTAAAAGTAAATAGAATCACGTGCACAGATAACCTTTAAACATTACTTGCTCTTTTTCCTTGTAGCTGTTGAAACTGGCAATAAGCTTCCTCATGTTATTTGTAAGATCAATAGCTTATCAGTATATTTTAGACTGTTGTCTAAATGTTCTACATGAATTTGTTGCCAGCAGATCTGCAACTGGACTCTCAATAACTTTTGCAAAAGCAAACTATATGAAGGAATGCAACTTTTGTACCATGTAGGCATTTTCCACTAACTTTCTGAAGGCCAGGAGCCCTATTTCTGCTTTCTCAGTTGTGCTTGAGCATGGCACCATTGCTTTTAGTGGAATCACTTCTGATTTACAGTGATTGCAACCAGGCTTTAGGGTAGAATAATTGACTCGGTAACAATGTAAAACAATAAGCATCTGCTCTGCTCCTTTCTGTGTAGATTTATGTATGATAAGGATGAGCACTTGGGAAAGGTGAAGACAGTATTAATATTATTGTGTATGTTTATCTATATGCCTTCTGCTTGGTTTTTGAACTTGAAGAGTCTATTGGGAAATTTAAGAACACTTATCAATTACTCTAATAATAAATTCGTCAAGACACGGCTCTTGTAATACTTTGTTCTTGGTTTTCGTTCAATTATTTTGACATTACTGAAATGAACCTAGAAATGTCTCTTCACTGGGGAATACAAAGGCAGTAAGAACAACATAATAAAGAAGTCATGAGGAAAGCTTTGTGATGAGCCAGGTGATACCAGAAACAGACAGGTGGAATGTTTCTCATTTACTCCTGTTCCTATCTCAATATACTTCAACAAGTAAGCCCTATTTTGCCATCAGTATCTTCCATACAACTGCAGCAGTTTTGCTCTGATCAGTGATCTTTTGCCTTTTTCTGAGCTGATTTCCTTGGAGACAAATCATCTTGAAAACACCAATAGCTTAGGGGATTACTAGAAAGTCCATCTATTTTTGCCTGCTTTTCAAGTCAATTGATGGAATGTAGACAAATCATACTGGAATGAAATAGGGGTGGGAAAATCGTTAAAAGAAGATGTAGATGTTTGGCCACTTCTGAATGGGGGACTGAAAAGCTTTGTAACCTTTCACATTGCTATTACAATTAAGTTGTATTAATGCAACTGTTAAGTATGAATTCCTTGTATTTTCTTTTCTACTTGACATCATAGCCTTGGTTCAAATCCTAAGCATCTTAATTTAATAAACAGGTGACAGTTATATGGGAATTATTCTGCATAACAAAATAATTACCTGTACTTGTTCTGTCTCAGTGGAGAACTCTCAAGCTTTTGCTGGTGATCTGAATGACTCCGTTACTGTTTAGATCACGTTCTAGTTTTATTGTGCGCGATCCATTACAACTTGATCTCTTGGAGGAAGGAAAGTCTACTCTAGCTCATCTGCATTTCACATCTTTAGATTGCTGCATGATAACAGGGTTGATGATACTCAATTATGATGTGACGTTACTGTAATTTCATCATGGGCTTTTATTATGTTAATGGCAGAGTTGCATGCAGTAGTTTCGTTTTGGATTATTTGACTGAAGTTTTCAATTGTCTTACGTTGACTTTATTACTTTTCTGACAAATAGACCTTGGCCGCTTTGGGCAAGGCTACTGTACTGCTGGCTTTCCTGGATGTGTCTTCTTTCTTGATGTAAGAAATTCTTCTAGCGTGGGATTTTCAGTCTGACAATATTTGACGAGGATTTCTGAGAATCTTTTGGTATTCTCCATGCTTGTTTTACTGTCAGTATAGGTTAGAGGAAGTCTGAAAATCTTGGGAGTTGTCCGATTTCTGCTTGGATACCTTCTATTTTTCATGGACGGTAGCTGGTCTGCTCTGAGCACACTCTACAAAGCTGCCGTCCGCTGTTGTGGTGGTGGTGAGCTAACCCTGTGGCTGACCCGTGCTTCATGTGCACAGCAGCTCTGTCATGTCCTAGATTCACAGATTTCAGAGAGCCTACGCTGCATAGCACGTGAACATGTCTAGGGGATCTTGAGTTATTCTATAAACAATAATTTTACATTCTAACGAGATTTGAAGTGCAGTCTCATATTCTACAAAGCTGGGTCCTGTGAAGTGTTAATCTGTATGGGAGAAAAGGCAACTCTTCTCAGGTTTGCTGTTTTACTTAGATTAGCATATGTAATATAGTTACTTTATGCCTGCAGATAAAAGATTCTTTTTATCAGCATACTTTAATATTAGTTTTTCAAATTAAGTAAGAATATATTGGCCAGAACTTAAGACTTCCTACTAGTCTGGCAATAACTCTACAGGTAAGGGAGGATATATGTTTGAAAAAACAACTGTAATTGAAAAGACGATACTGTTGGGAGTCTTTAAGACACTGAAAATCACAAATGAATTGCCAAATCTATGTCCATGGTGAAAAATGCTTCCAATTGTGAATGTATTATGTATAGCTCAGTATAGACAGGCTCTGCTGTCAGGCTGTTTTGTATTGTTTGTTTAGTTTGTTTTTAAGCGCAGTTCAAACACTTAGCTCTCAGACATAAAAATTTCTCTCTTCTATGCATGTCATCTTCATATCAGGTTAAGGTGACTTCAAAGACAGCCTGGGGACCTTGCATTTTTTTCTGTGTGCTTACAGATGACTTATTGATAAAAAGGAGAGTTTGATGCTTAGATGTGCCAGTCTGTGGTAGTACAAATATTTAGTCAGAAGTGAAAATCAAAACAATACATGCAAACTGAGCTTTCATTTCTTTTGGGACTTTCTTCTTCTGGAAATCTCCATTAAAAGCTTTTCTTCCATGGAGTGTGCTGATGATGCAATGGATAAATCAGGTCTGAGTGTGCATCTAACAACTGAAGAAAAAAATGATTGTGGCTGACAGCTGAGAATTGTTAGAGTGATAGTGAGATACGTTTAGTGTCATAGAAAACCTACAGATCATTTGCAGTGAATATAAATAAATACACTTAGGGAGCCATTGTTTCTTCACATACCTATTATGAGAGGTGGACTTCATACACTACACACCGGTGAATAGTGAGGATAACAGAAATCACTGCCAATGGATATGAGTGGTCTCCTTTTCAGATGGGCAAAGACCTTTGCATTTCCTACTCAATATAAAGAGTAGGTACCCAATGGCCCCATAGTTGATACTGTTGGATCATAGAATAGTTTGTGTTGGAAGGAACCTTTTAAAGGTTGTTACCTTTTTGCCAGCTGTGTTCTTCGGGGAGGGTGTGCTTTCTTTGACCTACCTTTTCTGGCTGATGTGCTTGTAGAAGCTCTTCTTATTACTCTTTGCATTCTTTGCTAAGTTCAGCTCTTGCTGCACCTTGGCCTTCCTGACTCCACCCCTACACAACTGAGCAGTGTCCCTATACTTTTCCCAGGATACGTGTCCCAGCTTCCACTGCCTGTATGTTTCCTTCTTGCCTTTTAATTTGACCAGCGGGTCTCGACTCACTCATGCTGTTCTTTTGCCTTCCTTTCCTGATTTCTTACACACCTGGGGACTGAGAGCTCTTGTACTCTATGGAACGTGTCCTTAAAGATCCACCAGCTCTATTCTGCTGTCTTGTCCCTGAGGGCAGTTTCCCATGGGATCCTATTGATTGACTCCTTGGAGAGCTGAAAGTTTGCTTTTTTTAAAGTTCAAGATCCTGATTTTGCTCTTTGCCTGTCCTGTATTCCTCAGGACTGTGAACTCTGCAGTTCACAGTTCGCTCTTGTGCATTGTGTGAGTTCTATCAAGCTGGTTCTTTTGGATTAGTCTAATTTCATAGATAATGTCTGGCACAGATGTGTAAAAGCTGTATAGCAAAACTGGAGAAATTTTTTTTATATGCTTCTGATTTGCACTTTCAGTCACTTTCTTTGTCCTAGTTATACTTGAAAAAAAATGGATGTTATAGAATAAGAAATATCAAACCAAGTCCCTGACAAATACGTAATTATTTTTCACAGGGTACTCATGTATACATGTGGTGTAACTTTTTTCTCACTGTCTTGCTTCTCACAATGATTTTGACAAAGAAAGTAATTTCAGGCAACACTAAAGAGTCTATAAATTGTTCTAAAGCCAAATCTTATTGTAAATGAGCTTGTAAGAAGTCAGGAGCTTTGTAGATTATTTCTGTCCTTAGATGTTTGGCTTAATGACTTGTTTCCAATGAACCATTACCAGTGCCTCTTGAGTTCCCACAGAGGAAATTAAGCATTAAATTTTAAGTGCTAATTTTTTTTTTCATTTTCCACTTGCAATCCTAATTGCAATTTTCAAAGTGTGCTTCCAGTGAGAATGGAAACATAGGTTAAAATGGAAAGAAAGTTAAAATTAATGTAACTAAGGGTCATAACTCAGCACTAAGAAGAAGTGGTTGGATCTGAAGCAGGGAGAGTTATGTTAGGACTGAATCCCGTGGCCTTAAAAAACCCAAGAAAATTCTTTGAGGAGGAATTTTCTGCCAAGGTAATATTTAAAACTCCTTCAGTTCAGCTCGGAGACCACTTTGCGGCGCAGTAACCTAAGGGTGAATCTTAAAATTAACCAGTGATGAGGAATTGATAAGAATCAGGTGCTTTGTTGTGCTACATTGCGTATCTAGGACTTGGTATTTGCTTTTTGTCTGCTCTCAAGTTACCTCAGGAACAAGAGGGCAGCAGGGCTGTGCTGCATGAGTTGATGTAGGAGCTGCAGCCTTATCTAGACTGTTCTGTTTGCTGGGAGGGGATAGGAACTTACTCTTGTGTTACGCCCCATGTGTACCAAACTGGTGCGCTTCTGGAAGTGTTAAACCTCCTATATGAGTGTGGGACTGCTTCAGACTGGAAGAAATGTCAGGAGCATGTCTGAGTGGCAAAGCAGGGCTATAGTTTGACTAAGCCTGCTGTTTGAATATGCACTATGCTTTCATTGGTATTGAAGCAGATTTACCAGACTTATAACTTTTTAGGATCTGGCTTATTATCTCTCTCACCTGGGATTTCTTCCGTTGTTATCACTTAACCAGTCATTCTTGCAGTAACACAGCTCTGTATAAGTTATTTTAGGGTTGTATTTTGGTTTTTATTTTCTTATAATGCTTTTGATCCTTAATTGCTATATTAATATTTTACTGGCCCTGTACCAAAACAGTTGGGTCTTAATTTTTCATGGAAATGGTAATTGGGCACTAGAACAGGCTGCTCAGGGAGGGGGTTGATTCACCTTCCCTGGAGGGGTTTAAGGGACGGATGGACGAGGTGCTGAGGGGCATGGGTTAGTGTTTGATAGGAATGGTTGGACTCAATGATCCGGTGGGTCTTTTCCAACCTAGTGATTCTATGATTCTTGAAGACCTGTGTACTGCTGCAGGTCTGTAATGGTTAATGGTTGAGTTTGTTCATTCTCAAGATATATTGTAAAGAGAAGCCCTGTTTCTTTTTTCCTTTAAATGAAGATAAAACAGTGCTCTTGCTTCACAGTAATGTGGTGACACAGTGGAATTATATGCTGGATGTTTTAAGCAAGCCACAGATTTGTTAGTTTTTTTTTGTTTTATTTGAATCTAGAGAATGGGCAAGATGAAGCAGAGATCATCAGTTCTATGTTCTGCTGTTAGATGGTCCTGTAGGAATGCGTTGTGGCAGTAAACACGCCCCAATCTGACACATCACATGAACAGAAGACCGACAGTTTTCCTATGTATCTCACTTCAGGTTCACAAAGTGCTTGTAGACAAGTGATTCTCATACCAGCTCTGTAAAACAGGAAACAAAAGCTACTACTAGACGCGTATCAACTGGGCAAATAGGGCCCTGGGGTAGCTGATGCTGCAACTGCGAGTTGAAGCAGCCTGGCTGATGTTGTACTTTGAGTTTTACTTCATAGAAATAACGGTGATCTTTTCCTCTTCAAGGAAGTAGTGGTTTTCCATTAATTTAAGTTTTTTTTTCTTGAGAGTTGCAGGCATTGGAGGAAAGACAAAAATTAAAAGCTTATTAAAATAAAGGGAAACCAATTATCACTTGACTCTTCTGAGGATGAAATACATTTGAGGCAACTCAAGGGTGTAGGGGAAAGAAATGTTGGCACAATTCTAGCAAACTGTGCTCCAAGCAGTAGGCTGCAAGGCTAAGTGGCTCTGTAAATGGAGGTTTCTCAAGTGAAAGGAATGAAGACTCAACCTGTGTGCCCAGTACACTGAGACCACTAGAAATATTGGTGTATTTTAATACTGGCCCAGGGCTCTTCTGATTCGTTCGTTCTTTTGTTTCTTCCTCTATTAGAGAGAGGTAATTGAACAAGAGCAAATCTGTTTGTGTATGTTATGGAATTAGATGGCCTGTTTTCAAAAAGATTTTTTTGCCTATTCTCTTGTTGCCTAAATTTCTGAGAGATTTGGGAAATCTGCAGTTGAAGTGGATTATATTCACCCTCTAGGTGTTAATTTTAATATGCATGTCATGTTTGAAAATGTCAGCAGAAAAGACTGAATAATACTTGTTGCGTATAAATCTGAAGTACATAATTGCTCCAGCTGACATGTGTGAATGCACTTTCATTATCGTGTCAAGAGGACACTTTGTGACTGCAAATGAACAATGTTTGGGGTTGGCAATAAAACGGGAAGCTCTTGCTTAAATAAAGTTTATTACAGCTTTTTAGAAAAATGTAATTATGAAGTGTTCATACTGAATGAGAACACTATTTTTGAAGTGTTAACTTTAATATGAAAATGGAGTTACAGTTTAAAGGGAAAGACTGTATGGTGTTCAGCATTTGCTAAAGTGAGCACAATACAGTGTGAAATAGTGCTATTTGATTTGCATGCCTACACAATATTTGATGGTTCCACAAACTAGCCAAGAACTGGCAACTCCCTACTCTTTCTTCATTCAGTCCACTTAATGTAATGAGCACAGGTGGAAAATACACGTGTAAATGCAGAGACCCCATCTGAGAATTCAAGGTAAAGGATCTAATACTATAGTTAAAACTAACCACTAATACTAACCATTACCTGCAGAAAAAATTCTCTGCTTAAAAACTAAAAAATTCCCAACCAATGAATCAAACTAAAGAAAAAATCCCAAACTACTGAAACTATTTATTAAATAATGAGGAAATGCAGTAGTGTGAAAGTTTTATTCAGTATCCATGAAATACCTTATCTTACAAACAGAGAAACTGAGGAAGGCAAGGACTGTTACGCTGAGACGTTAATTAAAAGTTGTTTTGAAACTTCCAGTATGCTAATGGGCCTCTGACCTGTTGCGTAGCTCTCTGTATACATGTCACATTCCAGACAACTAAATAGGGATTTATATCTGATGTAATCCAATAAAATTATTTAAGTTCTAAACATAGCTTTCCAATTTGGATGGGGCAAAAACATCCAAAACTTCTGTAAATTCTAAGGCATCAGAGGTGGTACTCAAATTTATGAGCTGCTGGCTACCAGCCGTGTGCCTGGTGTATTTATTATATGGAACGCATGAGTTAGGCTATGATTTTGACTCAAGTTTTGCTCTTTGTTTAAATCAAGGACTGTTGAATTATGGGTTGCAATCTCTGGAGAAGCACTGGGTGAGACTCCTGTGTAATCTGTTAATGTCACCTCTGCTGCAGAGTTAGGCAGTGTAGAGAAATGTGGGATATGAAGCACCAGCTGGATGAAGCAAGTAGGAATGATGCTGGAGGGTTTAATCTCAGCTGGTGGTGGCCATAGCAGTCAGCAGCAGCTGGCAAGACCTGGAGATACACCCATCTGGGGGCAGGAGACAGAGTTTAGCCTAGGAAGCTGGAAAATGTACTGATTCATCACCTCCACAAGACACCTTCTGCCAGTAAGATTGTGATGGAGCCTCTGGCATCAAATGAAAGCTAAGCCCTGAGGGAGCACAGATGGCAAAATTATTTTTCACTGTAATGAACTCCCTCTTGTAGGTACTTTTTGCACACCATGATGCTATCAGGAGTGAATCTTCCACGTTGTGTTGATGAGTTCGCAGGAACTCGTTTAACTCTGTCTTTCCGATTACTCAGTATTTCTGTTGTTCTGTCTTTCTATATAAAGATAAGCTACTACTCTTAAGAGATTCTCTCCAAATAAGAATTTTCAAATTCTATGTTTTCCTTTCCTCTTTAAGAGATATCCAGAAACTCCAGCCATGCAGTTGTGTTTAAAGGAATAGTGATTGTCCTAGCAGTAAGGGAGGTTTTGCAAAAAGGAAGTAATAATTCAAGCCATATGAAATCTTCACTGTCCATTTGCACAGAGTTTTGATTTATTTCCCTGTAGCTCCTGTAGTTTTGTTTGCATCTTGAAAAGAGTAGATTTAGTGTCTCCCCTACTTGTCTACAGGTGCTTTTCTACTGTTTATTTTCCTTCTTTAGGGCATAAGAAAAATAAAATAAAGCTGATTTAAATATCTTTCCTTCTCTTTTGGACAGGAACTTCTCAATGGAATTTTCTGTTCTTCAACTTCTCTCTAAACTGCTTTTTCTAGTTTTGAATAACCTCTTGCAGGTTCAGAGATGCTCACATAAGTCTTTTCTGGCAATCCTCATGCCTGGAAAGTAGCACTTGTAGTTCGAGTGCTGCCATTCAGTGAAGATTCTCATTAAAAAAGATTTCTTGTGATGTCCATAGAACAGTGTATCTTCCAATAGCCTCAAACCTGTAGGGTACTGGGGAGTTCTAAAAAGGTGTGATGCTTTGTACAGCTGTATGGGATCACCCTCTCATTTTCAAGCTGCTAAATTAGCAATGAAGAATTCTGGTTCCTATCTGTGTTTCTTTGTCACTAGTATATCTTTCTGGCATGCCAAAATGTCACTCTCTAGTGACAGCTGATGGTAGCAAATCAGGAAAATCTGTTTAAAAGAACTATTTTTTTCCTTGCATACTTGTTTATCTGTGCAACTAAAGAGAGGCAATCCTCTCATATAGATAAACCTAAGGAAAAGATGATAAAAAAGGTTAAAAGTAAAGTAGAACAAGTCCTGTCCAAACAAGACTGTCTTGAGAAGGGACCTAGGTATTTGCTAGAGTTTCTCAATTCTGTCTTGCATCTAAATTCCAGAGAGAATGTGAATGAGACCACCATCATTTCATAGATGTAGCGTCAGCCCCATTAATTTGATCCCCAAATAGCTTGTGTCCAGTAACAATGCGGAGTTCATGCAAAAGGGGGATTTCTTGTTTTATAAGATGGACTGAAGATGTGGAATAAAATTTTTTGTAGTTTTGCTTGTGGTATGTTTTGTTGGTGCTTTTTTTTGTAAATTTTATTTTTATTATTGTTATTCAGGAATTTTGTTTAGGTTTTATTTGCCTGGAAATTGAACGTGTCAGGTTTCTGTGTCATCAAGAATATGAAACCATGTAGTTATCAGTTTATCTTTTCACCACCAAGCCCTCACCTGATTTAAAAAGTGTAGAATTTTAAGGTAATGATAAATCTCAAACTGACCAAGCAAACTGAATAAATACTTTAATACCGTATATTGGTTCTACAGTTATTCTGGTCAGATGTTTCATAGTTCATCTGTAACCCCAGTTAACCTGGAATGTCAATTCTGATATTGCACTGCTGGAAGATGTCAGCAGGCATGAAACATGATGATTGGACTATGGAATTTGGGCAGAGTGGAGGCACTTTGGTCAATACATCTGGTTATTGAGATGATTAGAGGTAAAGAAGATAAGTAAGAGACATTAGAGTGTGTTTCAGTAATTAAACCACAAAAAGAGAAAGAGGAGAGAAATGCTTTCCAGATTCCACTGTGGTAAAAGGAAAGCCAAGAGGAAGCAGGTCTCCATGTCTGGGAGGGTGGATGTAAAATGATACCCTTTGACTTCTAAACTCCTTATCATTTTCCTGACATTGCTTCATGTGATAATTTCTGTGGCATTTGGGCTGCTCATCTGTCCTCTGCTGACCTAGTTAGAATGGCGATTTAATTTCGGTATATTGTGGTTCTTGCTTCTGATTAGCTGGGATGTAATCGCTCCTTGAACAAATCTCAAGTGACTCAAAACTGTGTTGCATTTAGCTCGAGCAAACAGAGAATAAATCTGTTTATCTGGTTTCGTTCATTTCTTTTTGATCATCCTATTCACCTGAATTCAGTACTAGTTTGCCCTATTGAAGTATTCCTTCATTTTAGGTCAAAGGCTGCTCAGCTTATATGTAATGAAATAAAAAAGTCAAAGGCTAAATTAGACATGGATAAGAAGTCTATACTTGCTCACCCCTGAAGTCCCTGGAGTTAGAAAAACACTTAAACTTAGTTGAAGTCAGTTTGTTTTTTTCCTCTGTATGTGTAGAAACCCAAATCTGTTAGTTCAGTCTCTACTCAAATTAAACTAGAAATGAGGGCTTTATATGTGATTCAGCCTGATGCTTCACAGTACATAAAGAGTTTTATTCAATCGTGTGAAGAAAGAACTTCAATTTCTAGTGTCCCATGCAGTCAACAGTATTTCTTTGTTGTGTAGTCACAGCCAAGCGCTTCCTAGTAATAATACTAGTGATTATAATGAAGTACAAAAACCCAGCAGAATAATGCCAAGTAAACTTGGCTTGAACAGTACTTTATATTAACGATAGTGCACAATTGCATGAAACTCTTAATGTCTGACTCGCATTGTTAGCTCTTTTCAGCACTGTGAAAATACTGTCCGATGTTGCATGCATTTGTTTTAGAGCATTTTGAAATTCTAAATGTACAAGGATGTGTTTCTATACTAAAGCTTTTGTGTACAAGACTGATTTGTTCTCACCAAATGAATGAACAATTATGTCCTCAAAAGAGGATTTAGGGAGAGATACGGTATTAGACAAGACTGGAAATAACACATTGGTACTGAAGGATATTGAATTACACAAGCTGACTCCCAGAGTGTATTCCTGCATAATGATTTTGGCCATTGCAATGAAATAATATATTAAGGCAATAAAAGATTTTAAATAAGGTATTTAAGCCTCCACTGCTGAACCTAGAAAACTTATCTTTTACCTTTAATAGTGAAAAAGACACTTCACCTTATCAAACTGCAATAGGTTAGAAGAAAAAGTCCGTTCCTTTGGTGTTGTATATCAGCCTTAGGGTGAAGGTGGGGTTAAATCCCTCTGCCTAATGCACATTTTGTTCTCATCGTAAAGCTAATCTTGTAATTTCTCACAAGACTGGCAATCATGGGAGAAATGAGCTAGTACAGAGGTTAAATTACCTCTCACCCTAAAAGAGGCAAAGGATATTGTTGGATGAATGGCTCAGCATGATACACATTATAGATAACTTAGGTGTTGCACCATACAATTCTTGGCTTTTGGTTATGGAAAGAGCTTTATTTCTGCTTCTAGTAGCATAACTGTCTGGAAAATATTTCAAGGCTTTTTGGAATAATTCAGCTTTACTAGAAGTCTTTGATATCAGACTGTCCCATTTTATATTGTCTGTTGACAGCTGATCTCAGAATTTTCAGTAATGGCTAGAGCCATTAATACAGTGAATTTCTAACTCAAGATAGTAGGGTGCTGCTGCCTTGGAAATGTGCTGTATACTGGAATTTAAGTAGTTTATAATTTATACAACAATAAGTGATAAAATCCATTTTTCTAAAATGGACCAACCAATCTAAACTTTTTAAAGTCCTCACATGGATGCTCAGAGATTTAAAGACAAAAAACTGTGTAATGCTTTCAGTGATTCCTTAAATTTTTGAAATCAATAAATCTAAGGAAAGGTTAATAAAACCTTTGCTGTTTCAAACATTTCAGTCTGTCTTGATTATTGTTTAAGGAAGTACTGATTCCTCTTTTCTGAAACAAATTAAACTGTAAGAAAGTATAGAGCTGTAGAAAGGGTAGAATAATCCTTTAGTAACTTATGTAATGCTTATTACACAATTACTTTTATCTAGTAGCAGGTAATTTTTTATTATTTTCACTCAGTCTAGCAAGTCTCTGTAAGAATAACAAGAATTGCTGGCTCAGCAGAAAGTAGGGTATAAGTATTTCAAGGAAAAGCATGGATTGAAAGAAATTAGAGTGCCTATTAAAATTAAGATAACACAACTGTGGCTCATAGCTCAAAACATTGAGTGTTCAGAATGCAATATCACGTCATTTGGCAGCAGTGCAGAATTAAGAGGAGATGTCTACTTTACTCATGGCTCTTTGATGTATCTATCTGTGGAAAAACTGGATGAATTCTGCAGGTTTTTGAGCAATTTTTGTTTGGAGATAGAAAACATGGTGCTAAAAATGGCAGAGAATTTAATAGAGGCAAGATAAATAGGACACTTAACCAGTAAAATTATCAGAAGATCTTTCACAGTAGCTGGCAATCACAGATACCGGCAAATTTAGTATAAATGTATGGAAAAATTAATTAAAAATAAAGGTTTGAGTGATCAGGTATGTTAGGGAGCTGGACTATATTGATTTTTAATCTCTTCATTAATTCCAAACCACTTTTTTTGAAAATCCTCAACTGCAGATACATACCTAAGTTGACAGCATGATCTACAGTTTTATCTACGCCTTTTTTCTTTGTGAGCCATGTGAGCCATCCCACCATGTCTCTGTAATTTTACAAGAGGTCATAGCCCTGAGACCTCTCACTGATCTCTAGTTCTTCCTATTTATTCCCCGTGCTGTATGCATTCTTGTACAGGCATTTCAGGGAGGTAATTGTGCACGCAGGTTTCCCTGGAGGGGGTGCAAGAGGATCTACCATAGCTGCACATACCCTTGAGATCGTGGGCCTTCTGGCTCTTGTCATGGGAGGCAGCTAAAGAACATTTGCTGCTTTTATGGTTGGCTTAGCTTATAAGAAATAAAACTCCTTCACTAGAGACTCCGTCCCGTCTTTGTTTTTTGCAGAAGTTGGTAATGCCAATCAGCTGCCCAAATGCTACGTTATCAAATTAATGATAGATAATTTCATACTGCTCAATAAGGATCTTTACGTACAGTTTATTGGCCTTGTCATGGCACCCAACACTTTCTCCTGTGGTTTTTTTTTTTGTAATTTGAGTGATGTTCCCGATTTATTTTTCAGCCATCTGTGGAAGCAGCGCTAGCAGCATAGGGAAATGATAGGAAATCCCTGTCATAATGTTAATATCCTCAGACACAAGAAGGACCTTTTAAAGTTAAAACTCTTCCATACCTGCTTTAGCTCCTTCAGCTGCTTGATATGCTGATTTTATGAGTAACCCACATAGCTGCCTTACCCTGAGCGATCCAGCAACCCCATTTTGAGAGGATCCATATTTTCAGAAGAGTTTCGTTTGCTCTATGCAAATCTCTCTCTTGTTCTCTCTAATTTTCAAAAGAAATTCTTTGTGTCAGTCACCTCCCTGCTGCATGTAGATTGTGTGTCAGGGGGCTGACACACAAAAGACCTCCATCTCTTAAGAAGCTGCCACCAGAACACCTAATAGACTGTCAGTTTGAATGTTTAAATGAGACATAGCAAAGGAGGGAATAATGCTTTTAACAGAAAGGTGGTGGGTAGATTAGAAAAAAACCTCAGCTTTACTGACAAGGTAACTAGAAATGCGGTACTTGCAGCAGAATGGAGATATTGATGAAGACATCAGTAACTAGTGAAAAATACTGTTCAGATTGGGGCTATTACCAGGATATAGAGAAAGCATTTATGGCTGTAGAGAAGGCAGGTGAGGAATCAGGTTAGGATTACAATTAAGTTAAGCAGATTGTCTCCTTTGTAGGATGCAGTGTTGTCTTGTTTCCCCTTGTGATGATTGCTTTGAGTCGTATTTTAAAGCTAAATCTGTGTGTGTAATATAGGTTTGTGCAAGACTGCGCTGTGCAAATTAGTGTTTGTATCTCTTTGTTGTGATTTAACCAGGTAGCCAGCAACGAAGACCCACACAGAGCCCAGCCAGCAACACGGAACCAAGCAGCTGCTCACTCACCTCTCCCAACTCCGGGATGGGGTGCGGAGAACTGGGGAAAAACCAAGCTCACTCACGGGCTGAGATATGAACAGTTTAACAGCACAGTAAAGGGATCGAAAATACAACAGTAAGAACAGCAAAGGAATACACAAAGGGAGTGATTAACCACTAACCACTAGGAGAAAAGCCAATGCCTGCATGGTTCTGTTTATGGTCCCGATGTGCTGCTGAGCCAGAGACTGAAACCCGCTCTCAGATGTGCCACCCAGCTGGCTACCAGCCCCCCTGTGGCCCTTGTATGTGTTGAACAAGACGTTGGTGGCATGGAATTCTCATCGACCACTTTGGTCACCTATCCTGACTGCATCCTTGCCCACTTCTTGTGAAAATTAAATCTCACCTCATCAAGTCCTGGCAATGAACCCTTCTCCAGCCAAAACCAGGACAGTCCTGCAGATGTTTTATGCTGCTACAGGTAGGTGCATCTTCAAAACTATACATGGCATTATCTGGGTTAGTGATTCAGAACTTAATTCCTATTTGTCAGCAGCATCTTAGATTGCCTTGATCAAGAATGAAATGGGGAAGATTAGAAATTGTAGGTAAAGTTTTGTTCTAGTTTGTTACTCTGTGCAAATGGTATACTTGACCTCTACCACTGTGAAAGCATATTTCTTTTGCTACCTGTTTCTTTTTTATTAAGGCTGGTTTCTTTAAAGCTATGGAATTGTAATTTGATCCTCAGTTTTCACTTCCCACGTATGCCACATCTTGCTGCCCAGAAATTGTAAGCAAATACACTTTAGGAGTTTTTTTTAGTGATTGTAACCATAATTACTTTTCTCATACGCTGTACAAATACAGTTTCACAAAGCGGTGGATTTCTCTTGCACTACCTGTTATCATTTCAGCTCTGCTGGCTGACAGACAGCAGTAAACGGATACAAGCATTGGAAAAACATTCCTACCATGAGTAGAAGAGCACTGTTTAATAACAGAATGAAAATCTGTGAGAGGAAAAGTTATCCTCCATGATCCATGTGTATGAACTTCAGTTCATATATTTACAGAAAATTGTGTGAGAAAGAGCATATACAGGTCAGTACAGAACTATTTGACTCTAATTTTGTTGAGAATGTGCCACAAATAAATCATACATTACTTTCTCTTTATACTTGTCAATGTCGTTAACATTGGGAACATATTCAGCTGCAGTCTCTCCCATGTGATCTCTACATCTCCTCATATTATAGTTATAATATGTATATATATCCAGTTCATTCATGGTGTAGGCTGGCTAAAAAAACCTTTAGGTATTTTATAGGTTTGAGTGCTCTATAGGTAATTCTACAGAAGTTGCAAAGTTTAATTGTACAGAATGTGCAATACTTAATCTGCATTTTAAAAAGAATATGTTAACATGGAAAGTTTTTAGAGCATGGCAGTTCAAGAGTTGCAGCCTTATGACAGTCTTTAGGTATTTGTGGCATGTTTGAAAGCCTGTGGGTTTGAAAACCTGTGTGGGCTCCCTATTTAAAACTGTTCTGTGTAGTTTTACTGAAAACTTATCTGAAGATTTTCTTTGCTGGCTTTTTATGTGAATTTGTGAAGAGGAGAGAACTCAAAAATAATTGATTCTTCAGTCATTTAGTTCAGAGTAAGGACTGGTGAACAGTTCATATCTTCATAATTCAATTTGATGGTACCCAGTAGTTCCAAGATATTCCTTCTCGCCAAGCTGGAGACCTGCGCTAAAGAGCTCTATAGTATTTTTAGGATATTTTCTTTTGTGTGCAATCTTTCTCTTATTTCTTTTCTTTATGCTATGAGTATAGTGGTGAGTGAGTTCTTATTTCTAAAAATTCATGTAGATGCTTAATATTGTTATCCAAGGTGTTTTATAGTATGTATGAAATAATAGTAAGGGAAATAGTAGATGATCTGTGGAATGGAGAAGAGCCTCCAGCATTTTTTACTACTTCTAAACATTTTGTATTATGATGTTAATATTCAAAGTAAATATATCCAAACTGATAATTTATTTTTTCAGCTATCTACTGTTCAGAACAAGAAGCCGAATAAACTCCAGCATTTAAGTTTGGGTGTATTATAGAGAAAATAATGTGGAATTAACATCTGTCTTTATATTTTTACATACATCTCTGCAAGGGGAACACAAGTTAGCTTCTATACCTGCAGCAACAGGGCTGCAGGAAAGGAGCTTTAGATGTAGTGAGGGTCTTGCTGTTAGGAGACAAAAGAAACAAGTCTACGTACAATAGTGTTGCAGTGGGAATGCAGACACAAGCTGTTGGTTGGTGTGTTCTCTAATGACTTAAATCCTATTTAGAAATGTTACCTAAAATCCTGGCAGGGTTTCTTTCCTTTAATTTGCTTGCAGACAGAATTTCCAGAGAGATGCAATAGATGTTAGATCCTAAATATGTATTTATCAATGGAAAATCCAGCTCATGCTCTATTCTGTGCGATGTCCCTTTTCTGGCCATCTATAAAAAGACTTCTGTGCTTGGAACACAGTTTGGGCTGTGAGTACGGAACGTGAAGCCTGCGCTTGAAAGGATCATTTTCTGATGTGTTTACGACAAGTAGGCCATTTCAGAAAACATTTGGCCTCGGGAGAAATTTCTAGGAAATTAATTAGCATTCACATGTCACCTCAGGGAGTTGCTCTAAATTGTCAAGCTTGTTTAAGTGCCTCTTTATACCGATATATTGATATGGGCTGGAGAGGGAGAGTCACCTGTGTTCCCAGTGAATAGCATCGCTGGTAGGTCTGCAGAGCTCACAGTAAGGCCAAGCTTTAGGCTTTTGTCATGCATTCATTTTGGAAACTCTGATCAAAGACTCTTCTGTTCTCTTCAAGAAATGTGGAAAGAAGAGGTCTATTTCTCATTGAGACCTTTCTAGTGCTCAGATTTAGTCCATGATGATTTTCCATAGAGATGGGACTGTGCGTTTTTTCGTTTGTTTGTTTTCAAAAATAGGCCCCATCCCTTCCCCAAAGAAACTATTATAAGTCAGTCGTTGCCTCTTTCTTCCTCCTTAGCCGTGAATGCTAGATCCACTCATCCCTTTGGCTACCTGTTTTGCTGACAACTTGCCAATTAACAGGTGGCAAATCCCATGTTGCTGGATGATATTAAATCAACAGTTTTCCAGATGGCTATAATATTACAACTTTAAATAAAAATACACAAGCTTGGTGTCAACATCTTATTTATGGAATGCTTTTGGCTCCTGAACTGCTTGTTGAAATTGTTGTAAGCCATTTGGTCACTGAGAAGTAATTGTGTATTACTGTAGACAACAAGCTGTTTGCATTAATTAGCAATCAGAGCATATTGCCAAATGGGGAATAACGTGTCTTTGACACCTCTGCAGATCCTGGTAACTGGAGCAGTGCAAAACCATGGCTTCTCCTTTGCTGCATGGTTATAGCATGAACTTCCAGGCCATCTGCCCATATAGCCATCTGCAAAATCACTAGGGCAACAGCTGGGAGAAATAAAATCTCAGGTTGGAGAAACAGCAGATGAAGGTACAAGGGAGTTTGTAAAAAGACATTGTCTTTTGCAGTAAAAGTAGCTTTGGTGAACACTTCACACTAATTTCAGAATGGGAAAGCTGGGATTGTTGTCTTGTTTGTAAACATGCTCTTCTTATTGTTTAAGGAAGAGGTTTAGCAAGTGCGATCATGAGTAGGTTGAACTGACTTCAGGGAAACACAATAAGCATGATGGAAGAGCAAACCTGAAGATAGCACAGCGAGCTACCACAGATGGGGCAATGTGCAGGCAGTGGATAGTGTAAAGATATTTGACTTTTATTATTTTGGAAAATGCATTGGGCATTTTCAGAATGACTTCATTTACTCCTTTTTGTTATTTGTTTTGTTTTAATGATGATCTAAATTAAAAGGTAGGGAGCGGAGGAAGTGACCAAGTGGGTTTTTTAAATAGTCCCAAAATAAGCCAACTGAATGTTTAATTTTTAATGTTATTTTTGGTCAAAGCGAAAGTTTTAGGCTTTGTTTCAGTGAATTTATGACTATGCTCTTTTTCATAAAGGCTTATTTATTTGCATGAAGGCTGAGCTGTACAGGGAGAAGGTGTGCCTAAGAATGAAGTTGAGCAAGCCACTTTCAGCTTGCCTGGTTTTGATTACTTGTCAGGACCAAGTGTTTCTCTGTTACTGAACCTATTAATTTCATTGTTATGCAGTTCTGCTTTTCCTCAAAAAAAAAAATATCTACCAGGTATGTTTAGATGTCGTCTTAGATGAAAAACCACAGATCTTGACAGGAATGTCTCTGCTAACTCTTGGACTGTGGAGGTGTGCAATTTTGCTTTGGAACCTGGTATGATATTTTAATCTTGTATCAGTGTAGTGTTTTCATCTTATACTAATCTTTTTGGCATTGCTCCCCAGACAGGAAGACTTCAGCCTTAAACATTTCATTCAGTAGTTGAGGTAGTTCATAAAACAAATGCCTGCATATTTCTGTTCGCCTTTAGTATTTTTTCTTGTCACAGTTCATTGCGATGAAAACAATTTATTTGCAGCTTTGTGCTAGGAAATGTTGGTCTGGCAGCAAAAATAAGATGTCATTTTCAGCATCTCATTTGATCATCAACATAGACAGCCATCAACAAAATATTTACATATTTCAGTGATGATTATGGATGAGGATGCATCCATAAATAAATCTATAAATATGCATAAATAAAGGATAGCTTATATTTTATTAGCTAAATTGGCGAAGAGGAATTGAATCTGAAGTTTTATTAGGACTAGAAAGTGTCAGAATGACTCTGTGAAGTCTAAGCATGGCAATATACATTGGAAGCAGTCAAAATCAAGGGGTTTGTCCCTTTATATTAATATAATTTTACTACTTTTCAGTTAATTATTGCCAGTACCTCCCCACTGATATTTGGTACAAAAGAAGGTCAAGTGTACCAGTTATCTTGATATCTAGAACAATAAAAAAATCTCCATGCTCCAGTAATTTTCAAAAAATTGCTAAAATGAATTGTTAAAATAGCAGTGATGTGTAGCACTTGAGTGCTGACATGCGTATGGACTTGAGTCTAACTTTTTTTTTCCTCAAAACCTAAATTTCTGCATTGGCTCTATCACCAAAGACTGGCTGATGGGCGAAGTTAAATCTGCTTTTAGTTTTCAAATATTCTTTAAAAAGACTTTAGTCAATTTATATATTGGGTACAGCTTGGCATTTCTATTCCATTTCCAGTAAGTTATGACATCTCTAAATTCTTCTATGTGAGGCCTTCTCCTCTCCTAAGTACTTGGAAAACTGTGATTTACGATGAAATGTCTGTTTAGGTGTCCACTCTACCAGACACTAAGTTATGAGACACTTGTGAACTTTGGTGATTGCAATGGTATCTATTGCCTTTAAACTCTTATATATGCTTTTATGATTATTTCACGTGTTCTCATAGGTATTCTAAGAGCATGCTTAAAACCTTTGGCCCCTTTTTAGATGACCTATAAAGACACAATCATAGAATGGTCAAAAATACATAACAAAAGAAACTGAAATGCCATATTCTTTAGTCTTAAAAATTTTTTAAGGATTATTCTACCCTAATCTCCCATTCAGCAATCCTATATGCATAGAAATAAACCAACTGCCTCCCATAAGTGAGCTTGGTTTCTCATTTTGGTGATGAAACTGTTTCCCATAATAGAAAACTAAGTTTTCAAGCACAGATGTTTGTGTAATTGTGATACAGTGCAGTAAACACAGACAGTATAGAGTGGCCATCCATCATTTATCACCCTCATCTGTTGGTCCTGCAGGAGATATAGAAAACTAAACCAATGTGGGTAAAAGCAACTGATTATTTTTACTCATTAGAAATTGCATTTAAAAATTTTATTTCTGTTGGTTTTTTTAACTCCATTTTGATGCTTCAGTTGACAGCATTGGGCAAAGAGATGGCTAAAACCCAACAGTAGCTACTTCCTTCTGTTGATGGAGAAGCCCAATTAATGTAGTTACATTAGTGTTGAATCCATAAGCAGTATGTGAAATTGGTGCAAAACACATCTTAGTCCAGTGCAACTTAATTTAGTAATTCTGCTCAAGTGCTCCGTCAACTTTATATCATGTACTTATACAGAGGGCTGAGACTTCTATGGCTTTGGAACAGCTTGTGGTGATAGGACTAGGGTCAACTGGAGAGGGGCAAGATTTAGACCAGACATAAGGAGGAATTTCTTCACCGTGAGGGTGGGGAGGCCCTGGCCCAGGTTGCCCAGGGAAGCTGTGGCTGCCCCATCCCTGGAGGGGTTCAAGGCCAGGCTGGATGGGGCCTTGGGCAGCCTGGTCTGGTGGGAGGTGTCCCTGACCATGGCAGGGGGTTGGAAGTGGATGATCTTTAAGGTCCCTTCCAACCCAAACTATTCTATGATTATATTTCTTTAAATAATTTTATTGTTTCTTAGGAAAGGACAGTCTGTATGCTCCTAGGTGCTTTAAAACTTATACTTTAAGTCAGAGTTGTTTTAACACCTTTTCTGAACAGAAAACCTTTCCTTAAATTGGAAACTTAAAAAGCAGGTAAGTGGGATCTGAATCTGGAATTTCCTGGATCCAACTAAACAGTAACACAGAGTGAGCAGAAAACCACAAGTTTCTGATGGCTGCATGAGATCAAATACTGAACTTCTTTCAAGCTGGTGATCCCTTTCTTTGAAGGTGGGGATGTGTAAAACCTGAGATTCTTTTCTCTGATCACTTTCCATAAGAATGAAAAACAACCTTTAATCAGATAAAGAGAAATTTTTTTGGATCATTCTGCATTTGTTGCATGCACTAACTTAGAAAAATTGCTACAGAGCCAGAATGCTAGGATTTATGTGACATTGCATAGAATTGGTTTCAATATGTTTTTAGAAATAAGATAGTATATAAAGGTTTCACTGTCCTCAGGTGGGAGTCGAGTTACTTCTCACTGCTGGTAATTGTATCTGGTAATTATTGCCAGGGAAATAAGAAGTGTCTCCTTTGTCTTTTGGTCACAGCCACATCTCCCCGTATGCCCCCTTACTGCATCCTTTTTTCACTCAGACCTGTGTTTAGCATGGGAACGCTCTGCGCAGTGTCAGTGTGCCCATCATGCATCGGTTTTATAAAGCGCATCGTTCATGAGCCACATTGAAACCCAGATTGTTGAAGGCTATAAACACAGAGAGAGCTAATATTCTTTAAGCAAAAATAAAATTATTTTGATATAAGACAACTTCTGGCAGGCTACTTTATGTCCTTCCTGCAGTAAAATGATGGCTTTTGTCACTTGTCTTTAATTTCAAACTGGCATGCGGGAAGTATCTATTTCAAAGATGAAGGAAAAGTAAGACAAAAAGAGATTGTTACTTTTCCCAAATCATTTTGATTTCTGTCATTACAAAACAATGCCTTTACAGAAGATGTCTTTCAAAACCAGCCAGCGCTATGACAGATAAGTTATAGCTGCTCTGATTATTCATGCAGATATCAGCAGGTTATTCCAAGAAGGCTTTTTTTTTTTGTATTGTTAAAGCTGTTCTCTAAAAGAAACAGTGATCTTTTTGATGAGCATGGGGAAGAATTTCTTCAATACCAATCCAATTTATTTGGACCCTCTGATTGGTGCTTTCAGCTAGATCTCTAAGCACAATATTAATTATTCATTAAGGTACTTGAAGGAAAGAAAATTTCCGTAGCTATGCTGTCAAAATTGATGAGGCTTTGCGTATGCACTATAGGAATAGCTTTCAACTTGGTACTAAAACTAGAGATGATACTAATAAAATTTTTTAAAAAATTATCTAAAAAGCCAACATTAATTTGAACTTTCTCATAACCATAGCACATTTATTTTTATAGCACCCACATGTCCTATTGAGAGATCATGAAAATATTCTTCCTACAGCTGGTCATGTGGGTATAGAATGAAAAAAAAAACCCTCAAGAACATTTGTATAATAAAAGGTCATAATGGGGATAATAGATAGTAAAAAGGAAGAAGGAGCTTTTGTGTGAGTGGGAGGAAAGAGTATGCCTGGTATTTAATATAATTATGTTCACGTGGAAACACACAGACTGGTTTTATGGGAAATTGCTGCGTTCCGTCAATATACGCATAGGTGAGCCGAGGGTCATCTGGGAACGAAAAGATTGCACATACCTGTGTGTGTGCAGGTTAAGGTGCAGTTATTTATAAAAAGGTTAATTTAAAAAAAATTACAAACAATTTAAAAAATAGTAAAAAGATCAAAAAATCTTAGTAATCAGGAAAGCTACAAAGTGGTTACACTGTGGCTTGATTTGCAGTTCCCACAGCTCTTTTTCGCACGAGGGAACCACGTTGGAACATGCTTGACCTTCTAATCTTATCTTATTCCTTTCTCACAGAGCTTGAGCTCTGAAGGGAGAAGCTCTTGCTTCACACCACACAGAAGCAGGAAGGAGTGACTCCAGGAGCTGTTGCTTGAGTCCCCAAGTATTGTTATTCACTTTCTCAGTATCCAGTGACAGTAGCAACACTCAGTTACACTCTGTATGAAACACTGACTGGTTCGTATTTTCTAATTAGGCATCCTTGCTAGTAGAGAGGGAGAGAATGTTCTAAGTTCTTGAGCTTAGGGGCATGAATGACGTTCTATCTTTGCAGATGCTCTAAAGGTGTTGTGCTGTATATATCTTCCTGGGAACTCAGAGCAAATAGTGTTCTGGTCTGTGATCTCAGAAATATCCTGTAGTCAAAGGAGCATTGTAATGGAGATGTATTTCTTATGTACTTTACTTCTTCATAAAGCTTTATCTTTTAGAGCCCCTCTTTCCATATTGATATGAACAGAAGTGGAGGTGATGCATGCACGACACGACTGAGCCCCAAAGGTTATATAGCTTTCCTTGTTCAGAATTAAAACACTGAAATGTCAACAGTGGATCAAGAAAAGCACAGACCCTTTGTGATTTATTACATATCCACAGCAACTGATATCTGCAGTTTTATTGACAGTCTCAAGATATCTGGCTTTTATATCAAACCAGAAGTCTGAACTACTGAGTCACATGAATACGTGACATTTTTGCTTATTTGTAAACAACTATCAGGCTTTCCTGATAACCTACAGTCATAATTATTAAAAGGACAAGGCAGATATTTTTAAGGCTTCTGCTTTTTAAGTCAGTGCAGATAGATGCAGATGACTCTATTGCATTGCATACTTAAATTAACATTTACTTGCTTCTATATGAACTTATATGCACTTCTATGAACTGTAAACTTTCTACTGAAAATACAAAATGATATCAGGAGTCTTTTGCTAAATATAATGGATAAAAGGCAAGGAAATGTTTCCAGGATTACTTCAGTATTTATGCACTTAAAATTTATTTTTAATTATGTTTTTAAAATTACTTCAGCACTTTTTGAAATAATTGTGAATTTACAATATTAAAACCATTTGAAAACTAGAATATAGTACTACAACAATCTCAGGTCAGTTTTAGTACAGTTCTATTGGATCTTAAAATATGAGATTCTTTCCCTACTCTTGTGAGTTACACCATCTCTGATACAAGCCAGGATGCTACTGAAGTAAACTAAACCAGAAATTAATATGCTTAAGTAATGTTGTATTTCAGAAACAAACCCAGTAATTCCTAGTTGAGTGCTACAGGCTTTTAAACTCAGCTTTGCCGTGTCTCAGGAATTGCAGAGTAAATATATTAATGATGCATTGAAGATACAAGGTTTGAAAATCTATTAATATGCCAAGATGCAAAAGATCAGAGGCCAGATACTACAGCAGGTCGACTTTAATTCAAGCGTTCTTGCTTTTGTACACTAGTTTAAAGTTTTCAGTCTCATGGAAGGAATTTAGATGTTTGATTTGCATTTTAACTAAGGGCAATCCAGCATCTAAATCCCTTGAGAGTCTTTGAAAATATGATAATCTTGCCTAAAATCTCATTTACTTTGTTTTTACCTTTAACAGTTCTATACACAACCTGAGTATTATTAAAATGCCCTTTAAAGTGAGCCTGACGGTATCGGGATTCCATTTTGAAACAAGGGCTGAATATAATTGAAGACATTGGGGGGGGAAGAGAGAGACTGACTGTAATGAATGCTAGAAAAGGCATTATACACAAGCCCTGTGCTAGCATCAGAAGGCACCTAACAATGGAATTGGAAAAATGTAGTGCTACATTATAAGAGAATATGAATTTCATCAGTATTCATAACATATGCTGATATTCTATCAGTGAAATGCTGCTGTAAGCATCGACCTATTTGCATGCAGAGCAATGCTCTCTTAAATAGGAAAATAAATGAGGAGTTAGTCCTGATATGGGAAATATTTCAGACTAGTTCCTTACATCCAAAATTCACCAGCCTTGGTATGATTGCTGATATCCAGATTTTTAAAGAAATAACTCTGATATTAGGTAAGTAACCACAAATGAAATAAAAATAAATATTTCAAGGAAGTTTTGCTAATAATTTGGATTTTCATCTGAATGCAGTAGTAAACCTCAAAGTTGTTACAGTGCTCATCTCTTCTCCTATCTCCTCTCATCTCTTCTCCTTTCCATCAACACAAAGTCTTTAGAAAACATATCTGGCAAGATTTCCATCTTGCAAGCAACCTAAAGTATCTAAAACATCTGGGATTACCTCTGCTTGGGTTGAACAGTTTAAACCGCATTTACCTCTCTTATCCACATTAAAGGATACAAACTAGCTGTATTGCTGCTGCTTATACAGATCCTACTGGCTATGTGTTTGTTTCTCTGGAAAGAAATAATTTTTAGACATTTATTTATCCTTAATTTGTTTTTTGTGGATTTTTTTTTTTGTAGCTAAAATTTACAGATATATTTGACTGTGCAAACTTATTAGGGCAGAGTCATCTTTAGCTTTTACTCAGTTAATGCTTTAAGATTAACTATCTTAGTTCAAGGTTGTGCTGCTTCAACTATGGTTACGAACCCCTTCTAATAGCATACTTGAAAATCCAAGCTGAGCGTAGTCTCCGTGGTTGATTTCACCTATTGAAAGAGCTACAACTGCCACAATTGATATTGAATCTGACATCAAAAGTCATACAGATGCCTATTAGGTAAGAGGAAAGCGTGAGCCAAGTTTACCAGTGAGTGAAAGGCATATGCTTCCATACAGATGCTACAGACCTATCTATTAGCTTTAATAAAATAGTATCTTAGGACAAAATCCACCACTAGCATCGAGATGTGTCTGTAGTAGTAGTGAGCAGCAATTTTAATGCAATTTTACTTTTTGACTGTGTGATAAAAACACTTCCAAAACTGTTGTAATTTAACAGAAAAGGAATCAGTACACTTTTGCAAGGTATCCATTGCATTTAACAGAGCACACCTAAAGGGTAGTAGATGAATTACTAGCAGCAAGATATTTTGTTTGAAATAATTCAGATTTTGTTGAGATTGGGTATATTTGGTTTAGTATGATTTTTTCCTTAGGAAGATTCAGCAGGTAGCTTTTCTTTAAACTCATGAGGTTAATGGTTGCGTATATGAAATTAAAGAGTTTTAAATTCTGTTGTCAGCCTAGGCAAAATGAGCATGGCTTGACATGAGATCATCTGGCTATTTCTATACAATTCTATACCTTAGCTCCAAAGCCTATACTCAAAACTGGAAATAAGCACATTTATGGAAATAATCTGACTGTTGGAACATCCCCATGTTTTGTAGTTGTGGTTTGGTGAAATGTCAAAGTCCAGAAGAGTAAATATCCTGGATGAAAACCTTGATGAAGATGTTACTACTGCGTTAATTTGTAACTAATTTTACTGCTGCCAAATGTCAGTATGAAACTTAGTGCAAATTGTAGTTCAAATCTAAATTCTCGTTTGAATCTGTCTTTGAGTTTATATTGCGTCGTTGACTGATCTGACATAACTGCAAAATGTGTCTCCTATATTTAATGTTTTAAAGTACTTTGATTTGAGAAAAACCCAAACAAACATGTGAAACTTTAGGAGGAAATAGCGGTACTGAGCAAATTTCCTCTTTAAAACAATAAAATTTTCATTTAAATAAACCTGGAAGAAAATGTCTGGGCAGCCTGCACTTCGCAATTTCCACTAAGGATATAGTAACCATTGTAATTAACAAATTATAAAAATGGAGGAGTTAACTTCTGCACATAGCAGGTGTATTTTCAGATAAGTGCTTGGAACTTGCAAAAAAAAAAAAAAAAGAATGGGACAGTTTGTGCTTCCTCACAGATGTCCTACACTTTCAGAAGTACCCTATTTTTCCTTTCTCATGGCAGAAGCTGAAGAAAGCTGCCCATTATTTAACCAAATATTCAAGAGAGCTCGGTCGTAGTCTTTTAAATTGGTTTCTTCATTGGAAGAATCTGCCTGAATTACATATTGGAAGCGTATTCCCCTAATAACTTTGCATAATGGTGCTGGTATGATGGTCTCTGCTGCTACCTGAATCTGTCTTGATGTTATTTCCAAGGCCAATGCTGCTTTGGAACTTTCAGATAACATTTCCATGGTCAATTGACTTTATGCTATGCTGCAGCATCAAATTAAATGGGTTAATTATTTTCTGTATTTATTGTTATAGTTTTACAACAAGTACTTATCAGTATTTGAACAGAAGGAACCTAAGACAGAAATGCAACTAGAAGCCAGAATGAGAGTGGGAAGAAGAGGGTCTTCAGGAAGTATTCTCATTTGTAGTACTGACCAGTACTCCCAAATAGAATTAATCTAAAAATTACCTCTTTAATTAATGCTGCTGACATGAAGACTATCTATTCAGTTTTATAGACATGCAGCATGATGGGGTTTCACTTCTATTATATATTCTTCTCTCCCTTTACAAGCGTGATACTAGGTACTGTTGCAGCCTTTCTCTGTCAGGATCATTGTAACCACCACAAGATTAGGGCTGCATGCTTTCCTAGGTTACAGGACTCTCAGATTATATAGATATTTCAAGCCACTAATCTTGACATAGGTTAATTTTCTACCTGCCATGGGAGATTATTTTCTATTCCTTAAATCCATTTAATTCAAGAAAAATTCCTATGATTATGAGCTTACTGAGCTGCTGTAAATTAGAAGACATTGTAGAGAAACAGATAGATAGGAATTAGGAACAGTTTTATGAGTTTAACAATATCAGTTTACTGTTAAAATAGTAAAATCCAAATGGGAATCATGCGTGCTGTGCACTTTACAATACATAAATATTCTTTCTTAAAATTATATGCGAGTTGAAAATAATGAGTAATTAGATCAAGAGATTGTTTTTTATATGCAGGTAGCTCGTTGACATTTAGTTTATTGTCATTTATTATTAAAAGTCTTCCTATAAAGTATTTTGAGATTTATCTCTTCCAGTCTTTCCTGTTGAAGCTGTTTGATGTTCTATGAATACTAATCTCTGGAAGTCGGGTTTCCATTCACCTGCAGGACAGTTTAACTCCCTAAAAGTCTGTGTCTCTCTGTGGTCCAATAAATATCTTATTAACCTCATCCTGTGAGAGGTGTGAGATCTGGGTTTGGTTTCTGTCTCCAGCCTCGAAAGAAAGGAACTTCTTGTTCCGTAGGTTTTGGAAATACAGAAAATACAGAAAGTGGGTTGTGAAAGACCTGCCAGCCAAATGGATTTGGCCCCACAGGGCAGCTGGATGGTGGACAATCTGACCAATGGATACCGTTCTCATCCTTGGCATGGGTGAAACAATAAGCAGCTTAGCATTGAGCAGCCTCAGGCGCTCTGTACTTGTTCAGTGGCTGAAATTTAAGAAGGACTTTATTGGCAGAAACTCAAGTGAGGTAGGAGTGCCTCCAGGGTCTAACAAGGATGTGAAGGGACTAAGTTCTGCTTTTGCACCTCGGCGCTATAGGATGTCTCCTGTAATGTAATGCGATTAGCTGGCAGTTTTTCTAGGCTTATAGTGCTTTGTCAGGATTAGGTGGGCACGATACGTTCTAGTTTGTTTTCCTGCAACTTGTCCTAATACTTCACATCTGTGCGTGGTAACTGAAAATGCTGTTGTGGTGCCGGGAGACGGTTTGTTTCCTGATTCTGTGTTAACATTCCTGGAAATATATTCTGCCAAAGGCAGTAGTTAATGTACTTGGGCAATCCACTGCACACATCAGCAAGCTGAAATAGTCTGTTGTTTTCATTTGCCTGATTTAATGGGTCTGCCCCAAGCCCCTGGATGATGGCTAAAATAACTGCCTTTTGATTCTGGCTCTCAGTACTGCTCCTTATAGGCTGACTTTGTGTATCACTACTGCCTCCTCCTGGATGAATTTAATTTAATTTAATTTGAGGTAGAGGAGGGGCACTGCACAAACAAATAACCTTGGGAGAAGCCAAGGTGTGATAGTGTGTGGTAACATGTCAGCTGATTTACAATGAAGAACCTCCTTCCTTTCCAAACATGAAACATTTTTTTTGTAGTGTGAAAGCCTGTTCACAAGTATTAAGTAGTAGATGTTCTTTACATCCATTCTGAGCCTAATCTGCAGTTTCTTGTCCATATGCCCACATCAGCAAGTGCATATTGGTTGATGACAGCCTGAAAATTATCTGGACAAAAGAAATAATTTTGTACAATATTTATAAATGGAACCACTTTTATGAGGTCTTTTCTCTCTCTTCATGCAAACATTGGGAATTCTGAGGAAAGTATACGGGATCTGTACTGGACAAGGAAAACTAAGATACAAACCTTAACCAAGAAGCAAAACTAAGATACAAACCTTAACCAAGAAGCAACGTAGTTAAGTCATAACAATGGTCCTAGCTTGTTTCTGTTCCAACGGAAAAAAATTTATCATAATTTCTGGGTACTTGACTTTGTAGATTTGCTGATGTTCTTTCTTTTGTATTATTTAGCATATTTTCCTTGGCCAGAAAAATGTTATGATAGAGTCTCTAATTGTCAGTGGATTGCAGTTAAAAATGTTGGGGGCACAATGTCATATTTTTACACTAACCACTTGCCTTAGTGCCTCTCTGATCCTGCATTAGTCAATTTAAGGCTGTTGCCAGTGAGACGGGAAATCCTGTTCTGTCCTCTCACCATCTATCTCTGGCTGCAGATTCCCGTCTACTTCCCGTCTGCTGGTATTTGTATAACTGCTCAGGATGTCAGATCAGCACTCTGACACATGGATTTTTCTTATTTGACTTCTGGACTGACTGCAGTCAGCCGTGTTGCTACATCCTGAATAATCTGCATTTAAGAGTTAAAATTTGTCTCCAAAGTATCTACAGGAAATCTGCAGTTGCTCATGCTTCGTTCTTAATCTAAAAGAGAAACTTCCAGGTACTGTTAGATATAGGCCTTAGTCAGCAATCTTCCTCTCTCTCCTTAGTGGGCAGGTTTTAAGGGATTAATTAATGAACATCACAGTTGTCAGATTTGTCTCTGAACTGTGTTCTTTTGGTTAAATGAAAGAATAGAGGACAACCTTCTGCCTTTTAAGCTGAGATTTTACAGTCTTTTTGAGCAGAAAAATTTGATATATGCCTCAGCAATCCAGTCTTTTTGGAAAATAACCGTCAGTGCTGTAAAGTCCTTATTACCAGCAAAACATTGGAGAAAGTAATCTTATTTGCCTCCATCTCCACAAGATACTACCATGATACAAGTTCCTTTCCAGGTGAGCTGCAGGACAGATATACGAAGGCAGAAGATGAAGTATTTATATCCACTTGTTCTTAGAAAAAGACTAATTAGCTACAGGTGTCTTGCTACTTGTTTCTGCAGCATTTGATTCGTGCAACCATGGATTCTCTGTCCTGTCTGATATGTGTGACAAGAAAATGTCTTTTTCGGTGTTGAATATGAGCCCTTATAATAGACAAATTCCTTGACAGGATATCTTAATTCTGAATCTCTGATCTTTTTTTCTGTTCTTGCTTGGCTATAGATAAAAGAATAAAAGATTAAACACTGTTATGTTTAACCTTCCTCTGTAGGATGCTCTGACTTCCAGAATAATGCATGTGAGTAGAATGAGTTAAGAGAAGAGGGACCAGTATCCCTTTGTCCTATAGCTGGAACCGTAGTGTTTTTGTTACCTTGGAAGTCTCCTTGTGGTAGGGAAAAATAATATTACTGATGGGCTCCTAGTATATTTGTCCGCATGAACGTGGGCAACACACATAAACGCAAACATTTTCTTAACAACATGATCATAACTTTGAAGAATGCTTTTTGCTGTTAAGACATACAAGCCTAATGTTTCCCTATAAATACATGAATAAACCATTTAATATATATTTCTGTATAATCTTTTTAACATATAGAAAACGTTTTATGATTTACATGTAGCTAGGAGGTATGGTGTCTGCGTTAAGTCTATATTTATGATAAATTTAATATGTGACTCTCCAAACATTTCTTTCTGTGCATCAGTTGGTATATTTGCTTCATTCATGTTAGGGAGGTATTTCAGTGGTGTGATCAAAATTTGCTGAACTGTGGTTTATAACAGACAATTAACAGCTGTTAAATAGGGTTATTGCAGGCTGTTATCTTCACGTAGCATCAATTCAAATGCTAATTTCACTCAATTTACTTCTTATAAGGCCACTCTTCTACCAGGTACACTGTGCTCATGATGAATGGCAAAATACATCTGAAAAGAATATAACCTGTTTAAAATATCTATTGGTAGATTTTATGACCTGGTTTGCAGATCCCTGACAAAGGTCAGAAGTGAAGAGCTGAGTGTTATGTGTATGAGGAAAGAGGTAGAGTCAGACCGACCCCAAGAGAATTGTGAGAAAACACTGTTTCCTGCTGTGTCTTTGGCTCTGATTGTAAGTACAATTTTGGTAATGAAAACAATTCAAACTTGTCACCTTTTGATTTTTTCACCTTTTGATTATGGAATGTCATTCCTTCTGGGAGATATGGTAGAGTAAGAGTCACGTTCAGGTAACATGTTGTGTCTAAGTGATGCACATCTGCAGAACTGCAGGTTAAAATGTGAAGTACCCCTTTTTCATATCTCAAGTATAATTTCCTTCTCTCTATTGACCTTTTCCTTCTCTCGCATTTCAGATACGGTCAACAGCAGATGCTTTTCTTTTTCCAGGTGAACTTCTCTAAGCTTTGCTGTTGGGACAACACTCTCATGGGAAGGCAATTACCTTTCCTGCCCTTTACTGTCTATTCCCACTGTCAGCCTTTGGCTGGCGGTAGCACTCATACATAATCATTCGATCTCATTGGAAAATAATGCCTCAAAAGGGCATTTCTGGTGAAACAGGTCCCTGCCTCAGGTCTCTCTGCAGCCACAAGGCAGCCAAAAGGAACGTGTAGTGCCTGGGCACTGGGATTGCTGTATTGTAACTCTACAGGCTTAAACAGACCCCTCAGAAGCTGCTGGAAAGCTATTCCCTTACGTTGTGGATTCTCATTAAATTTTGTTCCATCTCTTCAGGCAGCATACATGGTCCCTTTGTATCCACGCTAAGATCTTGGCAATTGTTCTTTGAATGCTTCTATGCAATGAAGTACTGGATATTTTAAAGGAGGCTTTGCTAAGTTAATGCAAAAATATTGTATGTATAAATGATTCTTATTCTTATCTTGCTTATAAAGGCAGCAAGATGTTTTTAAAAGGTGTTTCTCCTAGGTTTGACTTCTGTGCTGTTGTCCCTTTTGTTTGGTAGATTTCTATTTTTACCAGTTAGTTAATAGTGTCAAATGCTGCATGAGGAGGTTTTTAACAATGATTAGGAATGAAAAGAAGAAAGAGAAAAGGTGGCCTTGCACTTCAGTTTTGCTGTTGTCTCTCAATATCTATGGGAAAATTATCTTTCATATTTAAACAAGCAAACAAAAAATATGCAGAAAGTATTAAGCTTGCTGCTGCAGTGAAAGACTGTGTAGTAAAATGTGATATATTATACATCCTATTCAGTCTAATTCTTCTGATTAGCAGATTGTGAGGTATGTATTAGAAGCTTAGAATTGGCTTTCTAACTAAATCCTTGTCAATAGTTATAGTAAGTGAAAATATTAAACCTAATTTTATTTTTAGTAGTCTGGTGTAGCCCAGAGACCCACAAAACTATAGCAATATTCTTTCATGTAATGGTTCTCAGATTCTTCCTAAGTTCTATTTAAGAGGGTCACAACAGGGGAAATTAAAAGCTTATCTTGATGCCTAAAATAGTAATAAAAAATGAATTAAGTATTACTGGGAAGTGTCAGACATCTCCAGTTTAAATAAACAATCAATCACATCATTGTGACAGTTTCTTCACCACATAGGCAGCAATGCATCCTTCTTAATTACACCCAGATTTGTAACACAGGAAAATTAATGAGTAAGGGATTAAAGTTACTATTTAATGCTCAGAAAGTCTTAGTAGGATGAAGGGTTTAAGATCATCTTGTTTTCATATGGGTAAAGATTTATTATGGTCTTGTGCCCATCTGTCTTATACTTGCATTACATGCAGTGTTAGTCCATTATCAGTACAATGATAAAGTAAAACTTATATTGCTTTGTGGGCTTTCAACAGTTAAGAACCAAAATATAGCAAGGAATGATAAATGCATGGCTGTCTGATTATAACTACTATGAAAGGAATATATTTAATATACAATTCTGCAGAAATAAATTTTATTTCTCACTTTCTCTACAGAGTAACAAACAGTTCTGTTGAATAAAAATAATTTTTAAGGAGCCTGTTGTTTAGAGGCGATCAATAGTCATAATTTTAAGTATTGTTCCACTTGTTAAGCACAGGAGACAGATAAATTGTTATAAACCATCTTTTTTTTTTTTTTTATAAATTAAGCCTATTTTCTATTTATGAAATATCCAAAAGCAGAGTTTGATTTGTAATTGTTTGAAAAACCCTTCTTCTTTCTGGGGCTGATTGTTAGTTGTTTGCTTTATTTAGAAGCTACTTTTTATTTATAACACGTGACCAGTTATGGTAAGGCTGACTCCTTGTGGAAGACAGTGAAGTTTTACACTAAAGGCAAGCAAAATTATTACTAATGAGAGGTAACTATATTCCTCTCTAAGTCTCTTTTTCACATCTGAATTATGAACTAGAGAATAGCTACTCTCCAATATGTTTAGAACAAAAACTCGCTCGCATCTGCACTCCTGATGAAAAAAAATAATGAAATCAAAGTTCAGGTACAGCTGAATAAAATGTGTTTGGGAAGTGACCAGAAGACTTGCAGGTAAGTATTCCCTATGTTTCTATCAGTCTTGCTGTTAACTCCACGGGGCTTAATAATGTTCCCGTTGAAGCCATGTGAACTTTCATTTAAGAAAAATCCTTGAAAACAGCACCTCGGTGGGAGTAGCTCATTGCCTGATCAAGCATCTCTTGGAGATGATGAAAGCCCTGCAGAGACCTTTGGCAAAGGCTGCGTGTAGAGGAGTAGCATGTGGCGCTTAACCCGTGTTGACACAGGCAAAAATAGCTGTTTTGAAATAGTGTGTATATTCTTGTGCCTTTTTGAGTGAAATATTGCCCACAGCTGCTTTTGGAGCTCAGTGAAAAATCCTAATGAAAACTTTGAGGGCCTAGAGCCTGGCTTGTGATATTTGCGCATGGGTCCCATTGACTTAGTAGTCTTTGAAATTCTAACCTTTCTTCATGGGCAAATCAGTCCCTATCGCTGGGATAGCAGATAAGCTCTAGCAGCAAAGACTTGTACAGAAAATACTTTATGCTTTAGCACCATGAAAAGCTCTAAAACATTTTTGAACCAGTGGAGAAAGTAATAAATACTGCTCCACAAACTTCAGCTGCCTTTTCAGTCTGCAAGCAAAGATGCTTTTTTTGCTCAAACAAGTGATACAGTGATTTTTTTCCATTCCATATTTGTACAGATCTGAAAACCTCGGGGTCCTACTACTGTAATTTAAAAATTAGAACATGTTCTTTGTTAGAGACACTAAGCAGAGTCCTTCGAAAAGTGCATAGTGCATGTTACAGTGATAGTTGACAGTAAACATTAGGGATGAAATTCCAACTTAGTTGACTTTATTGTCAAAACTCCCAATGATTTCAAGGTGGCCAAGACTTCAGTCTGTGTATTTCAGGAGAATCCTAAAGAACACCTCAGACTTTTAATACAATATTAATAGTGGTAGTCATATGTGTTATTGATGAAGGAAAGCCAGAGATACCATCACTTTCATTTGTATATATGTGATAAAGGGGCATATTGTATTGATGAGTAATTCCTATGATTAATCAATTTCTCTGTTTCTTATACAAATGGTTCTTTCTGTGCATGGGAGGATGCACAGAATTAAAAATAGAAGTGAAATTAAATAAAAAAGGGATTGGTATGACTGCAATCATAGGAAAAGCTCACTGTAATTTATGAGCAAAGCATTTCTGTGCCAAGTTCTAAGCCATTTGTATTGATATTCATGAATAAAGTGGAATTGATATGGCAGTATAACAAGAATGTAATATACACATTCAGGCTCATGCTTATTTTAGAAGCAGCCAATAAAAAATAATGGAGTAGTAAAAAAGTAATTTTTCTTGGTTAAAGAATTTTAGAATAAGAATATTTGTAAGTGAATTTGTCTGGTTTTATGGTATCTAGGGATGTTGGATAAGGTAGAGAGCTTTTGTTTAAGAAGAGTTTCTTCTTTACCAGGAATTATTCTGAAGGCCAAACAACAGGCATCTGCCACCAACATGCCCAGAAGGTGTTGTTTATGTTCTTTATTTACTGTATCTATGGCTCTTATTACACTGTGCACAGGTATGCAGGCAGAAGGCTACGTTCATGTTCAACAGCCACGTTTTGCACATCTAGCAACTGTTCCTCTAGTTGCTTTGTGCATCCATGTGCAGTCGAAAATGTAGTGTTTGTTCCCAGTGCCTTGGACATTGTGTTCAACCCTTAAGCTATAAGATTAAGCAGAAACCAGGTTTGAATTTGAACTAGTAGCTATCCTCACATTAGCATTTAGTATCACTGTGATAGCAGAGTGTAAGAGAAATAATAGCAAACCAAGAACTGAAAACAAAAAGAATGCACTGAAACAAGGGAAACATAGTTTCTAAGGAGCATTATGGACTTTTCTCTGTTCTTTCTGGATCCATTTATCATTAATAAAGTAAATGGCATATGAGAGGATCATCAGTGATTCATATGTTATTGTACATAGCTGATTTGAGAGTGCCGGATGATGTATTTGCTATTTACGTAGTCAGCAGTCAGAGTTCTAGGAAGCTTCTAAAGTGGTTAAGAGACAAAGAATGATTTGCCTTTTCACTAAAGACAATCAGTGTCTTATGTAGCAGCTTCAGAGCCCAGGTGAATGGACTGATCTCATTTGTTCCTTTCAGAATCTTCATGCTAGGCTGTCTGGAAAGTGTAAAATATTCTTATGCAGTGAGACCCTGGAAAAAATAAACTGAAATAAGCATTAAACCTGCCTTCTTCAAAACCTGCCTGGACACATTCCTGTGTGACCTGCTCAAGGGGAACCTGCTTTAGCAGAGGAGTTGGACTGGATGATCTCCAGGGGTCCCTTCCAACCCTGATCATTTTGTGATTCTGTGAAATGATACTGCAGGTGGTAATTTTTTCCTGTTTTATCTAATATGCATTTTGTAACACTTGAAAGCTAATTCACTGCTTTTAGAGGAAGAGTGACAGGCAGGAAAATTTTAGGCTTATTTTTGAAAGATGAAGAATTGAAAAATTACACAGTAAGGAAAAGGAAAAAGATAAATTTTAATATTTTGTAAGTTCATTGAAACCTTTTCGTCATATCTAGTCAGGTAACTAATCTCTTTTAGTTGTTGCTTTTAACCACTATACAAAGTTTGCCCTTATATCTTGGGAGAAAAATTGCCCTCAAGTGTTTTTGTATGTCACGCTTGTTTTGGTAGTTGAAATAACTTATTTTTGTGTTTTCACATGCTTGCATTTCAGTCTTCTCAGAGGGGTTTATGAGATATAGAGTGTGGCTAGTAAAAAATAAGAAAGAAAACACCCAACCTTGCTTTAAATCTTGCAAACTTAAATTTCTCTGTCCCAAAATAGTCTATGCCAAAGCATCAATACCTTACTTTGCAAGTAATGTGCTACAGGCCTCTTCTGAAATCAGAAAGTTATTTGAGAAAGATTAGTGTACTTACTGAAAAAAAGTGGTAACTGAAACCTCAAAACTCTAAGTTTCAGGCTCAAATTGATAATCTATTAAAAGATAAATAGACTTGGTAAATGATGGAATGTTCTCTTTTCTAAATGAAAAAAAATTTTGGAGAAGTTGAAAGCATTACAGCTTTTGTGAGGACTTCACAAATCGTTTTGTAGTGGAACTGACTTAAATTTCTTCAACAATGACAGCTATCGTAGATAAAAAAAGGGAATAGGGGCTTCTTTTATCCTAAATTCAAGAATAAAAAAAGCACGATGGCGTAGTCAACCTGAAATTGTTTTTCTTCTAAACGCCTACAAGTTTTCTTGCTAGTTTAAGGTGAGCTGATTTTTCTGTTTGTATATGTGAAAGCTGGAGATTCACTGCAGAAACGGAAAACTTGTAATTGTCAAGTCATGTCCTTTGTGTGCCCTTACCCTTCATTAGGCCACTTGTTTGTCTGTCAGAGGGTCACAGGTGAGTTCCTCAAGAGCCCATGAAACCTTTCAGTGATGTTTTTTCCTTTGAGAAATTAATTATCCTCAAAGCTTCCTGGGATGTTGCCCTGTTCTGTCCAACAGGGAAAACACAGAACATAATCTGACAACTAATTTCAACAGCAAATTATGTGTCTGCTGATCTGCATTACATATTGGAAAGAGATTGCATGAGATTCTGCCCTTTAGGTGGATTGAATTTGTGTTTAATTTGTCGGGGTTTTTTTTTCTTTTACTGCAGTGTAATGGTAGACCTTGCTTAAAATGATGAAATGCTGGTTCCTGGCCAAAAATTTAAAGCAACATATGTGTATTTTCCGCTAGGAAAGTTGATATTAGCTCATTAGCATCTTTCACAGCTGAAATAACACAGTGAGCCAATGTGAATCAAACATTCCCAGGGGGCTAATTTCCTCCCAGTGATTTGAGAGCGATGAAAACAAAGAATAAGAGGTCGACCTGCATCTAATTTCAAAAAGTGCCCTATTGATGGGGAAAACATCTGAGATCAAAAGACCGTCATCCAACTATAATCGATACTGACCTGTTTTGTGATAAACAGTGAAATCAACCATTATGATAATATTACCATTCATTATTATAATACATCGATAATTTTCCCATGTAGCCTTTTTTACACTCTGCACAAAATCCATATTTGCATTGTTAAACTTCTATAGATAATTGAGATGTAGAACGTCTTATTTGGCAGTTGCTTTGCAGCTGAACTGACAATATCTGCTGTCACCAATGCAGAGTCATAACTGTTGGGTTATATGGCTGATAAACACTGAGAGTGTCTTCACTTTTCAGGTTGCTGAATAGTTTTCTTCCTTCTAAAGCCAGACCCTCTCTACCATGCTGCATTTTTGGTACGGTTCCTCAGCTGCTTGAATGTCTCTGAAATCAGGAAAAAAAAAAAAAAAAAGAAATTTAAGACTGAAATTCAGCACGACAGATGCACAAATGAATGTTGAGATGAGTGTAGCGTGCCCTTAGAAGTTAACTGTCATCACTCCCTATTGCATTTTTGTCTGTTCCATGTGCTGTGCACCTGTGGCTTGCAGACAATGGGTTTGATTGCACTATAGAAAACTGGCAGTCAGGTTAAAGCTGCTGCTGCGTGTTGTTGTGTCTTTGTTCCCTCCTGTGAGCTCTTTGAATGCTTTTCTCTAGTTTTATTTTTCTTTTTAATTTACGTTAATTCTGTGTGGTCTTTCAATTATTATATTAGTACCTTTCACTGCTGCTTTTGAGATAATTTACATGTAGCAAAGAAAGAAAAATGTGGTTAAGTGAAGGCATTGTAGATTGTGGACAAGAAAGAACAGATATTCAGCAGTCTTTGAAGTACACAGAAATAAGGCCAGTGTTGTAGTGACTTGAGAACACTAGGCGGTAGAAATGAATTAACCACTCACTATCCCCTCCCTTCAGATCCTATCATCAAAATTAAGTGAACACCTGCACTAAATAAAATTGAGCTGAACTAGCATGAATATTAAATTCTGAGCTTGATTTACTGCTATGTTACTCCAGTTTTATGCTGGCATAAATTCCCTTTAAAGCGACAGAGTTACATAGTTATGAGTTGGGAGCAATGTGGTTGTGAATCAAACTATGCAGGTTCTTTGCTGTGATGTCAGGTCTTGTTTTGCTTTGAAGTATCAATACAGGTGTCACTATGTCCCTTCTGATGGAATATAGTGCTAGAGATGCACTGAGAACTGTGATTTGTGAAAAATACGTTTTTTGTTAATTTTTCCATTGCTATGTTCCACAAGATTTTTCAGTTTTGTAGTGGCCCGTGAGGTCCAGAAGCACAATTTCTCTAACAGCTTATTACCAATGGATTTAATCCACTTGTATGGGAAAACACTGTTTATATGACATTTCCCATGGAAAAGCTGGCCTGGTTGGGCACTGTGTCCTTATGCAAACGTTTGTGTACAGTTCCCTTGTACGTTATATTACAGGATGGTAGAAGAACTTGCTTAGAATTCAGTACAAAATTAAAACCATAGAGCATGGAGAATATATGAAGAACTATACCTGTAGTTCCCATGTTTTTATTACATTGCCTTTACAGGTCCAGTGTCAAGTACACGTGGAGTCTGTGTTCAAACTGGACAGCACAATCAGTGCTAAATACTGACTAGTGGAAGCATTGATGTGTAAACAGGGGCCAGATAGCTGTACTCTGTAGAATAATTGTTCCACGCTTAGCAGAGGCTCTTACTCAGCTTGACTAGGCTCCGTGTGCCTGAGAACCCAGGTTACTCAGTGGGAGAGAAAAGCCCATCTTGGACTCATCTGGTTTGAGTTTCTAGAGGAAGCATGGGTTAATTATTTTTTTAAGAACCACTTTGTCCATCCTAATGATGAATTGTGTAATTTTCCACGTTTTCATATCCAGCCAAGGCACTTGATCTCTGGTGCACATCCTAATTTCTCATATTTTCTCCTTTATGATATAGCTAGATGTTCTTAAGGAAACAAGTGATAAAAAATAGGGCTGTATGAAAGATGCAAGCTGATATAGAAAGAGACATGCAGCTGCAAGTAAAAAATGCTAAAAGGTAAATATCAGAGACCCTAACCTTAGTTTCCTGTCTCTTAGGGCTCAGTCTAAGATCTTTTAAAGACTTCCCTTAATCCTTTATTTTAAACTTGCATTGACCCAGATGATTGTTTGGCTTTTTAGGAAATCACTGTGGGTTTCTGTGTGTGTTTTGTTGTGGTTTTTTTCTTCTCCTTCCAGGTGCTAGTTAAATAATTTCATTTTTTCAGGACTATCAAGACTACGTTATGCTCTTGTTGAGCTATACAGTAGTGGTTTCTCTATTTATTATGAGTTTCTTGCTATTCTGGATAATTTACAAGAAGATAATGCTTTCTTAGTTCTCGGAAAGTACTTGCAATACATAGTCATCCTGAAAGAAACCCTCATTTCCTTTTATAGTTTACTTTTTCTACTACAGTTTGCATTCCATATTTATTTTTTCTGGAAATTTTTCATATATGATACTTTCTAGACTATTGAGCTAACTGCTCTATTATTAATTCAAAGGTTCTCTAGTGAATTCTTGCTGTACTAGCCTAGGGAAAATTTTACTAAACCATCCTGTCAGTAGCTTTTATTGATATTTCAGGTGATAGCAGGCAGAATGTTGTAGTAATCAGTCTGCCATGTCTCAAGAATCTTCTGTTCAGTATTCCTCTTTT